>NC_051310.1:131828165-132453165 GCF_015220235.1 Choloepus didactylus | reverse complement strand
GTTACTTAGGATTTCTTTTTCTTAGAGTTTCAACCTGTATTTGGCATTCCTATTCTCCCTATTTTATTTATAGTTCTCCTTATGAAGTTAGTTAGAAGAAAAAGGAGGAGGAGGAAGAGAAACACAAAGAAAAAATAAAACAAAACCTGCCTCTGGAAGCCATTCTCTTTATTAGTAGATACATAATCATACTTCATTTCAAAACCACAAAACTTAGCAGACATAACGCGCCCATAGTGCCGACATAAATTCTGTTTCCCAACACCAACATCATAAAATAGTTGAACTATATTTGGACTTCGATGTGTTTGGATACTTATATTTGAATGTAAGTATGACTGATGGTCTAGGAATTCACAACCCTTCGAAACACTGAATCATATCACTGTCTAATGGAGCAGGTCTCCCACTCTAAGCCTGCTTGCTTCTGGAACACATCTTCAGCTGGAAATCGTGGAGATAAGGAATTTTCCTCTCTCCCTTGTGGCTCCAAGAGAGCTGGATAAATAGACTCTGTGATAACTTTAACAGCAACAACAAAAAGCCACTTAAGTTGAGAAAATAGTAAAGTCACAAGTTACTTAAAACCAGAATTTGATAGAGTATAGGACATCCACAATTCAAGTTTGACTGTACTTCTAATCCAATTTTATTCTTTTAACACCGTAGCTACCTCACTTATGACAAAAATAATACAGTTCAGATCATCACAACACCAATTTTATTGGCAATTGTGCACCTTTTTTATATATCAATTGTAACCCCATTCCAAAAAAAAAATTGTAAAAGTCCATATGGAAGGAAAGCAAAACATACCAAATACTTAACCTAGTAAATAAGAGTGAATGTGTAGTAAATTTGACCCTGAGTTTCTTAGAAGCTAAGGAAAAAGGGAAAATTTGGGGGGTTTATAATTCTTGTATTCTGGCCAAAAAAATGTACCCATTTATTAGGAAGAATCTTATTCCTGGGGTTTGTGAGTTCTTAATATGTAGAACTCAGGACAAATTATGAACAATGCCCTAAACATTAATAGAACAGAACATTCAGACACATTATTGACTTAGCAAGTTTCATCCCGAGGTCACAGCAACAAATACGGTGACACTTCTTCAGTGGGAAACTAAGCCAATCAAACATGACCAAGTTAAAATTAAAGCTTAAAACATCGGATTATCCTGCTCAAAGACCTTTGCCCCACTGTGGTAGCTAGTCTCCACAGAGGACCCTCCAAAACTCCTCCCCTCTCTGTATGTACACGCTGCTTCTCACATCAACAGGTGGTCCTTGTAAGTTCATGCCCCTGAATCCAGACAGGACCTGTGACTTCCATGGAAGTGATACTGGGCTGATTGCAGACCTAAGTTTGAAGAAGATCTAGAAGCTTCCACATTTGGGCTCTTGGGATCCTGAGCAGCCATGTAAAAAGTCTGGCTATTTTGCTAGAGAGAACATGTAAAGAGGCCATGTAGAGAGGAAACGATCTAAGACTACAAGCAGAAGAGCCAAGGAACCCAGCCAGCATTGAGAACTGAGGTCACCAACTTATGAGCCCAGTCAGGCCCTTCTGGCCAGCCCCCAGCCATTCAAATCAGCTCTGCAAGTGGACCAGGTGTCAGGGAGAAGGTGTCTGAGCACCAGTCCCAGTGAACAGACCCGGGGCAAGGTCTGGTTGCTGCACTGGGGCTCAGTTTCCCCATCCTCACTCAGGTGTTCCATCGCCAAGGGGGAGCCCAGGAAAGAGGCCACAAGGGAGAGAACTTTAAAACCTGGAAGGCCCAAGCTGAGTCGGTCAAGTGGCTCTTTGTTTCCTTTATTCGCCTTGTGCATTTAGATAAAACACACTGAAATGAACACAGCTGCAGGCGCCAGTCCTCGGTCACAGCCTCAGATAAATAGGTGGAAAAAGTCATATTGCTCATTCCAGCCCCAAAAGACATCACGGGTCACAGAGACAAGATTCCCTGCTGTGCCCTGTCTAAATTCCTGACCCCCCAAATCATGAGAAATAATAAAACTGTTTTTATTTCCTGCCACTAAAGTTTGGGATAATTTGTTATGCCGCAATAAGATAATCAAAACACTCACAAATAAGAATAGCTTCACTGTTGTAGGGAGACGATGAAAGATTTTATTTCTCTTTAGTTTCTCATTAATGATGCTACAATGCTTTTATGTATGGCAAGTAGATATGGTTGTCAACGCAGCTTCCATTTTCCTCTTCCTCTGTCTGAGGAAAACCCAGTTTGGTTTAGGGATTCATCTCTTCCCTAGACAGCAACGTGTCTCAGGGGAAGCTGACCCCTCCCTCAGCTCCAAAGGTGGTATGGCCTGAGGGTTATCCCACCTGACTGGCCAATGATGTGTTCATAATGGGCAGGAAATGATTCTGGTCAGCAAGGTGCAGGAAGACATCTGCCAAAGAGTTCTGGAAAGTCCTTCCTTACTCTCAGAAAAGTACTCTGAGAAACCGCTCCCTCATTCCCCCTGCAAGACATGAAGGATGGAGCCTCAAACACAGCTGGCAGTCATCTAATGACCACAAGGACCCAGAAGTTACCGGTTCAAGATCAAGCTCCCTTAAGGCCCATAGCTAACTGCTGCTTATACTTGCAAAATTCAAGTACTTGTGAAATATAATCCACTATTCATTTGGTTGTCAAGAAGAATATTATATTTTTTACATAGGTGGTAAGAAATAAAAATAAAATATTCCTGACATACATAATATTAATTAATGTAACCCTGACATAGAAAACCTTAATTATGAGAAAACATAAAATAATTATAGAGAAAGTGTCTCAGTTTCACAAAAATACCTAAATCACTTTTCTGGGTTTGTTTTTTTAAAATACAGAATTCATGAAATTCCCAGTGGTCCACTAGAAATTAAACTAAAAGCCATGGAACAACAGAGTGTAAAGGCAAAAAATGACTTTGGAGAGAAATTATAAAACCTCTTCATTTTACAGATGAGAAAAATTGAGACCCACAGAAATTAATTTACTGGCCTAAGATCATGTATTTTATTAACTGCAAAGTCAAGATTAAAACAATGGTTTTCTTTCTCAATCTCATCTTGTCAAAACAAAATGCATCTTCTCCCTCACCCCTAACCATTTGTACCTCTGCCCCCTCCCCTCCAATCTTCCTGGGGTCACATACGCAGTCAGCCCAAAACTCTTTTTCTGCATCTCCTTCCAGTTCACTCCCTCTCCTTTCCAGGATCCACACCCACATCCAGGCTCTAACCACCTCACACTTCGAGAACTACAACAGCTCCCATCTGCTCATCACCACCTAAAGCAAAACCAGTCTGCCTTTCCCGCAGTCTCCACCATCTCTGTGTCTGACACCTCCATCCTTCCTGTGTCCAGGAAACGAACGAGGGAAGCATCCTGGGTGGCTCCTCCCCTTTGCCTCTCACAACCAAATGATCAAATGCTGCCCATGATAGCTCCTGACCCTCTTCCACCTCCTTGACCCCCTCCACTGCTTTGGCTCTGCCCATGATCAGCAAAGGAGGTATGCCTCTTGAGTTAGCCTCCCAAACCTTCCCGCCTCTAGACTGACTCTCTAAACCATGCACCCTTCACACCTCTGCCAGAGTGGCAAAATCTGATCATATTCCCATCTTAGAATCTTTTAACAGCTCCCCATCCTCACCATTCACAACAATCAGAGCTGAACTTTATGCTTCCTTTAGTCCTTCTCATGCCTCTGACAATGTTACTGCCTATGCACAACCACACAAAGTTGTACACTAGACAACTCCAGGGAGCAACCAGTTTCATAGACTACGCTATGAATGGTGCCCCTGGGGCCAGGCAATGCTAACCATGCCCCACTGTGATCCCACACACTTCATCTCTTTCACTTCATGCCTTTTGCACTCAAGTTCTTCCTACATTTCTCCCCCATACTTCCTTAACCTTACCCAGGACCTTGGTCAGAGACAGTCCATCAAAAAACGATTTATTGAAACTTACCACGTGCCCAGCTCTTAGGAATAAAAGGGAGGAATAAAACAAACAAGATCCCTGCCTTCAAGGAATGCTCAGCCCTAGTAGATAGTCACTTATTTATTACAAAGACCACAGTTCAGCAAACTTTTTCTGTACAAGACCAGATATTTCAGCTTTGTGGGTCACAAGCTGTCACAACTATTCCACAAATGCTGACGTAACGCAAAAGCAGATGTAGGCAATATGTAGAAGAATGGGCATGACTGTGTTTCAATGAAATTTCATTTACAAAAACAGGCAGCTAGGTCCATAGCAGTAGTTTGCTGACCCTTGGTAGACTTTCATTGTGAATGTTTTCTGATTAATCCCATCTCCACAGTGATGCTTCCCTTGGCTTGTACTGCATCTGCCTCCAATAAATGTTGAGTCTGTCCCACCGACAGAGGTAGGAGAGGACTCTGGGGAAATGAAGGTATCAAGGGCAAGGAAGGAAGAGACAAACTTACCAACTCAAAAATCCATTACAATTGAGAAGCAGAAAAAAATGTGGTTAAGAGCATATTTATGAACTCAAATTTCCAGCTCTGCCTCTTACTAATTGATGTCCCTGGAGTATTTACTTAAATTCTCCATCCCGCAGTTTCCTCATCTGTTAAATGGGGCAAATAGGCCCTAATCTCCTTCATAAAGGACTTACATATTAAATGAATTAATACATGTAAAAAGGAATCGCAAGTTACATACCAGAGCTTGCTTTTCTTTATCATTAGTGCTGTAATATAATGTAAAAATTGGCTCTGAGCTTACAGACGGCCGAGGTGAAAAATGAAACAATCAAATAACTGGCCTTATTGCTAAGGACTTAAGACCTATAATAGTTACTCAGGAAAGAGTCACCTCTCTTGAAACTCTGTTCTAAGGGAAATTTCTCACATGGCACATGAAAGCAAGAGATTCCGAATGGCATAAAGAGCTACACCTCCAGCTCAGAACCCCAGACAATGCAGACGGAGGGTGCCTGTGATGGCTCTCTATAACCTGAAATAAAAGTTCAAGGTATAATATTAAAATAGAATATATGTGCCATTCAAGGTACCTGCCAGCTCTGACATTCCATGATCCTTTCTGTGTTGTATTAGTGTTTTTGCAGAAATGGTAGAGAAAGTTTCTTATTTGACTAAATATCACTCTGTGATTTACCCTCCCTAGGATTTGTGCCCTAGCACAAAAGAGTATCAGGAATTTTAAGTAGAACTTTACCAGTGTCTTAGAGGCCTACATTTTTGTCCAGTAGAATGAAAAACCAAAATCTTAACAAAATAAATGGAGAAAGTAAATTTAATATTAAGAATTTGTCTTTAGAACCTAACTTCTATGTATCTCAGCCCTCACAGTTGTAAAATAAGGTTAATAAAAGAACTCACCTTATGAGATGGGAGGATCACATGAGCTAACACATGGAAAACACTCAAAACAATGCCTGGCACAAAAATACTTTGTCTCCACCTTCTTTATTTTAAATGTGGAATTGCTGAAGTCTTCTAGTCAATATCTTCTTTAATGGTGTCCTAATGATTTTAGGTGAATGTTAGCTACAACTGCTACTACTGTTACTCACTGTTTGTTTTTACCTAATACTAGACCCCCATGCCCTCCACTGCTGCCTTTTTGTTGATTCCTGGTTCCTGTGTGACATCCCAAGTTTCCTTCTAACAGATAAGCTCCTGCAAGCAGGCGGTAAGCTGTACGTCTGTGGCATTCCCCAGAGACAAGTTCAGGCTGGCATTCAATCAAGGCTTACTGAATTAATGAATTCTTTGAAACCACATCTAATATAAATTAGTGTTGAAGTGCTTATGTTAGGATTCTTGCCTTTGATAATTTTACAATCTAATGGGAAAATCAAATTCAATAATCTTGAAATTCTCACATGCCTGCATAGAATTCAGGGCTGGTCTGTTATTAAGTTCACCTTTCTCACAGAATGTTACAGAAAAAAAACAGAAAGTTGCTCGAATAGATCCATTAGCTGGGTTAATTGTTAGAAACAAAGAAATTGGTAAAACACTTTATTTCTCTTTCGCACTGAAAATTACAACTGAAATTCACAAATCAGTTAGGCTGGTTATTTGGTTTACTATAGGAAAAACCAAACAAGCTAGTGTGTAAATTCACTAATACCTTGTTTAGTATTTTGCTTGATTGGAGCAGTAGACATAATACTATAATCTTTTTAAATATCTGCTACACAACGCAACAAAGGAATATGTCAATATTCTTTAAAATTCCAAATAAGCTTGAAGGGAAATCTAGACTTCAATTTCAATCAGCCCTCACCTCATCTCACTGTAGGTTGATGTTTTAATCAATTTGTGATACCAACAACTTATGCTTTTTTAGTAAACAATCTACATCTTAAATGTTAAAAAATGAGTCACATAAATATTTTGTCTCCACCTTCTCTAAATGTGAAATTGCTGAAATTTTCTATATAAAGTATCTTTTTAAAAAACTGGTCTCCCAATATTTTAGCTTAACCTTTTGCATAAGTGCAAAGACAAACCACACCACTGCAGGAGTCTTTTCCCCATATTTAATTAGCCCATCTGACTTCAGATGAAACTTAAAGTCCCCTTTGTAAAGTAAAATGAACTTTAGAAAGTCTACAGAACTTTTCCTGTGTTCCCTGTTAAAGTTTTCTATTTTAATAACAGACTTCTGTGTAATTAATCCCTCAGAGTTTGCCATCACATAATCTACCCTGTGTACGAACTGTTCCATGTGTATTTTTCTGGTAATAAGAACTCTAGAAAAAATAAACAAATAAACAAAGACCAAAAGTAATCATGCACAATGGGACAAATTGTGTGAAATACAACCGGTCTCATGTACCTATAAACCAGGCAACAGGGACAGAAGTCTCAATCCACCTTATCAGAGAATTGTGAAAAGGGGTTTCACTGTAAAGAAATTTTCCCTGTGACAGGAAACTAGTATTTCTTTATTTGGAAGCTAAAGCAACAAGGCAATCATAAATAAATGATGCATAACTGGTGTTGTTCAAGTAGAGGTTTTCTTTCTAAAGACTGAACTATTTCCCATACTTTTTGCCTAATCACAGTTCAAAATTTAGTTGAAAAAATTCTTGTGAACTGGAATGCGAGCATCGGAGCTAGGATTTTATTATATCTAATCAAGTCATTTCACATATGTGATGCAATGCCCAGGCAAAGGGAAACTACAATACATTTATTATTTTAAAATGTTTTTGAAACTTGCAATATTCTCATTTTAAAACAGAGCAAAATCCAATTTTTTGCAGAGTGAATGGGGACCACACTTATTCCATTAAAAAAAAAAAAAAGGATTTCCTGTAAAAATGGAAACTGGAGATTTACTCTAAGAAAACACAATGATCGCTGGGTAGAAACCTGAGGATGCTTAAGTTTCCACTGCAGAACAGCTTCTGCTGCCCAGTTGGGAGGAAAGAAAAGGGAAAAAATAAAAGAAAACACCTGCAACAGGATGGGAGGAAAGGAAGACAAACTAGGACTACCAACACAGAAACAAAAAACTAGGCAGGTTCCTAGTCTGTGAAGACAGGGAGCTGACAAGAAAGAAATATATATCCAAAGAAGACTGCTAGAGCAAATTTCATAGTCACCTGTTACATCAGAGAAAGACAAGAGGGCAGTATTTGAGGGGGGGATTGGAGCAGTGCACAGCAGACACTGAAGAGGGTAAGGCATCTTCTAACTAAAGGAAATATTAGTGAGGTGCTGAAAGTTACTGCCACCAACTGGGCATTGGGTGGACTTTGGGGCCACAAATCACTTTCACTTCATAAACTGTGCATTTCCATCAAAATGGTAAACAGGTTTTATTGCAGGCAAAGAGGTGAATTTTAAAGCTAGTGATGTTTTAACTAGCAAAAACAGAAATTTTAAGCAATAACTGGAAAATGTAATACACAACTGCTTCTCCTGGTGATTTCTACAGTACAGCAAGGTTAAAAGACTTATTCATATGAGACAGTAATGGTAATCAGCAGAAAGAATAAATTTTAAATGTTATTCAAATTGAATATCAGAATTTGTGTTGGTTTAAAATGGGTGGAAAAACCTTTGATCAGCAACTCTATTTGTACTCATTTATACTGTATATAAACATGCACAAACACACACACAGGTATATAGAAGAATGCTGGAAACAGCAAAAGATCAAATATAATCTAAATATCCATTATTAAGGAACTGTTCCGGGCACATATGAGATTCTATGTGCTACAAAGTACATCAGGTAGATCCATTTGGGCTGATAAATGGATACATTAAAGATATGCAAAAGCAAGGAAGGTTTAGAACACTATGTACAATACATTTCATGTATTAAAAAGGATACACAAACACACATATATAATATTGTACATATATAATATCTCTAGAAAAATACACAAAACTGGTCTTTGAGAGGTAGAGACTGAGTGGGAGGGAAATACTTTTCACTGTATCTCTTTTTCAACTATTAGAATGTCCTTAACACATATATTTACATATGTATGTGCATATATATACGTGTGTAAATATGTGTATTATATACATATATATTAAATCTTACAGATACTATGAAAATCAGGAAAATTCCTAATTATTGTTCTATTAGCATCAAGTTTTCAGGAAAGTTTTATAAATAGTTTGCAACAGGATAAGATCTGTGTTAGTGATCAAATACCATCAGGAGCATGAGAGGTATCTCTATAATCATAAAATAAAAGTAAAATTCAATAAGAATAAGTGCTGGTATGAGTAGAAGTGTAGACCTCCTGTTAAGCAACAAATAAGCTTACTGCCTGTTTTGCCACTGGGTCTGCACCTTCCCAGGAAACACACAGATATGAGACTAATGTCTAGCCAGGCCTAATATCCCCCTGCAGATTTTCACCCACAGAATTAAGCCCCCATTTCCTCTATGTCTAGAGGAATACTACCATCAGGTATGGACATCAAGATAATATTAGTATCACAGAAACATACTTTTGAAGGGGAAATTTTTTGCTGGACTCCATTAGCTCCTTTCGAGAATGTATAAAAATCGGAGTTTATTAAGTCCATTTATTGACCCTGCCATGCCTTGCACACAGGGCAGCAGACATCTACTGTATGATCAAAATCAGGCTCACTGTGATAAGCAAATTTCCTTTCCAAAATTGTCAGAATCCTGGATTTATTTTCAACAAAGGCCAAGATGGAACCAAATTAATCATAACTATTTCCTGGGGTCAGAAAATCATGAATATTTTACCACGGCCTAAGTGCCTTAGCTCTGACAAACATTTTGTCCCTAGTCCAGACAAGGCCTCCAAATATCTGGTCGGCTCAGTTCACTGCACTTTGTCTTCCAAGCACCTGGGCCACAGAAACACAAACGGCACTACATACAATACACACAAGTAAGACAGCTCATAGCAAACGAGTAAGTGAAATGTTCAACCCACATCTGAATGGACACTATCACTTGGTCACCAGGGCCAAAATATCAAGCTATACAACCACCCAAGAAAGAACGACAGTAAGAATGGTAAGAACTTAATAGAAGCCCTCTGTGTTTTTACTGTCTGGGCTCATTTAACAGGCTCCTGCAAGGAGATTAAAAGGTGATCATTAACAGTCCATCCTGCTGCTTCTACGGAGGCTGGAATTTAAACTCAGATTTCTCTTTAAATCTAAAAAATCTTATGGGAAGTAAGTACATTGACACCTTCTTTCAATTCAGAGGACGGACAGCCCTTATATATAGTCAACCTGCCTAATTTAAATCTTTCCCGGAAACATTTTTGGTAATAGAGGCATGGGATGTCCAAGAATCGATCAACTGCATGTTCAGAGCACATACACCACTGGGTAAAATGACTTGCTCGGGGTGGGTCACGGCAGCCTCATCACCGCAGAAAAATGAAGGGCTCCATACAACCCCAGAACAAGTTCCCAGAAACCCTTGCCCTGTTCTGTTTCCAGTGTAGACATATGAAAGGTAGTCGTATCCCTCAGAAAACTCTGTCCTTAGTTCTAATAAATATAACTTAGAGGGGAGCCCTCTCCTCGGACCATGGGACACTGAGATCCCTTCCTTTCTCTGTTCCCTTACAAGTACAGCATCTGCAAAGATGCCCACAAGGAAAGTACTTTCCCCCGAACACAGCTAGACTTGGTATGAAAGGAAAAGAATGGTCTCTTCTCTGCGTCACAGTTCCTCTCCTTCTTCCTCAAAGAACTCGTCTCCACTCCCCAAATCTACCTCGACAATGGCCCAAAATTCCTTTCCACAATGACCGCTCCTCTGGAGCAGAATTCCTAGAGGATCAGGAGCAAGGTAGTTCGGACGGAACGCGATGAGGACTGGGTAGCTCTTGCAACCTCTGTTCTAGGCCCCTAAGAGGTCTTTCCAAGGATCCATCTACCGTCGAGAAACGACACTGTGAGTTCCTCTGGATCTTGGTACTCGGGAGAAGGAGGAGGGGAGACCCACACCAAAGAAGCTAACCCGTTCCATTACCCTTTAAGCGCGTCGAGTCCTCCGCCACCTCTTCTCTTGGCCCGGCTGGCCCTGGTTTCCTTTACGTTCCCAGCCTCCAAATTGGCGTCCGCCCCCTGGCTTGTATAGGACGCTAAGAGCACGGTAAATCCCAGGGCGATTTCCAGCAGCCCCCCTCTCCGCATGATGCCGAGCGGCGCGGGCTCCTGCCGCCTCTTGCTGCGCCTGGGGCTCGGTCCGCGGCGGCCGCTGCGCGCTTGAGAGCGCCGCGCCGCCGGGGTACCGCTCTCCCGCCGCCCGTCGGCCGAGCTGGGCTCCTCCCGCCTTCTCCAGGCGCTGCCTCCCACTTCAGGCGGCCCCTGCCAGCTGCAACACAGAGACCATCCCAGAAAAGGGGGAGGCATTAGCGGCATCGGGATGCTGAAGCCTGGTAGTCCCCATTCCCGAGCCCAACCAGCGCGCCGCTTGCGCGTTGCGCAGTTAATTTGGGTAAGTGCAGACGGTTTGGTTCACAGCTGGCTGAAAAGCCCAGGCCCCCGGCGGCAGCGGTTCCTGCTGACCCCTGGGCCTGTCCGGCGCCACCAAACCCCATGTCCCGAGCTGTCCCAAACCCCGGAGTGAGCTTGCTAGATTTATTTTTTTAATGGCACGAACTGCGCGCCTAGCGCGCTTCAGGTCCCCAGCTTGTCCTCCCCGCCAAGCCGCGGAGCTGGAAACCCGCCGCGCCGTGCCGGGCAGGCTCCGGACACTGCCACCGCCCCCCAGGAAGCTGTCAAGCAGGGGAGGGCCAGCGCCAGTCGCGGGCGTTCCGGGACAGCCCCTCACCCCAGTCCCTGTCTCTGCCCTAGGCGCAAACGCAAAAGCCTCGGTGGCTGAAGCTCCAACCCCGGTATACGCCCCGATCCCTGCAGGGACCCCAGCTGCACCCACTGGAGACTCGCTGGCTCCGGCTCCTGAGAAAGCGGCCGCGCTTGCTCCTCTGCCCTGGTCGCAGCAGCCTCTGCTCTGCTCCGCCTGCAGCTGTCCCAGCTGTGACCGCCTGTCCGCCTGTGGCACCCACAGTCTCTGCGGCGGCTCCCGCGGCCCCCTCCTCTCCCCACCTCTTCAAGTATCGTCCGCGCAGCGGTTTCTCGCGAGAGAAATACTTCTTAAAAAAAAAAGAAAAAGAAAATGACACCCCCTCCTACATCCCCCTCATCACCACCCCCTTCCCTCCCCATCCATCCTCCCTTTCCACTCCCCTTTGCCAGCCACTGCTTGCATTTTGGGGCCTCCGTCGCTCGCCGGATTAGCGCAGTGGGAGGAGGCAGTGGTGATCGGTTCCTGCCCGGACTGGGATTTTTCGTTTTAGGGTGGGGAGAAGAGGGAATGAAAAGAGGTGGAGTAGCGGTTTAGCCGCTCTGCGACTGGGAAGTCTAGACCCGAGAGTAGACTGTCCCGTGATCCCGCAAGCCCCATCCGCGCAGGAAGCCGTGCCACCTGCACCAAGAACGCGCACTGGAGGCGACAGCTCAGGAGGCTCCGGAGGCCCCGGCGACCCCGACGTGAGGGGAGACAGGTCCTAGCTGTCCTCGCCTCCCTGGAGCGGCCTCCCTGCTCGTCTACGCCGCCTCAGGCCGCCTGGGTGTCGGAGCCCGCCGAGGCGCGGCTCTTCCGAGGTTCGGTTCAAGCCACCTAAGCTAAACCGGGATGCTCCAAGAAGCTGAGTCGGATTTCGACCGAGGGGCCAGTTCTGTAAATGTTGGGGATTTGAGACAGGGGCGGTGACGGGGTGGATGGCCCTCTTGCTCACAGGTTCCCCCGAACGGTTCCATTTCGCCTCCGCACGCACACACACACACACACACACACACACACACACACACGACTGCCCCTCCAGGACATTCAAGGCACAGTAAATTCAGTGGCTCTGGAGGACATAGAATTTATGGCATATATATGACATATATAAATGTGGATAAGGGCTGGTTGCCTGCATTTAAAGGCTTCAGAGGGCAGGAAATCGCACCCTGAGCCCTGACCACTGGAACCACCAATTGTGAAGTCAAAGGTAAGAGCTCAGCACAAACAGGGACCCTGGGAATGCATCCTGTTGAAGGAGATTTTCCTTATTTGCAATAGTGTGTGTCCAGACAATAGAGTGTAAGGACTAGGGGAAGTTATTCAGCTTCTCTCTAAATGCAAGATGGGAATAATGTAGGCCACTCGGGGTTATAATTGTGATGATGAAACTGCTGAACTGTTATGATAGGTGGCATACAGAATTTGAAGATGAAAACGGTGAAGCCACCGAAAATAATGAGCCAATTTAAAGTCATAGTCCTGTAAGCATGTGTTCTAGTTTAAGGTCTCACCTGAAAAAGTCTCTTTTAGCAAACTTATAAATTGGAGCCTTCGTCACACCTTTCTTATGTAAAGATCATTCATTCAGTAGGTATTTGCTGAGTACCAACTACATGCCACTTAGTGCATGGTTGAATCAGGCTCATTGGTGAGTGTGGTAGATTGAATTATATACCTCAACATGTTCTTAACCTCCATCTGCGTTCATGTGGGTGTGAACACATGGTAAATAGGACCTCTTCAAAATGTTATTTTTAGTTAAAGTGTGGCCTAACTAAATGAGTGTGAGTCTTAATCCATATTACAGAGGCCTCATAAAAAGGAAAATCAGGAAGCCAGCATTTAGAGAAGGCCACACAAAGAACCAGAAGTTAACAGAAACCAGAAGATAAAATACAAAGAGAGAGAGCACCATATGATGGGAGACAGAGATAAAAGCCAAGGAACCCCAAGGATGGCCAGCAGCCAGCACCAGAATGATACAGACTCCAGGAGAAAGCAAGCTTGGCTGCTATCTTGATTTTGGACGACTTCTAGCCTCAATACCATGAGCCAACAAATTCCTGTTGTTTAATCCAACCCATTGTGTGTTGTCATAGCAGCATGGCAAACTAAGACAATAAGTAAGGCAGAAATGTTTCTCCCATCACACAGCAGGTAGCATACAGGGAAAGGCAGACTTGAGACAAATAATAACGGTAATTATTAAGCCTGAAGAAGGAGAAGTACTTGGTACTTGCTTGGAGGATACATAACAGGGGGTCTTGAGCTAAGTTGGGGCTGGGAAAGGACAGCTTCCCTGAGGAACATAACTAGACTTTATCTAGGATAGTGGTTCTCAACCCTGGCTACACAGTAGAATGACCTGGGGAGCTTAAAAAAATTATGACACCAGTATGCAATCCCCAGAGACTCTGATTTAAATGATCTGGAGTGGGCCCTTATGGAGGTATTTTTAAAAGCTCCGAGGTGGAGGAAGAAGCTCCCCACTGAGGTAAAGGTAAGGGAGTTATTGAGATTGGGAAAAAGATCTAAGCAGTGGGACTGTGGGTCAGGAAGAATCAGGACTACTGAGGGTCTGGAAAGACTTCGTCCTGTCCACCGGTTCCCTGGGCTTTTCTGTACCCACTGAGGAGCCTGGGGACCCTGTCTGTTTTCCCTACACTCCAGCAATGGGCAACACTGTTTGGACCCCTCCTCTTGGATCTACTCAGTGACATGTTGGATAGCAACAACCAAACTCGGGGTTTTTCTAAGGCTTTGGCCTAAGAAGCAAGGAGCAAACACTGGCGCCCTGCAAGTCTGGACTTTTTTTTTTTAAATGCAATTTTATTGAGGTACATTCACATAACATACAATCCTCCAAAGTGTACAATCAGTTGTTCATAGCATCATCACATAGTTGTGCATTCATCACTACAATCAATCTTTGTCTGGGCATTTTTATTACTCCTTACCTGCCACCCAGGGTTTCGCCTCCAAGAGAGGGATTTAGATTGAATGTTTGCCTCTGGCCTTCACCTTTTTTTTATTTTCTCTTTTCCTTGGCCCCTCCCTCCAGTAGAGGAAAGATTTTCTATTTCCTCTCCAAATTGGATGGGAGCACTAAGCCATATAATTCCCTCTAATAAGACTCATAGCCTACCCATTATGGTGGCAGCTCTGCAAGTGAAAGGAAAAAAATAAAAACAACTCTGATTACTGAGAGGGAAAATGCATTTTAAAATATGTAAGAAATATCCCCATTATCTAGGCAATCAACATATATTAGAAAAATATATATACTACTCAGTGACAAAATTCAGTAACAAGGAAAAGCTGTGTCTTTGCATAAGGTTTTCTTGATGCCAGATGATTCACAACCCACTGCTCTTTAGACTTATTATAGTTCATACCACTGTTTGCAAAATAAGTCCATGGACTAAAATTCCCTTATTCCTCAACTTCACTTAAAAGAATTCTATCCATCCTAAGAGAACTTGATAAAATTCTCCATTTTTTTTTAAGGTGTATAATTCATGCCAGTATCTCTTCTTCAAACCTCACTCTACTTATTAACAGAAGCATTCATTTAATAATTAATTAATTTTAATACATAAAGCATGCCTACTATGTGCCAAGGAGTGTTAGGTGCTGATAATTGGGACATTTTCTATAAGGTTAAATGAACTATCTATTTTTTCCTGTGGTTACTGTGATTTTTTCCCTAGCTGGATTATAAGTCCTTAAGGAAAAAGCTTGCATTCTTTATTCAAGGAAGCTTCCATAATGTCCTGAAAACTGTAATGAAAGACAAATAATTAGTTGGTTGTTCTTTGATCAGTTGGGGTCTTCTGGAATTTTAGCTTCAAGACCACAGTTATCATCGCTTTGTATCTTCTGAATAGATATCTGTGTCAGCAAGGACTCTGTTTGCAAGGAAGAAAACTATCTCTGGCCAATTTAAACAAACATTTTTAAAGTATATTAAGTTACGAGATAGTTCATTGAACCTGACTTTGGTATAAAATGGGGAATAGGGCATATCTGGGGTAGAAGCAACAGAAATAAATGGAAGATCTCTTCAGGCTCGTATCATTTGGATGAATCAACGCCAACCACTTCAGTCCTCCTGCCATCCCCCTCAAGGTTCACATTATGAGGATAGGGTCCAATTGGTCCTGCTTAAGGAATCTGCCCACCATCCTGGCCAGGGGATGATCAGCATCTTGATAGATAGCCCCACGGGAAAGTGGTTACTCCACAAAGGATGACCAAAACACTATCACCAAAAATGTGAGGAATTGGATGCTTGTCAGGCACACACACAAAAATGTCCAGATGTCCACTATACCATCTACATCATCTCAAGAGGTTTTGAGAATGTTTAGAGCTTATTGAGATAAAAGTTTCCAAGACCGTATAAAACTTAGTCTAAAATCAGCTTCTAGGTTCCAGGACAATTAAAGCATGGCTTCAGGCTTTAAAACTAGACTTTCATGCAGCCCTGATTCCCTCCATTGTTGGTGGCAAACAGACCAATCACAGTACACCCAGCTATAACATCAAAAACTAGACCTTGACTTACAGTGATGTCGAATTTTGTAGTTACAGAAACATAATGCATATATGACAGCTGCCAGAAACCAGACCTACCTGTATCAGAAAACAGTACTTTCATATACATAATCTTATCACATAATCTCACCACAACCTAATGGTCAGTTGAAAATCGTGGCCACAATATTTCTCATCTTTTTCCATCAAGAAGTAGAGTCAATTTCCCAACCCTCTGAACCTAGGTTGGACTGTGGCTTCCTTTGGCCAATAGAACACTGTAGAAGTATTATTGTGTGACTTCCAAAGCTAGGCTTTAAGAGGTCTTGCAGCTTCCTTCTCCCCCTCTCAGAATGCTACCCTGAGACTGCAAGCCTTGAAGAAACCAACAATGAAAGACTATGTGGAGAGTGAGCCCAAGATATCCCAGCTGAGAACAGCCCCTAGCCAAGCCACTAATTAAATGCAACCACATATGTGAGCCCAGATGAGGTCAGCAGAGCTGACCAGTCAACCCACAGAATAAATATGCCATTGTTGTTTTAAGTCACTAAATTTTAGGGTGGTCTATTTTGCAGGAAGAGAGGACTGAAACAAATCTCATGAGGAAAAATACCATTGTCCCAATTTTTTAGAGGAATAAACTCACATTCAAAAAGGTTAAGAAACTTGCTCAAAATTATAATACCATTACTAGAGGCAGGAATGGGATTCCAAACCATGCCTTTGACACAAGTCAAGCGTACTTTCCATTTCACCACAGCTACCTTGTTAGCATCCACAAGATCTCGTTCAAGGTCTAAGGTCGATGTAGACTAGAGCTATTCCCAGTGTCTGTAACACTTCTCTTGTGTCTTCTGGGCAGCGAAGATTTCATCCCCTGAGCTTCGTTGCTGTCTGAATCTACATTGCATCCTATGGGATAGCTCCATTTACTCCATGCTGCAGTCACCAAACAAATCTCCCAGGAAACGAAGGGATCATAAATGATGCTGGAGCCAACTTCCCTGCCTCTCTGCTTCAGTTTTCTAGTTCCCAGTCATATCTATCACCTAGAGCAATTCGTAGGTGCTCAATAAATATTTGTTGGATGAATGAAAAAGTGAATAAACAAAATTCCTTCAAGTTGGTAGTACGATGGCAACTTTAAGGCCTCAACCCATTCTTTCTTATCACTCTGTGTGTTAAGGGAATGTCTAAGCTTTTCCAACCATTGATGGAGCCCTGGGATGACATATTGCCTCTTTGTGCCTCAGTTTTCCCATCACTCCCTCTTGGAAGAAGAACTTAAGATAGTATTAAGTTATCTGATTGCTAGCAGAGTATATCTGTGCATGTCCCACTTTTTTTCTCTGTTGTTTAGTTCATTTGTCCATTTAACCAATTTGATTGAAAGAAAGGCACCATGTGCCAGAAACTGTGCAGAAGCCGAGGCTTCAACCACGAAGGAGATGCCATTTCTGTCTGTAAGAATCATTAGGTCCAAGTGATTGGAAGAGAACCTTACTATGGTGTAAGACCCAAAATTAATATGCTGCCTTGTCTGGTGAAATCAAGAGGACTCACTTAGCCTAAGCACAAGTTCCCCTCCCCACTCTGCTTCCACGGATAAGATCTCATGGCCAAACAACCCTCCTTATCAAGTGGACCAGGTGCAGTTCCTGCTTATCCCTGAGTAGCAGGTTTTAGTTCCCTGCCAGCCTGCAGAATTACTCAGACAAGCCAATCACATCCTCCTTTGGGAACCAGAGGGCATCCCACCCTCTTGTCTCTACAAAGCCTGCCTCCTACAGCCTCTGGTTGTTCAGTACAAACCCCATGTAACCCTGCATGGCATGTAGTGTCCTCCTCTCCCGGGCTGTGAATATATGTGACGAATAAACTGTTGCCAATTTCATCTGTCCAGTTCTGGGTGTTTTATGTTCAGCCATCCCCATAATCCTAAGGCAGGAATACGTTCCTCATCAATGAGGTGAACAGAAGGCAGTTAAAACACAACTTATACTGATAACTACCATTTATTGAGCATTTACCTGGTGCAGGCACTATGTAAAGCAGGAGGTTGGTCATGCTCTCTCCATTTTACAGTTTCCGAGAAATTAAGGTTTAAGGAAGAGCATGTTAAAATGACATAAATAGATATTTTCTTTAAGAAAAATTTGTGTATGCCTTTATCTATATGTTATATTCAGCATAGTGGCTTGGAGTTCTGTATGCCAGAAAAACATATTCTTAATCCATTCCTGTGTGTGTGAACCCATTGTAAATAGGACATTTTGATGAGGTTACTTCAGTTAACGTTTGACCCAACTGAATCAGAATGGGTCTTAATCCTGTTATCAGAAGACTTATAGAGAAGACCACAGAGAGAGAAGCCACAGGGAGCAGCCAGAAGCTGGAAGCCAATGGAACCTGGAAGAGAAAGGAGAAGACACCACCACGTGCCTTGCCATGAGTCGGAAAAGTCAAGGAACTCCAAAGATTGCCAGCCAACCAGAAAATACCGATCCTGGGAGGAAGCAAACCTCCTAGTCTCTGTAATCCTGAGCCAATAAATTCTTATTGTTAAGCCAACCCATTGTATGCTCTTTGTTTTAGCATCTGAGAAGCTAAAACACTCAATTTCCTAAGTAATTCCCACTTCAATGTAAAATTCTGGTTTTGTGAGGAGACAATGGTGAAAAAGAGAAAAAAAAAAAAAAACAGGTAAAAATTTATACATGCTAGAACAGGAGTAAGAATTTTTTCATTTTCATCATTTTCAGAATCTTATTTTAGCTACTTAAAGAAAACTTTTGTTAAAAAGAATTTTCCCTGATAAGGAGCAATTAAGAAAGGGAGAATGAAAACCCAATAAGAACAGATAAACTATCGTGGGTAAATTTAATGTTCTGGGAATGCCCAGGAATGACTATGGTCTGTTAATTTCTGATGGGTATCCTAGGAACAAGTTCACAGAAATGTTGCTATATTAGGTTATTTTCTTGGGGTAGAGTAGGAACACGTTGGAAGTAAAGTTTACCTTAGGTTAGTTGTCTTTTTCTTACTCCCTTGTTATGGTCTCTTTGAAATGTTTTTTTGTTGTGCTTTTTTTTAAAATTCTTTTTTGATATATTTGATTTAAAAAAAGAGTTAATCAAAAAAAAAAAAAAAATGAAAAAAAATATGCAGAGCCCCCTTAAGGAGCTGGTGGAGAATGCAGGGGTGTTGGGCTTCCCCACCTCAATGGCTGCTGATGTGCTCACAGACATAGGGGACTGGTGGTTTGATGGGCTGAGCCCTCTACCACAGGACTTGCCCTTGGGAAGACTGTTGCTGCCAAGGAGAGGCTAGGCCTCCCTATAATTGTGCCTAAAAGCCTCCTCCCAAATGCCTCTTTGTTGGTCAGATGTGGCCCTCTCTCTCTAGCTAAGCCAACTTGGCAGGTGAAATCATTGCCCTCCCCCCTACATGGGATCAGACACCCAGTGGAGTGAATCTCCCTGGCAACATGGAATACGACTCCCAGGGAGGAATCTAGACCCAGCATCGTGGGATGGAGAACATCTTCTTGACCAAAAGGGGGATGTGAAAGGAAATGAAATAAGCTTCAGTGGCAGAGAGATTCCAAAACGAGTCGAGAGGTCACTCTGGTGGGCACTCATACGTACAATATAGACAACCCTTTTTAGGTTCTAGTGACTTGGAGTAGCTAGCAGTAAATACCTGAAACTATCAAACTACAACCCAGAACCCATGAATCTTGAAGATGATTGTATAAAAATGTAGCTCATGAGGGGTGTGATTGGGAAAACCATATGGACCACACTCCCCTTTGTCTAGTTTATGGATGGATGAGTAGAAAAATGGGGGAAGGAAAAAAAAAAAGGCACCCAGCATTCTTTTTTACTTTGTTCTTTTCCACTTTAATTTTTATTCTTATTATTTTTGTGTGTGTGGTAATGAAAATGTCAAAAATTAATTTTGGTGATGAATGCACTATATAATGATACTGTAAACAATTGAATGTACACTTTGTTTTGTATGACTGCATGGTATGTGAATATATCTCAATAAAAATGAATTTAAAAAAAGCATTTTCCCATAGTCCAGCCACCCAAGTATAACTGTTTTTATTTTTTCTCGGTTCCCCTCCAGTCTGTGTCCATATGGAGCATTTTTTGTAGTCATAACCATGGTGCACATAAAGTTTTGTGTTCTGCCGAACAGGGAGGAGAATTGTTCAGCACTTCAGTGCTCAATCTTTACATTTTACAGATGGGGTCCCTGGGTGAGGTTTGCCTAGCTGCATTTCTGGCAGAAAGCATGTACAACTGTTGAATTATGTTATTGAAATAAATTTCATTACCTCAATCCCCCAAAGCAAACAGCTCCTCTCCACCCAAAACAAAAGCTCTGGCTCCCAGACTTCATTTCATTTGTGTTTTCCATGAGTTTTGTGACCCACCCTGGTATTCCCTGTCATTTTTCCTACTAGACATAACATATACCAGTCCAACAGCAGAGGGGAATGAAGAAGAGACCCGGAGAGCAGGAAAGGACATCACTTTGTATGTATCATGAATTAGAAACACATTCTCTCTTGGCCCCATTCGACAAGTGTTTACTGAACACCAGTTCTGTGTTCCAGAATATGGTAGACCCTGCAGAAGGCACCAAAAAGTATCAGAACTCTGTCGTACCCTGAAAGGGTAGGCCTTCTTTGGGAGGAAGAAAGTGAATGCATATAGCTGGGGTCAGCAAACTGTCTGTGAAGCGACAGAATAGTAAATATTTTAGGCTTTGCAGGTCAAGAGGCAAAAGAAAATAAAATGAATTCCTACAAACCTTTAATGGACAAAAATAAGAATCTTTAGTTGTGGACACTGAAATTTGAATTTCATATAATTTTCACATGTAACCAAATACTATTCTTCCTTTGAATTTTTTTCAACAATTAAAAAATGCAATAGTCATTCTTAGCTTGCAGGGCGTATAAAAAACAGACAGTGGGGTCAGGTTTGTTCCGCCAGCCCTGGTTTCCCAACACCTGGCATATAAGAAGTGGTTTGGGATTACTCTCCAAAATTAGTAGCAACAAAACAGGGAGTTCAGAGAGGAGAGAGATGGGCGGGGTAGGCTGGCCCAGTCAAGAGGAAGCAATGGGAGAGTAATGGAAGAGATGGGATTTGACCTTGGAGGGAGGGTAGGGTTTGGCTGCATAGAATAGTCTGGGGAGAACACTCGAGACAGAAGCAATGAGCATGAGGCAAATGCACAGAGGGAGGAAAGATCATGGGGTCAAAGGAGAAAGATGAGGTGTTTCCTCATCCTTTACTGTGACGTGCTTCTAGTTCTCCAAGGTTTTTGTGACACACCCCGGGCCGGGCTGGATGTTTAAGAAGGGGAGGGGGTATTGTGGGCCCGTGGGAGTGTGTCTTTAAAGGATTGTGATTACTTACAATGTATTACTCTTTATTATGTTCATCACCCAGAACTTGTTGGAAACTCTGAGAACCATCTGATCTCTAGTTTAAAACTGATGGAGGGCAAACTAGATTTTATTTTTCCTCCATTAGGAGACATTTCCGGTTTCAATTAGTCACTTATTTTAAGGAATTTTATGGAGAATGGGCTTTTCCTCAGTATCTTAATATTCTACACCAGGAAATGGCACATGCCCTAAGCCAAATTTTCATGGCCAGTCTGGAAATCTTAGTCAAGGAGTGACAACTAGCTTTGGTTAGTGACACTTTTTCCCCACATTGGTTTTTGCTTTTAGTTTCAATCTCAATTTCTGTAAAAAGTTAGTGATTAGTGGATACTTTCATACTCCCTGGAAAACATGTTCTTACTGGCTGCCTTTTATTTCCATGATTTCACCCCTCAGCCTATAACATGCTACTAACTCCTGAGTCTGTCTCTCCAGCCCAGACTTCTCCCTGCTAGTGCTTCAAATTCATACATCTGAGTTCCTTCTGCTCTTCTCCACCTAATCCTCCCACAGGCATCTGAACTCAATGATTCCCAGTTCTTGGTATTCACATTCTTGGGCAATCTCCTTCCCTTGAGTGTGGGCTGGTCCTAGTGACTCATTTATATAGAAAAGAGAGTGCCAGAGATGAAGGGATGTCACTTCCAATATTAGGTTACAAAAAAACTGGCTTCTGAGGGAAGCCAGCTGCCATCTTGTGAGCTGCCCTATGGAGTGGCCCACAAGGAGAAGAACTGAGGGGACCTTGGCCAACAGCCAGCTATGATGACCTGAGACCCTGTCTCCATCAACCCTCAGTGAACTGAATTCTGCTGATAACCACATGAGTACCCTGGAAGCCTTCAGAGGAGTCTGCAACCCCAGCCAACATCTTGATTGCAGCCTTGGAAGAGAGCTTGAGGTAGACACTCCCAGCTAAGCTGTGCCCAGATGCATGACCCACAGAAACTGTGAGATAATAAATGGATATGGTATAAGCAGTAATTTGTTTCACAGAAATAGATAACTAATACATCAGCAAACTCCCTAGCCCCATCCCCCCCTGCCCCGGATTTCTCATTTTTAGTTGCTAGGACCATCCTGCACACTCACCTATGCTGCCAGTGGGTTTGCTATAGGTCCTTTATATATGTTTCTTACATCTATAAAAGTTCAGATGCGTTTGTGTTTTTCAATCACAATTGACATGGCTCAAATTTTAAGTCTTAATATTTGTTCTCTATGATTTCCATCTAGAATTCAAGCCATTTATGCAACATAACATACTGCAGCTTCAACTTTTCTCAATTTCTGCATTATTCTGCTAGCAAAAATATTAATGACATCATAATAAATATCTTTCAAAAGATAACAAACCCCTGGGAAGTGTCCAGAGTGAAAGAATAGGAGAAGGGAGAGGTTCAAAATCTGTAGGCCTGGGGAACTCTAGGAAACTACACCTGAAGCTTGAAAATCAACCACAGAAATAGGGATTAGAAGACAGAAGACCTGGGTCCTGGTCTGAGTTTTGCTACTTCTCTGTGGCTTCCCACAAGTCACTTCACTTCTAGGGTCCTCAGTTTCCTCTTAGAGAAAATGAGGGGGTGAGATTTCATCAGTTCCTCAAAACAGAGCCATGGGTGAATTGCTTCAGAATGAATTAAAGAGCTTGTTAAATGCAGACTCCTGTCCCAACCCTCAGTCCATGCTGATTCAGTAGGTCTGAGATGGGGACTAGAAAACTATATTTTTAAACTTTCTAGCACCCTGAAGTATACTCAGGTGTGGAAACCCCTAAATTAGATAATCTCAAAGGATATTTAAAATTCTAATGCCATAATTTCCAAACAGTTTTCATTATATACTAATTCTGCTTTTCATGTACATTTATGAAACACACAAAAAATAAAATTTTAAAGGATGATTGTGTGTGCATGTGGGTTTATTTGTTGGCCTTTTTCTCTTGTTTTATTTTATTTTCTTCTCAAACCCTAATGGATCTGCTGGTATAGGCCCTGGGGTACATGTACTCATCTGGAGACCCACTGCTCAAGAATCATGGCAGATCTCTGGGAATTGGATGAAGAGGGGCACAAAGGTCCAGGAACATCAAAGACAAACAAACAGCCAGGTCAGCAGGGGTCTTTTTATATTGACAGCACTGCTTGGTATTGCGTGGAATACCGAGAAATATAAGATACTGTCCCAAAAAGAATTTACAGACTAGATGAGGAGAATTGATACCTGGCCCTTCTTGTTCTCTCCTGAAAGCCAATCTCAGCAGTGTCACATCAAAAACAGACAGAATCTGACTTAATGAGAAAACATCTGACAGGATCCTCAGTAAAAACTAATGGAAGGAAGGTGGAACAAGATGGTGGCCTAGGGAGGTGTAGAATTTAGTTAGTCCTCTGGAACAACTAGCATATAGCCAGGACAAACTAGTAAATAGTCTGGAACAACTGCTGGGGAACATCTGTGACCGGACAAACATCGTACACCAGTGTGGAATAGGTGGAACGGCTGAAATCACAGCATAAGAACTGTAAATAAACCTCTCCAAACTGCTGAGCTGGTGCCCCTCCCCCACTGGCATGGCAGGCTGAGTTGGAAGACTTCCCTGTGGGAAAAAGAGGCAGTCTACTAAGAGGAAGGGAAGGTAGCTCAACCAAGCTCCAATTGTGGTTTTAATTAAAAAATCTGGGATGCTGAATACAAGCTACAAGCACAGATAAACCCAGAGCAAGCAAGAAAGGAACCCGGAGGTTTCTTGCAGTAGAGAGGAGGTGGGGCTGATGGAAAAAAAATACATAAATAAATAAAAACAGAGACTTTTGGAATAGTCTGAGCTCAGAATACTGGAAAAGGGCTGTGTCCCAAGAAAAGGGGCACATAGAACCAGGCATCAACTCTGAATCTTGACTGGTAACTGGGGGGCTAGGAACTGGCTCTGAAAAGGAGATTTCTTTTTTTTCTTCTTCTTTTCTCTCATTCTAAGGAACTCATTAGAGAAAGCCTCAGGCATTTTCAATTGTCAGTGCTGACTCAGGCAAGGGTGGAGTTATGAGAGTCAGAGAGTCAAAGGAAGAAGTCAAGTGTAGGAGATAAATCCTTAAAGGGCTTATCTTCCCTAAGAAAAGGGGGAGGCAGGGCCCAGTTTAAGTGGCTGCCCTCCCTCAGAGAACTCAGATGTTAGGGCCTGGGGGTGGGGGACAACAGAAACAGCTTAAGCTTGGCTTCTGACACTCTCAAACCCTGGAAGCAACAGGGTCTACTGAGAATTAAAGGCAACGCACCTTTCTATACTGTTGGGGAGCTGCAGGTTTGACAAACACCACCTGCTGGGAAGAACAGGAAAAGCACAGAGCTTAGAGGCCTCACAGGCAAGTCTGACAACTTGCTGGGTCTCATTCTCAGGGAAAGCTGATACTGATTACTACCTCTTCCTGAGTAACCTGGCCCTTCTGGTCTGGGAAAATCCAATAGGTGTAATCAAGGAAACCAGAGGCCTAGACAAGAAAAACTTACAAATCACACTAGAAAAAATGAAGATATGGCCCAGTCAAAGGAACAAACTTAAACTTCACATGAGATACAGGAGTTGAAACAATTAATTAAAGATCTTAAAGCAAATATGCTAAATCAATTCAAAACTCAAATCAACAAGTTGATGGGAGATATGGTAAATGAGATGAAGGATATAAAGAAAACATTGGGCAAACATAAGGAAGAACTTGAAAGTTTGAAAAAACAACTGGCAGAACTTATGGGAATAAAAGGCACAATAGAAGAGATGAAAAGCAAAATGGAGACATACAACAACAAATTTGAAGAGGCAGAAGAAAGGATTAAGGAACTAGAGGACAGATCATCTTAAATCCTATGCAAAAAAGAATAGAAAGGGAAAAGAATGGAAAAATATGAGCAAGTGTCAGGTAATTGAATGACAATATGAAGCACATAAATATATGTGTCATGGGTGTCCCACAAGGAGAAGAGAAGGGAAAATGGATAGAAAGAATAATGGAAGAAATAATCATAGAAAATTTCCCATCTCTTATGAAAGACATAAAATTGCAGATCCAAGAAGTGCAATGTACCCCAAACAGAATAGATCCAAATAGATCTACCCCAAGACATATAATAATCATATTATCAAATGTCAAAGACAAAGAGAGAATTCCAAAAGCAACAAGAGAAAAGCTTGATAAGAATATGTGCAGATTTCTCAGCAGAAACCATGGAGGTGAGAAGGCAGAGACGTGATATATTTAAGATACTGGAAGAGAAAAACTGCCAACCAAGAATTCTATGTCTGGCAAAGCAAAACTGTCCTTCAAAAATAAGGAGAGTTTAAAATATTTTCAGACAAACAGACACTGAGAGAGTTTGTCAACAAGAGATCTGCTCTACAAGAAATACTAAAGGGAGCACTACAGGCAGATAGGAAAAGACAGGAGAGAGAGGTTTGGAAAAGAGAGTAGAAATGAAGACTATCAGTAAGAGTAAAAAGAGAAAGAGAGAGAAACAGAGAGAGAAATTAAAATAAGATGTGACATATAAAATCCCAAAGACAAAATGGTAGACAGTAGACATTACATTGAGCGAAATTAGCCAGAAACAAAAGGACAGATACTCTAAGACTCACTAATATGAACTAAAATTGATGAGCGAAATTTGAGAGTGAAAGTTGAGAACTCAGGTTGTCAGGAGACAGAAAGAAGTTAGAAAATGGGCATTTAATGCTGAAGGAGTACATAAGGTTCAACAGAGTTGATTGTATTGATCCAGAAATGGATAGCATAATACTGTGTGAAGATAGCAAAATATAGTAAATACTCAGAACAAAAATGAGGGTGAGTATGGTTGAAAGTGGAAGGTCAGGAGCATGTATGACACCAGAAGGAAAGATAAGACAATAAAGACTGGGATTGTATAACTTAGTGAAACCTAGAGCGGTCAATGATGGTGATTAAATTGTACAAATGTAAGAATGTTTTTAAAAGAGGGAGAATAAATGAATGTCAACATTGCAAGATGTTGAAAATTGGATGGCATGGGGAAAAAAATACAATCAAAGCAAACTAGAGTCCATAGTTAGCAGTAACATTGTAAGATGCTTCTATTAATTGTAAAAACTGCAATTTACCAAATCAAAATATCTATAAGAGGGGGATATAAGGGAGTGATATGGATTCTTGGTGGTGGCATTGTTGTCTGACTTTTTCATTGTATTTTATTTTATTTTTTTCTCTGTCTTTTATTTTTTTTTATTCTTCATTTCTCCTTTTCCTCTTTCTTTATGGAAGCAATGGAAATGTCCTCAAATAGATTGTGGTGGTAATGCATGATTATGTGATTATAGCAGGAATCATTGATTATTTGCTGAGAATGGGTTGTATGGTATGTGAATAAAACTGTTTAAAAAATAAACAGAGGGATTCAAGTGCTGGAGAAAGTGCGGAGAGAGGGATGTACCTATTCACTGCTGGTAAATAAGTAGAATGGGGCAGCCCAGCTGGAGGGCAATGTGGTGGTTCCAGAGAAAGCTAACTATGGGATTGCCATATGGTCCTGCAAACCTGTTATTGGATATATACTGAGAGCAGGTACATGAATGGACATTGTACACCGGTGTTTATGGTGGCAGTAGTCACAATTTGCAATGGATGCAGGTGACCTAAGGGTGCATCGACCGATAAATGGAATGGTGAACTGTGGTGTATATATACAATGAAATATTGAACAGCAGCAAGAAGAAATGAAGTTGTGAGGTATGCAACTGGTGAATGGACCTTGAGGGCAGTGTGTTTAGTGAAATAAGCCAAAATCGAAAAGACAAACATAATGCCTCATTAATATGGACTATCTACAATGTGCAAACTCTGAGAATTGAATCTTAGAGCATAGGTTATCAGGGGAAGGCTTATGGTAAAGGTTCCTAGATTGTAAGCTCTTAGAGCAATCAGATATGTTCATGACTTGTAACAGTTATCTCTAAATTCTGAGACACTGAGCTGTTTCTGTATAACCTGGTCAATCCCTGGAACTTTGGGTATCTGTGGTGACAACTGACACTCAGAGCCAGAATTTGGCAGCTATGAATGTCAGCATTACACCACACAGCAAAATGCTAAAGAAGCTGAAAAAGAGATCAGACTTTAATTAGAGATATGAACAAAAGGGTTTGGTTAGGACTAAGGTAAACCAGACTAAAAGAAAAAGGATGATATTGACTGTATTTTAAAACTTCAACTTCTTTGTAAGACCAAAGGAAGAGATGTTTATTTGGTGGAAAATCTACATTTTCTGTAGCATGCTATATAATGTAACTTACATGGTCAGTTTACTCAAACATCATAATTACATGGAACCTTGAATAAGAGGGGGATCTGATTGGTTTGTACAGGCTAGCATGAAATCCTGATACATTCCGGAGTAATTTGGGCACAGAATAAAAATTATTTGCAAAGTCCCATTGAAGGACTGGGGAAAAATTGGAAATATTAAACATCCCCACCTGGGGAATTCCTGATATTCTCACAAGCATTGGGGACTACCATTGTAGTAGGCCAACCTCTCCATCTTGGGTCTTGACCTTATGAAGCTTGTTACTGAAAAGGAGAGGCTAAGCCTACTTATAATTGTGCCCAAGAGTCATCCCCGAAGAACAACTTTCATTGCTCAGATGTGGCCTGTCTCTCTCTAAGCCAACACTGCAGGTAAACTCACTGCCCTCCCCCTTATGTGGGACATGACTCCCAGGAATGTGAATCTCCCTGGCAATGTGGAACATGACTCTTGGGGATGATCCTGGACCCAGCATCATGGGATTGAGAAAGCCTTCTTGAATAAAAAGGAGAAGAGAAATGAAACAAAGTAAAGTTTCAGTGGCTGAGAGATCTCAAACAGAGCAGAGAGGTCATTCTGGAGGTTACTCCTATGCATTATATAGATATCCCTTTCTAGTTTTTAGTGTACTGGAATAGCTGGAGGGAAATACCTGAAACTGTTGAACTGTAATCCAGTAGCCTTGATTCTTAATGATGATCATATAACTACATAGCTGTGTGATTGTGAAAACCTTGTGGCTCACACTCCCTTTATCTGGTGTTATGGACAGATGAGTAAAAAGAGGGACAAAAAGTAAATGAATTATAGTGGGGAAAAGGAAGTATGAGATTTTTGGGGTGTTCTTTTTTACTTTTATTCTTATTCTTATTTTTATTTCTTGGAGTAATGAAAATGTTCAAAAAATTGACTTTGGTGATGAATGTACAGCTATATGATGATACTGGGAACCACTGACTGTATACTTTGGATGATTTTATGGTATGTGAATATATCTCAATAACATTGCATTAAAAAGAAAGTTTACCTGACTTTAAAATTTCAAGTCCACCCTGAACCTCAGAATGTCACTTTATTTGGAAATAGGGTCTCTGCAGATATAATGAGTTAAATCAATATGAGGTCATACTGGATTATAATATGACTGTTGACTATAAGAAGAGGGAAATTTGGACACAGACACAGAAGGAAAATGGTCCTGTGAAGATGAAGGAGAGAGCAGAGTTATGATGCTACGAGCCAAGGATCCCGGTCGTACCAGAAGCTGGAAGAGGCAAGGAAGGGTCATCTTCTAGAGACTTCAGAGGGAACACTGCCTGCCAACACGTTGATTTCAGATTTCTAGCATTCAGAAATGTGAGAGAATAAATTTCTGTTATTTAATAGAGAAACAAAAACTAATGGAAGTCTTACTGAAAGTGTCTTGAGGTGGAAAGAGAAGAAGTTGCTTCACCTAATGCACCATGCTTTGTCTCTATTTCCTCTCTCCAAATCTCTCAGCTCAACCACTCCACCTGCTCTCACCCTGGTTTTCCTCCTTCTTCCTTTCCCTCTCTCTTAGGTTTCTTTAGCCTACCCTCCCAGCCTAGCGAGATATCGCCCACAGCCCTTTGTTATGTAGAGTATTTTCCCCTTTTCTCAGTTTCTCCCATTTGCTCCAGAAAGGAGAAGGCTCAACCTGGGAACCACCTTCAGGTGAAGGGAGGCACCGGGGTCCTGATTATGTCTAATACAATATTTTCAACACTGTACACCAAGAAAAAGGAACTAACAATATGTTAAAGACAAAAAAATAATCAACAGATATTTAATTTTTAGGATCTCACAGCTTTACTAAGCAACTCATTAATCGGGCAGCACTGTACCATAAAATGGAGGGGCGCTCCGAAGAGTGAGAGAAAGAACAAAGCTTATCAAGGCAGAATGAGGAAGTCTTAAAGAAAATAATCTTACTGGTTAGCTCAGGATAGTTTTCCTTATTTGGCTTAGCCTTCAGTTATAGGAACTAGGCTACAGGAGAAAAAAGAAGCTGGAGAGTTTTAATTGGTAGTTTTCGGATTTCAGATTCTGGGAGAGTGGAGCATTTTGCAAGAGAAAAGAAAGTCTGGTTTGCCATGGTGGGGTTTAGCATGTGTGACTCCATCTTGGGCCTTCTTAATTTATTTAACAAAAGTAAGGCAATCAATGCTGATGACACATAATCAAGGTTCTCTAGGTATTCAGAGGAGAGAAAGAGATCTCCATGCCAGAGTGCTCAGGAAAGTGTTCATGGAAAAAATAGAAGACACACTGAGGGTTGAAAACTTGAGAAAATCTTTTACAGGCGACCAGTGGAGCCCCTGCTCTCCTGCTCCAGATAAGAGGAACTCCTGGGCAAGGAAAGAGCAAATGCACCCCTGAAGGGTGGATTAAACTGGTGGGTCATATAAAGGAGAAGAGTGAGAAAGATTAGAAAGTGGGTTGGGGACAGAGGATCTGGGACTTTTTATCCTGTAGGGAAACAGACATCATTAAAGAATTTAAAGCAGAAGAGTGACATGAGTTACAAAATTATTATTATTATTATTATTATTATTATTATTATTTTGTCACCATGCAGTAGGGCCAAAAGAATAGATAATCTAAGCGAAAGGAGGTCAGGAGGCTAATTCAGCCTCAGGGGTCTGGTAATGAGGGCCTGTTCTAGGAATGTGGCAGCACACAAGAGAAAGCAGAGAAACATCTCGGTGTGAGTTAATGATGCAGCCGTCATGGCTGAGCCAGGACCGGATACAAAAAGCTATGGAGAGGAGGAAGACAAAGATGACACTGAGGTTTGAAACAGGTACAGACAAGAGGACTTGAAGAGGTGAGGAACCAGGAATGTGGAAAGGAAAAGATGGTCAGTTTGGGGCTTGTTACCTGGGGCACATGCGAAATCAGGTCAAACAAAGTGATGCAGAGGGCTGATAGGAGAGATTGAGATTTGGAAGCTATGTAAGGAATTGTCTTTATCAGCTAACTAAAATTGCACTTGTCTCTAGCTTAGAGTTTTGGTTCCAAATAAAGCCTGCAAATCGACCTGGGAAAGAGAACTCCCCTGTGATCCGGCATTTAATTTTTGAGTTTTAGATGTATTCTTGAGAACAGATTCTGATGCCAAGAAGGATAGGAATTTTTAGTAATTAAATAGGGAAGGCAGGACACTGTCTAAATATCGAAAACAAACTATACCCCTGGCAAACACTAGGAGAAAAAAGACTTGCATATTTCCATTTGGAATGACAGTCAGAATTTTGGTAGGTGATCAATGAACACATTTACTTCCGGATGATTTGCGAATAATGAATATTATAATTAAATGTGGGTACTCAAATGATGTCAACTAAAGAAATATTTGCAAAATTTTTTCCTTTAAGAGATGAGAATTATTTATTTAAAACCTGCCTAAAATTCACGAGAACAAATTCACATTTTCAAAGTCGAATTTTCAGCTTTGGACTTAAGATTTGAGAATACATTAGAATTACTTTCTCAATCAGGAACCTAGAGGTATAGTTCTGTTGCTGATTTTAAACCACAATGCTACCAGGTGATATGTTACAGTTCAGAAGCCAAGTGCCCCCTTTATTAATTTTCACCAAAGAGCCCAGAATTTGAAAGATTTCATTGTATACTCATTGAGTAAAAATGAATATCTATTTCCATTAGTGTAGGTGTCCATCAGCATGAGGTAACTGGCACTAGGATGTGGAGTTGAAATATTTAGTTGAGCAGACTTAGCACTATTTCTCGGATTTATATTACTATGTTCCTAGGCCCCTAGAGCTCTAGGTAACCCAGGTTTGGTAAGCCCTGGTTTGGGTCCTTTCTGTATCAATTTCTGAGTCCCCTCACCCTTACCAAGCTAAATTCCATATTATCTCTGCAGATCTCTTGCTGTGTGACACCCTGCTTTTACCCAAATTTTATTTCACACTCAAAATGTCTTTTCCCTTCCAAAGTGGATAATGCTGTTCTCTGCCAAGATCTCCTCTTCTGGGCTGATGCCCCCCATCCCCTCAGGTAATGCTAACTGCTAACAGCTTACAACTGCATCCTTCAGTTGTTCCCTTGGCCCCAGGGAACTCCTTTGCCCAATTTGACACCTCTCCCATGGTGTGGCCCAATATTTGCAGCATTTCTGAAAGTCTGTTGTTTATATAAATTTACAACTCTTCACGATAAAAGGAGAGAAGACACAAATTACTAATATCAGAAATTAAAGGGAATTGAAAGGAATTAAAGGAATTGAAGATCAAGAGACATTAAAAGGATAAGAAAATATGAGTAATTGTGCTATAAATTTAACAACTTAAATGAAATGGAAAAAATTTCTTGAAAGGTAATCCAAACTGATGCAAAAATATAGAAAACTTGAATAGACCTATAGCTATTGAGGAAATTAAATTCATAATTAAAAACATTTCCGCAAAGAAAAGTCTAGGCACAAATGTCTTTGCTGGTATATTTTATCAAATATTTATAGGAGAAATATTAAAAACTCTACAAAACTTCTTTCAAAAAAATAGTAGGGGAGCGAAAACTTCCCAGTTCATTTAATGAGGTCTTCATTATCCTGATAACAAAACCAAAGAAAGATATTACAAGAAAAGAAACTACAGGTCAATATCCCTCAGGAACATGGATATACAAAGAAAAATACATTGTGAACAAGTGAGGTTTATCCTAGGAATGTAAGATTGGTTTAATATTCCAAAATCCATGTAATTCACCATGTTAACAGATTAAAAGGGAAAATACACACAATCACTTCAAGAGATACAGAAAAAAGCATTTGGCAAATTTAAACACCAAATTATAATTAGAAGCTCTTAGCAAACTAGAAATAAAAGGGAATGTCTTCAAACAAATAAAGAGAATCTATTAAAAACTTCACTCATATCTTCATAATGGTGAAAGACCAACTGTGTATCCCCTTATATATATATCGGATCTCACCCCTTATATTCAACATTGTACTAGAGGTTTTAATCAATATTATCAGACAAGAAAAACGAAGAGCATAGAGATTAGAATGGAAGAAATAAAATTGTCACAAAAAGCCTGATCATGTATCAGAATATTCTAAGAATCTGCAAAAAAGCAACTAGATCTAAAAAATAAATTCAACAAGGTCACAGGACAAAAGATTTATACAAAACTCCATTATAACTCTGGATACTAGTAATAAACAATTGCATAATGGAATGTTTAAAAAAAACAACACTCTTTTTAAAACAATACCATTGGGTATTTCACTTTCCATGTGACTGAGTAGGCACCTACGGAACCTTCCCATAACTAGCAATTATAAACTCTGGAAAAAATATGAAAATAAAAAACAAAAAAATTTCCCAAAGGCACTGGAGTGTGAACAAAAGTAGGCATATTCTGGAGAGGAGTAGACACCTAGAGGAAGTAAATAAATGACAGTTAGTGAGTTTCCAATTTCTTATGGCTTCTAGGGCAGTTAACATTGTGCAAGGTGACTAAATCACTGAGAGGAAAGTCCCAGTATTTCTGGACTGAAGAAATGGGGGAAGGGGAAAACCACATATTTTGTGTATAGACTCATCTGAAATATCTGCCTGGTCCCTGAACCTTGCATATATTGCATAGACTGCAGGCAGCCCAACCAAGGGCTGAACTGAACTAAGAGCTGAACTAAGATTTGATCTACTGCCCAGGAGACAGAGTTTATAGTTTGAGTGCAACAAAGTTAATGCCCTGTCAAACAATAGAAAACAAAGAAACAACTGTCTTTGGAAAAATATTGCAAAAACCAGAGTTTTCACAACAATATTCACATTGTCTAAGATACAATCCAAAATATTCAGAACATAAAGAGGCAGGAAAAGCCATTCTCAGGAGAAAAGACGATCAATAGAGACAAACCCAGAGATGACACAGATGTTGAATTAGCAGACAAGGATTTCAAAAGCAGGTATTATAATTCTGATCCATGTAGTACAGGGAAATATGGTTACAATGAAGGAAAAGACAGAGAGATATAAACTATTTTAAAAAATAGAAATTCCAGAACTGACAAATACAATATTTGAAATAAAAAATTACTGGATGGGCTTAACAGCAGAATGGAGATGATATAGCAAAGAGTCAGTTAATCAACAGAAATTATCCAATGTGAAGAACAGGGGGAAAAGTCTGCAAAAAAAAAGAAAAAAGAAAGAAAAGAAAAAAAGGAAAAAGGACAGAGCCTCAAGAACCTGTGAGATCATAGCAAAAGAGTGTAGCATACATGTATTTGGAATCACAGAAGGAGAAGAAAGAGAGAGAATAGATCAATAAAATTGTGAGTAAATAATGGCAAAATTTCCCTAATTTGGAGAAAGTTATATTTACAGATTTAAAGTGCTCAGCAAATTCAAAGCAGAATAAATATGAAGTCAACCATTCTAAAACTGAGGAAAATAAAAAATAAGGAGAAAACCTTAAAAGCAGACTATGAAATAAAACATTATATAGACAGAACAATGATTCAAATGAATGCTGACTTCTCATCAGAAACAATGGAGGCCAGAAAATAGTGGGCCAGTATCTTCAGACCTGGTGACACAAACAAACAAAAATTGTCAGCAAAGAATTCTATTTCCATAAAAAATATTCCCTGAGAATGAAGGCTAGATAAAGTCATTTTCAGGAAAAATGTCATTTACAATAGCATCAAAAATATGAAATACTTAAGGATAAATTTTACAAAATATAATCAAGATCTGTACAATAAAAATTATAAAGCATCACTAAAAGAAATTAAAGAAGGACTAAATAAATGGAAAGATATAAGATGCTTATGGATCGGAAGACTCCAAATTGTTAAGAGATTAATTCTCCCTAAGTTGACGTATAGATTTACAATTCATCAATAAATGAAATACTAAATAAAATCCTAGCAGGCTTTTATGTACAAATTAAAAAGCTGATTCTGAATTTACAGGGAAAATAAAAAGGTTCCAGAATAGCCAAAATGATTTTTTATCTAGTATTTCCATCAATTGCTGAAAGTGGGATGTTGAAGTTCTAAACTACAATTGTGGATGTGTCTATTTCTCTTTTCATTCTATCAGTTTCTGTTTCATGTATTTCAAGGTTCTGTTGTTCGTTGTGCACACATTTAAGATTGTGTATTCCTGATGACTTGATCCTTTCTATCATTGTGTAATATCTGTCTTTGTCTCTAATGATTTTCTTTGCTCTAAAATCTATTTTATTTGATATTAATTAGCCACTCCTGCTGTTTTTCTTTAAATTAGTATTTGCATGGTCTATCTTTTCTATCTTTTCACTTTTAATCTACTTATGTCATTGTATTTGAAGTGAATTTCTTACAGACAGCATATTGTTGAATTATGCTTATTTATCTACTCTGTCAATCTCCATCTTTTAAATGGTGTGTTTAGACCATTTACATTTAAGGTAATTATTGATATGTTAGGTCTTAAGTCTGCCATTTTATTATTTGTTCTCTGTTTGTTTCCCCTGTTCCCTGGTCTTCTTTTTCTCCTTTGTTATCTTCCTCTGGGTTATTTGAGCATTTTTTTTAGGATTTCATTTTTATTTATTTGTAGTGTATTTTAGTAGATTGTCTTGTATAGTTTTCTTGATTGTTCCTCTAGGCATTAATATTCTCTCTCTCTCTCTCTCTCTCTCTCTCTCTCTCTCTCTCTCTTTCTCTCTCTCTCTCTCTCTCTCTATATATATATATATATGGCTTATCACAGTCTATTGTTACAGACTCTTACCTCTTCAAGTAAAGACTTTATTGATAAGTAGCCCTGTGAGGATGGCTGGTCCAGCAGCCAATATGATGCATAAATAGAGATTTGGGGCCAGTGATTTCCAAGAGCAATCAAGTCCTGAACTTCCAAAGGAATATAGCCGGGCCCCCTCAGGGTAACCTTGTTCTCAGATGCCAAATAGAACATATGTTGGTCGCTCTGGGTAGGCTGCATTTGATGAGATGTATATAATCCAGCAAGTAAAAGCAGACACACACACACACACACAATGTGCATTTTGAAATCCTCCTACCACATGAATACCAGATCATAATGTTCCTTTCACATCTCTGCAGCTCTGCTGGCTGCTTCTCAGAAACCAAGAAGTAAATGAATATGAAAAAGGAACTATTTTTTAAATATAGCAATTAGGGTAACCATTCCTGATATACTCTACCTGGGCACATCCTGCTAGTCATTGCAAAGCACATTCCAACAGTGAGAGAAAAGTAGAACCTACTACATGGTGCACTCCAAGAAATTTTGTCCAGACTTCTTTCCCCAATCTTCACTGCCATTCTCCTTCTCCTTCCCCCCAAATCCCACAATTAGAGATTCCTTCATTCGTAATAAATCTTAGGGAAAAGTAATACATTGAACATTAATAAATATTTTTCTTGTATTACTGTGTAGGTTCACCTCCTTTGCCAAGATCAGCTTTTTAATTTTTTTTTATTAGAGCATTGTGGGTTTACAGAAAAATCATGCAGAAAGTACAGAGTTCTCACAGAACCCTCCCTTCCACACACAGTTTCCCTATCACTAACACTATGCATTAATGTGATACATTTTTTATGTTCAATGAAACAAAATGATTATAATTGTATTATTAATCATAGTCCACGGTTGACATTAGGGTTCACTTTTTGTGTCGTACAGTTCTATGTGTTCTTTTTTATTTTTATTCTGGTAGCATATACACAACCTAAAATATCCTATTTCAACTATTTTCAAATTTATTATTCACTGGTGTTAATTAAATTCACAAGGTAATGTGAAAAATCATCACCATCATCTATTCCCAAAACTTTGTCATCACCTCAAACGGAAACTTCCTACCAATTAAATATTAACTCTCACTCCCCACCCCCACCCCCATCCCTGGTGACCTGTATTCTAATTTCTGACTCAATGAATTTACATATTCTAATTATTTCACACAATGAGATCATAGAATGTGTGTCCTTTTGTGTCTGGCTTATTTCATTCAACATGATGTGAGACCAGCTTTTGATAAGGGATCCCTGGTTGAAAAATCACAGACGCAGTAGAGTAAGGCATAGATGGAAAAAAAAACAGAGGAAAAGACCACAGAAATGGAAGGCTGGATGTATTGAAGATAATTTGGAGGACTTCACCATTTAATTAAAAGTGAGACAATTTAAATTTTAATAGCATTTTAACATACCTGAATTCAAAACAGTATGATTACTAAAATGAATAATTTCTACAAACAGGAGAATGTTATAAAGTTCTCTGCCACTTCCTCAGATTTCTGATGTTGTATACATTACTTAACTTCTCTATGAACCAGTTTTTCCTAGCTGTGAAACAAAGACTTTGCTTGCTCACTGCCAAGGCCATTCCTGGGGGAGGGTGGAACATGGAATAAATCATAGTAGTGTGGTCCTACTCTAAATATTCTGACATAAATGAAGCCTAATTCAAATGAATATCAAATGTAGCTTTGAAGGAGACAAGAAATCACAGAAAGGCAACCTGGAGCCCCAGGGGAACACAAAAAAAGATGGCATTGTCTATCTAGACACATCTCATGGTGAAATCTTATGGAAAATATGTAGGCTGATCATAAAATAGCTGAGCTTTTTATTAAAGCAAGTTAAAAGCATCCCCTCCCTCTCTATATATTGTCCCCAAGTCATCACCACATACCTCATCCTGAGTTGATTTGTACATTCTCTGAGTTTTCCAGGGTTCCAGTCCATTGCCATAATTTTCTATAACTTTAAAATAGATTTATTAACCAAGCAAAGGGCAATAAGAAACTTTGAAATATTGAAAGGTTTTCAGAAATGGTAATTTTATCAGCTCTAGAAATTACTACCATTGGGAAGCAGTAATGAACATAACTTAGTTGAAAACTGAACGAGAAGAATGAGAAAGAACCACGAGAGCCAACCTCAGAATGCAAAGGGAAAGGAAAATAATGATAACATGCAGGGAGGACAAGGAATGGAGATGCAAGCCTAAAACTTTTAAACGTCCCTAAGGGAGAAATGAGAAAACCCAATACAGAAATAACGGTCAAAAACATGACTGAGGACAATTATACTGAACTGAAGAAAGAGAGTGAGCAAACCAAAAGAATTTACCTTATTCTAGACTAAATAAAAAAGAGGCCCACATCTAACATATACAATGAGCCAATGAACAAACAAATACCAGAGAACATGAAGAAAATATGTCCATAGCCAAGGTTCCCCAGAGGGCACAGCCTCAGACAAAGACTTACATGTGAGCACCTTACTGGGGAGTGTGAGTCTAGGGAGCAGGGGTGAAGGATGGGCATGGAGTGGGGTGTCGAATATGTATTAGTTATCTATTGCTGCATGACAAATGTTACATTACACCCCAAAACGTGGTCGCTTCACACCGCCCACATTGATTATCTCACAGTTTCTGCGGGTCAGAAATCCAGGAGGGACTTAGCTGAATGCTTCTCACTCAGGGTCTCTCACAAGGCGGCAATCAAGCTATCTGCTGGGGCTGCAGTCATCTCAAGGCTGGCCTGGGGGAGGATCTGCTTCCAAAGCACACTCACATGCTTCAGGTCCTCGCTGTTATTGGTCAGTTCCTGCCATATGGGTCTCTTCTTAGGGCTACTTGCTACATGGCAGTTGTTTTCCCAGAGCAGTGCTGAAAGAGAGGGAGAGAGAAAGAGGGAGAGGGAGATGGAAGTCAGTGCTTTTTATAACCCAATCTCAGAGGTAACAGCCTATCACTTTTGTTGTACTGTGTCCAGCCCATACTCAAGGGGAGGGGAATACCCAAGGGCACAAATACCAGGAGGCAGGATCATGGTGGGCTATCGTGTCCACCGGAGGACAGAGGGCACAACATATAGAAAGGAGAGCCAATATAAGAGGTGATAGCAAGTGGACTAAGAGCTCTGAGAAATGCTTCTCAGAACTGTCTGTCCAGGAAGAGAAAAGAAGGAAGATTTGTCCATTAACGTTTCACCCCACAAGGCATTAACTCCTTCATTCCTCTGAGTTACCCAAGCATGGTCTTTCAGTGAGCTTTTGTGGGAAGTCTCTGTGCAGGAGGTAAGGGGTGCATGAAACAGACATGAGGTCACACTGGTATGGATAGCCTTGAGAAAGAGGCTGCTGGATGTAGCTGAAAGAATCTGCAGAGAAGTGGTTGCCACAGAGATGGTTGAGTCTAAGAGAGTTGAAGTGTTGCCAGTTGCATAAGATCTATCTGATATAGTCTGAGCTCTAAATATAGACATGATAGAAACTGAGTCTTCTGATTTAAGGAGATAGCCCAGTCAAATTTCATAGACCATTGTAAATTATGATCTCCTAGTCCCCAACATCTTCCATGACAGCAGAGACTTCAGGAACCTCAAGTCAAACAAAATATTATCTCAGTAATCAGGCAGATAAGCATCACCATCATTCACTTAACTAACCTCTTCTTGATCTTGTCCTGATACCCCATCTTTATCAGGTCTTCAAAAGCAATAAGCTTCTTCTTGTTCAGTTTTTACCAAGAGACCTATAGTCCACCAAGAAATTCATAGCTAGAAAAAAATTTAATACGTCATTTAATTTAACCTCCTCTCCCCGTGCAAACCATTCAAACCAAAACTATACATAATTTTTTAAAAGACCTTCAGATATACCAACTTTAGATACCACTTAATGGCTGACTTTAAGAATATATATCTGTCTCTATCTATGTTCATAACATAAATCTAGATCCAGATTTAGAAGGATATGAGATATTCCTGAATATATGCCTACATATATAGAAATAGATGCTGACTTAGACAAGATGAATTTATTATGAATTGTTATGGAAAGTAGTCATAAAATAGTTATCAGAACTATCGGATGTTTTGCTCAAGCTAAGTAGGCAAGAGTAGAAGTGGGGAAACCAATTAGGAGACTATTGGAGTGGTCCAGGCATGACATCATGGTGGCCTGGACCAGAGGGGGACACTGGAGATGAGATGGAAATGAGAGGTCAGAGTCAAGGTACATTTTGGAGATAAAACCAATGAGATGTGCTGATGGATTGGATATGTGGAATCATGGAAATAAGTCAAGGATGAGTTCCAGGATGGAATGGCTATACGTCTGGTTTTGGCTTCAAAATAACTCATAAGGGGGCAACTTGGACGATGGTAGAAGAGAAACAAGATGGCCCATCAATTGACAATTGTTGAAGCTAAGAGATGGGTACATGGGATTCACATCGCTATTCTGTCACTTTTCTTTATGCTTAAAATTGTCCACAATAAAAAATGTTTTAAAATGTCAATACACCTTTCCTGGAAATCAATTGATTCCAGAAATCAATCCTAAGAAAACAATCAGAACTACAAATAGATTTTTATATAAGGGTAGTCATAGTAGTATTATTTAAAATAGTAAAATATTAGAAATAATCTTGTTGACTAACAAAAGGGCAGTAAGTATATTGTGGTATATTCATGTGATATTCCTATTTAAAATCATGACTTGGAAACATAATGATTTGGAGAAATGTTCATAATATAATAGCAAGTGAAAAAAAAAACAGGAAGCAAGCCATACATACACATTCAATAATGTCAATTTTATTATATATATATGTGTGTGTGTGTGTGTGTGTATGTGCTTATAAATTTAACCAAGGATGTAAAGGGCTTATACATGGAAAACTATAAAATATTGCTAAATGAAATAAAAAAAGAACAAAATAAATTAAAGGATATTCTGTGTTCATGGATTGGAAGACTAAAAATATTGTCAGGACATAAATTCTACCCAAAGCATTTTACAGATTCAACACAATCCCAATCAAAATTCCAATAGCCTTCTTTGCAGAAATGGAAAAGTTAATCATCAAATTTTAAAGAAAGGATAAGGGGCCCCAAATAGCCAAAACCATCTTGAAAAAGAACAAAGTTGGATGGCTCACACTTACCGATTTTAAAACGTATTACAAAGCTACAATAATTATAACAGCAAGAACAGACATATAGACCAATGGAATAGAATTGCGAGTTCAGAAATAAACATACATATATATAGCCAACTGAGTTTGGCAAGGGTGCCAAGTCCACTCAGTGGGGAAAGTATAGTCTCTTCAACAAATGGTTCTGAGGAAACTGGATAGCTATATGCTACCATATCTAAAATTTATCTCAAAATGGATTGAATACTTAAATATAAAAACCAAAACCTATAAAACTCCAGAAGAAACATAGTGAAGAATTTTTAGGACCTCATGTTAGACAATGTTTTCTTAGCCTTTACACAAAAAGCATGAGCAATGAACAAAAAATAAATGGACCTTCATCAAAATAAAAATGTTTGTGCATCAAAGGTCTTTATCATGAAAGTAAAAGAACAACCTATACAATGGGAGAAAATACTTGGAAACCACATTTCCGATAAGGTTTTAATATTCAGAATATATAAAGAAATACTACAACTCAACAACAAAGAGAGAAACGACACAATTTTTTTAGATGAGCAAAAGGAAGAAATATGAATGGCCAATAAACACATGAAAAGTTGCTCAGCACCTTCAGTCCTTACAAAAATGCAAATCAACATCAAGAGACACCATTTCACACACCCACTAGAATGGTTACTGTTTAAAAAATAATGATATCCAGTGTTGGAGAGGATGTGGAGAAATAAGAACACTATTTCACTCTTGGTGGGAATGTAAAATGCTGCAGCTGCTGAGGAAAACAGTTTGGTGGTTCCTCAGAAAATTAACTATAGAATTACCATATGACCTGTTAATCCCACTTCTAATGTATATATAAAGAAGAATTGAATGCAGAGTCTCAAATAGATATTTTCACACTGATGATCATAGTGACATTATTCACAATTGCCAAAAGATGGAAGCAACCCGTGTGTCCATCAACTGATGAATGAATAAACAAATGTAGTATATACATACAATGGGATATTCAGCTGTAAGAAGAATAAGTTCTGATACACGTGACAACGTGGATGAACCTTGAAGACAACGGGTTGCGTGAAATATGCCAGACACAAAAGGACAAATATTGTATGATCTCATTTATGTGAAATAACTCAAATAAACAAATACATAGAGTCAGAAACTAAAATACAGTTTACCGGTTGGGGTGTGAGTAGAGAATGGGGAGTTACTGCTTAACTGGTGCAGAGTTTCTGTTTGGGGTGATGGATGGTGTGATGGTAGCACAAGTTGTGAATATTAATTAACAGCACTGAATTATATATTTGATGGGATTAAAAGGGGAAATTTTAAGTTCAATATATATTACTAGAATATAAAATTTAAAAAAACCAGACTGTACAACACAGTGAACCAATGTAAACTATGGACTATAGTTAGTGTAATTATAATAATGTTTCATCAATTGTAAAAAAGGTACCACACTAATGCAAAGTGTTAATAATAGGGAAAACTGTATGAGGGGAGTTATATGGGAACTCTATGTTTTCTGCATGACCTTTCTGTAAACCTATGCCACTAATTAAAAGAAAAAAGCAAGCACACAAGTTATCTGAATGTACAGATAACTGAAGAATACCAAGTTAAGATACTATTATTTAGTATAATTGATTATTCACGCATTGTGACTGACTTGATTTCTGATGTTTATGTGTTCTGGAACAAGAAATAGAAACAGTCTGTAAAATAAGTTAATTAGACTTGGATAGCTTTGATATCTAGAGGGACATACATGATATATTTTATGTATCTTGCATGTGACAAATGATGAATATGGTGTATGAGGTAATGTTATACAATACATGGTGTGCATGAATTAAGAGAAAAATAGGCAGCACATAATCATTTGGTACACAGATCTTGACAGTCAATTTATATTCTGAAGAGAACACCCTTTCAATTTAGTGAGTTTGAAGTTGCATATATTGCCAAAGGATAAACAACCGTATTTCTGTTTCTTCTAGGCATATTATTTTCCACATTGACAAGAATAACGTGACTTTTTTTCTACACAAATATTCGTAAAGACTGAGCTCTTTGATAGGAAAACACCTCCTTAAAGACAACTGAACCTCTCTAAGTCTATTTAATTTATTTTTCTACTTTGAGAATGAATAATTAGAGGATAAAAAGAGTTAGGCTTCTGCTTGGTTAACATTTTCAAATGAATATAAAAGATATGACCAAGAAAACAAGAATAAACCTTGTGCCTAAAAATTTATAATCTATCTGTGTACAGAAATATGGATTCTGAAAGATAGGATAATCATGGCTAGTAATATATATGTAATATATTTTTTCTGAAAAAAAAAATCAACTTTTATTTGTCTTTGACATGGTGGAGTTATGAGGAGGGATGAGGTGAAATAATGGGAGGATGTGGAGTGGGGTAGGGCTCACCTAAATACAATCAACCTAAAATCGTAGACTCTTGTGAGGAATACGAAAGTGCATGGCATAATAGGGTAGATCAGAGTAAGTGTAGTACGGTACAATAGAGTATATATGGTCTAGTATAATCTACAGTCCTTGCCCCAAGGATCTTACAATTTACTGGGGAGACGTGACTAGTATGAGAAACAATGGGCAAACCATAAAGGACTAAAGCAACTTAGTGCTAATAGTATGGTATAAACTGAAGGCCTGTGGAAACACATGGGAAGGGGGTTTTTAGTTAGTGGAGGACGTAACCACCTGAGTTTTACCTCAAATGATAGGTGTGATCTATTCAGACTGAGGGAAGAAGGGGAGGCTCTCCAGGCCGAGGAGAAAAACGTGAACATAAATGGAAATGAGCTTTGTGTGTTTGAGGAACAGTCAAGACACACATTGATTAAGAGCATAGAGTACAGTTTGAGGAGAATGGAAAAAGCCATTGGATCAGTAAAGGGGAATCAGACTACGAAGGAATCAGTAACTTGGCAAAGGGATTTGTGTTTGATGTGAGCAGGGAGTGGTGTGCTGAAAGCAGTGTTTAAGGAACATTCGTCTGGTGTCCACATGCAGGATAGATTAGAGCAGGGAGAGCCTGAAGTCAAGGAGTTTCCTTGGGAGGCTGATGGACTGATCTGGGATCAAGGGGGAGAGGAACTGGGGGAGGCAGTGAGAACAAAGACGCTGGAACAGGGACAAGGAATGAGATAAAAGAAGACAGTAGATTAGCTGACAGTCAGAGATAAAGAAATGAATGAAGACAAGGTTTCAAACCTGAAAAGTGAGACAGAGAGAAAAAAAAAACTGGTTTTGATGACAGAAATTTTTCCTCTGAGATTTTTCTTCTTCTTTCAAAACCAGATCAGATAGCTGGTTGTGGAGAGAAGAACAATTCATTTTAAGACATCTTGAGTTTTCAAGTGGCCTTCCAGGAAGAAGTTTCTTTAAACTCTAAATATGAACTAGGGGTTGAAAAGGCCCTTTTTTGGCATTCAGAAGTCTAGGGTAAGTGTAGAGGCTACGATAATTAAGACTTGAGGCTCACTGATGGATTGGAGGAAGAAAAGGAGTCATAGAAGAGACAAGAAAAAGGCCCCAGAGAAGCAAGAAAAGACCCAGGATGATACAAGGAAGAGAATTTCAAGGGAATAACACTGTCAGATATGACACAAAGAAAGTGAGGCAGAGAATGCATTTGACAAGATAGAAACCAAATTAAGATAGAAAGTTAAAAATAAGAATGACAAGGAGATGGGAGATCTAAGCATTTCAAAAAGTTTGGCAAAAATGGAAGAAAGGTAGAGTGATGAGGAGGTACACCTGGTTCAAAGGGAATGTTTGTAAAATGTTCACCTGTCCACATTTATTGGTAGAAGCAAGGAGCTAGATGACAGGATTCTCTCAAGGTTCATCTCCTTATACTGTGGGAAAGGGAAGTTTGTCCCACGTGTGCTTATGAGTCATGCACTTGGACACATTTCTTCATGTTTTATGCTCTTCCCAGCCACCTCCACCATTGGCCAGTGCTCTCTACACTGCTGGACACTCCCTTGACCCAAATCTGCTTCTGCCTCAGGGGCCTCAGGAAACAGTGGAATTCTCATCAGGCCACTTACTCTTCATCAGCCCTTCTTTAATTCCCCTCAGTACCATCATATCAGAAACTATGAGTATGTCAGACTTCACTGGTCAGGTAGGAGATGCTAAGGGGATTTATAGAGTTGCCAAGGAAAGAACTAGAAATTGAGTGACTACAGCCCAGTTACTAACTTAATTCCTTTTACTCATGATTACCCTCCTCTGAGATTTTTCTTCTTCTTTCAACTTCCATGTGGCAAATACCCAACCCTCTTTTAGGGAGACTTCACCTCTAGCTGCTGAATTTGTCTTATCTCAATGATCCATATCCCTCCCTTGTCCAGTACAATAACCTGAAACAGTACATTTCCCAGAGTATTAAAAAGTCATTAAAAAAATACCACTGTGTGGGCTTTAGTGTATTTCTTATATGTCCAAGAAACTCACTAGGATTTTACAGGGGGCAGTTCTGCTCTTCCAGCCACTCCTGAAATGGAAGGAATTGGTGGAAAGAAACCAGTGGGTAAATTAAAGATGGAGACCATGCTCCCCCAAATAGCAAGTCTTACCCTTATCCCTTCTCTGTCCACTCTGTGGTAAAGGTGCAAATGAATAGCAGGAAGCTCTAAAATTGGACAATAGACACCATTGGTCCAGAGTCTAGATAATCTGCTAAATATTCACATCCCCTGCATAAGTAAGAGTTAGCTATATCTTAATTACAGATATACAAGCCATGATGATTAGGTTGTCTCAAAGGTGGAAACAGATAAGGACATATCAACAGGACAGAGAACTGTCTTGACTACGATTATTTGCAAACCCGACCGCTTGACTTCTAGCTCTTTACCTGGGAAATCACACTTTTGCTCCTCACAGTCACTGTGGATGTGAAAAGAAAAATGAGAGAAAACAAAGTTTACTAGACTCTTAGTATTCCTTAAGATGTTAGCGAAGAGATTGTCATGTGATTAAGAGATAATCGTAAAACTTTAGACCTTTATATGATATATACAGAATAACCCATCTCTTGCATAGACAGAACATAAGCTCCATGAGAGCAAGAATTTTTCACTTGATTTGTTCATTCATGTATCCCAGGCACCTGGAATAACGTCCAGTTCATAGGAGGCACTCAACAAATAATTTTTGAATAAACGAGTAAATGAACGAGTGAATGGATGAGGAAGATGAAGTGTAACGGAATTGATGTTTTGTCACTGGCCACAGTGTCCTTTGACAGAGCAGGTCATGCACCAATTTACATTTCTACTGTGAAAGGATATGTGGAACCCTCCTGAGATCTGTGGCCCGTGTTCCACAGGCAGCGGTGTAGCAGAGCTGGAGAGGGAGTTCCACACTCTGGAGCAGGGCAGAGTCTCCCTGGGAAATTTAAAGTCATTGCCTGTTGTGACTCCCCAGTTATGGATAACCTGGCTTTGTGAATAAAGCCCAGCACAGCCAGGGTGGGTGATCTCAGACGGTAAAATTCCCTTAAGTGTGCATAGTCATCGTCTCATTCGAGGCCAAAATCTGCAGCCAACATGGCTCCTCCCAGCACTGGGCTTCAGACAGGATCCATTGGGAGGCTGCCATCCTTGAAAACACCACGTTCCAGCCTCACATACTTTCTGCCTATGCGATGCAGGGGTCTTCCCGAAAGGGTAGAGTTTCAGCTAATACGGGCCCTTTTTTCCTAATCCCGGAGCAGTTCGCCCTCTTGATCTTGCATGGTGGTTTTCTGTGAGTTAAATTTAATAAGCTAAGGATGTCTGTAGTCAGAGTTTGGCCTCTTTGGACTGAGATGACTAAACTTTTGTGATTTCTCACTCCCTCTGACTTGATAGGTGGTGTTCCTGCCAGAAGGGGAGAAAGTAAATCCAAAGGATTCTCTTTTCCCATCAGAAATCCTGTCTGCTGTCTGAAAATCTAAAGGGAGAAGTCTCAGGATCAGACACTTTGAAGTTCAGAAGAGATTTTAGAGATTTTCTGGTCCTGGGTCCTAAATTCATGCAAACAGAGGGGCTGGGCAGATGACACAGATCTGGGAATAGGGAGTGGTGAGGTCAGTGTCAAACTGGAGACTTCATTAGCCACACAAAGGGAGTCACATTGAAAGACTTTACATACCTCTGTTGGCCAGGAAAAGCACTTCTGTACACTGATTAGGTGGACCCCTAAGCCAAGTCTATCCCCCTCATTTTACAGCGAGGTACCTGAGGCCCAGCGGAAGAAAGGAGTGTATTTTGCAATAAAAAGAACACTGCACTGGAGAGCATGAGACCTGAATCTAATGACCCACTGAATGACTTTGAGTTAAATGGACCACTTGGAATCTCATTTCCTTATCAACAAAATGAAAAATCTCCCTAAGATCTTTTTGTACTCTAAAATTCTATTTCTTCTCAAGGTCATCAGACTAATTAGTGACAGATTTCTAACTGTGGTCCAGGTATCCTGGTGGAGTGTGTTCTTTACTAAAGTGAACCTCCTGTCAAGACAAAGCAGAAGGAGGAAACAGAACAAAACACCTAGAGGCCGATGATTGCTTCTTATGGGATTTGCTCACCCCTTAGGCAGGTTGTGGAAACCAAGGCGCAGAGAGGCCTGCACACTTTGGAGCCATATGATGAGCATCCCCTTTCCTACTCACACATCTGTGAGTGCCCGAGTGTCCCAGGGCAGGCCTTCTGAAGACGGGAGTCTCAGAAGTTCTGAGCATTTTCCTGTACCCCATAGAGTACGGGTCAGCCAACATTAAAGGATGGATCCAACTGGGAAGAGATGCTGGATACCTCTTGTTTTGCTTTATTTTTGTTTTTTTAGAGAATTGTCCCTTCTGTTGAAAGGTAAAGAGCTATTCATGAGACTCTGCTCCAGCTCCAGATAAATCCTCTTTCCAAGGCTCTCAAATCCACTAAATGATCTTATCCTTGAAACAAGGCTACTGGAAGTAAAGCCAGTAGGCTTCTCTTCACCCTGGTCTCTGCCTATTTCTCCAATATTACTTAGTGCAACTCTCCTTCTAGCTACAATTTTCCAGCTACACATATCAAATTGTTGCCTGTATCATGTCTTTGCATTTGCCGTTCCCTCCACTTAGAACGTGTTTCCCACACTCAGCCCCAGGTCACTACGTGGACCTTCTTTCAGGTCTCAGCCCAAATGTCAACAGGAGGTGATTACCCTATCTAAAATGGCCCACAACACCACCGGTCATGATCACATTTCCTGTTTTTATTTTATTTTACTGTGTGTGGTGCTCCTTATTACCGGAAATTATCTTGTTTATTTATCCGTTGTTTGTTGTCTGAGTCACCCTCCTAAATGCTAGTTTGAGGAGAGCAGGGACCGTGTTTGCCTTGTTCACCATTGTATTCCCAGTGCACAGGACAGAGCCTGCCCACTGTGGGTGGAATATTTGATGGATGAGCAAATGATTGCTCAAGTTTCCACAGCTAATTTGTGGAAGAGCCAGGATCTGAATCAAGATAGTCCAACTCTCACTTCTATCCCTTAAACTACTGATTCTCAGAACAGCGATTTGTCAGTGAATTTTCTAACGAAGGGAGTAGAGCAGTACTGGATCTGGGCATCAGGACAGCGTAGATTAGAAGAGCCAGTTGACTGGAATTTTAGTCCAAGCTCTTCCCCTCACTGGCCAAGTCATGCAATGTTAACTCTAGACGGGATCTTAGAGGTCATCTGTCCAAACACTCTGAACATTTTTATATCAGCAGAAACCTTCATTCAAATACAACCTTATAGAAAATCTCAATATATAAACCAGATGAAACAGAGCTACTCTGGTAAAAGCAGAGGAGGGTCTAGACCCTGCCCTCTAGACTTATTCTTCAGCCCATTTGAGGTCAACTCTGAAGGAACTCTGAAACACACAGTTTAAAAACCACTGAGTTAGTCCAATGGCCCACCAGTTTCAAGAAGCTCCAGAATTAGGGCGCTTATTCTTTCTGGACAGCCCATTCTATTGTTAGTAGAATGTTAGGAAACTCAATCTTTTCTTGGGCCAAAGTATCCAGTTCACAAAAACAAAATCACTCCCTCCAGCTCTAGGCCAGCAGCAGCATTACAAAAACCAGTGAGACATGGCCCATGTCTTTAATGAGACAGACCTGGGTTTGAAGACCAGTTCTTCTCTAGTCATTAAATGCACATTTTTGTAAATTAGGGATAATAATAATATACTTATCTCGTGTGGTTGCTATAAGGATTAAAGGCAGTAATGTAGAGACTTAGTATAATGCCTGGCATGAGATAAGTGCTCAATATACTTTAGCTGTTATTATCAGGATGATGCCAAGTTAACCTTGCCATGTTACCACCATCTCACCCCCTCCACCATTATTACTTCTTCTCAAGAAACTTATGGGCTACTCAGAAAGCAGCTAAGTACATCAATAAAATACAAGCCATTCTGATAAATTCTATTACGGAGGTCTGCACTAAATATGTACCAACTTATTCAGCAAACATACATGATGCCCATTTTTTCCTCCACTGTGCCTTGAAACTTTTAGATTTTCCCTGGCCAGGCCAATTAGAATTATTTATGTTCTCTAAGATCTTGTTACCCATTGTGTGGTTCCTAGACTAGGAGCAAGAGTATCATCTGGAAACATGTTAGAAATGCAAAATTTCAGGCTCCACCCCATACCAACTGTAGCAGTATCTATATTTTAACAGAAGCTCAAGGTCCTTCATCTGTACATTAAAATTTGAGAAGTCCCATCTCAGGTTCAGCTTCTTCATCTGTTAGATGGGGAGATGACTATTTGCTCTGCCTAAATCATAGGGAAAACTGAATGGGATGTTGTGCGTAAAACCTCCTTAGAACAAATCCACTCTTAATTCCTCAGTGCCTACCAGATACCTTTACGCATAGAACTTATAGACCCCTGATTGATTTATGGAAGAACTATTGCAGCATACAGTCCTATTTAAAGTCTGCATCAATTATTAAATAACTTCATACTCTTTTTTATCTTAAAAACTACATTATGTTCTCTCTGAACTCCAGAAAATTCCATTAAAATTATTTTTGCCACAGAACATATTCACATCCTTGAGTCTGCCTGGTCTCTGTGTGGTCATCTTTCAGAATTCAATTTGATCTACAGTTACTACTCCCACTCTATTTTTTGGAATGCTTTCAGCAACTACATGATTTCATGGATTTAAACATATCATTATTGCTATTATTTCATAGCTCACATGCCTAAAATAATACATGACACATTTTTAAATGTATCTTAAGACACATTTTTAAATTTTATGATCTAGGAATTAATAAAATCTACTTATTAAATCTTGCCACCCAGGATATTGAAGTCGTGATTCTAGCTGGGAGTTGGGTAGTCAAAACAAATTTTAGTGGGACATATCCCAAGGGAATTATAAGACCATAGGAGCCAGATGCCTCACCAAAGGGGACAGGGAAACCCTACATATCAGTATAGCCAACACCCTCTTAGGTGGCCCAATATAGAAACAAATGATCCAATAGTTCAAAGCTCCCAACTGATTTCACAGAGGTGACCAATGCAGGCACCTTTAGAGTAAGATATTCCTGAATCTCTCCAAAGGGCTAGTTAAGAGTCAGATGTTATCAGGGAAATACGAGGAAACTGAGAAGGGTGAGGGGGAAGCTTAGGAAGGTAAAACAAGAAGAATCCAAGGCAAGGATTCATGAAGTGAGGAGTAAGAGGTGGTCTCCAGGTACTTAGACTGGTATTTCTCTTTATTATAGAGAAAAGGCTGCTAAACAGTAACATAAACACCAGAAAACTAACATTAGAGACACCAACACATGACTATCTTCTCCATTCTTTCTGGGTCCTCTTTTCTATTACAAAATTCCCAAGTTTCCTTCATTCGCTTCTGAATGTAGCCCATTTCACATGCAGTTTCCAAGCCAGTCTTGTCCCCGGGACCTCTGACTACTCTTTTTTAAGGCATATTGGGTTTAAATAGCAGCAATTTTTCTCTGTGGAGACACAGCAGATATTCTGGCTCTATTATGACCAGAAGTAGTGCCCAGCTCTCTGTGGCCTGCTACTCATTGGACATGCTCAGAAGTCATGAAAAATCTTGAGATAGAAATCAGTACTTGGAGTGGAGAACTTAGTGGCCTACTGTCTTCTCTCCTTTAGCTGCTTCATCTGTTATTTCATGGGCTCTAAAGCTGGGCAGAATATGGAGTTTATTTAGCCCGAACTCTTATTTCACATAGAGCTTACTCCCTGGGGACTATAAATGTGTCAAGTCTACCATCTTAACTCTCTGAGCTCCACCTTCTTTATTACTTGTTAACAAAAAGCCCAGAATTCTCCTCATAGTCAGTCATCCTATGGATTCTGAACAGGCAAAGCCATCCTACCTTTCCATAGAAGTATCCTTTACCTCTGTGCTTGTTGTTAACTCTATTTTAATTGGAATCTTCCATACTATTTTTAATACTATGATGCATTAAGAAACCAATGATGTTATGGCAGTATAACACAAATTGTCTAGTCAGCTATGACTGGATGTGAAAATGCCTTTGATGCAAATTACGAATCCTATATAGAAATAAGATAAAGTAATGGTGGAGTGAGAGTTGAATGAATGATTCTTCCAATGAAAACCTCCTGTGGGTTTTGGAGGAAGGTAAGCTCATTAGGAATCAACAATATTATATAGCTGCCAAAAAGCTAATGTGATCTTAGGTTACGTTACTAGAAGAAAATGCTGAGAACAGGGAAGGTTACAAACTCAGTATCAATTTTCTATAAAACTAAAATGTTCAGTTTGAGGGGTATATTAGTTATCTATTGCTGCATAGCAAATTACCCCCAAAACTTAGTGCCTTAATACAACATTATCTCGTGGTTTCTGCAGGTCATGAATTGAGGGCAGCTTAATGGGGTTCTCTGACTTGGAATCTGTCCAATGCTGCAATAAAGGTGTTGGCTGGGACCACAGTCATCTCAAGGTTCGACTGGGGAAGGATCTGTTTCCAAGCTCACTCACACAGTTGTTGGCAGAATTCACTTCCTTGAAGGCTCCTGGACTGAGGGCCTCAGTTCCCCCTGGTCATTGACCAGGGAACACCCTTAGTTCTTTGCCACTTGGGTCCCTTCATAGGGCAGCTTATCATATGGCAGCTTACTTTATCAAAACAAGCATAGAAGAGCCAAAGAGAGAGTGCAAGTTAAGTCAGAAGTTCAGAGTGTTTTGTAACCTTATCTTGGAGATGACATCCCATTGCTTTTTGTTCTGCTCTATTTATTAGGCTCAGCTCATGCTCAAGAGGAGGGCATGAATACCAGGAGACAGGATTGTTGGGAGCCATTTTGGAAGCCACCTTCCACAGCATCTACATCTAAGAAAGGGCATTGATGGGTCCCCTGAGGGAAGCAAGCAGGGCCTGGGGCATTATGTTCTGAAGAGAGGACTTGAAGGAACGTGATTCATGTCTGCAAATATTTGAAGAACTCTCATGAAAATACAGGATTATGCTTGACCTGTGTCATTCGAGAATGGGAGTGGCAAACACAAATGTCCCAAGGCTGCTGCCTTTGCTAAGTAGAGCTTGCCTGGGTATAATTAGAACATACATGCCCTCTGTAGAGGGTGCAGCCATCACTTGGTGTCAGCTGAGTGTTGTCCTATGGCAATAAAGGCCCAGTGTGTCTGCATCTCCATATTTTTTAAAAGAAACTAAACATTCATGTCTCCATATGAAATCCAGTTCATAAAAAAACTCCAGAGACTAGTCAAAATGCATCTTCAGGTTTAATGTGGCCTGCTGGCTTCCAGTTTGTAACCTCTGTCTCAGAGACAAGTAGGACCATTGGGGAGAAGAAGTTAGGAAAGGCAGACAATTTTCTACCTTTGAGTGCCAATAATGGAACAGAAGTCTCAGGGAAGTGATTTCTGTGTCACTAACAGTATTTGAGAAGATACTGAGTGATGACTGGGCAAGGGTTTGATAATAGTGATTTCTGCCTTGAACAATACTTAGAATTAGTGTTTGTTTGTGTGTCTTACAACTACCCAATTTTGTCATTTATTGGTCAAATTTACCCCAAGTTTGATTGCCAATCAATAGTATTGTCTAAGGGAAGGAGATGGTCCTGCCCCAAACTCCCCTGGTGGTGCTGAGAAGGGTGTGGTTATGGAGAACATGTGTGGTGGGCTCTGTGGCCACCTCTACTCTTTTAGCAAGGACTCTCCACCAACTGCCATGCATGTGCCTCTCCCTCCTCAGGCTGGGATAATAAATTATCAACAGCTGGGAATGCTCCTGAATATTTTGGAGCAAGAAGTGGATGTTTCTGTTTCATTTCTGTATGTCCTCTCTGATCTTTTGCATAGCTTTTGGGATAACGTTTCTATTCTTTTCTTCCTTTCACCAACCTCTTGACATATTTCCAACTTTCTGCTTCTTTATCAAGAATCTTTTTCTCTAGCATCCCAAGAATCTCTTCTAATATATCAGAATCCTGGTTGTTTCTTAAGCCTTATTATCTTATCTTCAAGCTCAGTCCTTAGATGGTTAGTGATTGCCTCAAACATAAAAACAAACATAATCCAAAGTTTCTAGGGTAGTGTTGTGTGTATGTTTAGTTTCCTGAGTATTAATATATCATCATGGGTTCCTTTGAAAATGCCTATTGAAGATTAATAAAACTGCCTGTTTAGTGCTAAATTCATCATGCAGGGACTTCTTGGAAGTGTCTTATTAGACATTGTTCAAACATTTAACAATATACTGCTCTTTAGAAGTTTACTATGTACATTAGTATAATAAAACTCATTTAAATTTATTTTAATACAGTTTCTTGAATATATTTCAGCAAAAAACTTTTGTGGCAAATTATTAACTTCCATGGGACAGTAATTTAGAAAATATTAATCTAATACATGACAGCATCTGAATATATGGGAAATATTCTAAATGTCCCCTTGGAGACTTGAAGCAGTAATTTACAGTGATAAACATTTGTGGACTTCAAAAGGCAAATGAACTGACTACTATGTGTTGAGTGGAGAAAATAGATAGAATTCCTGACAGGCATTCTTGGAATCCCTAGGGAAAGTTGAGTGGTAGAAACTGTATCTTTGGTTGCTCAGGCATGTTGTGGCCTGGAGCTACACTAGACTTCACTACTAGAAAGTGGCATTTGTTATGATTGAGCTAAATGCTAATTCTATATAGGGCATGCAGAATGAACCCAATTCAGTGACAGATGCCTGAGTGAATCACTTGCATATTTTTTAAAGTGTTATAATGAGTATGTGTTAATTTTACAATAGAAATAAAGATTAAAATAGAATTTTAATAAAGGAAGATGAGTGGAATGATATCACATGAAGGACACACTGGATAAGAAAATGTATGGAGCTCTTTGAAAGCCATGCCCTCGTGAGAGCTATTTTGAATACTCTATATAAATGCCAAAATTTAACCTTATATAAAATTGACTGTATTCATCCAATGACTGCTTAGATTAATAGCCAGGTCTTGAGGCTTTATGGCATATACCTTATAGCAAAACTAACATTTGACAAAGGCACTTGGAAATTAGACTATTCCAGTGGGGAGGTGGGGAGCCAGAACTTGCCTGTTAACGTTTAAGAGATGATGATGTCATGGAATTCCAGGATATAAATCATGTGATTACTTCCACAATGATTTCTTATCATTGCTACCTACATTAGCTTATCAGAAAATTCTCAGTGAGATATCTTTCCTGAGGACTCTATGAGGCAGAGAAATGAGGCAGACCAGTAAGCACAGGCTCTCTTTGGCAAGAAAAACTCTTACCCAAATTTTGTCCAGGGTTTGCCTGTGGTTTAATGTTCCATGAGCTTCATTCAAGTCAATTGCACAAGGACGACAGGCAAATGAATCCAAACTGAAGGCAACATTGCTTCCTCATATCCCACAAACATAGCAAATGCCCTCATGCCTAACCTATTTGAAACTGAGAGCTGAAATTAATGAAAAAATCAATTAAAACAGGCAATAGTACACAGTGGTCCTCAACTTTTTACTTTGACCAAAAAACTATAATGTAAATTTATTTGCCAGCATTTTTTAAAAATTCATATTTATTGAGATATATTCATATACCATGCAGTCATACAAAACAAAGTGTACATTCAATTGTTTACAGCACCATTATATAGTTGTGCATTCATCACCAAAATTAATTTTTGACATTTTCATTACCACACACACAAAAATAATGAGAATAAAAATTAAAATGAAAAAGAACAATTAAAGTAAAAAAGAACACTGGGTGCCATTTTTTTTTCTTCCCCCATTATTCCATCCATAAACGAGACAAAGGGGAGTGTGGTCCACATGGCTTTCCCAATTACATTGTCACCCCTCATAAGCTACATTTTTATACAATCGTCTTCAAGATTCATGGGTTCTGGGTTGTAGTTTGATAGTTTCAGGTATTTACTGCTAGCTACTCCAATTCATTAAAACCTAAAAAGGGTTGCCTAGATTGTACGTAAGAGTGCCCACCAGAGTGACCTCTCGGCTCCTTTTGGAATCTCTCTGCCACTGAAGCTTATTTCATTTCCTTTCACATCCCCCTTTTGGTAGAGAAGATGTTCTCCATCCCACAATGCCGGTTCTAGATTCCTCCCTGGGAATCATATTCCATGTTGCCAGGAGGATTAACTCCCCTGAGTGTCAGATTCCATGTAGGGGGAGGGCAGTGATTTCACCTGCCAAGTTGGCTTAGCTAGAGAGAGAGGACCACATCTGAGCAACAAAGAGGCATTCGGGAGGAGGCTCTTGGACACAATTATAGGGAGGCCTAGCCTCTCCTTTGCGGCAACAGTCTTGTCAAGGGCAAGTCCTGTGGTAGAGGGCTCAGCCCATCAAACCACCAGTCCCCTATATCCGTGAGCACATTAGCAACTATCAAGGTCGGGGAGCCCAAAACCCCTGTATTCTCCACCAGCTCCTCAAGGGGGCTCTGCATATTTTTTTCACTGTTTTTTTTTTTAATTAACTCTTTTTTTAAAAAATCAACTATATTAAAAAAATTTAAAAAAATATACAATAAAAAAACATTTCAAACAAACCATAACAAAGGAGTCCAACATATTCCTACTCTACCCCAAGAAAATAACCTAATATAGCATCATTTCTGTGAACTTGTTCCTACCATACCTGTCAGAAAGTAACAAACCATAGTAATTCCTGGGAATTCTCAGAACGTTAAATTTACCCACAATAGCTTACCTGCTCTTATTGGGTTATCGTTCCCCCTTCATTAATTGCTCTCTATCGCTTGTTCCCCTACATTCTACATTATAAACCATTTATTTTAGGAGTGTGTCGTTTAACCTCCAGGTGTTTCTGAATTTTCTAAGTCTCTGATGGTTATTGACTTCTAATTGTATTCCATTGTGGTCAGAGAATGTGCTTTGAATAATTTCAATTTTTTTTAATTTATTGAGGCTTGTTTTATGTCCCAGCATATTGTCTATTCTGGAGAAAGTTCCATGATCACTAGAGAAGAATGTGTATCCTGGTGATTCGGGATGTAATGTTCTACATATGTCTGTTAAATCAAATTCATTTATCCGATTATTTAGGTTTTCACTTTCCTTATTGGTCTTCTGTCTGGTTGATCTATCTATAGGAGAGACTGATGTGTTGAAGTCTCCCATAATTATTGTGGAAACATCCATTGCTTCCTTTAGTTTTGCCAGTGTTTGTCTCATGTATTTTGTGGCACCATGATTGGGTGCATAAACATTTATGATTGTTATTTCTTCTTGTTGAATTTCCCCTTTTATTAGAATGTAGTGGCCTTCTTTGTCTCTCATAACATCCTTGCATTTGAAGTCTATTTTATCTGAGATTAATATTGCTACTCCTGCTTTCTTTTGGCTATAGCTTGCATGAAGTATTTTTTCTATCCTTTCACTTTCAATTTCTTTATGTCCCTGTGTCTAAGATGAGTCTCTTGTATGCAACATATTGATGGTTCATATTTTTAGATCCATTCTGCCAATCTGTATCTTTAATTGGGGAGTTTAATTCATTTACATTCCATGTTATTACTGTGAAGGCATTTCTTGAATCAGCCATCCTATTCTTTGGTTTATGTTTGTCAGATATATTTTTTCCCTCTCTCTCTTATTGTCCTTTAATGAACCAATATTGAATCTCTTTCATACTGAACCTTTCTCCATATCTCTCTCTCCTTTCTCTGTTTCTCTGTCAGTAGACCTCCCTTTAGTATCTGAAGTAGGGCAGGACTTTTATTAGCAAAATCTCTCAGCATTTGTTAGTGAAAAATCTAAGCTCTCCCTCAAATATGATGGAAAGCTTTGCTGGATAAAGTATTCTTGGTTGGAAATTTTTCTCTCCCAGAATTTTAAATATATTGTGCCACAGCCTTCTCGCCTCCATGGTGGCTGCTGAGTAGTAACTACTTAGTCTTATGTTGCTTCCTTTGTATGTGGTGAATTGCTTTTCTCTTGCTGCTGTCAGAACTTGCTCCTTCTCTTCAGTGTTTGAGAGTCTGATCAGAATATGTCTTGGAGTGGGTTTATTTGTATTTATTCTATTTGGAGTTCGCTGGACATTTATGCTTTGTGTATTTATATTATGTAGAAGGTTTGGGAAGTTTTCCCCAACCATTTTTTTGAATACTCTTTCTAGACCTTTACCCTTCTCTTCCCCTTCAGGGACACCAATGAGTCTTATATTTGGGCAGTTTAGTTTATCTATCATATCCCTGAGGTCCATTTTGATTTTTTCAATTTTTTTCCCCATTCTTTCTTTCGTTCTTTCATTTTCCATTCCGTGGCCCTCGAGGTCACTGATTCATTGTTCAGCTTCCTCTAGTCTTGTACTATGAATATCCAGAATCTTTTTAATTTGTTCAACAGTTTCTTTTATTTCCATAAGATCATCTATTTTTTTTATTTATTCTTGCAATTTCTTCTTTATGCTCTTTTAGAGTCTTCTTCATGTCCTTTATATCCTGTGCCATGCCCTTCTTCATGTCCTTTATATCCTGTGCCATGCCCTTCTTCATGTCATTTATATCGTGTGCCATGCTCTCGTTGTTTGACTTTAGTTTTTTGATTAATTGCTCCAAGTACTGTGTCTCCTCTGATCTTTTGATTTGGGTGTTTGAGTTTGAGTTATCCATATTGTCTGGTTTTTCACATGCTTTAAAATTTTCTTTTGTTTTTGGCCTGTTGGCATTTGCTTTACTTGATAAGGTTCTTTTAGGATATGTAGGATTATTCAAAGACTAATCTCTAATTTGTCAGATCTACAGCTTGATGGCGTACACTTTCTCTAACTAACCAGCAGATGGCGTCCACGAGTCACCTGTTCCTCTCAAGTCAGTTCTCCCCAGCTTTGTCTTTGTAGTGTGTGGGGGTCTGATTCTTGTGGGGTCCTATTGGTGCACCAAGTTTGGGTGTGTTGTTGGTGCTGTCTGCCCTGAATGTGGGGCGTGTGTCTGTGCAGTTAGGGAGGGAGGGGAGCTTTAATAATCAAACCTCCCAGGTGTTCCTGGAGATTTAAGGCTGTTGCAAGAGTCTAAACCTTCATTTCAGTCTCACCACAGATTGTCTCTGCCGCTGACCCACAAGTCCTTGGTATTGGCATATGGTCCCTGGGATTTCCGAGTGGGTCCCTCTTCCAAGCCATGCTCTTCTAGGGCCTCTGCTAAGGGAAGGTTGTGCTATGTCACAAGTGCGCGCCATCCCTCAAGTGAAGTTCTGGGCTGCCGGGCCGTGTAGGTGCGTTCCCAGACTGCTGTAAGGATGGCTGTATGGGGCATGTTAATTTCCCCCTTTTCACACAGCTCTGCCTTCCCAACTCCAGGACAATTAGCTCTGGGTGTGCGAAAGGCTATTGTCCACACCTGATATTGTGGCATGTGCACTTGTTGCTGGAAATACTTCCCGTCGCACTGGGTTTTTTGGTGCAGCCCTGGGCTGTGGCTCTGGCACCGGGCAGGAGCATTCCCAGCCTGCCAGGAAGATGACTGCAAGGGGCATGGTTATTTTCCCCTTTTGGCTCACCTCTGCCTTCCTCGCTCTGAGACGATTAGCAGCGGGTGCACGAAAGGCTATCTTCCATGCCAGATATTGAGGGTTCGCACAGCCCATTCCTGCTGCACTTCCCTGTGCAGTTCTTGCTGCCGTATCTGCAGCCACTTTGGGGTTTTCTAAAAAAGAACTAGTCCGCCTCCAAATGCCAACCCACTGTTTCCCCACACCGCAGCGCGGCTGCTGGATATTCAGCAGGCTTACTCACTCGTTTCAGAATGCAGACTCCTGGTTTCACCAAGTGGACGGTCCCTGTGGATTTAGCAGATCTTGTCCAGCTGGTACATCGCTGGAACTGGTGTTCTGGGTCACTTTCTGGCTTTTATCTAGTATTTTTCACGGAGGTGTTCTTTTTTTTTAGTTCAGTTTTATCGAAATATATTCACATACCATACAATCATCCATGGTATACAATCAACTATTCACAGTATGATCATATAGTTATGCGTTCATCACCACAATCTATTTCTGAACATTTTCCTTACATCAGAAAGAATCAGAATAAGAATAAAAAATAAAAGTGAAAAAAGAACACCCAAACCATCCCCCCATCCCACCCTATTTGTCATTTAGTTTTTATCCCCATTTTTCTACTCATCCATCCATACACTAGATAAAGGCGGTGTGATCCACAAGGTTTTCACATTCACACTGTGGCAATGCAGGATATGACTCCCGGGGATGAATCTGGACCTGGCATTGTGGGACTGAGAGTATCTTCTTGACCAAAAGGGGGATGCAAAATGAGACGAAATAGTTTCAGTGGCTGAGAGATTTCAAATGGAGTCGAGAGATCACTCTGGTGGACATTCTTATGCACTATATAGATAACACCTCTTAGGTTTTAATGTATTGGAATAGCTAGAAGTAAAAACCTGAAACTACCAAACTCCAACCCAGCAGTCTGGGCTCCTGAAGACGGAGGTGTTTTTTTTGCCCTGTCTCTCCTAGCCACCATCTTAGGTTCTCCATTTGCCAGCATTTTGATGTAGGAGCAAGGCTCTTTCTTTTAGTGTGGATTCACTAATTGGATAATGTATTTCTGTTTGTCCAATTTCCATTTTTTTTAAAGAAGAGAAGGAATTGAAAACAAAAAACAAAAACAAATCATGAAACCATTTGAATACAGATTTCTAGATTCTTATGGCTTTACACTTCATTTTTTACAGTTGTCTTGCTCATATCTAATTTAACATCATGTTCTTTATGCAGTTTGTTTTTGGAAGTTTTTCCAAAGTTATCTAGGGATAACATTATTTTTGCATGAAAATATTATTGCTTCATGTGACCTATTAATAACAAGTACACTAGCACAAATAGATTTTTAGTTCAAGTAAAACTGACTCTTTGTAAACACACAACTCATCTAACAGGAAGATAAGTCTGGTGGGGGAGTAGCACACTGCACCATCTGTGAGTATGTTTAGAAAGAATACAGTGATGTTCATTCATTCACTCACTCAACAAATGTGTGTTGAGTGTTGAGCATTTACACATGCCGGGGAGTCTAGGTGCTTGAGGCAACATCAGTGAAGAAACAGACAAAAACTCTGCCTTCCTGTTGCTTCTACTCAGTCAAAACAGAGAGATAACAAATAATAAACAAAAATCATGCAATCAGGTTCTTTTTAATTTGAAATATAGATCATGAACCATAAAATTCATCCTTTTAAAGTATACATTTCAGTGGTTTTTGGTATATTCACAAGGTTGTACAACTATCAGTACTCCCTAATTCCTAATTCATATGGGATATGAGGGAGCAATGTTGCCTTTAGTTTGGGTTCATTTGCCTGTTGCCCTTGTGCAATTGACTTGAATGAAGCCCATGGAACATTAGACCAGAGGCAACCCCTGGACAAAACTTGGGCAAGAGTTTTTCTTGCCAAAGACAGCCTGTGCTTACTGATCTGCCTCATTTCTCTGTCCCATAGAGTCCTCAGGAAAGATACCTCACTGAGAATTTTCTGATAAGCTAATGTAGGTATCAATGATAATAGACCACTGTGGAAGTAATCATGAGTCTCATCACCCCAAGAAGAAACCCAGTACCCATTAACTGTTACTCCTCATTTTGTTCTCTCCCCTGCCCTTAGTAATCACTAAATCTATGTGGTTACTACCTATGTCTATGGTTTTGCCTCTTCTGGACACTTGATATCACACAATATGTGGCCTTTTGGTTTGAGTCCTTTCACTTAGCACAATGTTTTCAAGATCCATCCATGTTGTAACATACTTAATTCCTTTTAATGGCTAAATAATATTACCCTGTATTGATAGACTACGTTTTATTTATCCATTTATCAACTGATAGACATTTTAGTTGTTTCCATTTTTGGGCTATTATCAAAGTACACCTGAACATTTGTGTACAAGTTTTTGTTGGAGCACCTGTTTACAATTCTCCTGGGTAAACACCTGACAGTGGAATATTGTAACTCTATGTTTAACTTTTTGAAGATCTGAAGAACTGTTTTCCACAATGGCTGCACCATTTTATGATTCCCACCTGCAATACAGAGTTCCCATTACCCTGCACCCAGTTTCCCCTGTTATTAAATCTCACATTAGTACATTACACTTGTTACAATTGCTGAACCAATATTGATGCATTATTATTAATTAAGGTCCATAGTCTATTAAAATTTCCTTAGTTTTTACCTGAAGTCTTTTTCCGGTCAGGGACCCATCCAGGATACCACACTACATTTAGTAGTGGTTATGTCTTCTTAGGCTCTTCTTTTTTTTTAATTTTTATTTTGAAATAAATTCACAGTTATAGGAACAGTTGCAAAAACAATACTAGCCCCATACACAGAATTCCATCATACCCTGACCCCCCTCCCCTGATTGCTCAGTCGACCAAATTTAACATGCTGTCACATCGCTATTTCTTTCCCTCCCTCCCTCCCTCCCTATCATCCATCATCTATTGCTCTGTCTTCTCAACATATGAGAGTTAGCTGCACACATCCTTGAACATACACTATAATTCACGTATACACTTCCCGTGAACAAGAACATTCTTTTATGCAATTCCATTAAGCGCAGCTAAGAAGTACAAGAGATTCAACAATGCTACAAAGCTTACATTCTATATTTCCTTTTCCTTATGTCTCAACTGTGTCCCTTTGAGCCACCTGTCCTCTATCCTCCAGTCCCATCCAAGTTCATCCTTAGCATTCAACTGTCATCTAGTTAGACTTTTTTTTTTTCTTTTTTCAGTTGTGGAAACATATATACAGCCTAAATCTTCCCATTCCACCCCTCCCTAGACTTCCATTAGTGGGATTAATCACATTTAGGAAGTTGTAATGCTCTTTCCCACCATCCATTACTAGAAATTTCCCTTCACCTCAAACAGCAACCCTACACTCCTTTCTTAACTTCCCATTGCCCCTTCCCCCATTTCTCTTAACCCAAACTCTACTTTTCATCCCTATGGTTATATTCTCTGATAATTTCTTTGTGTTTACTGTGGGGCTTAAAATTAACCTCTTAAATCCTTATCAATCTTGTTTTTCTTTGATACCACCTTCATTTCAATAGGACACATAAACTATGTTCCTATACTCCTTCATTCCCCCACCTTTATATAGTTGTCTAAAATTACATATTTTACTTTGAGTTCAAAACCACTGATTTGTCCTTAGAGTTTGTGTATTTTATATCATGTAGGAAGTAAATAGTTGAGTTACAGTTCAAAAATTAATGACTTCTATTTATATTCCATTGTGGTTGGAGAATGTGCTTTGAGTATATTCAATTTTTTTTTTAAATTTCTTGAGGCTTGTTTTATGTCCCAGCTTATGGTCCCTTCTGGAGAAAGATCTGTGATCACTAGAGAAAAATGAGTGTCCTGGTGATCTGGGATGTAAGGTACTATATATGTCTGTTAAAATTCTCTATACCTCTTTCTCCTTTCTTTGTTTCTCTGTTGGTAGGGCTCCCTCCAGAATCTGAAGTAGGGCAGGTCTTTTATTGGCAAAGTCTCTCAGCATTTGTTTGTCTGTGAAAATTTAAGCTCTCCCTCAAATTTGAAGGCGAGTTTTTCTGGATAAAGTATTCTTGGTTGGAAATTTTCCTTTCTCAGAATTTTAAATATGTCATGCCACTGCCTTCTCGCCTCCATGGTGGCCGCTGAGTAGTCACTACTTAGTCTTATGTTGTTTCCTTTGTATGTGGTGAATTGTTTTTCTCTTGCTACTTTCAGAACTTGCTCCTTCTCTTCAGTATTTGAGAGTCTGATCAGAATATGTCTCGGAGTGGGTTTATTTGTATTTATTCTATTTGGAGTTCGCTGGGCATTTATGCTTTGTGTATTTATATTGTGTAGAAGGTTTGGGAAGTTTTCCCCAACAATTTCTTTGAATACTCTTTCTAGACCTTTACCCTTCTCTTCCCCTTCTGGGACACCGATGAGTCTTAAGTTTGGATGTTTTTATTTTATCTATTGTATCCCTGAGATCCATTTCGATTTTTTCAATTTTTTTCCCCATTCTTTCTTTTGTTCTTTCATTTTCTGTTCTGTGGATTTCTAGGACACTGAGATGTTGTTCAGCTTCCTCTAGTCTTGTATTGTGAAAATCCAGAGTCTTTTTAATTTGATCAACAGCTTCTTTTATTTCCATAAGATCTTCTATTTTTTTATTTACTCTTGCAATGTCTTCTTTATGCTCTTCTAGGGTCTTCTTTATGTCACTTATGTCCTGGGCCATGCTCTTCTTGATGTCCTTTAAATCCTTTGCCATGTTTTCGTTCCTTGATTGTAGTGCTTGATTAATTTTGTGAGGTACTGTGTTTCTTCCGATATCTTGATTTGTGTGCTTGGAGTTGGATTCTCCATATCGTCTGGTTTTATCATATGCATTAAGATTTTCTGTTGTTTTTGGTCTCTTGGCATTTGTTTTGCTTGATAGGGTTCTTTCACATTGTAAAAAATAAAAGGATATTGATCTAATTTTTCAGAAACACAGTTTGGTGACATCCAGTTTCTCTAACTAACCAGCAGATGGCGCCTGTGGGTCACCTATATCCCTCAAGTCAGTTCTCAGCCTTGTTCCCACAGTGTGTGGGGAAATGATTCTTGTGGGTTCAGTTGGAGAACTCAGTTTGGGTGTGTTGCTGGAGCCGTCCGCCCTGAATGTGGGGCGTGTGCATGGGTGGCCAGGGAGGAAGGGCAGTTTTAATGTTCAAATGCCCCAGGTTCCCAGGGATTCAAGGCCACCTCAAGAGTCTAAGCCTTCATTTCAATTCAGCCCCAGACCCTCTCTCTCGCTGACTCACAAACCACCGGACTTGGCGTAGCATCCCTGGGTTCTCAGAGTGGGTCCCCCCTCCCAGCCACGATCCTTCAGGAGTTCAGCCAAGGGAATGCCATGCTACGTCACCAGTGCGCGCCGTCCCTCAAGGGAAGTCCTGGGCCACTGGGCCGTGCAGGGGTGCTCTCAGCCTGACACAAAGATGGCCGAACGGGACATCTCAGCCCCCTCCTCCTCGCACAGTTCCTCCTTCCCAGCTCTGGGACAACTGGTGGGGCTCTGGGCTGTGGGCACGGCCCTGGGCAGGAGTTTATCCAGCCCTCCGGAGGGCCAGCTGCTAGCCATGGGGTTTCTTTCTGCTTCCGGCTCTCCCCTCCATTCCCCCAGACCCAAGGGTATCTGCAGCGGGCTATCTTCCCGGCCAAACACTGAGAGGCCGGCCCAGCCCCCTCTTGCTGTGTTTTACTGCGTGGTTCCCACTATTGCAGCTGCGGTCACTTCTGGGTTTTTCCCTTTTCCTTTTTTTTTTTTCTTAAAGAGCCAGCCGGTCTCCAAACACTGAGCCTTGGCTTCCCCAGACCGCCACGTGGCTACGGGTCTTCCAGCCAGCTTACTCACTTGTTTCAGAATGCAGATTCCGTTTCACCAAGTATACGGCCCATCTGGAACTAGGAGACCTTGTCCAGCTGGCGCATCACTGTAACTGGTATTCTGGGTGACTTTCTGGTTTTTAGCTAGTGTTTCTCATGGAGGTGTTTTTTCGCCCTGTCTCAGCTAGCCACCATCTTAGTTTCTTCAAGCTCTTCTTAACTTTCCTTCTTTTTGATGACATTGACAGTTTTAAGAGCTGGTGAAGCATTTTGTAGAATGTGTCAATTTTGGATTTCTTTAATATTTTTATCATGGTTAGTTTAGTGGCTTAGAAAACATGTTCCCAGAAAAACATCGTTTTAAACTTAATCCTTTCCTATGGGTGTGGACCCCTTGTAAATAAGATCTCTTCAAGACGTTACTTCAGTTAAGGTGTGGCCCAAAAGAATCAGGGTAGACTTTAACCCAGATTACTGGAGTCCTTTGTAAACAGAGTGAAAGTCAGAAAAAAAAAAAGTCATGGTAAGGAGCTGGAAGTCAATGGAACCCAGAGAACTGGGAGAGGCCATTGTGTGCACAGGAGAGAAAAGCCAAGGACTAAGAATCACTGGCAGCCAGCTCCAGAATGCCACAGCCTTCCAGGAGAAAGCATTGCCTTGATGACACTTTGATTTGGAATTTATCCTAGCCTCAAAACCATGAGCAAATAAATTCCCATTGTTTAAGCCAACCCATTGCATGGTATTTGCTTTAGCAGCCAGGAAACTGAAACAATTAGACTGGGGTTCTGGGTTTGGGGGACAAAGATCATAGAGGTAAAATGCTTTTCCCATCTCATCATATCACGAACAAGTACTACCAACACAGTATTACTGTTGATGTTAACCTCAATCACCTGGCTGACGTAGTGTTTGTTAAATTTCTCTACTGTAAAGTTACGTTCTTTCCCCCTTTCTACACTATACCCACTGGAAGGAAATCACTATGCACTGCCTATTCTCAAGAAGTGGAGAGTTATGTTCCACCTCCTTAAGGACAGAGAATTTATATAAATTATTTGGAATTCTTCTGCACAGAATATTTATACCATCTCCACCAAAATTTATTTATGTCTTCAATCATATTCTATCGGTATAGACACATGGATATTTATTTCATACTTTGGGCTGTAATACAATACTAATTTATTCATTTTCCTGCTCAAAACTAGTTTGGGTACTCTTTCAGTTGGCTCCTGCATCCCTTTGGCATATCCCCATCATTGCGTGTTGCATTTTTTTTTTAGCGTTTCCTTGCTGTATGATACTACAAGAGTCTCCCAGCTGATTTTGTATATTCCCTACCCCAGTCCTAAAATCAATCATTTCTTCAAGAAGCCCTGGTTCTTTTTATTGGTTAATGATATTAGAAATCAAGGCCTGGGAACTAAGTGGGCTTATAGCTACTAGGATGTCATTGTTTCTAGGCCCTCTCAGCTGACAGAGCAAAGAAATATATGTTTTTTTACTAAACTATGTATAGGCACATATTTATAAATAGTTCCATATGTAACTATCTGCAACTATATAAAGCTAAACATGAGTTCATATTGATGTCTAATTCCTCATCACTTAGGTCTTTCTAGCCTTTCTCCCTTGCTTATCTGTAAACTCCCACCCCAACAGTGGTCAATTCCAGTACACAGGTATAGCCGCGTCAGAATTGTTAACACATACCCCATGGGAATGAACACTATCAACTAGAGTGCAGTGCTTACGTATGGTTTCTTTGACCTTTTCTCTTACAGAATCCACTCATTTCCAAAGTTACTTAGGCCAGCACCTTTCTCCCCACCACATTCAGTGAAGTTGTTTTACACTTTGTAATACAGTTAGATTGTTTGTCACATTCTTCATTCTCATTCCATCTTAGGATCTCCTGATCTTTTAAAAGATTTTTTTTTAATTTGCCTACAATAAGGTTTACTCTTTGTGCTATAAAGTTCTATGGGCATTGATAAATGTATGGAGTCATGTATTCAAAATTACATTATCATACAGAATAATTTCACCACTGAAAAAGTCCCCTGTGCTTCATCTATTCAACACCATCTCCTCACACCCTCTGAGCTTCTGGTAAATATTGATCTTTTTACTATGACTATAGTTTTGTCTTTTCCCTAATGTAATATAATTGGAATCAGACAGTATGTAGCTTTTTCAGACTGGCAATATTTTTTCACTTAGCAAAATACATTTAAGATTCATCCATGCCTTTCATAGCTCGTTAGCTCATTTATTTTTATTACTAAATAACATTCCATTGTAAGGGTATATGAGAGTTTATTTATTGATTCACCAATTAAAGGACATCTTGGTTGCTTCCAACTTTTGACAATTATGAGTAAAATCTGCTATAAACATACATGTACAAGTTTTTGTTTGGATATAAGTTTTCAGCTCATTTGGGTTTATACCTAGGAGCATGATTGCTGGGTTGTATGGTAAGAAACTGCTAAACTTTCTTCCAAAGTGGCTACACCATTTTGCATTCCCACTAGCAATGAATATGAGTTCCAACTGTTCCACATCTTAGTATTTTCAATTTTCAGTGTTTTGGATTTTAGCCAATATGTGTATAATGGTATCTCATTATTGTTTTAATTTGCAATTCCCTAACAACATCTAATATCAAGCATCTTTTCTTATGCTTATTTGCCATTCTTTAATCCTCTTTGGTGAAGTGTCTGCTCAGATTTTTGTCCATTTTTTTAATTGGGTTGTTTGTTTTCTTATTGTTGAGTACTAGGAGTTCTTTATATTTTTTGGATACAAGTCTTCACAGATACAGTGTTTTGTAAATATTTTCTCCCAGTCTTTGATTTGTTTTTCCATTTTCTTAATGGTGTCTGTTACAGAGCAGAAGATTTTAACTTTAATAAAATCCAATTTATCAATGTTTTCATTCATGGATTGTGCTTTTGGTGTTTTATCTAAAAAGCCATTGCCAAACTAGAAGGTTACCTAGATTTTCATGGTGGCAGTTTGTCCTGCAACTTCAGTTCTCTCTGCTTAGTCCAAAACATAGTCGTTGATTTCAGTTAATTCAGATTTTTCTTGTTTTAAGGACAGAAATGATAACTTACATGTTGGAGCTGAAACTGGAAGTGGAAGCTGCATTTTAATAAGTGCATCAGGTATTCAAGCAACCCTCCTCACTTTTGAGAGCAATTAACAAACATTTGAGAAACTGATTATAAATAATTCTTAGTTGCTCAGTAAAGCAAACCCCCAGGACAGCATCATTAGGCAACTCTTGATTCAATGTCTCTAAAACAAGTGCCTTAAATATCCTACAATTCAGTCTTTCTGTTCATCCAGAATGTTTTTTCCACAATTTGTTAGCAATGACATAGTGTAGATTGAGTTGAAAAGATACATGTATATGATTATAGCTTTGCTAAAATTAATACATCTGGGTAAGGGCTGGAAGGGAGTTCAGAGAAATGAAACAGTTATAACTTTAGCAATTCTTTTTATAGTTAAAAAAAAGCAAAAGCATGTGCAGCTTGTGGTAGAAATTACAAAAAGAGAAAGGCAAGAGTTATTCAGATTGCCAAACCAAATTATTAATCTGACGTGATCTTCACTGAAAACTAATGCCTTATTGTAGATGGCCTTCCACTAAGTGTTGTGCAAATTTAATTTCATTCTTTGTTCACTAAGCCACTGATTTGAAGATAATTTCAACATCTTCAGGGAAAACATTGAAACAGTCCTCAAAGACATAAATATGCTTACATCATATTTAAATCTAGGACTGCACATTGGTGAGGGAGAGTTTGGCTTGGAAAACCCAATGATCAAATAAGGTGAGGTCATAAGAACCACCCACTCTGATTGAACAAGAAATTAGATAGAATTTTAAAACAATAATAAACAAAAAGTAGATTTCAGATGAAGATTTCATGTAAGAGGCACAATTTTTCAGTAGATTTGGTACACATTTCATATTTCCTGAGGTGTAGAGAAAATAATTGAATGTTGAAAACATGGATTCTGCTCTATGCCCCAGGGGATTAAGCAACAGAGAAGTCAGAAATTGGGCAATTGATAAAAAATAGTGGGGATTATTCGTCTTTATGACAACCCAATGAGATTGTTAAGAAATTTCTTCAAATAGAGAATAAAACTACCCTTAGTACTGATTAAATCTGGGTTTTAAATGCATGTTTCTAGGAAAGACAAGGAGACGTCTCTTCAAAGAGCCTGATTTGGGAATGATCTGGAAGCCTGTAATTGCTGCTGGTAAGGGTGCCAATTGTATACAGACTCAGGAAATCAGTTATAAACTTTTTCTACTAAATATCTGATGAGAGAGGGAAATAGTGTTTTGGTTTTGTTTTTTGTTTTTTGTTTTTTTTAGAAGGAAAGGAACTTTTTATACAGAAAGGGAGCAGGAGGATTTCTTGCTTTAGATCTGCATTCAAAATTTATCTGAAATCTCTATTTCTTCATTATTTTGCCAGGTCACATGCGAAGTGACAGTGATGAAAGGGATAATTATATGGTTAGAAGAGTGAAAAAGTTTATGGACATTAAAAATTTCTCAGGTAAAACAGAAGCTAAATAGCTGTTCTAAGAACGTAAAATTTAGCTCCAAATAAGGCTAGGGATTCTAATCAAACTAAGAATAACTTGAGGTGAATTATTCTGCTTTAGTTTAAGGAAAGAACTATAAATAGGCCATAATTGTTAACAGCTATGAGTTACTCCAAAGGTGGAATTTTTAAAATAGCAATTCTTGGCTTTCTTTTTCTCCTAATTCAAGAGCAGTATATACTTGTGCTGGTTTGAATGTATTATGTCCCCCAGAAAAAGCCAAATTCTTTGATGCAATCTTGTGGGGCAGACATATTAGTGGGGATTAAGTTGGAACATTTGGATTAGGTTGTTTGCATGGAAATGTGCCCTACCCAACTGTAGGTGATAACTCTGATGAGGTATTTCCATGGAGGCGTGGACCCCCCATTCAGTTTGGGCCTTGATCAGTGGAGCCATATAAATGAGCTGACAGGCAGAGGGAACTCAGTGCAGCTGTGAGGGACATTTTGAAGAGGAGCTACAGCCAAGAGGGACACTTTGAAGAAGGCACAGGAGCTGCAGATGAGAGACAGTGTGAAGACAGTTGTTGAAAGCAGACTCTTGCTCCACAGAAGCTAAGAGAGGACAAATATCCCAAGTGCAACTAAGAGTGACATTTTTGAGGAACTGCAGCCTAGAGAGGAATGTCCTGGGAGAAAGCCATTTTGAAACCAGAACTTTGGAGCAGACGCCAGCCACGTGCCTTCTCAGCTAACAGAGGTTCTCCAGACACCATTGGCCATCCTCCAGTGAAGGTACCTGGTTGCTGATGTGTTACCTTGGACACCTGATGGCCTTAAGACTGTAACTGTGTAACCAAATAAACCCCCTTTTTATAAAAGCCAATCCATCTCTGGTGTTTTGCATTCTGGCAGCATTAGCAAACTAGAACAATACTCAATCAAAAAACCTTGAAAATCAGAAAATCTACCACAATGAGGAAAAATAATCTCTTCAGTGCTACCAATGAAAGTTAACTACTGCTTATATTTCCTTTCAGTAATTTTTCTATCCAAATTGACCTATATTGTTTTTCAAAAAAGTCTCATAATATACCTACTGCTTTTCCCCTAGTAATACATGATGAATATATTCCCACGTCAATAAATATTTTCCCAAGTGTGAGGACCCAGGGCCCCGCCCCCTCCTCCATTTTCAGTGCACACAGCCGCCCACGTGACCGGGACAGACTTCAAAGGTCAACAAACCCCCTTGGGGATGGGGGGACAGAATGTATCATCAAAGCATTAAAACTCCCCTACCCAATCTCTGTTAATACCCAAATGTCGTGAGACCCTGCTGAAACTCCAGTGTAACACCCTGTGGACCTAAGTCTTTATAAGCCACCCCCTCCGGTACTCCTCTCTCCCTCTCTGCGCAGTTCACTTTCCACCGCCGGCCACAACCGTGAGACCATAATCTCCTGTCGGTAAGTCCCAAGTAAACCCATGTCCACTTCCATGCCTGGTGTGTTCTTCAGTCTTAAGGCTAAGCTGGGTTGGAACACCATGTCATATTTTAATGTCCGTATAAATATTCCATAACATACTCAATAAATATATGCCCAATGGACTTTTCCCCTAATTTCACTATTGTAAGTAATTTTGTAGTAAGTAATGTGAATACACATCTTAGTACACATTTCTAATTATTGTGTAGAAGTAGAATCCCTAGGTCCAAAGGCAGTCATGTTTTCTTTAAAAAGACTTGATTTATTAAATTAATGCTGTTTTAACATATTTTAGATATGTAATATTTTATTTAAAAAATACGTTTCAATAACCAAATGGTCAGTTATCGACAACCAATACATGCCTGACTACTTCCAAAATTATGGGGTCATTGCTTAAGAACCAGTACTTCACAATTCATACCAATTATGTACTGTTGCTACTAACTGAGCCCTTTTATAATCTCAATCTCAAGCATTCCACTTTCTGTTTACCACATCCCATTTCCCCAGTTCTTCAACCCCACCAAGACCTCCAACCTATTGACCCTGCTACCTTTTCATGGTCCATCTGATCCAGCTTAGATACCATGAACAAAACTGTTTCCTTACATTCACCCTGTGCTGGTTTGAAACAGTTATTGAACCCAGAAGAGCCATGATCTTTTAATCCAATCTTGTGGGGTGGAAACTTTTGATTGAATGTTTCCATGGAGATGTGACCCACTCACTTTGGGTGAAAACTCTGAATTATTTCCATGGAGGTGTGGACTCTGTCCATTCAGGGTGGGTCTTGATTGGTTCACTGGAGTACTTAAGACAGCTCACAGACAAAAGGAGTTCAGGGAAGTTGAGAGATACATTTTGGAAGAAGCTAAAATATGTAATCCAGAGTTTGCCCCCAGAAGAAGAGCTGACATAGATGCTGACATTTAGAGATGTTTGGAGATGTGGACAGAAGGATGTTTGGAGATGTTAAGCTAAGAGATGAAGCCCAGAGTTTGCCCCGGAAAAGCTAAGAGAGTACCCTCAAACTGTTAGAGAGAAATGTCCTGGGAGAAAAAAACAAGGATGCAGAGTAGCTAAGAGAGAGGAGCTAAGACAGACATCCAGGGACATTTCAGAAAAAGCCATTTTGAAACAAAACCTGGGAGCAAAGGGCCAGCAGATGCCAGCCACATGCCTTCCCAGCTGACAGAGGTGTTCCGGACGCCATCGGCCATTCTTCATTGATGGTATCCTCATGTCGATGCCTTAGTTTGGACACTTTTATGGCTTAAAACTATAAATTTGTAACCTAATAAATCCCCTTTATAAAAGCCAATCCATTTCTGGTATTTTGCCTAACAGCATCTCTAGCAAACCAGAACACATCCCATCTCCTTTGCCCTTCTCTCTCTGTAGAAGTTGCTCAGAAAAACATTTTTGTGCTTGCCTGACTAACCACAACCCTGGCAAACCCAACTCTCCACCTATTCCTCCAGACCCACACCTGAGCAGCTTTACATAGCAGGAGAAAATCATAACACCACGTTCACTTATCTCACTTTGAAATTCATGACCACAGACCTTGAGTGGACCCTCACTGCTGCCTGGAACTCCTCGAAGTCAACACAAATTTACCCTTTCTCTGATCTTCTGAAACCCCCAACATCCCACTCTCCTCCTTAACTCTTAGTTGATAACCTTGCTTATTATTTTACTGAGAAAATAGAAGCAGTCACAAGGGTAGGTCCATATATGCCCCTCCACCAAACCTATCATCTGCCTGCATCTATATCCTTGTACCCTGCCTTCCCTCCCACTCCAAGTGTGACTAATCCACACTTCTGTCTACGGTCAACTCTCCACCATGCACAAGACCCCATTCCTTCTCTACATACATTTTCTTTTCTCTATTATAACATTCCCATCAACAAACATGCATGCTGTCTATTCTTCCATCTTTAAAAGAAAAATAAAACAAAAATTTCTTTGTTGTCCTTTTCCAGCCCATTTCTCTGCAAAACTCACACAAAGAACTGTCTCTACCTGCCTTCTCTACTCCCCTCTCTCATTCTTTCAGTGCCACGACTTCCCTCAACAGCTCATTAATTATTTCAGTGCTGCCAAATCCAGTGGTCAATCTTCAATAGTTCAACCCATCCTACTCCAAATCAGCAACATTTGGTGTAGTTGATCCATCATTCCTTCATGAAACACTTTCTTCACTTGGTTTCCAGGATGCTACACTATTTTGTTTTCCTCTTTCCTCACCATCCACTCCTCCTCAGTCATTTTGGCTGACTCCTCCTCATCTTTCCATCCATGGTGAGTCTGTGGTGAGCCTGTAGTGTCCCAGAGATCAATTCTAGGACCTCTTTCACATTCATTCTCCAAATGATCTCACTCAATCCCATCTCTAAACTGGGAACTCCCAAGCAGAAACTGCAGCCCCGAACACTCACTGAACTATATATCTAAAAGCTCACTCAACTAAAGCTCCTTTTGGACAATAGACATGTCAAATTTAACGTGACTAACACCAAACTCTTGATATCACCCCCATCCCAGCCCACCCTGCAAAACAAAACAAAACAGGAAAAAAAAAAAAAAAAAAAAAAAACCCTTGTTCATCCCATAGTCTTTCTCTTCAGAGTAAGTGGCAGATACATTCTTCTAGGTTTTCAGGCCAAATATCCTTGAGTCATTCTTGACTGTTTATCTCGTATCACATAAAAACATCAGAAATTCCTATATGCTTATCTTCCAACTGTCTCCAGATTCCTACCACTTTTCTGCAGCTCCACCACTATGGCACTAATCCAATTCATCTCATACCTGGGATAATGCCATAGCATCTGGTCTGGCTCCTGTTTTCATCCTCATCTCCTGTATTAATATTCTTCTCCAAACAGCTGGAATGACCCTTCTAAAAGTAAGACAGATCATATTACTGCTCTGATCAATATTCTATAATGTCTCACTCTTAACAAAGCTAAAGTACTAACTGGGGCCTACCAGACCCTATCATCAGCTTGCTCTTATTCTCCAGCTCTCCCTTCACTCACTCACTGCTGTCATGCCAGCCTCCTGGCTGTTTCTCAAACAAACCAAGTGCACTTCTACCCCAAGGCCCTTACACATGCTGGCCCCTCTGCCTGGAAAGCACCACCCATATCACCACAGGACTTTCTCCCTCTCTTCTTTCATGCTCTTTCTCAGATACCTTATCAGAAAAGCCTTCCCTGACCATCCCACAAAAAATACCTTATGTGCTCTCACATACATAGCTGTCACTGTCTATCTCCCATCACTGCTTTTTTATGGTACTTGCCATAATATATGCATCAACTTTAAATGTAATTGTCCATGTCCTCCAACTAGAATGAAACTATGTGGGCAGAAAGAACTCTATCTGACACATAGTAAGTACTCAATTTTCTTAACAAATGAACAAGCAGAATAACTAAGAATACTTATTCATTCCAACTGCAAATTCAAACTTAGAGAGTAAAGGCAAATGTTTCCAAGTGATTATGATCAGAGGGGAAGTTTTCCTTGGACATCCACAAAAGTATTTTGCAATTATAGTATATGAATGTGGAATCTTGTGTCATGGGCCTTGAGCCACAGGAAAAATTAAAACAAATCTCAGGCCACAAAGAAGCAGAAAGCAATAATTAAGGTCTAGGAAAAGGATTAGACAATTAGTCACCACTTGTTTTGCCAGAGTGGTTGATAGCACAGGCTTGGGGCTCAGACAGATCTGGGTTTGAGTCCTCCCACCAGACACTAGCTCATGTTAGTTATTCTCTCAGAGTCTCAGTTTTCCGGTCAGTAAAATGGGGCTAAAACCCTCCAGGGTAATTGTAAGAATTACATGAAATAATGCTCTTAGTGCAGTCCTCAGCACATAATAACTAAATCCACACTCTAATGAGATCTCTATTCAATGTAGCATACATCCATATTTGGAATGTGTTTTCCTACATGCTTCCTATTCTCCTGCCCTGAGGAGCTGGTGCTATGCCTTTGTGGTGAGGCTAAGGGAGTAATCTCTGTGCTGAGCTGGGCAGCGTTTCTGCTCTGTGGGTCCCATGAGACTCTTGTTCTATGTTACTAGTTGATCAATGCTGAGCTATCTTTTACTTTGCCTCAGTGTCCTTGTGTTCTAGTTTGCTAATGCTGGAGGATGCAAAACACCAGAGATGGATAGGCTTTTATAAAACGGGGGTTTATTTCACTACACAGTTACAGTCTTAAGGCCACAAAGCATCCAAGGTAACACACCAGCAATCGGATACCTTCACCGGAGGATGGCCAATGGCGTCCGGAAAACCTCTGCTAGCTGGGAAGGCAGCCGGCGTCTGCTCCAAAGCTCCGGCCTCAAAACAGCTTTCTCCCAGGACGTTCCTCTCTAGCAAGCTTGCTCCTCTTCAAAATATCACTCCCAGCTGCACTCACTTTCCTCCCTCCAAGTCAGCGCATTTATATAGCTCCACCAATCAAGGCCCACCCTGAATGGGTGGGGCCACACCCCCATGTGAACATCTCATCAGAATCATTACCTACAGCTGAGTGGGGCACATTCCAAGCAAATCCAACCATCACCAAAACTTCTGCCCCACAAAACCACAAAGATAATGGCATTTGGGGGACACAATACATTCAAACCGGCACACCTTGTTACTAATCTTATTTCTAACTTACATCCTTGTTCAAAATCTCCTCTTAATCATGAATCTACTTACTAATTCCAGGAATGGCTAAATGATGCAAAAGACCATGATAATTCCTGCTTCCTTTATTCTTCAACGTGTGCAAAAACATGTATGTGAAAGACCTTATTGCCTCATCCTACAGAGTGCAAGACATGCACAACACCTGACCTCAGAGAGTCTAAAGTCTAGCGGGAAGCACAATTAACATAGGTAGAGTGTAACGTCAACTGTGATGAGGGAATACACCGTTCCCTGCAATAGACAGGAGAATATCACACCCAGACATGAAATACCAGGAAATTGAGGGAGTAACGTCTAAGGAAATATTTTTCAAGCCTTTTGATCATGATCAACATTAAGAAATATAATTTACAGTATCACCCAACACACACACACATACTGCTTTTATGAAACAGTACTTAATATTTTCTACTTTATTTCCTTCTATTCTATACTTTTTTCCCATCCTGGTAAATGCCTACTATATTGATTTTTTGACCCTCTAATTAGTGACAAACTGCAGTTTGAAAAACACTGATGTAAACTGAGTACTAAAGATGAGTATCAGCCAGCTCTAGGGTAGAGTAGGGATTGAGGGGAGCAGGCATATGTTCTGAACAGGAAACATATGTACAAGACCCCTTGAGGGGATGCATGTTAATTCATTCCCTCCCACCCTTAGGGTTGTGAGTATGATCAATTAGCAACTGGCTTCCATTTTCACTTCCTTCTAAGGTGTCTTCCTGTACTGCAGAAACTAGAAAATAAAAACTACATTTCTTAGACTCCCTTGCAGCTAGGTTTTACATTCACATAGGCTCACCCAGTTAGCTTCAACAGTGAGATCAAGAAATTGGAAGTGAGTCAATTACTGCCCTGCTGTACACATTAGATGATTATAGCAGGAAGCAAGATGTTAAAGACATGATGTCCACATGACAGTGAACAGGTGCAATGTTCTGCTGTCAGGTCACCATCTTTACTTGCTGAGGGATAGTTGTGCCAGAGGTGGCAGTGCATTCCTGACCTTGGACTGTGGCTATGGTACCATATTTTTAAACTTAATGTTAGCGTCTGATTCCTGTTGCTTTTTGATGCATTTGTAAGCAGTTAATTCCCTATGTCAAATCCCTTTCCTCTTAAAATATTTAAGCTGTGTCTTCAGTCACATTCCCCAGAAGCAGTCCTTGAGGTGAGAATTGGGGGCAAGTGATTTTTTTAAGGAAGTGATTCCAGGATAAAACAATAAGGGGGTGATGGGAGTGGGACTGGGAAAGGGAAAAAGCCAAGTGAGGATGTGATTTTAGGCAACATCCCAGACACAGCCAGATCTCACAGAAGAGCTGTGGAAGGTGAATTATACCTCAGAGGTTGGCCAAACTCCCAGATAGTCTGCCATCACTGTGGGCCACTCCACTGGTGGGAGGGTGGGGTGGGAGAGTGGGAGAGATTGCAAATTCTCTCTCAGGTACTTCTGATTTCTGTGCTTGCAGATGCAGACAAAGTGGCTGTAGCAGCCTTAGGGCAGTCCTCTGGAGAGGTGAGGGTGGTTACAGAAACTGGGTAAAGGGCACACAGAAACATTACAATGGCTCTATGTGGACCTTGGCAGAACACGGAGGACCGTGTGCTCTACAGGGAGATTTTCTGTTACTTGCACCAAACTCTGACAGATACAATTAGCAATAATAGCTCATATGTTACTGATTACTTAATTATGCTCATTGTCATGTAGGTTATAATTACAAATTACACGCAATAAAAATTCTATTGAAGTTGAACTGGCAACTAACACTGGTTTGTTTCCAGAATTGCCATCATACATGCTATCATTATCAAGCAACCGCCTAGATCAAGTCCCTTGGACTTTAGATTTTCCTCCTCAGATGTAGGATTTTGCTGAAATGTGCTGGCATTTTGTTTTATTTTTTCATTTGCATAGACTTCTATTGAGAAAAAAGAAAACAATAAAAAAAAAACTGACATTGGCTGCTGTTAAGGGATCAGCATCCTACCATATGGTGGAATGAAGCAGCCATGTTAACCTCAAACCTTGATTGATCAAGCATGTTTACCACGATGCCCCCTGGTGGTTCCCTCCGGGAATGTGCAAAGAAGTCTTTCCTCCAAAAGAGAAAACTGAATAATTTCACTTTCTGTTTATCCTTATCAGAGTCTAGTGAGGATTTACTATTGCATTATACCCTTATTTCCCCCAAAGTATTTTTCCTTCTTCCAATCATCAATTTGACAGATGTGGTTTGCCCCAGTTGATTAACAAACCATTACAAACCATTAATTATTGCCTTCTCTTCTCCTAAGCTTTCATCTTAAAACCTAGCAAAATTGGATAGATATGTATTTTTAATAATTAATAAAAGAATGAAGTAATTCTATTATTAATAATGAAAAGACCTGAACTCTAAACAATGTATAACAGTATAACAGTAAGCCTTATGAAAATTATGATTTTCTTTTCCCTTTTGGTTCTTCTCTACCACTCCCATTTGAATCCCTTGAAGAACAATCATTCTGTCCTTAAATCAGCATTCACTTACTTGCTGCAACTCAAATATGCCCTTTGTACATATATGCACTTTGTAGGTGTAAAACAGTAAATCAGTGAAAACAGATCTGCTGAATCAATTATCAGTCTATAAATTCTTAATGATTCAAATATTTTGGTTAGTGAACAGTTGAAAGACTCTAATCAGAAAATGTCAGAATACAGTTTATCATTTAAAGCAATCTCTCATTTTCTTTTAGGCACTACATTAAATTAAAAGCTACTTGAATGTTTATTACTCAGTAAAACAAATTCAAGCTTTCTAGTTAATTTTCTCCTCTCAGAATCAACTCTGAAATATTTAAATCACATCCTGTAGGTTCCTTGGAAGGCTGGAGGTATTCATTGTGTTCATTTGCTTGTATTTTTGAATTTATACTAAAGATGTTTGTTCATTTGTTTAAGCTACACTGGAGACTTACTGTTAAACAGTGTACAGTCCCAAAGCTCTTCCAATGCCTGGTGGCTTTGCCCAGCATTCCTTCCGTAATTCATCGTATGTTGAAAATCTGCATCAAAACTTTTGCTGACAGGAATGTGAATAGCAGTAAAAATATCAACTGCGATTATCATCCACCAATTACTAATATTTCCCAAAATGATTACTAACAAGTTTCCCAAAAGTTTCTTTTCATTTCCCCTTCATAGCAAATGAAATAATGCATTTGCAAGATTCTGTAAATTGCAAAAAGTGTGTGTTTGCATGTGTGTTTGAGTTTGAAACATTCCAAAGACAATCCTTTTGGGGGCTGGAATTCCTAAAACAAATGCAGCTTTGTATAAAGACTTCCTCCTTTTTATGACTAGATTGTCTCTAAATTAGTTGAGCCTGTAGACCTTTCAATATAAACAAAAGCTGATAACTTGAATATAGTGGGGTATTTTGAATTTAGGCACAGATACCATGTTTACCGTTGGTAACATGACTGGAAAGGACTGGCGGGTTCCTTGCATCTAGACCACAAATATCTTGCTGTTCTCAAGAGCCATGACTTCCCAGTTATTCTCCCCAAAAGGGGAACCACGTAGTTTCCTCCCCAGGGCTGCAACAGGTGACAGATGCCACACTCAGGTCAGTTCCAGTCCGTTAAACCTGGTGGCAAGACTGCCATCTTTCCCCAGGTGGGCCCCAAGTGATAAAAACTGTGTTTCTTTATATTCCCCTGGACTAGGGTTGCGGGAGGGCAATAGTCAACGTTTCTTTTGACTTACACAATCCTTGTGAGTCTTTGCTCTCTGTGTAAAGGCCCCACTTAGAGGAAAAAGAGCCTGATCTCACTTGCTGCTTTAATCAAACTAAAACATTGAGGTAATATTATCAACAAAGCCCGAGGCCACCCAGGATTTCTTTCCTCCTTCTGCTTATCCTGCAATTCCATCAGCATTTCTTGTGCTCATTTATATCACCTCTTTCTTACTTTATAATTCTCTTCTATAATATTAACTACTAAAACTGTTCCTGTACACCCAACCATTAAAGAGCCTCATATTTTGCTGATCCATGAGGTTAACATGCTTTGGGTTGAAAATCAAGGGGCTTATTTTCAAAAAGTAATCCTACCCCAGGCAAAAGAAAAAAAAAGCTCAGTAAATTCTCAAAACTGTAAAGAAAATATTCTATGACCACAATGTCATAAATTAGAAATTAACAACTGCAGTATAAGTAGGAAAGATTGAAGACACTTAGAAACTAAAAATTCATTTTCTATATAATTTTGTGGTGAGACAACAAATAAAGGTGGTTAAAATTAACTGTTTAGATGTAACAAAATATGTACAAGAATGACAATATTACACCTTAAAACTTGAGATTCTGCCAAGGTTGAATTGAGAGGAAAATTCCTAGTTATCATGCATTTATTATTAAATAAGAATTTTAAAAATTGAACTAAGCATTTAACCCAAAAATCAATTTAAAAGAATCCTTGCCTTTCAGAGATATATACTGTAAAGAGACGAAATGATGATGCCTGGGATTTTCTCAAAATGCATCCAGTGGGTGTGGAAGGGGTCATAGCGGTTAAAGATGAAAGGAGATTCTGTGAGTAGCCAGTAGATGAAGCTGTGTAATGGGGTCATAATGGTCCCTTGTACTATTCTATTTCTGTATATTTAACATTTTTTCCATTAAAAATAAACTTTTACAAAACCCACCTGTCCCAGTTTGCTAGAGCTGCCATTATGCAAAATTACCAGAAATGGATTGGCTTTTATAAAGGGGATTTATTATGTTACAAATTTACAGTTCTAAGGCCATAAAAATGTCCAAACTATGGTATCAACAAGAGGATACCTTCACTGAAGAATGGCCGATGGTGTCTGGAACACCTCTGTCAGCTGAGAAGGCACGTGGCTGTCGTCTGCTGGACCCTTGCTCCCAGGTTATGTTTAAAATGGCTTTTTCCAAAATGTCTCTGGGCTTCTGTCTCTCTTAGCTTCTCTCAGCTCTCTACTTGGTTCTCCTGGGGCATTTCTCTCTGAGCATCTGGGGGTTCTCTCTTAGCTTCTCTGGGGCAAACTCTGGGTTTCATCTCTTAGCTTAGCATCTCCAAACATCCTTCTGTCTGCATCTCCCAGAGTCTCCAAGCATCTGGGTCTGTGCAGTCAGTTCTTAGCTTCTCCTGGGGGCAAACTCTGGATTACATGGCTTAGCTTCTCTCCAAACTGTCTCTCTCAGCTTCTCTTAAAGGATTCCAGTGAACTAATCACTAATGAGTGGGGCCACACCTCCATGGAAATAATTTAATCAAAGTTCTCACCCACAGTTGGGTGAGTCACATCTCCATGGAACCACTCAATCAGAAGGTTCCACCCAACAAGATCGGATTAAAAGATCATGGCTCTTGTGGGCACACCACCTTCGATGGATTAATGAATGGATAGCTATATAAATATGTGACAAAGTCAGTGTAGTAAAATGTTGATGGTCGATTCCTCTGGTGGGTATATGGGTGTTCCCTGTACAAGTCTTCAAATTTTGCTATATGCTTGAAAAACTTCATAATAAAATGTTGGAAAAATAAGCAAGAAAAGCAAATTAAAGAAAGCAAGAAGAAAGTAATAACATATAAGTAGAAATAAGAGAATTACATGCAAGAACAGGGAGTTAAGTATATTTAAGAGGGGATTTTTTAAAATACCAGTAAAATAAACAAAAGTATTGCAAGACTAAATAAGCACATACTCACACACAAAGGCAACAAGTAAAAACATTAGGATTAAGAAATAAGGTATTCCTAAGACAAACCACGGTCTAGAGTTAATAATAAGATTATATAAATGTGCTTTTATCAATTGTAACAAATATACCGCAACAAAGCAAGGTGTTAATAATAGGGTGGTATATTTCACACTTGTATTATATGCATGATTTTTCTGTAAACCCACAACTTCTCTAATTAAGAAAAAGAAAGAAAGAAAGAAAAGGTATTGCTGCAGATAAGAAGGAAATTTGGAAAATTCATAAGAGAATGCCATATAAAACCACTGCAATAAATTTTTAAATCTCCTTATAAGGATGGTTTTCCTAGGAAATATAACTGTGTTAGTTAATTACTGTTGCATAACAAACTCAGTAGTTTAAAACAATAAACATTTATGATTGATCATGAGTCTGAGTTAACTAGGTGGTTTTGGTTTCAACTGGGCCCACTCAGTCCACAGTCAGCTGCAGGTCAATTAGGCAGCTCTGCTGATCTTGGCCGGAATCTTGCATTTGTTTAAGGAATTACAGGCTACAGGCTGGTCTGGGATGCTCTTGGATGGGGCACCAGGGTTTCTTCCACATGGTTTCTCATTCTCCAGCAAGCAAGCCTGGGCTTGTTCACACAGGGGTGGTGGGTTTCAAAGAACAAGAGCAGACTTGCACAAGACTGCTTTGCAGTCCAGGTTGGGAACTGGCACATCATCACTTTTGTCACATTCTATTATCCTAAGCAAGCCACAAATCCAGCCCAGATTCAGGATGTAGGGAAAGAGAATCCATATCTTGATGGGAAGAGCTGCAAAGTCACACCGGGAAGAGAATGGATTCAAGGGGCCCTTAATTGGTTCTATCAATGTAATCAATCTACCACAATAATGGACTAAAGAAGTAGAAAATCTGGATGTACCACAAAAGACCCTGAGGTTATCAAAGAACTACTTCCCAAATTTGTGTCGGACCCATATTTTTCCACTCATGTTGTTCTTTCAAATTCTTGAGGAACAGAGAATCTCTATGCTACAATACTGGTGCAGGGATTAGAGAACATAAGAAATATTTGAATTCATTTTATGAAGCTGGCATAAGGCTGATACCAATATGTCAAAGAAAATGAGATCAGTATCATCTGTGCCTATAGATTGAAAAATTTTAAATAAAACATTAGCAAATAAAATATAGGAGACTATTAAGGCCATGAAACCCCATCCATGGTCTAGGTATGGTTTAATTTAGGGATTCAAAGAGAGTTTAATATTTTAAAATCTATTAATATAATATATCACATTTATAAAAGGAAAACTACATTTCAATCATCTTACTTAAATGCTCAAAAATGTATTTGATAAAATGTAGCATCCAATCATTAGTAAAATAGGAATCCAAAGAATTTATGTAACATGATTTTAAAAATTATCTCAAACTTTTAACATCCAATAGTGTGCTGAAACCTGCAGAACACTGGTTGGGTAAGATGATAGGTGCTGTGTTTTTAAAAAATGAGCAATGATGGGTTCATTATTAAATAAGTTTAGGAAGTGAGATGCATAGATTAAGCAAATTTAAACAATTTTCTTTGCAGTTATTTTAGAGCCTTTAATATACTAACATGTGTTTTCCAAAACATATTTGACTACTGAACTTGTTTTTTAAGATTATCAAAAGAGACTTTGAGAGAAACACAGCTACAAAGATATTCCCTTTTAAATAAGAAATAAGGTAAGAATGAATACTGTTACTATTATGATTTAGAATCATCCTAGAAGTACTAGCCAATAAAATCAGAGATGGTAACAAAACAATGGATATATATTTTGGGAAGGGAAAGGCAAAATCTTTTTTATTTACAGTAGATGATTGCCTACCTGGAAGAAGAAAGAAAAACACATGAAAACTATTAAAACTAATAAGAAACCAATTATATAGACCATTAGAAATATAATGTAGAAAACCACAGAAAATATTAAGCATCTAGGAAAAAACTTAAGAAATATGCAGGACCTATATAAAGAAAACAAAAATAATACAAGAAATATTTTCTGACAAACATAAAAAAAATTAAAAGGAGGGATATAGCATGACTCACATTGAAAAACTCAATACTGTAAAAATGCCAATTTCATCTAAATTAGTCATAAACCCACAAAATTCTACTGCCATAAAAAAAAAACTTAACCAAATAATTAAAAATTTCATGTGGAAAATATATGCAATAATAGTCAGTAAATATCTGGGAAAAAAGGAGACATCCCCCTCCAGATATGAAAGTTCATTTTAAAGTTATCTGAATTATAATAGTGTGTGATATTGGTACCAGAACTGTGGAAACCAACACAACAGAATAAAAAGTCCAGAAACAGACTTATATTTAAGAATTTCTAAGAGGTCTAAGTGGGATTTCATGCCTTTGGAAAAGAACAAATTATTAAATAGCATTGTGACAACTGCCGATTTGAAAATATCTTAAGTGATCAAAAAATTCCCAAGAATTAAAAATTAAATATAAAAAATGAAACTTTACACATCCTAAAAGAAACACACACACACACACACACACACACACACACACACACACACACACGAAAATAGTTACGTAATCTTGGAACAAGAAGTTTCTAAGCAACGCACTAGAGGTAGACACCATAAAAGAAAATGTCTATATGTCCAAACAAACACCATCAATATTCAAACGGTACACAACACTTTGAAGAAAATATTTGCAATATACATGACAAAGGGTTAATGCCTGATAGATTTTTTAAGTCCAAATAAAATATTCAAACCCTCATCTTACATAATCGTAAGCAATCCAGTTTCCTATTGTGATAGTTCTGGAGATTTTTAGAAAGCACTTACAGCTTTTTGTGGTTGCTTGTCAGTCTCATTCCAAACCCTCACTGTGTTTTCACTGAGATGGCCGCTCCTATTTCAAAATGATTAGCTGTCTGATGTCTACGTGCTTACAGAAAATTCCAGCTCTTACATACAGGATCTCCTTCCCCGGCCCCACCCTACCCCAGGATTAATAACCTCTGGGCCTCAGTAATTTCCAGAAGTAATTTTCCCCCATATGGAGGACTTCAAGAAAATGATCCAATAAGTATATCATTGCTACAAATTCCATCTCCTTCAGAGTCATACAGCAATATGAGTTAAATATATGTCTCCCTCTTCATTCTTCCTTAGGCCATCCAAGTTCAACTCCCAATGTTCTGTAGGTAACTCTCAAATGACTCTCATGCACACACATACACACTCCTCACAAGAAAAAATAATTTTCATAAAGTCCAATCTAAAAATGGTGTGCACTCATATTATACATATATATAACAAGAAATGCAAATTAAAATTAAAATTATTCTGTAAACCCACAACTTCTCTAATAAAGAAAAAAACTACAAGATAGCATTTGTAATTACACAGTTGGCAAAGATTAAATATAATGCCTATAATTGGGAAGGAGATGAGGTAATGGTTGCTCTCAGCCAATGTTAATGATAGTGTTAAATGGTTTCATTCTAGAGAATCAAAATCCATAAAAATATGCATAGCCTCTGATGCCAAAAATTTATTTCTAGGAATTTTTTCTAAGTAAATAGATACTTAAGGATGTTTATTACAATATTGTTTATAGTAGCAATAAGATACATGCAGATAATGGATACATACAGCCTATAAACATCATGATAAAGTTCTTTATTAACTGGCTGAACATTAGAATCACCAGGGGAGAGTTCCAGAAATACATATGCTTGGACTTCATCCCCAAAGTCTGATTCAGTAAGTCTGGAGTAGGCCTGGGAATCAGAATTTTTTCAAAATTACTAGGCCATTCTGATGTAGAGCCAGATTTGGAAGCCACTGATAGATCAGTGTTTCCTAGACTGAACTTCTCTGGTGATCATTCTTCTGCCCAGAACGCCAGTGCTAAGTGTGCACAGCGTTCGTCTCAGCCAAGCCCAGGAACTGCCTTCCAGCCCCTTGCAACACCCAACTCCAAGATGCCACCGCAAGGCAATCTGATTTGGCCTGGGAAATAAAGCCCATTTCCTTATTTCCACTCTAACACCTGCTCCCCCTTTCTGTGGCTGCCTGTCAGAGCTCAGAGCCCCCCGCATCATCCCTCCCCTCTAGGGTGACCAACAGGGCTGTGTTTTCTAAAACTTGCTCCCTGCTCAGGGCCTCACTTTAACGAAAAATTCTTCATTTGTATACCTGAATTTTCAGAAACCAACCTTTAGATTCATAATTTTTTAAACTATGAAATAATGTATTTCAACATTATACAGCTTCTTTTTTCCCTTTGAAAAGCCCAATTAACTCTCCAACTTTTATTTTTGAGTCAAAATACAAGTGGTCAACCTTCCTTGGCTTAGAGATTTGGAAAAGATTCCCTATCATCCATACTACGTAATAATTTATAGCAGACGAATATTACTTTACTTACTTTCCCTGTATCTTCCGAGGGAAAGCAAGCGTGTTCATTACAAAGTAAGTGTGTGTGTCCCATATACCTTCTTCCATTTTTCATACTATTCACAAACAAGCAAAACTCACAACTGACATAAACATTTTTAAATGGCAAAAATGTAAAGATGACTTCAAATATTAGTCTGATGAAGGAATACCTTTCAGGTTCCAAGAATGAAAACAGTTCCTTGTCTTCTGAAATGAATGGTCCTTTATCCAGAGAAACAGACTTATATATGGGGAAAGCACAAGCAAACAAGCAGTAAAATCACCTCCTATCCTCCTGAAACTCAGTGGGAAAGATAAAAGGAGAAATCTCAGCCAAACAGGGGTCCAAAAGGTCACAGTTTCCATCACTTCTTACACTGAGGTCATGTGCTGAGGGCAGATGTATAGGCGAAATTGTTCTGATAGTCTTTTGGTCCCCAAAGAAACCAGCTCTCTCCAAGTTTGTCAGTGGTGTTAAATGGGTTAAAAAATGTAAAACCTTAAATGCTCCTGAAACATGTCAGCAAGGCAGTATCAGCCACCTAGTTCCTGTTTGTTGCCTCCAACTAACCCAAAGGAATGACCTATTGGGTCAGCTGGGAATAACCTTGACACTTCTCAGGAGTAGCCAGTATTCTAAAATATTTAAAGACAAATGCTATAACATTAGGAGCTTGTTTTTAAATACTCCAGAAAATAAAGGCCAGTGTTGGAGAAGATAAATAGATAAAACAATCCACCAGTATATAATTGAACACCAATCAAACTTTAATATTTCAAACACACCCAAAGTCAAACTATTGTACTGTAACCAAGATGCATATCAGCCAGCTTTATAATTACAGACCTTAGACCTCATTTAGCCGACAGGGTGAGCACTGATTTCTTTTAGGGAAATGCCAGGCCACATGAGGAGGCTGTCCAGGAGCCCCGACCAAAACATGTCCTAAAACCTGTGGTAAGCTTTAGCCTTGTTGCTTTATTCTGGTATCAACTTAGAACTCTTCATATAACGGGAGGTCTTAACAAATGTACAGCCAGATAGTGACTCTGCTCTTACCGCCTTGAACCCATCTTATCCCTCTCAATTCTAACGTGTAGGCAAACCCTCAGCTTACTCTAACAGGCAAATCCAATCACCACAGCTTGTTTTCTACCAGCCAAGGTACCGGTAAGGGTATTTTAAATTGGGGGACTTATCCCTATTTTCTCCACTTAATGTAGTTTCTGATGTCGCTAACCAACAAATTGTGAACCCACCTAATGGGATTTTGAGATCATTAAGGCCAAGTCATTACTATTATGAGAATTCCATGAGTTTCATTTTCTCTCACTCTGTGGCTATTAAGTGGAAAATATGCTCAGACCCAAAGTTCCCAAATTACTATCTTTATTTCCCCTTCACTCTAATTTTAAGCAGAGGTCATTCTCATTAAAAAGCCTCTGAGGTCTTTGATAAATGTAAGATTTATACTCACTGAGAGATCCTTGGCCCTTTGCTGAGGCTGCACGCATGCCTGTCATCCAGCTGCTATCAATTAACATTCCACCGATTTCGCTGTCAGTTTGGGTTAGGCTTGACTGCGTCCCAGGTACAGTCTGCTTGGCAGCATTTTGATGTCACAGTGTGTTCACCATAGGGGAGTTAAGATCTTTAATGAAGTTTCATTCAAAATCAAAAACATTTATTGAGCACTTATTGTAAGAAAAGCACTATAGTCAACGAATCTATCTTGTTCCAATGACACAGGACCTGGTTTTTCTAATTAGTGATGACTAAACTAATTTTCCAAGAAGAGATTATTCAAATATTATTCAGTGTTGGACCAAAAATAATATTTTGGCTTCACTGAAGAATGACATAAGTGATAGAAAGAAAAAAGGAATGGGAAGAGAAAGGAGCGGGAGGGAAGGGAGGGAAAGAAGGAGGGCAGGGCAAGAAAGAGAACAAAGAAAGAAGAAACATGAAAAGAAGAGAAAAGAAAGAGAGAAAAGAAAAGAAAGGCTATGGGAAGATATCAAGTGCAATCAATGCTGATAGAAAATGTAAGAGAGGTAAAGAGACACTTAACATCTCTTCCTGGGTATAATCCCCACCCTAAATACTAACGAACTAGTAGCAATTCTAAACAAGGCCTAAATAGAAAACTTAGAATCTCAAGGTCAGGGTTGGGAGAGTCACATGCTTCAACCCTATGCCTAATATAAACGCCTCCCAACATTTGCTTGAGCCTTCACCCAGCCTCTGTTTGCACTTCTCCTACATGGGAACTGTGATGGTCCCAGGGGAGCCCAACCAAGCCTTGGTCTGATTGGGCCTGAAGACCAGTCACTCTTTCATGGCTATAATTTAATTGTATTTCTGAGGTAACTAGTCATTACCTCAGAGTCCAAGGACAATGTCACAGGATAGGCCTGGTGATGATGTAAGACTACTGAGAACCCAGATTTTAGGTCTAGGTGATGCAGATTACTGAAAGTGGTCTTGTAGGCATACAAGACAAATACGTGGTGTTTGGGGATAATGTGGTTAGACTTTGTAAGCCCCACTCAGAGCTTCCTGCAACCTTGGAGGACCTCAGCTTGGTCTGGCAGAATACATACATGTATCCCATTAAAGAGTTTTAAGAAGTCATGATGAAAAACACACGTAATGACAAAAGGAAAAGCCCTGCACAACCTTTCCTTATTCACAATTCCTAAGAGCAACAAGTCTCTACTCCTTTAGCTGTTTCTGCTAGTACTCACCTCCAATTTCTAAATAACGTGTTTATTCTGCTTTTTCTTAGTTGTTTTTTTTTTTTTCAGTTTTGATTTTATCTATTTATTTCCAACCAGGGAAAATAAGGATTTAGCTTTTACATGCCCTGTCTCCCCTACTTGTGTACACTTTTCCTCCCCAGTAATCTCAATATAGCTTTATTACTTCTTTTTATTAAGTCAACATAAAGTGTTCACATTATTATGATAAAATAAATATTGTTCATGGATGAGCTTACAGTGTACAATGATAACTTTTCTTTCCAAGTACAACTCTTTTTTTCCCCCTCTGGACAAAATATGTCCTCAATATTTTTAAAATTTTCTCACATTTCATCCACAATTCTCTAACAGAAGTAAAAATCTTCTCTCAAGTTCAAGCTCATCAGGTATTCTATAAGTTTTATTTTTTTCTTTATGAACTCCCTCTTGGTCCCTCCATCCTTTTCTGTTATTCTAGACTGGGTACACTCTCAGTCTGCCGCACCGTTGGGTTTTGCCTTCACAGCCCTTTCTCCGCTCTGTGGCATTGGATACCTGTTTCCTGGACCTGGGTGTTCCCCTTTCTTTCTTTGCTGCCTTATTTTGGTGAAGCATCCCACAACAGTTTCCTAAAAACAGTACATTTTTGAAGACATTACATTATTCTGCCCTCTCAGATTTTTGACAGTTTGGCTGGTGTCCAGGTTTGCCAGGACTACAGTAACAAAGTAACAAAGTACCACAGACCAGTTGGCTTAAACAACAGAAATGTATTGTCTCAAGGCTAGAATCCAAAATCAAGGTGTCAGCAGGGCCCTGGTTGCTCCTAAAGGGGAGACGCTGTTCCCTGTGTCTGGCTTTTGGTGGGTGGCTGGCAGTGCCTGATGTCCCTTGGCATAACCCAATCTCTCCCTGTCACATGGCTCCCCCACCCCCACGCCCCGTCTTACTGTGTCCAAATTTCCTCAGTTTTTAAGAACACCAGTCCTGTAGGATTAAGGGCCCATGCTAATCCATGCGGCCTCATCTTAGCTAATAACATCTTAAAAGATCCTATTTACAGGCCTTGGGGGAAGCGATCTGGGATGCCGGCGCTGTGGATTCCCCAGCGCGTTATCAGCGAACCAAGTAGAAGCACAGCCTTAACAACAAATCGAAACAAAAGAAACTGATGAATTACCCAACGGTACTGAAACTCAACAACATCAAAGTGACTTATTTGCTAGAGGAAATAGAAAAGTAGTCAAAAGTCCTCAAAGATCATCAATTAAAATAAAAGAAAACAAGCATCCATTTGCTCTTTATGGCTGGTGAGAAAGACAGATCCAGGAAGCCAAAAAACTCCTAATGTCTATGCTTCTGTCCTTGTGCATCAGATTCATGAGTCAGCATTACGAGCCAAGACCAGAAGACAGGTGGAAAAAAGGAAACTGGTTGCTCAAAGGCAACATGCTCACTCTATGAATGTGGGAAAAAAACATAAAGGTTAAATCTTCTTCCTCAGATAACCCATGGATGACAGAATGCATGAGATGCTATTTGGTGAGAGCTTAAAGAAACAGTTGCCTGTACATTCACTTTTTAAAAATGTAAATGAAAGAACGAAAAAACAAAACAGAACAACCATCAAAAGAAACTGGGCATGGGTTTAAGAAACCGGTTTAACTGATTATGCAAAGTTTTTCATAGGGAATTTCCAAATGATTGTTACATATTTTGATGACTCTCGGCCATCTACCTCAGCAGTAGGGCAGACAGTTGAAGCGATAGATGTTTGAAGTTATTTATGAAGGTAATTCCCTAAATCTTTGATATTCTTATAAAGGTTTTGTTTTAAAGCATCTTAATCTTTTAAGATACTGACATCGAATGCTTTTAAATGGCTATGGATGCTTAACAAATGTAATCTTGTTCTGAGTAACTATTCAAACTCCATAGCTAATGAGATCATTCCATCTTGCAACATAAGACTCATTTTCATTATGTGCAGTTTTCTTAGTGAAAGAATATCAAGTTAAAAATAAGTTTCAACAGTAGTAACTACTCCATGTATAATAAAACTAGAACTTGGGTAGTTCCTGAAAAATTAAACTTACTTGTATTTCAGTTTAGCACCACTTCATGTTGTAGAGCATGATATTTAAGACTTATCTGAACTGGGTGAGGGTTATCTTTTCTCTTTAAATTATCATCCAGCCACTTATTTAATAGTTGCAAATACATTCCAATAAACAAAGCATCAGCGTAAATATGTGTTAAGAGTAGAACTGAAGTTTTTTTGCGTCAAAGACTGTCACCTTATTTTTTCTAAATATTGCAAAAATGTTTAGAAAACATAATGGAGAATTAAAGCACTTATTGGCATCTGGCCTCTTGATGCACACCCACTATGGACGTTTGTATCTTGCATAATAATTGGCAATGACATTTAGAACTTTCAGTTTGAAAATTCGTTTAATTTGTAAATTGAGATTATCTGGCCCACTGCGGATGTATGACGACCATTAAGATATCACTTAGAGTTGTTGCCCATCTCCACTTTCTCACTGTTTTCCTCTACCAAACTTAACAATGATCAAGTCTTGATGATGCAAAATATTCATACTTTTGGTAGAAATACATTACTATTTGATTCCTGGTCAGAAGAGCTCATATATGGAAGTTAATGTGAGAATGGTGGTTGTACATATAGGCACAAATGTAAGAATTTAAATGATGTATTCCTTCTCTTTAGTACATTTGCTTTTTGGATAGAAAAATGTTTTTTTCTTTTTAAATAATACTTTTCATCAAAAAAAAAAAAAAAGATCCTATTTACAAATATGTTCCCTTTCATAGGACTGGGATTAGGATTTGAACATGTATTTTGGGGGAACACAAATCCATGACAGCTGGGTTTTGAATTATGAATTGAAAATCTTTCTCCCGCAGAATTTTAGATGTACTGTTTCCTTATCTTCTAATTTTATTTGTTGCAGTCAAGAAATCTGAAGCCCTTCTGATTCAGATTCTTTTCATGTGAACTCTTTTAGGTGAAAATTTTATGTGAAAAGTTGAAAACAATTTATATGCCAAATAACAGAAAAATAGTTCATTGAATTTTGCAATCACCATATATTTTATCCATTAAAACCATGTTTGACAGAAATATTTAATGTCATAAGAAAATCCTTGGTGAGATATATATATATAAATGATTTAAAATACTGAAAACGAATTCACTAAAATAATAAAGGAAGTACTGCTGGATGATGTAATTTGGGTGTTTCTTATTTTAAGGAACTCCTGTATTGATTACATTTCTGAAACCTGTGTTGATTTTTATAGTTGGATTTGAAAACTGTATCCTAATGCCATGTTAAAGTCCTGCTTAATCCAATAATAAATAACATCATTACATTGGAAAAATCAATAAAAGAGCTGACTAATATAAATTTTTATGAATGTAATCTTAATCCCATATTTCCTACATTTTATTATAAACATTTGTAAACATATAGTAAAGTTAAAAGAATTTTTCAGTGGACAACTGTACACCTACTACCTAGATTTTACCAATAACATTTTACTATACTTGCTTTAACATTTATCTATCCATCTATCCATCCCTCCATCCACACACCAATCTCTCTTGATTTTTTATGTATTTCACAGTAAATAGCAAATATTAGGACACTTCTCTCTAAATCTTTCAGCATGCATATAATTAGAGTTCTATATATATTTGCAGTACTTTTCTTTTGAGATAAAGTTTACATACCATGAAATGTCCAAATATGAAATGTACAATCTCTGAGTTTTGACAAATGTATGCATTGGTGTAACCCAAACCACAATCAAGATAGTAATACTCTAGCACTCCATATAAAATGTAACCTTTACAACCACACAGGTTCATTTATCGGTTACCCTCTATACCCTCTATACTTTATACAATAGCTGTATACATCTACATATGTTATAAACCCCATGAGGCAAGGTTATAAGTTTTGCTTAGAACTGTCATAAGTATTTTAAGGAAACCAAGAGAAAAAAATAATACTTTATAGTTGCAAATTCTGGTGCTCCTTTCCCCACCCACCCAACCTCCCTCCCTTCCTCCCTCCCTCCTTTCCTTCCTTGAGCCAGGTTTCCATATAGTCTTATTTCCCTTCAGCCTGAAAAACGTCTTTTAGCATTTTGTATATTGCAGTTATGCTGATGACAACCTCCCTGAGATCTCTTAGTTTTCTTTTACCAGAAATATCTTCATTTGCCTTCATTTCTTGATGAATATTTTTGTTTGATATAGAATTTTGGGCTAACACGTTTTTTCTTGCAGCTCTTTAAAGATGTTGGTCAACTGCCTTCTGGCCTCATCATTACTGATAAAACTTCGGAGGGCATTCAAATCATTGTTCCCCTCTATGTAATGTGTTGTTTTTTCTCTTTATCTTTGTTCTTCAGCAGTATGACTATTCTGTGCCTTGGCGTTTGCTGAACTTTTTAAATTGTAGGTTTATAACTTACTCTACATTGTGAATATTTTGGTCATTATTTGTTAAAATGTATCTTTCTGTCCCATTCTCTCTTCTTTTTTTTCTCCACTGGGCCTTCAATTATACATACATTAAAACTTTTGAAATTGTAGAACAGATTCCTGAGGCACTATTTTTTTTCTTTCCTTTCCTTTTTTTTTTTTTTTTTTTTTGTCTTTTTTGCCAACTGTACTTGATTAGCTAAATCTATTGCTCTAACTTCAAGTTCACGGACTCTTTTCTCTGTCATCTCCTTCTGTTTTAGTTAAGCCCACCAAGTGAATTTCTATTTCAGATCATTTAGTTTTCAGTTCCAGAAGCTGCATTTGGTTCTTTTTGTGGTTTACTTTTTGCTGAAATTTCCTATATTTTTTTCATTGTAGGCATATTTTCCTTTGTATCATTGTATGTAGTTACAATAGCTGCTTGTAAATCCTTGTCTGCAGTTCCAACATCTGGATCATCTTGGCTTTGGTCCCTGTTGATTGTCATTTTTCTTTAAAAAAGACGACATTTTCCCATTCCTATTGTGTTGAATAATTTTGGAATGTATCATGGACATTGTGAACATTGTGTGGAGAGACTCTGGATTCTTTATTTGCCCCAAAAAGGTATTAATTTTTTGTCTTGTTTTGTTTTAGCAGGCAAGTGACTTAGTTGGACTCAAATTGCAAACTCTATTTCTTAGGCTGTAGCCCAAGCCTCAGTTTAGTTGTTTTATACTTAGGCTACTTAGACTCTGACCCACACATGCAGAATTCAAGGATCGGCATGTATCTGAACACAGTTTTTACACATGAGTTTTGGTTTCCCCTCTCCGGTTTTCTCATTTCTAGTATTTTCTCCTCACTTTCCAGTGGCTATGGTTGCCCTGAATTCTATTCCTGATTCCTCAGGCCAGAAAAACCACTGGTTTTCTATGGACATTTTAGCAGCCCTATCTGGCCGTCTGAGGCTTGTCTTCAAGCTAAAAGCTGTAAGAACCCAGAAAACTCATCCCTTGCCATTACCTTCTTCCAAATTATCAACCCCTCTCCAGAATCTGTTTGATTGTATTCAGACTCCTCTGCGTTTGGGTGGCTGTTTTTGTTTGTTTATTTGTTTTGCCCAGAGCTTAGCATTGTTATCTGTGGGAGGGCCAGTCTAGTAGGAGCTGACTCAGCCATTCCTGAATGCAACCAACTTTGTGGGGAATTTTAATTTTCTTTTTATACTTTACTATATTTTCTACAATAAGTAAGAGTTACTTTTATAATCAGGAAAGTATTTTTTAGTATATTAGGATTTATGACAAATGAAAACTTTCCATAGAAAAACTGAAACTTTAGATTTACAGGGGAGAGCAGGGGGAATAGAAATTCTTTGGAGAAAGATAGCAAAAGTTTAAGGAGAATGAAGCAGAGTAGACAATTACCCAGAAAGAATTCAGACTACTGAGGTGGGAAGACTCCAAACAACTCTGAGCAGTTGTTGCACCAGTCAGCGGCAAGGAGGAAGGCAAATCAGAGCTTACTTACTCAGTATTTTCGTCTCCAAGTGCCCGTTTTAACACTTCCCCTTTCCTTCTTGGAGCAAGTGCCTCCTCTCCCAGAATACCAGTGGTCCATAGTATAGTTATCGAATTTGATTTACCATTTCTTCCAGGACATAAGTTTCTCACTGGTTGATGAGCATTTGAGCAGACAAGCTTAGGCTTTCTACTTAAGCTTTCACTAGAGTCATGGGTGTATATGTTCAATATTGCCATTAGTGATGAGATAGATCCATAGAAACCGTGTGATCTTGGCTAAGTCATTTCCTCTTCCTGGGTCTCAGTTTCTCTACCTGGAAATCGAGAGTGAATTAAAAGAGCTTTAAGGTTAATTTTTTAATCTCTGAAATTCTACAGAGCTTAAATCTACATAACATGCTGTACTCATATTTTTTATCACTTTTTTTCCCCCTAAAATCTGCTGCCTATACCATCCTCAGGGTATCATGTGGTATATAAAAATCCACTAGAGGGGAGTAAAACATTAGATGAGAGCATACTGCAACTCAGTTTGGCTATGCTGTATAAATTATATTTGTGAATGTTGCCTAATGTCTATTGTTTCCAATCAATCCCACTTAATTGCCTTAAAAACCGGAAGATGTGAAGGAACCACCATTTCCCTGTGGAAATCTTCCGCTTTGCGGAATAAAGCTCCAAGTCGGGGAAGTCTTTGTACTCACGAATGCAGCAAGAGCAATTCCTTAAAACAACAAGCATGCCATTTAACTTCTAGTTTTCTGTGTGTATACAAAAGCGTTAAGGGAACAAAAATATATCCTATCCTTAATTCAAAAGAGAAGCTTCATCCTGATAACTAATTCATATTGAATAGAAGGGAGCAACCATGGTATTCTCAACTCTTGAAGAGGTCAATATTTAGAGACCTCAGAACCTTGCCTGGGTTCCAGGTTCTTTGTACCCCAAAGACTGATGGAAAGTTTCTTTGGTGAGTCCCATTTCATCAAGGTGATTAGAGACTCCTCATCCATTGATTTAATATTTTTATCTTGAAGATATATAATCTTAATAGAATTAGCTTACCATCTTCTGTCTCAGAGAAATGTTTTAAAAGATCTGGGCCTCATCTCGACGGGTGAACTCGCTGCCCTCCCCCCTGCGTGGGACCCGACTCCCAGGGGTGTGAATCTCCCTGGCAATGCAGAATATGACTCCCCAGGATGAATGTGGACCCGGCATCGTGGGACTGAGAGTATCTTCTTGACCAAAAGGGGGATGCAAAATGAGAAGAAATAGTTTCAGTGGCTGAGAGATTTCAAATGGAGTTGAGAGGTCACTCTGGTGGACATTCTTATGCACTATATAGATAACACCTCTTAGGTTTTAATGTATTGGAATAGCTAGAAGTAAATACTTGAAACTACCAAACTCCAACCCAGCAGTCTGGACTCCTGAAGACAATTATATAATAATGTAGATTACAAGGGGTGACAGTGTGATTGTGAAGACCTTGTGGATCACACCCCCTTTATCTAGTGTATGGATGAGTAGAAAAATGGGGATAAAAACTAAAGGACAAATGGGGTGGGATGGGGGGATGATTTGGGTGTTCTTTTTTCACTTTTATTTTTTATTCTGGTTCTGGTTCTTTCTGATGTAAGGAAAATGTTTGGGGATAGATTGTGGTGATGAACGCATAACTATGTTATCATACTGTGGACAGTGGATTGTATACCATGGATGATTGTATGGTGTGTGAATGTATTTCAATAAAACTGAATTTAATTAAAAAAAAAAAAAAAAGATCTGGGCCTCTGGTTCTTGTACTCAGGGAACCAGTTTCAGAGGAAGAGAAGGAGGGAGAGAGGCAAGAGGAAAGAGCTGGTGCCATGGCCGTCTCTGCACATCATCCATACATCCCCGTTGGGGCTCCACTGGAGAATCAGCTCAGAGGGCAGGTATTAGGAGAATCCAGTCACACTCTTGTTCTTTGGTTTCTATTTCTGGAGGTTTTCGTGGTATAGTTGCTGAATGATAAAGTAGAGAGAGCATAAAATTTGGATGAGAGTTTGAATCCTAGATCAATTAATTGACTTCTCTGTGACCTGGAGATATTTATGTAACCTTTCCTGAGTCACACTATATCAAGCAGGACCTTAGTTATGAGGAAAGAAATCATTTCAAGTTAGGTCAAATATACAATGTCATCAGTTCTTTCCCCACCCCCCTCGAACTGTATCTCTTGATGGTTGGTATCTCATTATTTCATGCTACTAGCACAGTTTCCTTCATTTACCTAATGGAGGAAGATCTAAAAACCGACATGATCCCAGAAAGTCTTTCTTTCAAAAACTAGATATAAAATCTGAGAGAAGACTCTGATTGCTCTAGCATGAATCTTGTGCCCGTCCTTATCCAGGCCCAAGTTATGTACCTACTCTTATGATTAGAGAGGGAGAACAGTGGCTAGGGTTGGCAGAGAAAATACAGGATGCCTAGATATATTTGAATTGTTGATAAACAATAAATGATTTTCAATGTAAGTATGTCCCATGAATAGTTGGTACATATGCATACTAAAAAGTATTTACTGTTTATCTGAAATTCAAATTTAAATTCTAATTGCCCCATGCAATACTTGGGACATATTAATCTGCTGTGCATGTGAGCAAATGTGGGACAGTTCAGGGGAATCACATGTAGATAAGTTTCCACATGATGTCCTGATGTCCACATGGTTTCTACCACATCTGAAGAGAATTAAGGACATCCCTGGAACCACCACCTCTGTTAGGAACCTGCTACCCACTTTGCTTTGCATATCGTTAGAGAGAGTAGTTAGGTATGATGTCTCATCGTACTGCTGAGTCTTGAAGAGGCTGTAGTGAACTAGCTTCCAGTGATTACTTAGAACTGCACTGTCTTCCAAAGGCTTCAGGCACTACTCTATGAGACCTGGGCCTAGAGACCCAACCAAGAGGCAGACACCAAACCATATTTAGAATTTCTCCTCCACCATGAGGACCCCCCTTTTCCTCAAAGTGAGTTATCTCCTAAGAGGCTCTTTGATCCCTCTTGCAGGCAGAACTTAGGAAGACTGCCAATCCTGTGGGAAGCTTAGACTCAAATTGGGACACCTTAGCTTTAGCTTAGCCTTAGCTTTCCAGAGCTTGTAATCTAAATTGCTCCTTTAGATCTTCAAGTAATATATATATTATGTATATATACACACACACATATTTTAATGAGCTAATAAGTAAAATGATGAATGGAAAATGAGTTGAACCAATAAAACTATTTAGGTCTGCAGCAACGGCTGTCATTTGGGGTGTCAAGAGTCCAGCATGCTCTCATCAATTGTGAAATATATCACAAGTAATTTGTTTCTAATGGTGGTAAAATTACTGACAGTTTCATATTTTTTTTTTTAATAGATTAGTGTATCGGTTGCAGGAAACAGAATAATCAAAATAGGATAGTTTAAGGATGGCTCATTTTGAAAGGCTCTATTTACAAAGCTATAGATGTGGGGTAACTATAGAGATAGTGCAGGAACCCTCCGGCTAGTAGCAACTGAGCTGACCCCACTGCCCCCTAAGTTCTGAGAGCTGAGGGGAGAGGAAGGTTAGCAACCCAGAAAGAGTGGAGGATAGCAGTACTACTCGAAGTGTGGCCAGCTAACTGGTACCAGGTTGCAAGAGATGAAAATAGAAATTGAGGGTAAGTATTTTGGAATTTTTATAACAATTTGACATTGCTGAGACATCCAAGCCTGCCTGTGATCAATTTATTTTCCAAAAAGGACCAATTCATGAAAAAATGACAACAAAACATTGAAGTGCTGATGTAGAGAAAGCTGCCTTGAGACGAGTTAAGGGACACAGACTGCCTAAGGTAACCTTGCAGATCTAGAACCAGGGAATTAAACACCTGGACTTCACTCTTTTCCTTCCCTCCTTATCTCCTGCCAGTGCTGCTCATTGGCCAAACCCAACAGGAAGCTCTGCTGATGCAGCCCAAGCTGATCAGAGCAGGATGGAGAAGGGTAATGGGAGGGTCTGCAGGAAAAAACAGATTTCTGGGGCAAGTAGACTCAAAGGTATTCCTATAACATCTCCAATTTTGCTCATATTCCAGTATGCTTTCTGACATGGAAGAGAAAGCATGTTTTTTAGCAGAATTGCCTCCCCTGAAGGTTTGCAGTGGGGCTCTGAGGAAGTGTACAGGGCATATGAGAATGCTCTACTTCTGCTCATGTAATTCCTTAAGGACAACCACAAAGGGCCACTGCAGAAGAAGCAGTGGAGCAATCAACAGCTGCAAGTTCTTCCAGGATGAGTTTGTACTGGCAAGGATGGGGCATTCACCCAGCAGTTGCCCACCATGTTAACTATTTGTGATGGCTTTGTTGTGTTTCAACATTGTTGGGTTAAACTGTGTTTCCCAGAATTTCCTTTCTAGTATGTTTCTACAAGAGATGTACTCTTGAGAGAACTGGAAGACAGGGGAAGCTGCAGCCATTTTGTAACATACACACACCTTCTCCTAGTTATTCAGTCAAACAAAAATCTAGATGCTGCTGTGAAGGGATTTTGCAGAGGGATGTAAAGTCCCTAATCATATGACTTTAAATTAGGAATATTATCCTGGGTGGGCCTGTCTTAATCAGTTGAAAAATCCTTACAAGAGGGACTAGGCTTTCCTTGAAGAGAGACAGAAAATGCTGCCTGTGGACAATAGCTTTGGCCTTTGCACATGGAGTTCCAGCCTGCACGTGATTTTCCCTTCCTAATTGCCTGTCCTATGGACTTCGAACTTGCTTATTCAGCCCCCACAATTGTGTAAGCAAATTCCTTATAAGAAATCCCTTAATTGTATCTGTCTATCTATCTATCTATCTATCTATCTATCTATCTATCTATCTATCTATCTAACTAGCTTCTACTGGTTCTGTTCTCTGGTTGAAACCTGGAATATACTACTTACAGTTAAGCAGGCAGGGCAGGCAGTGGAATGCAGTCCTGTTACCAGCCCCTGGACCTCCTCACTCTCACCTCCACACCACCATGAGCTCAGTGCCACCTTTCCAGACCCAGCCGGCTCCTTCTTTTGACCCTCTAGTGTCACAGGCAATTCCTCCACTCCCCGTAAAGAAAGAAGACCTCAAAGGCAAAGAGGGGCGGTAGTCAGGGAGTCCAGTAGAACAGCCTAGTGGAAAGGAGGGAGCTGGAGAGGGCAGATGCAAAGAACTGAGGGAGTGATTAATAGGAGGGAGAGGAAGGAGAAAGGAACAAGAGGGGTGCGCAGCTGGGTGGGCAGTCTGGGGACGGCACAGTGGGGAAGAGCTGGAGGAAGGGGCAGTGTGGGACAGCGAGGAGGAGAGGAGACTGGCTGGGAATGCCTGTGTTCAACTTTGTCCTCCTTTGCCAGGTTGCCTTCATCTCCACACTGGGGTAAGGAAGGCTGTCCTCACTAGAAGGTCACCCCACATTTCATTTATCAATGGAGGACTGCCCCATACTTGTAAGTTGCTAATCTTTTTTATCCAGTTTTAACTATTTTTAGGTTTTCATTACCTTTTAGCATTAAAAAGTAAAAAAAAAAGACAATCTGTTGTTTATATGCTTGCTTTAAATTTTTTTTAATGGAAAAGTAAGGTGCAGAACAGTGGGCATAATGTGCTACCATGTATGTAAAATAAGTGATATGTATACATATATACCTGTCTGTGCATAGATTCTGAGTAACAGATTCTGCCTCCAAGGCAGAGAACTAGGGGACTGAGGATCAGAGCTGAAAAGAAGGCTTTTAACTACACCTCTTCTTATAATGTCTAAATCTACTATTTGCATATATTAATAATTTAAAATACAATAAAAACTTTATCAATGATTTCTTACCATATGTATCAATCATTCTATCTGCTGTACCTGTAACATGTTTTTGGGTATATGTAAAATGCATAGGGTAGGCTGGTACCACTATCCTTTTCTCTCTTTCCTAAACCAAGTCATCTCTTGTACCTGATCACCTCTCCAAAGCTCAATCTGTGGTGACAGTGATGCAATACCCCCAGCAAAGGTATTTCCACTTACAATTCTGTTCCTCCTCAGCAAACAATCTGTTGCCAATCAACTTAGTGGGGTTGCAGTGATCACACTCACCCTGTGCTTTATGGACAAAGAAGAAACCTCAATAACATAGAGAGCCAACGTTTCTGGACTAGTTTCAGTGAGAACTCCAGAACAAGGGAAACACATTTTGTACTCATTTAAATAGAAACCAGGCGTTCTGCTTAGAATGTGCATCTTGATTAAGAACACAGAGCTGCACCCACTGCAGAGGAGGCAGTTTATGCAGAATATATCATGGAGGAGTTTCTTTCTCTGATTTTTCTCCAACAGAAACTTGCACTATGAGTTTGGGCTTAAACAATTATCTATGGTCTCTAGAATTATGACAGCAAAGGGAAATGAGAGCAGATCAACTTATTGTATTAAAAAAAAAAACACAGAGAAGTTTGTGTGATTATAAATCAAGGATCTGGGTAAGAGTGAGATTTGCCAGCTGGAACCACCAAAGCAAGGGTACTTGGTGGTAAAACTACGTGTCTTGAGAAAATGACTAGTACATCTTGAAGGCTTAATGGAATTTGCTTAACAAGTTTCACATTTGTCATTATTGGTAGGTTCTTTGGGTGCCAGGAGACATAACTTCTTCATTATATAATCAAATTTTGTGCTTGCTGGAGAATGAGCACTGAAGATGTCAATCACTTTCATTTCCAAAATTCTTTCCTGAGCTAGCTGGGTGTTCTGAATTGCGCCTCCAACATTGGACATGTTTTGGAAGCTAAGTTCAGCATTTGGCTTTGGCCCCTCTCCCACTTACCTTTCTGCAAGACTACTGACCCAACCCCTCAAACAGGCTGATGGCCTGGGAAGGGAGAGGAAAGCTGCCATTTGCCCTTGATCTTAGGAGCAGAGATAGGAAGCTGGAGGATCCCAAATTTCTCAACTTGCATGTTTCTGTCTTTTTGGACATGCATTTGTCAGCTACAGTAACATGTTAAGATCCTGAAGCATTACAACACCTAGAGACAAAATACCTTCATTTTTTGAGCTCTTTTTGAATCTTTTAATACCCATATCCGTAATCGTATGTATTTGGCTCTAAACTCTGAAAACTTCTTCCAAGGGGAACAAAACTTCTCTTCCAAAGGAGGCCTCTGTGGTTAATCTTATGTATTTTGATGTTGAGCAGGTTTGGATTTTTTTTTTTTTTTTCATCTGATAGTCAAGTGTTTTTGATCCAGAGCAGACAAATATATGCAAATACTAGGATTTGCTCTAAGGTAGAGACCTCAGAAAGTAAAAGGTCAATGTTTATCCAGGAGATGACTTGAAGATAATTTCCTTTCAATGGATGAGACCTTTTTTTCTACCTTCAAATGGGGATTTTGTTTACTTTTCTTGGGTATAGGCCAAATTATTTTGATCTGAGGGGGAAAAATGCTCCTTTCTTAAAACTTGGTTTTAGGCAGTTTTCAACCTCTCACTATTCTGTGAATAAAAGTTTATGTTATTCTACCAGTTGGTCTAAAATTGATACAGCCATGTGCAATTTTTGTTGCATACTGAAGAACAGTGTTCAGTGGATAAGGCTTCACACCAGATTTAGAGTCCTGAAAAAATCAAAGCCATCTCCTCCCTTACTATTGCCACCCATTGCTAATATTTATGGAGTCTTTACTATGTACCAGGTATCATTAGGTCCTTTGAAAAAATTCTCATTTGAACTTTCCAACAACCCCATGAAGCAGATACTATTAAGATGTTTTCAGCTTTCAATAACAGAAAGACTGAGTTTGCCCAAATCATAAGGACATGTATTACCTCCCATAATAAGGAAGCAGCTGTTGTTCAGATCTAGGACCACACATTAGGGCTCTAGCCGTGCCCTCTGTAGTTCTCTTAGCTCTCCCCTCCTCAATGAGTTGGCTTCATCTTCAGGATGGAAGCAAGATGGTTGCAGCAAATCCAGGCATCACTACCAGACATAGCAACATCTAGGCAGTAGCTCTCAGCACTGATATGGAAGAAGTGGGGATCTCCTTTCCAGTGTGGAAGGAAACTCATTATAAGAAGGAATGTTTTCCAGAAGCCCTCCAGCCCTTCTCTTATATTACATTGGCCAGAATCAGGTCATACACTCACCCTTAAACCAACCACTGGCCACAGGAATTGGGGCCACTGTGACTAACTAAAGCCAAACAGGAGTCAACTCTAGAGTTGGGACTGAATCATGAAGGGAAGGGACTGACAACCCTCTCCTTGCTCTGCCAACAAGGAAGAAGTTAGGTGATAATAATTACCTAACAGCTGCATATCCCCATTTTTCAGTTGTGGAGTCTGAGGCTTATGGGTAAGTGATGGAATCAGGATTTGAAACACGTTTGATTCCAAAGTCTGATTCTAATCACGACCTGTCTTTTACTCTAAGAAAACTTTGGTTTGTACTAACTAGGTTTGAGCTATTCAGCACAGATCTAATCTGATTTTCAGGAAGGCATTAATGATACAATATTATATTATTAATAATACAATAGGATCTACATATATTGGGGAGGGAAAATTGATGGTGGAGATATATTGCAGCTTTGGTGTATAGCCAATGCTTGGTGAGCAGTGGGTTTATATCCACCTTGCATTAATACCATGGCCACTTTGAATCTCTGTTCAGCTATAAAATTAGAGCTGTTGGATAAGTCCCTTCACCTCTCTCAACCTCCTTCTCAACTGTAAAATGGGAAAAATAAAACCTACTTTGAAAGTTTGTTGGAAGGATTACAGAGCCCAATATGAGGACTGGTCCATAGTTGGTATTCAAAAAGGAGGTGTTATTTTTGTGTTTATATATAGGATAAACCTTAAGAAATCTAAAAGGCATGTTATAAAAATTTATAACCAATTAAAACAGAAATTTGAATATAAATAAGGCTTAGAAATCATTAATATGTGAACACTTGAGCATCCAAGAATCAGAATGGATTGTGAAATTTGACATTTTAAATTTTACTCTAGAAAACTCACTGACAGCCAATGGAGTCATTAACCTCTATAGAACTGCGGTGATGATGCATGAAGCAGGTTCACCCTGTGTTCCTACACAAACGAAATATGTTTCCAGGGATTGTAAGGTCAGAGAAGTACAGGAAGCATTTTATGCAAACAGCATGATGAATAAAATTATGTAATTAAATTTGTTGTGAGGAAACTGGACAAGGACTATGCCTGAACCAAAATTTTAAAAACAATAATAAAAAAATTGTTGGTTCTATTCAGTTTAGTCATCCAAATTTAATTTAATTTGATCTCTAAAGTTCCCATATTATTGCTGAACTTCAAGGAAGAAGCCATTCCATTTATATTACTTTCGAAAATGAGGTTTCTGTTAAGTGACATTTTACTATTTCAATTTCTAATTAATTTCCTGCTCTGGTCCTTAAGGAAAAAACTTGTCATAATTATATCAAAAAGTTTTAAATGCCTATTTACTGCTAGGAAATTTCTAAATGCCTTTTCATTTTTTCTTTAAAGATGAACGATTATTGGTTGAATTTTTAAATTACAAAAGATAATTCTATTGTATTCAAGTTTTCCAGTTATGTTGGTAAATATCTAGTTGCAACACAAACTCCATATAATATCCTATGCTGAAAATTTCCAACTAAAGAGTCAGACCCACTTTTTTTTTTTTTACATATACGAAGAAAGCACTGATTTCATATGTGTAGAAGCCTGCTGAGCTCATTTTCCTGTTTTGGAAGTATGGGAGAGAAGTGGAACATGAGGAAAGAGGAAAAGACTCTCCCTTCAAAATGAATTCCAGCTCACCTATAAGCCAAACCAAATAAAGACAGTACAGGGATTAAGAGAGTGCTGGCTCTGGAGTTTAAAAAAAAAAAAAAAAAAAAGGTCTAGATGAAATGCTGGTTCCTTAGTTGTGACAAATATACCATGATGTTGTAAGATGTTTACAATGAGGGAAACTGAATAAGGAGCTATATGGGAACTTTACTATCTTTGCTACTCAAGTAAATCTAAAGCTATTCTGAAACTAAAAGTTTATTAAAAAAAAAAAGTCCTGGAGTGACTTCGGCTCTGCCCTGCATTAGCTGTGTTAACCTTGAGCAAATTACTTATCCTGTCTAAGCCTCAGTTTTATCCATCCATAAAGCATCCATATGGCGCCTACTTCAAAAGGCTGTTGTGAGGATTAAATAGGCTAATGAAGTGCTTGGCACAATGCCCAGCATGAAGTTAGTGTCTGTAAATTAGTTTTTAATACTATGTATTCCCATCAAATGACTGGATCTTGTAGTTTTCAACAAAAGGCATAGTCACTTAAATTTACCGTGGCTTGATTGGTTCCTGATCCTTTGGTACCTGTTGATAGCACAGTAATCTTTCCAATCACCTTTAAAGCCCTTTGGTGCTTCCCTCTCCTCCGGTGAGCCTGTATTCAGTCAGGCAGCAGCTCCTATTAAATCCATCACTGTAATATCCTCAACCTTGTCACCTCTTCATCCTAGTATTTCTACCCTGGCTCTGGCCTTGTACTAAGACATTGCCCTCCTGGCATCATTGCCTGTTTCCTCTGCTCCTCCAAGCTGCCCCAGGGTGTGGTCTGACTAAACTTTCTAAATCATATTCCCAAACCTTCAACAACTCGCCATTTTCTATGAACCAAATTTCTAATTCTTTGACTTTGGCCCTCAAGACCATCCATGTTCTAGCCCCAATTTACCTTTCCTGGTATATTTCCCACTACTCCCCTTCATATACTCTTAGATCTCACTTACCTGAATCATTAGCTGTGAAACATGCTTAAACCTTAAGAACAGCAGAGATTGGGATCCAAAGAGGCTAAGAAAATAGCCAAAGGTCACAGAGCAAGTCTCAGTCACTGATGGCATTGTAAGTTAATACTCTGAGGAGTACCCAACATCTCCAAACATACAGCAATGAGAGAAAAAAATACAAAAAGAGAAGAAAAAAAAAAGACATTCAAAAATAAAAATCTCAGAGAACTTAATAAGTAAAGATCCAAAAGCAGGTAGAGGTGGCCAGTAGTTCCTTCAGGATAATGAAGACTAAAAGCTTCCTATTTGCAGAAAGGGACAAAGAGCAGGCTGGCTGACTAAACTAATGGGCAAGGTAGAGCTCCCTTACTCCAGAGAGGCTAAAAACCAACAATCTCCCTTCCTGAGGTCAGAGATTATATAAAAGCTACACACCTAGAAATCCCAGACGACAGACAGAGCCCTGCAGCCAGGTCCTGGGCCAAGCTCTCTGCTGGCAGACTGACTAGATTTAGATACCCTAATGGATCAGAAATACTTGACATATAAGACCTGGTCTTGGACCGTGGGCCAAGGGGTGAGGTGAAGGAAACCACAACAAGCTAGACAGTGTGGGGCAAAAGAACTCAGAAGGAAAAGAAAATGTCCTTCATTGTTAGCCCGCAAACTAAAATTCCATACACATGGTGGAAATGAATCCTAAGGAAGATGATAAAAGCAACAATTTGGATATGACCTCACTCCCAAGTGACACCAATAAATTACTCTAAAAATAAATCTAAAATGTGATTAGGTCTTTAAAGACATAAATAAGCTATAAAAAGAACAAGACTACTAAACAAAATAAGCAGAAATTAGGCAAAGAGTGTGGTTATAAAAACACTAACTAGAAATCCTGGAGGTGAAATAAAAAAAATTCAGTAGATGGAGTAAACAAAGAATTAGAGAACTGGAAGATGGCACTGAGGAATTCCATGAAACAGCACAGAAAAAGATAAAAATATACAAAAGAACAACTAAAAGATAGGATGGAAGAAGCTATATTCAACTCTAAATCTTTGCCCAAATGTTATCTCAGTGTGATCTATCCTTAAGACTCTATGTAAAATTGTGACCACCCCTCCACTATCACTCTATCGTCCCCTTACCTGGCCTTATTTTTCCCTATGCCACTGATCAGCTTTTAACATACTACATAAATTAAATATATATATTGTCTCTCCCCCACACTAGAATGTAAGCTCTTTGAAGGTAGAAACTCTTGTTAATGATAACCACTGTATCTTCAAAGCCTAGAATATTAACACGCATGTAGTTAACACTTCATAAATATTTTTCAAATAAATACATACATAAATAATGACTGAGTAATTTTCAGAATTGAATAAAGTATTTAATCCTCAGTTTGAAAGTGATCAGCAAGGATCTAAAAAAAAATTATTAAAAGGAATTTTATTGATGTGTTGGAGAGCTCTGGGGAAGATGGTGGAGTAGGGGGCTGCAGTGTTCACTCCTCCTCCAAAAACAGCTAGTGGGTGGGCAAAAGCTGAAACAACTCTTCTGGGGTTACAGACCCAGGGGAGCATTGTACAGCTTCCAGGGAAGAGTGGGACAAAGAGGCTGAGACACTGTAGTAGAAAACTGTGCCCTCACTCTTGAGACCAGCTGCCTGGGGTCTGGTTCCTAGCTGGCTTCTATGGAAGAAAGGATGTGGAAGCTTTCTTCCCCAAAGACTAGGTGGGCGGGGGCAAGTTTGAGTAACTGATCATGGCTCTTGATTGGTGCATTTAGATCACTGGGTACCAGCTCTTTCAGCCCACCCCAGAAAGGGATGGCTGTACCACTGTTTCAACCCCTCCCCCAACAGGGGTGAAGGCAGTGGAGATTCAAAGAAGCAGGGCCTACAAAGGGCTATGGGGAAAAGTTTTCTGTAGCGTACCATCTGCTGGGCAGGCCAGGAAATGCAGCTTTGGGGAGCCATCACAAAGGCTTTTGGGCATCTTTTCTAAACATCTCCCTATAGCTCTTTGGAATTGGTCTGCACCCCCTTCATGAATCCCTGGCCCTGGTTTGACTGGGAAATCATGACTTAGAAAGTCCTCTTGGGGGTGACCCTCCTCCCAGACTTTGCCCTCCAGGCAAAAGCAGCTAAAGACAATGAAAGGAAAGGTTAAAAAATTATAGAGGCAAAACAAACAAAAGAACAGATCACCATTCCTGGAGAAGAAACAGTGAAAAGGTAGCTTCCTCCTGGGAGTGAAACATTTGCACAAATAATGCAATCTTAAAAATTGTACCACACAGCCAGGGCAAGAATCAGATGAAGAAGAGCTAACAAAATCTGATAAGTCAAACATGGGCAATTCTAAAGTTCTACAATAAGTTGAACCAACTGTCAAATAAGAGCCTCCACCTAAAGCCAAACAACAATAAATCCCTAGGCAAGAAAGAGTCGCTGATATCCAGAGTAAAATCATCAAGACAATCAGATGTCTAGACATCAGCAAAAATTACAAGCCATACTAAGAAACAGGAAGAAGAATATATGTAAACTTTGGAGGACACACAGAATTTGGAACTAATCAAAGATGTTCAAACAAATTTCCTAAATCAATAAAAGGAGATGAAGGAAAATATGTCTAAAGAGATAAAGGGTATTAAGAAGACACTGGGTGAGCACAAAAATAATTTAAAAGTTCAAATAGAAAAATAACAGAACTTATGGGTATTAAAGGCACAAGAGAAGAGATCAAATATACATTAGAGGCATACAAGAACAGATGTGAACAAGCAGAAGACAGAATCAGTGAACTAGAAAAGGGGATAATCAAAATCTCACAGACAAAGGAACATATAGAGAAAAGAATGGAAAAGAAATTGACCAGGTCTCATGTAACTGAATGACAGCACGAAATGCAAAAACATATGCATCATGGAAGTCCCAGAAGGAGAAAAGAAGGGAAAAGAGGCAGAAAGAATATTTGAGGAAATAATGCTTGAAAATTTACCAATTCTCATGAAAGACATAAATACAAATGTCCAAGAAGTGCAACATACTCCAAATAGAATAATTCCTAATAGTCCTACACCCAGACACATACTAGTCAGAATGTCAAATGCCAGAGATAAAGACAGACTCCTGAAAGCAGCAAGAGAAAATCAATTTGTCCCATACAAGAAAACAGTAATAAGGTTAAGTGCTGCTTTCTCAACAGAATCCATGGAGGAAAGAAGGCAGTGCTATGATATATCTAAGGTACTGAAAGAGAAAAACTGCCAGCCAATAATTCTTTATCTGACAAAACTGTCCTTCAAAAATGAGGGAGAGGAAAATGGCAGTTTAGGGAGTTGTGGAATTTAGTTAGCCCCCTAGAGCAACTACTAAATAGCCAGGAATAACTAGTAAATAGTCTGGAATAACTTTTTGAGGGACACCTGTGACCAGACACACATCATACACTAGTCTGAAATGGATGGAATGCCCGAGATCACAGCATAGAACTGTAAGTAAAGCCCCTGTGTAGCTGGCACCCCTCCCCCACTGGTACAGCAGGCTGAGTTGGAACACTTCCCTGTGGGTAAAAGAAGCAGTCTCTACTAGGAGCAAGGGAAGGTACCTCAACCAAGCTACAACTGTTGTTTTAATTAACAAATTTGGACTACTGAATATAAGCTATGAGCAATAAACCTGGAGTAAGAGGAAAGGAACACTAAGGTCTCTCCCAGCAGAGAGGAAGTGAGGCTGATGGAAAAAAAGTAATAATAACAAATAAATAAATACAGAGGCTTTTGGAGTCAGCTGAGCTCAGAATACTGGAAAAGGGCTGTGTCCCACGAAAAGGAGCACAAGAACAGACTACCAACTCTGGCTCATGACTGGTGAAACTGGAGGGCTGTGCACTGGCTCTGAAAAGGGTATATCTTTCTTTTTTTTATTTGAAAAAATGCCTCAGGCATTTTCAATTGTTAGCAGTGATCCAGACAAAGGTGGAGTTAACACAGTCAGAAAGACAAAGGAAGAAGTAAAGGAGATAATTCCCTAAAGGGTGTATCTTCCCTAAACAGTGGGAGGTGGGGCCCAGCTCAAGTGGCTGCCCTCCCTCAGACTCAGACCCAGGGTCTGGGGGGAAAAATAAACAGAAACAGCTCAAGCTTGGCTTCTGATTCACCCTCAGTCTATGTCACGGACAGCATCTGCTGAGAATTAAAGGCATCACAACTCTTTACACCAGTGGGGAGCTGTAGGCTGACAAGTGCCACCTGCTGGGCAGCATAGGAAAAGCACAGAGTCCAGAGGCCTCACAGGAAAGTCTGACAATTTCCTGGGTCTCATGCTTAGGAAAACCTGCTACTGAATACAGCCTCCTCCTGAGACCTGTCCCATCTGGTCTGGGAAAATCTGATTGGTGTAATTGAGGGTTAGATGCTTATACAATAGAAAACTATGAGTCACAATAGGAAAAATGAAGATATTGCACAGTCAAAGGAACAAACTTACACTTCAAATGAGATACAGGAGTTGAAACAACAAATAAAACATGTTCAAACAAATATACTAAATAAATTCAAAAATCAAATCAACAAGTTGAAGGAAGACATGGCAAAAGAGATGAAGGATATAAAGAAGACATTGGGCAAACATAAGGAAGAACCTGAAAGTTTGAAAAACAATTGGCAGAACTTATGGGAATAAAAGGCACAATAGAAGAGGTGAAAAACACAATGAGATGTACAAGAGCAGAAAATGAAGCAGAAGAAAGGACTGAGGTAATAGAAGGCAGTATATCTGAAATCCTATACACAAAAGAACAGATAGGAAAAGAATGGAAAAATATGAGCACAGTCTCAGGGAATTGAATGACAATATGAAGTGCATGAATATACAGGCCATGGATGTCCCAGAAAGAGAAGGAAAGGGAAAAGGGGCAGAAAGAATAATGGGGGAAATAGTCACTGAAAATTTCCCATCTCTCATGAAAGACATAAAATTACAGATCCAACAAGTGCAGTATACCAAATAGACTTGCTCCAAGACACTTAATAATCAGATTATCAAAGGTCAAAGACAAAGAGAGAATTCAGAAAGCAGCAAAGAAAAAGCAATCCATCACATACAAGGGAAGCTCAATAAGACTATGTACAGATTTCTCAGTAGAAACTACGGGGGCAAGAAGACAGTGGTATAATATGTAGATACTGAAAGAGAAAAACTTCCAACCAAGAATTTTATATCCAACAAAACTGTCCTTCAAAATGAGGGAGAGTTTAAAATATTTTTTCAAACAGAGACTGAGAGTTTGTGAACAAGATACCTGCTGTTCAAGAAATACTAAAGCGAACACTACAGGCAAATAGGAAAAGATAGAAGAGAGAGGTTTGCGGAATGAGTGTAGAAATGAAGAAATGAAGACTATCAATAAGGGCAAAAAGAGAGAGAAAAAAATAAAAATAACATATGACATATAAAATCCAAAAGACAAAATGGTAGATAGTAGACATTATGTTGAGTTATATTAGGCAGAAACAAAAGGACAAATACTGTATGGTATCCCTAATATGAACTAACATTAATGAGCGAACTTTGAGAGTTAAAGCTGAGAACACGTTATCAGGAGATAGAAAGAGGGTAGAGATTGGGCATTTGCTGCTGAAGGACTACAGAATGTTCAACAGGATTGATTGTATAGATCCAGAAATGGATAGCACAATACTGTGTGATGGTAACACAATATTGTAAGTACTCAACAAAGATGAGTGTGAGTACAGTTGAAAGAGGAAGGCTAGGGGTATGTATGACACAAGGAAAGACAGAAGATAAAGACTCCAATTGTATAACTTAGTGAAACCTAGAGTGGTCAGTGGTGGTGATTATATGTACAAATATAAGAATGTTTTTACATGAGGGAGAACAAATGAATGTCAACATTGCAAAGTGTTGAAAATTGGATGGTATAGGGGAAAAATACAATCAATGCAAACTAGAGTATATAGTTAACAGTAACATTGTAACATACTTCCATTAAATGTAACAAAGGCAAATGTTATAAAATTGTAATAAAAGCTAAATGTCTACAAGAGGGGGATATAAGGGAGTGGTATGGGACTCTTGGTGGTGGTGTTGTGTGACATTTTCAATGCATTTTAATTTTTTCTTCTTTTATATTTTCTTTTTCTCCTCTTCCTCTCTGCAGAAGAAATGGACATAACATATATTTTGTGGTGGTGAATTCATAACTATGTGACTATACCAGGAATCATTGTTTACTTAGGATGGATTGTATAGTATGTGAATAAAACTGTTTAAAAATAAACAGAGGGTTACAAGTGTTGGAAAAAATGTGGGGAGATGTGCCTATTCACTGTTGGTAGGGAAGCAGAATGGCGCAGCCCATCTGGAGGGCAGTGTGGCAGTTCCACAGGAAGCTAAGTATGGAGTTGCCATATGGTCCTGCAATCCCATTATTGGATATATACTTGGAAGAACTGGAGCAGAGAAATGAATGGACATTTGCATACTGGTGTTTATGACAGCCGTATTCACAATTCACAATGGATGGTGGTGACCTAAGGGTACATCGCCTGATAAACAGAATGGTGAATTGTGGTATATACATTCAATGGAATATTGAGCAATGGCAAGAAGAAAGGAACTTGTGAGGTATGCAATTTAGGTGAATGGACCTTTAGGACAGGATTTAAGTGAAATAAGCCAGAATTGAAAAAATAAACATTATAATGCCTCACTAATATGGACTAATTATAATGTGCAAATTCTGAGAATTGAATCTGGGAGCATAGGTTATTAGGGGAAGGCTTTTTATAAAGGCTCCTAGATTGTAAGCTCTTACAGTAGTCACATCTACTCATGAGTTGTAATGGTTATTTCTAAATTCTGAGATGATGAGTTGTGCATCACCTGGTCAGTTCCTTCAACTTCAGGTATTTGTGTGACACCTGAGACTCAGAGCCAGAGTTTGGCAGCTATGACTGTCAGCATTACCCCATACAGCAAATGTTAAAGGAGCTGAAAAAGAGATCAGACTTTAATTAGAGATATGAACCAAATGGACTTGGTTAGGACTAAGGTGAACTAGTCTAAAGGGAAAAGGATAATATTGACTGTGTTTTAAAACTACAACTTCTATGTGAGATCGGAGGAATTGATGTTTATTTGGTGAAAAACCTATATTTTCTGTAGCACACTATATAATTTAATTTGTGTGGTCAGTTGATTCAAACACCGTAACTACATGGAATATTGAATAGGGGGTGAGACCTGGTTGGTTTTTACAGATTAGCATGAAGCCCTGATACATCCAAGAGTAATTTGGGGAGAATAAAATGTATTTGCAAAGCCCCCTTGAGGGACTAGGGAAAAATGTGGAAATATTAAACTTCCCAACCTGAGGAACTACTGATATTTTCACAAGCATTGGGGATTGCCAGTTTAATAGGCTGAGCCCTTGATCTTTGGACTTGCCCATTTGAAGCTTGTTACTGCAAAGGGGAGGCTAAGCCTACTTATAATTGTGCCTGTCACCCCCAGAGAAACTCTTCTGTTGCTCAGATGTGGTTGTGGCCTCTCTTTCTCTCTGAGCCAACTCAACAGGTGGAATTGCTGCCTTCTCCCCTAGACTGGACATGACTCCCAGGGGTGTAAATCTCCCTGGCAACATGGGATGTGATTCCACAGCTGAGTGTGAACCCAGCATTGTGGGACTGAGAAAGCCTTCTGGACCAAAAGGGGGAAGATAAATGAAACAAAATAAAGTTTCAGTGGCTGAGAGATTTCAAATGAAGTCAAGAGGTCATTCTGGAGGTTATTCTTATCCATTATATAGATATTTTTTAGTTTTTAGTGTATTGAAATAGCTAGAAGGCAATACCTGAATCTGTTGAACTGCAACCCAGTATCCTTGATTCTTGAAGATGATCATATAACTATATAGCTTACACTGGTGTTACCATGTGATTGTGCAAAGCTTGTGGCTCACACTCCCTTTATCCAGAGTACGGACAGATGAGTAGAAAAACGGAGACAAAAAAGTAAATTAATAATAGGGGGGGACGAGAGGTATGGGATGTTTTGGGTGTTCTTTTTTACTTTTATTTTTATTTTTTGGAGTAATGAAAATGTTCTAAAATTGCCTGTGGTGATGAATGCACATACTGTCAACTGACTGTACACTTCAGTTGATTGTATGGACATGTGAATAATATATCTCAATAAAATTGCATAAAAACCATATATACTATTTTGTGAAAAATAAAAATTAAATTTAAAACAAAAAAAGAGTTAAAAATATTCATAGATAAACAAAAATTGAGACAGTTCATCCAAAAGAGACCAGACCTATAAGAAAAGACTAAAAGGAGTTCTTCTGGCTGAAAGGAAAATAAAGGAGAAAGAGGCTTGGAGAAGAGTTTAGAAATGATTATCAGTAAGGATAACTAAATGGGTAGAAAGAGAGATAAAAATAAGATATGATATATAAGAAACAAAAGATAAAATGGTTGGTCAAAATGGAATGAAGCTGGAAATCAGTAACAAATGGAGAACTGGAATTTACCAATTTTTGGATGTTAACACATCTTAAAACAATCAATGGGTTAAAGAAGAAATTACAAGAGAATTTAGTGAATATCTCGAGATGAAAGAAAACAATACAACATATCAAAACTTATGGGATGAGGTGAAGCAGAACAAATTTCTCCTCCATGAAGGAACTAGACAAAAGGCAGAGAATGTCCAGGACAGAGGTTTTGGACAGAGAGATTTCAAATGAAGAGAGGGACTTCTACAATACATGGAGACTTGGATAAAAAAGCGAAGAAAAGCTTAGGGTGAGTTTATTCAGTCAGGACTACCACTGGGGGCTGTTAGAGGTGAGACAGCCACCAAGCAGGGGAGGGAGCAGCTCTCCACTCCCATGTACCCATCTCAGCAAATGGCTGGGAGATAATCCTCTTCAACCATATGGCCAGGAGCTCCCATGAGGGAACCCAGGATACAGTGACCAGTGTTGACTGCATTTACTCTCCCTCCACAGAAGTCCATGGTGTGCATGGGCAAGAGGCAGTGATAGGCAAGGGCATGACATGGAAGCACTAGGAGCCCCTTCCAAACCCAACAGGCTCATAGACGCATGGCAGGCAGGGAGTGGGGCACTTTGAGCTGGAGGGTGAGATGCGCAACCCCACAGCCTGAGAGTGATCTACTCATTGCCTGGGATCATCAGACCCATGGTGCCCTTAAGCGGATTCCCTGCTGAACTGCACAGGACCCACACCACATCCCCAGGGCTGGCAGTCCCCAGTGCACATTGGAGAACTGGAGAGCTGACTGGATTTCCACCTGGTTTGAATCCTGAGAGGTGGCTGAAGAGCACCATCTGCTGGGAAGACAGTGAAAATACACTCCAGCAAGCTGTTGCCTATCAAAAAATATACATATGAATGTTCAAATAATCCTGCATTTGCCAATATAACCGTATCAAGATAAACAAATGCCCCAAAGACAACAGAAGATCACAAACTCATGAAGACCCAAGAAGATACAGACAAGGCAAACGACCAAATTAAAAACCTGGAGGAGACACAGAACTTGGGGCAATTAGTCAAAGAAGTGCACACACAATGGGTTGGCTAAAGACATAAAGGACATCAAGAATACTCCAGAAGAGCATAAAGAATTTAAGAAATAAAAAAAAAAAAGCAGACCATATGGAAATATAAGATACTGTTGATCAAACTGAAAATATAATAGAGACATACACAGCAGATTTGAAGAGGCAATGAAAGAATAAGTGAACTAGAAGACAAGGCAATTGAATGCAAATGAAAAAAAGAAATGGCGAAAAAAATGAAAACTTTGAAATGGATCTCAGGGAAATGATGGATAACATGAAGTGCACAAATATATGAATCATTGTTGTCCCAAGACGATAGAAGAGTAAAGGGCTAGGAAGAGTATTTGAAGACATAGTTGGGGAAAACTTCCCAACCCTTCTAAATGACATAAATATGCAAATCAAAAATGCCCAATGAACCCCAAATAGAATAAATCCAAATAGACCCACTCCAGGCATACACTAATCAGACTGTTAAATTAAAAAGAGAAGGAGAAAGTCCTGAAAGCAGCAAGAGAGAAGCAATTTACCACATACAAGGGAAACCACATAAGACTAAGATCTGACTACTCAGTGGACACCATGAAGGTGAAAAGGCAGTGGTATGACATATTTAAAATTCTGAGAGAGAAAAATTGCCAGTCAAGAATTCTTTATCCAGCAAAGAATAAACAAATGCTGAGAGTATTTTCACAAACAAATGCTGAGAGTATTTGTTAACAAGAGATCTGCCATGCAAGAAATATTAAAGGGAGCTCTACCAGCTGAGAAAAAAAGGAGAGAGAGGTCTGGAGAAGGGCACATTAGTATTAGTATTAGTAAGGGTAACTTAAAGGAAAGAAAAGAATGTGGGGGGAAAATAGATATGACAAATAAAAACCAAAGTGTAAGATGGTTGGTTCAAGAACTGCCTTCACAGTAATAACTTTGAATGTGAATGGAATAAACTCCCCAATTAAAAGATATAGATTGGCAGAATGGATTTAAAAGTATGATCCATCAATATTCTGTTTACAAGAGACTCATCTTAGAACCAGTGACACAAAGAGATAAAGGATGGAAAAAATATTCCATGCAAGCTGTAGCTAGAAGAAAGCAGGGGTAGCAATACTAATATCAGGCAAAATAGACTTGAAATGCAAAGATGTCAAAGGAGACAAGGAAGGACACTATATATTAATAAAAGGGACAATTCACCAAGAAGAAATAACAATCATAAATGTTTATGTACCCAATCAAGGTGCTACAAAGTACATGAGACAAACACTGGCAAAACTGAAGGGAGCAATAGATACTTCTACAATAATAGTGGGGGACTTCAATATACCACTCTCTACTATAGATAGAACCATCAGACAGAGGACCGATAAAGAAATCAGAACCTAAACAATGTGATAAGTGAATTAGACTTAACAGACATATATAGATTGTTACATCACCAATTACCAGATACACATTCTTCTCTAGCACTCATGGAACATTCTCCAGGTTAGATCACATGCTGGGGCACAAAAAAAACCTCAATAAATTTTAAAATATCTTAATTACTCAAAGCACATTCCCTGACCATAATAGAAAGCAACTAGAAATCAATAACCATCAAACAACCAGAACATTCACAAACATGTGGAGGTTAAACAACCCACTCCTAAACAATAAGTGGGTCAAAGAAGAAATTGCAAGAGAAATTGCTAAATATCTAGAGACATTTGAAAATGAGAACACACTATATCAAAACCTATGGGATGCAGTGTAGGTGGTGCTGATGGGGAAAGTTATAGCTCTAAATGCATACATTAAAAGGGAAGAAAGAGCCAAAACAGAAGACCTTACTGAACAACTAAAGAAGCTAGTGAATGATCAGCAAAGTAACCCTAAAGCAAGTAGAAGAAAAGAAAATAACAAAGATTAAATAAAAAATACATGATATGGAGAACAACAACAACAAAAAACAATAGAGAGAATAAATAAAACCAAATGTTGGTTCTCTGAGAAGATCAACAAGATTGGCAAACCCTTAGCTAGACTGACAAAATCAAAAAGAAAGAAGACCCAGGACCATAAAGCTTCTAGAAGAAAATGTAGGGAAGTTTTTTCTTGTGTTAGGCAATGGTTCTTGATTTTAGAATTGGTTATCAGTAGGAGGATGATGTATCATACCACCCCCCACACTACCCCCCAAGCATGCCTAGTTCTGGGTGGAAAAATACACTGAATCACCCCCAAAACACAATACATAATATGGTTGGTGTGAGAGATAAGAGAAAAAAAAGCAGTGATTGTTTCCAGGAAGCACTTCTTCTACACACACCTAAAACTTTATATCCATCTGCAGGAATCTGAAAAAGAATTCACCTAGAAACAACGATATTTAGGTGGTCATTCATTTCTGCATGCGTTCTTCAGTTTAGAATTACAACCTTCCAACTATATAGCATTAATACGCTTGTCAGCCACATTTAATTCTGTACCATAAATGAACATAAATTCTAATAGTTTTTTTAAAAATTTGGGGCACATGGAAAAGCCCATTATTTCAGTTTTTAAAAAAATTTTGGATGACAGAATATGAAACCATAAAAAAGACAAAGTTTCTGGACGCCACAGGTGATCTGAAATAATGCAAATGTCAACTAAAAAAATCCAGACTAATATTTTAAATAGTGAAACCAGGACAATGTTATATACGTGTGGCAATTTTTGGAAAGCATTCTGTTCCACTAATTGAACAGATCAAAATTTAAAGTGAAAATTTCCAGGCAAAGTATGTCTGGATTAAGTCTAGCACCTCATTGAAAATGATTAATTTCAAAAATTAAATTTTACTGATCATACCTGCAAATAACCAAAGTATGTTTTCTTCTGGCTGAATTTCAAACAGATGCCAATGTAACATTTCTATATTATGAATTACAAAATAATTCATAACAATTCTACAGACTATATGCAAATTTATTTAAATAGGCAATAATTTAACGCTGCACAGTGAGCTAATTTATAAGTATAAAAAAATAGATGGTTTAGCAACCAAATATAAGTGCCATAGAGGAGAAGCATATTACACATACACCATTAGGCCTTTGGAAGATTAAGGCAACATAAATATCTCAAGTAATTTTATGAGACTACTTTACTCATGTAAGTGATGTTATTAAAACATCTCAAAATAGGCAGAGTCCACAATTTTTTTCAGTATAAAGTCTTCCCTTCCAGTTTTCTTGTCAATATATTAATGATTCTTCTTAAATACTGTACAACAATTAGTTTAGATTGACAAGTGGGCTATCAAAGCCGCTGTCTTGTTGGCTAGAGAAGGGAGCAGTTAATTTTCTCGAAGGCTGCAGATACACTGAAGATGGTACTGTGCTGCTCAGTTTTTTGAAATCTGACTTTAACAGATCAGCCTTATGACGAGCTGGGTGTCCAAAAGTCACATGGATCTGTCCTGGCTGCACATATATGGTTTCTTCTGACAGGTCTGGAGGGTGATCACTCTCGCATTTTGTAGTTTTACAAACCATGTTATTTTCTTCTGTATCTGACAGGCAATTGGTTGCTGAAAACTGTTTGAAATTAACAGATTCAACTAGTTCATCCAGAGCTCCTTGTGGCCTACCATGTAGTAATAGAACTTCCTGATTGGTACAGGCTAAAGTCTCACCATTGGAATTCCAGCCTGCCAGGTCACCAAGGTCCCCTCCATCCTTTACTGGAGTTTCTGGAACACCCAAACCCTGACTTTTCTCAGATGCAGCATTATCACTTTCTGTCAGTGGATCACACTTAGGTGTTTTTAAACCAGGTCTTTCCATAGGGCCTTGAAATGTTGTATTTGTTGCTCCTGATTCCAAAAGAACAGGGGTGCATCTAGGTGAGCGTTTATTTCTGAGAGTTCCAAGAAAGGGGTGTGCAGATGAATGCAGAAGTGATTCAGAGCCTGTATCACTAAGTAGGTCTTTCATCCTATGCAAATCAAAGCCTCTTTCACCTTCACAAGGAACAAATTCAGGAGACGCATTCCCTGGCAAAATGTCTAGTGGGTTGTAACTGTTATCCCCAAACCGAAGGTCTAAATGTGACCCTTGGGAAACCACATGCTTTGTGTCCCCATGCTCTCTGTCCTCTAACTGCCTTTGTAAGTTACAAGCAGGCTTCTTCTTAGGAATTTGGTTGCAACTACTTCCGGGGAGAATTTTTATACTGTTTGATTTGCTTCCAATGTGGCCTGGTACATTCAGAGTCACATCCTTTCTTTTTAATTTTTCAACTCCAATCAGCACCTCTGAAGTCAGAGGCAGTGCTACTGTGTACAGGGAAATACAAAATTAGGATAAAATTAACATTTAAAAAGAAGTAAAAACATTTACATTTTTATGTAGTCTCGAAGAAAACATATGTGCTTTAATCATTCCCAAAGAAAATACACCAATGTTGGGCATTTAAAAATATTCTTTGACTTATATCAATTAGGTAAAGCTTGGTAATTTTGTCATTGTAATCCAATATATTATTTTTTATATACGTGATCTATCATTTTGTGCAATAGATAATACAGCATTTCCAGAGCCAATGTTTCCAATCCTGCAATGTTTCCAGTCCTGCTTTGATGTCACATACGGAGTTTCTGACACTCAGTTGGCTGGAGGAACCCCACGTAACACCTATACACACATACCTCTGTAAAGCTAAATTGAGTTTCTGATTTAATTAGTTAATGACACTAAATTTGATCAGAGACAAAGCAGCTCCATGGCATAGAATTAGAGGCACGATATATCCGAGTGGTGTGCTTTAGTCCCTAGAGACCATGAAGGGTTTGCTTCTACTGGGGACATTATTTGCACACTATCACCCAAGTTCTAGAAAACTCTTCTCTTATTATATGCCACTGCCCTTTTATACTCAAGGCTCACATCAATATTCCAAAATTTACACAATCTTTGTGCTATTTAAAGAATGTTTACCAACATCACACTCTTGGATTCCTTAAACAATCTTTCCACTTCAAGCTTTCCAGCAGTTCAAAAAGCCCATTTCCCCACAGATTTGTTAAAATCTCCCAGTTACCAATTTTTTTCATGTATCCTATCAGCTTTGCTTTATATATCCTAAACCTCTGTTACTACATACAGAAAGAAATAATTTATAGCTTCTTGGGAGACTGCTCCTTTATCAGTATGAACTATCACCTTTGTCCCTTCTAATGCTAAATCTAATGTACCTAATATTAATATTGTATTTTACTCCAATTTATCTAATATTAACATTGCAGGTTAATATCAGTGGATCATTCTCCATCCCTTTATTTTGAATTTTAGATGTTCTTCTTATAAAAATAGCATATATTTAGATTTTTTTAAATGCTATTTGAAAGTTGTGGTCTTTTAGTAAGTGAGTTTAACTCATCTACATCTATTATGATGGCTGATATGGTTCAACCCTCTACTGTTTTTTATTCACTCATGGTTTCTAGTTGTTTTTCCTTCTCTCTTGACTCATATTGAAAACATTTTCTTCCAAGCTTTCCAGTTTGAAAGCTGTATATTCTATTTCTTTTTCTCTATTGGTTACCTTTAACTTTTAATATTCATACTTAAATCTGTATTTTTTTCTAGCAATGGCTAGAGTTATCAATATCTACTATCCTCTCCTTAAAAATGATAAAAATCTTACCATATTTTGTTTCCTCTACACTATCCTTTCATGTCTCTTGGAGAAAATGATACTTGTTCGGTATTTTTAAGTCCTGCTGTTTTTGTTCTATTAACCCTGTTTCCTTAGGTATAATTTCTTTTCTTTTTCTTTTTTTTTTTTGCCTTTGTTTATTTTGTTTTTGTTTTGCGTCTTTTTTCACGATGTTGGCTTGCTATAAATGTGTGGGGAATCTGGGTTGAATGCTTGTCTTTCAGATTTCCTGAAGGCTCTATCTGTTTGTCCTGCTTGTTTAAAGGGTTTGGGCTGAAATGGGAATAAGCCCTGGGGTAGAAAGATCTAATAGCTGGTGTTGTGGGTTCCCACTCCACCTTGCTGGCTAGGCACCGGGAGCATGGTCCTCCTCCCAAGTTCTTTGCTCCTGTTGCTGTTGTCAGCCTGATATCGGGGCCAGGGAAAGGAGGAGAGGAGCAGAAATAAAGAGAGGATGACCCCTCCTGGTTGCTATGGCTCTAGAGCACCAACTAATCACCCCACTGGTATGCCCTAGTCCCCCTAACGTCTTCTAGAATATGCTACCTTCAAACGTGTAACAGGTTTTATAATGCCTGTACTTATAGTTGGCATATTCTAGTGGTTTTAAACCAAGATTTCCATCTTCAATCCTAGGCTTTTTTCCTTAGGGATTTCTTGTAGTTTCTGGTCCACTAAATACAATTTTTTAAAGCCCAGTTATAGATTTCTTTTTCTCCGTCTTCACTGGTTTTTAAAAATCTTTTCTCTCATTTCTCGGGATCCAGGGAAGAATGGGAAGCTGGTGGGTATGCCCAGTCTGCCTGCTTGAATTAGAAATTCTATTCTATTTGTAAATTTCCAGTTTAAGCTAAACAGACACACACACAACTTTATAAATTAACTCTCACTCCTCACCTTCCCTGATCTTTTTAAATCTTTTCTTTTACTGAAAAGACTAAATATCCAAAACAGGAGTGAGAAAAACCACTCAACATACTCATTTTGACATACCTGAATGTTCAGTTTTGCTGTGGCATTTACTAGAAGTAGGCGTTTCCAGCAATTTTGCCATTGTAACAAGTTTGCTAGCAGCATTCATAATCTTTTTCTCAGCCCTGGGGGAATTCCAGAATATTAAATTAATGTTCAAAGGAAAAAAATGAGTTTCCTTCACCCTAAGATTTCTATCTTCCTCTTAGCTCTGCCAACATTTAGGGTAGCACAGCCATAAGCCTCTTTTAACCCCCAATGCCTGATCACGTAGAAAAAGTTAATTTTGTGGTTAATTTTTCAGGACAAACTGTTTGTTTAGACTGAACTTACCCTTCCTGTTTTCCATTATCCTGCAAAATCTGTTGGAGGCAAATCAAATAATATTTGCGCATCTTTCGGGCGGTTTCTTGACGCTCTCGTAATACTTCTGCTTTTACCATTTCAGCAGCTCTTTCTTTACTCTCCTGAATATAACGAAGCATATCGCCTACAGGAGAACAGGGGAAATCACCACAGAATGCATGTTTATAAGCAGTGTTTTAGAAATAGGAAGGCAGATTTCAGACAAATTTTCTGGGAGATCAAGTGAATGGAAGTTTCAATCATTCTCAATCATCTTCAACGATTTTCACAATCATTAAAATGGAATATTTCAGATCACCATTTTGGTAGACAAAAAGAGAAGTTATCTCTAAGACCTCTGGAATGATGAAAGGCACATATGGTAAAGAAAAATGGCATATTCCCGAGGGAAATTTTGTCATGTTCTGAAGTAGACAAGAAAATACCATAAATATGAGGTACAGAAATGCATGTATTTCAATTATAAAGTTAAGAGAAGAAAAAAAAAAATGTAAGAAAGGGAGAAGTGGAAAGGAAGGGGGGAGTAGACACCAAAAAAAAAAAAAAAAAAAAAAAAAAAAGGAAACAAGAAAAAGAGGTAAATATGAGCCAGAAAGACTCACATTCTGCTGTTTGTGCTCTGAAAATCCACATTTCATTATTTATTCAATTCTTTCAGCAGCATTTAATGGGTATCTAATAAGTATATTACAATCCATGAAAGATATGTACAAAATTCTCTTGCTGGAAAGTTGAGACTTACAGTTGCCTTTTGAAATTTACACTTAAACATATTTCAGTTTTCAAGTTCTCTTTTTATTTTTAACTCCCCATGCCTTAATTGGGACTATCAATAGATGAGGGTTAACATTTTTTTTTTTTTACTAAACCCTGGGCTGTATCTTACATCCAGAATTTCACCACCTCTGTTAAATTCATATAAATATCAATTCATAGAGGAATTTTCCTCTTAAAGTCATTAAACTTTTCCTGAAAACTAGATGTTCTATGCAAAAATACTAACTGGGAGACTTATTTTTCATTATTTGAAATGGGAAGAATTAAAACGGAGTACCTGTCAACACAAAACCTCCAAGCAACTTTCAAAGATGTAACTAAAACACAATACACGTATAATACAAATAATCATATTAGAATTAAAAAATGATTAAGACTTCATTTCCCAATCAATATGATTATTAATGAAAAGTTGCTTTGTTTGTAGTAATATGCCCTCTCAGCACGGCAACAACTGAGAAGCAAATCTTTATTGATAATACTCAATAAATAAAACAGCTACACATGACCCTGATGATCTTCCAATTACATCTGAAACTTGAGAAATTTCCCATCCCTTCTGTTAAAAATGGTGTACTGGGCCCACACCCTGTCCCCCCACGGCCGTCCCCGGATGCCAGCCCAGCGCTGACCTGAACCCGTGGACATGGCGAACCCGTTATCAATTGCAAGGCTGCAGTTGCCTGGGAGGCTGGAAAGACTCTCTCCATAGAGGAGTTGGAGGGGGCACCCCCAAAGGCTTATGAAGTTCGAATTGAGATTACTGCCACTGCTGTTTGTCACACGGATGCTTGTACCCTGAGTGGGGCTGATCCTGAGGGGTGTTTTCCAGTGATGTTGGGACATGAAGGAGCTGGGGTTGTGGAGGGTGTTGGTGATGGAGTTACTAAGCTGAAAGTAGGTGATACTATCATCCCACTTTATATCCACAGTGTGGAGAATGCAAATTTTGTCTGAATCCTAAAACAAACCTTTGCTGAAAGATAAGGATTGGGATTGCTGAGTCTTTGGATAACATCTACTTTTGTCTGGTGTAGCTCCCACCAGTAGTGTGTGGGAGATTGAGTTGCTCTTGCTTTCGTTTTCTAATGCCACTGACAAAATCAGTTCTAAAATTTTTAGATAACGAGCCTCCATTTTTTTTATAATGTAAAATCCAGTTACTTTCGGCAAAGCTAGAACAAAAAGAATCTAGTCATTTTGAAGGGGAATTTCAAACACAGTCTGAAAAATTTTGCCCCTCATCAAGTTTGTAATAATGGTGATAGGCTTTTGTAACTTATTACAGAAAGAGGCTCTTACAAAGCATAAAGTTTATCCCATGTCACTTTTTATTCAAGAAACTCATTTGGAATAGGAGTGATTTCTCACATTAAGGAAGGCTAAACAAAGTTAAATTGCTCTCATAAACAGTTATTTTTGATGGAGCTGTTACTTCTTTGTCACCTTGTTAGTTCTTTGTTTCTGGTCTTTTTTTTTTTTTAATCTCAAAGGAAATTTTATCTCTTAAATCAAGATACAGTCCATTTTCTCTTCATCTTTATGTTATCACTCAGGCAGTATTGCTATTTCTATATATTTGTTCATTCGTATATATTTCAACCAATTTATCCAAGAGTATACATCAAATTATAATGTTAATTTTTATTAAAAATAACAAACATTTACTAAACCCCCTCTGTGCCAGGCACAGTATTAAGCTTTATATATTTCATTTTTATAGAACTCTATGAGAAAAATACTATTGTTTCTCTCATTTTCTCATGTGGAAGCTAAGGCACAAAGAAGTTAGTTAGCTTATCCAAGATCTCACAGGATTTGAATGAAAGTGTGTCTGACTTTAAGGGCCCACCGTCCTCAGCAAGCCATTATGTCACCTATCTGTGTAGAATATCAAAAGAAATTTTGTCATTGTATTGGTTGCCTCTGTGGTGTTCATTTTCTCCTTTGATGGTGTGTTGTGAATTGGATCATGTCCCCCACAAAAACATTCAAGTCCTAACCCCCAGTCCTTTGGATGTGAACTCATTTGTAAATGGGATCTTCGAAGATTCTATTAAGATGAGGCCAAACTGAATCAGATGAGTCTTTATCCAATATAACTGAAGTCCTTATAAGCAGAGGAAATTTGGACACAATAGTAGGAGTAAGGAGAGACAGAAGGAGACAGATCTCCATGTGATGGAAGATTGCCAGGAAGCCACCACCAGAATGCTACAGACTTCAGGGAAAACATGGCCCACTGATACTTTGATTTTACACTTCCAGCTTCTAAATCTGAGACCACTAATTCCTACTGTTTAAGCCAGCCAGCCTGTGGTATTTGTTATAGCAGCCCTGGCAAACCAAGACATTGTGTAACCAATGACACAGGCAAAACAAAGTGAAGGGAAAAAAATAACTTGAGTCCTTGAGGACTGTGTAAGAGTTTTGTGAAAGACCTCCTAAAAGATCTAAATTAGCCAATTTCGCCATCTGTCTTCATCAGCTGCACTGATAATTGCTTGTAATCTCTGCTTGTAGAGATAATGGTTTTGGCCTTATACTTTATGAAGCTATATTTGCTCAAAGAGTTTTACGATGAATTTTAAAATAATTTTATCTGATCCATGGGTTGGTTACCTGTTCAAATGACTTCAATACTCTGACAACAAGGTTACTGAATGCTGGAAAACATGGATAAGTTTATAAACCTTTTATGAGCTTCCTCAATAAGGCATTGCTAGGGATGGTATGTTATTAATAAACACATTACAAATTGGAAAAAATGGTACTGTAATTTTAGGAGGTAAATATACATTTTCCCTATATAAACATTGGCCATTGTATTTGGGAGATACATACATTCCATGCAATTTTGATATTAAAAACCAAGTTGTACTGCAAAAGACTTGATAAACAAATTTACATCTATGATTTAATCCATCATCAAAATAATGAGAAACAGAACAACTTCTAATTAGCCTAAGAAGTTTACAGTAGGAAGTGATAATTGCTCATTTAAAACTCATAAGAGATTTTTTTTTGGCTAAAAATTATGTAAATTATAAGATTATTAGATTTTTTATTTGATACTAGTGTCCAATAAAGAAACAGGATAATCAATATTATAGAAATAACACTACCCTCATGTCACTTCCAAAAGACATTATTTGGGCAAGGTGATTCATTGATGTATAATTTAGAAAAGGTGTTAATGATCATTTCTATAAGCAGGCAAGATTCCAGAATAAGGATGGTTGGCAAATTCCCTGAAATTACTACTGCTAGTAAACTCTGATTTTATATTTAATAAAAACAGAAACAAACCATCTGTAAAATATTAGAAATCTCTTCAGGGACTTACGCTTGATTTTTTTTACGGCTTTAATATACTGCCCACGAAGTTCTTCCAAGGCCCTCCCATTGTATGGCAGGCAAGCATTTTCAATGGCTCCTTCTGACAATGACCTAAAAACAAAGCACATTGCAAAAACAGACTGCAAAATGAAAAACGTCTTTTGAAAAAATTTATATGTATTCCAAATATTCTAATAAACTGAGATATACTAAACATTTCATATATAAGGATCTCACCATACAGTTATTTAAAATAAGGGCAAAATGGAAACAATTTAAATGTTATGATTGCTTAAATAAATCATGGTAAATTCATAAGAAGAAAAAACTATGCAGCTATTAAAAAAAACACTGTAGGAGAATAATGACATGGGGAAATGTATGTGTTATAATATTAACTTTATAAAAGTTTACAAAATAGCTCATCCAATGATCCCAATTTTTTAAACATGCTGTGCACATGGTGTGTCTGTATAAAGAGAGGCTTAAAGTATATAAAAACAAGGTATCTTCTAGGGATAGGAGTTTTGAGATTTTCTTTTTTTTTTTAATAGCTTTTGCTTTGTAACAAAAACAATAAATTATACTTTTAAAATTTTGAAATACTTAGAAATAAATTGTTTCTTTAAAATAGTAAAAGTCTACCTTGGTGGTGTTTTACTAACTGTTCTCAGCTCTTCCAATTTATTCTTCATGTCATTGTTTTCTTCTATTAATTCTTCAATAACTTTACTATTCTCTTCTGCAAAAGAACATTTATAGATATTGGCCTGTTAATCATTTTCTGTTTTTCAGTCTTCCATTCCCTTAAGTTCCCAATACAAAGGTTTGTAAAGGAGACTATAATTTTCAGGTGCTCTTCTGGGTCATTCTCAGCTTTTAAAATCTATGCTCTGTCTACATCTTGCTGTGGGTTACTCACTGTGCTGGGATTGGTTTCCAATTGTTGCATATACATGTGCTTTGTTTTCCAGGCAGACTGAAGTTCTGTAGACCCACACTAGGTTTTCTAATTCCATGTCCCCCATGGAACCTGGCATACAGTCTGTGCTCATATAAATGCTCGCTGAACAAGCACCTCAATATGAAATAAAATCAACCATAAGTGGATGTCATTTTCAGAATTAACATAAGATTTTCAATTCTTTGGACTCTTAAAAAGAGGACAGGCGATGAATAAAGTCCGTATAACACAGAGGAAAAAGCAGGTACTTCAGAGTCAGAGAGATGTAGGTTTAAATCCTAGCTCAGCTTCTTATCAGTTGAATGAGCCTAGGCAAACTGCTTAGGTTTTCTGAACCTGAGCTTTTACATATGTAAAGTGGGGATAGTATTACCTACTTTAAAGATTGCAATAAAAATTGAACAACTGCACAACACCTTACACAGGGCCTAAAATGCCTTGGCTCAATAAATGTGAACATGGCACTCCACGCTCCCTACTATGCCACCCCCTCAGCACACCCCATAATATGGGATAAAGGGAATGAATTACTGTTACCTCAATGCCTGAGTATTTTTAAACTACTCACTCTACCTCCATCACTTTTCAATAAATGCTATCAACAGAGTGGAAAATGGAATTTAAGAATCAAAAACAAAAAACAAGCAAACACAACAGCAAAGATAATATCACCTAATAAGTTTACATTAAGACAAAAATTCAAATCAAGCTATCAAATGATGAATTCTGACCCTGACCTCTTTTATCAGCTCTTTGTTTTGAGGGAAGTACCAGCATTCTTGGATTATTTCCAAGTCTCCAAATAACCAGACACCTGCTTCAAAAGCATCATGTGGATTAACTATTTTATCATTAATACAAAACATTATAACTATTTTATGATTTATAAATAACAATATATTCAACTGCCCTTGTTATTTTATTATGTAAAACAAATTTCCCTGGTTTTCACCAAATATTTATAATAGCATGTTTACATGGCTCTGTGCATTACAGTTAATGAGATATCTCATTTATTCTCCTGTCCTGTACTGAAAAGCAAAGTAGTGACAAAGCAAATTGTAGTTGTCAAAATTTTTATCTTGAACTTCTTAAACCATTCTTGCCTTAAAGTCATTATCTATCTCTAACAGTCTTAGCAAACAGTAGATGTTAGTAGGCAGCTTCTCTCAGTCAACACTATTTACAGAGTGTGTACTGTGGTGCCAGGTACTGTGCTAAGTGCTGGGACAGGACTTGACCCTTTTTTGCCATGAGGTCTGTACTCCTAGAGGGAATACACACAGAAAATAGTTACAAGGATGATGAAATGTTATAAGAAGCATAGAAGCTATGGGGAATGACTAACAGGAACACCTAACCAAGTCAGGGATGATTAAGATGGTGAATAAATAAGGTATTGGGGAAAGATGAGCAGGGATTAGCCAGGCAATGGGATGAACATGGGAAGATGGATGTTTTAGTAAAATTAGGAGAGTGTGATAACAGCTCAGAAACGAGAGATGATGAAATCCATGACTCTATTGAGGAAAGATAAAGCTGGAGGGCCTGGCTGGCTCTGGATCATGAAAGGCCTTTTTAAGTATTAACTGCTTGGATTTCATGCTGTGGATCATGGCAAGCCACTGAAGGGCTTCAAATAAGAGAGAGTCATGATCCAATTTACTTTTGTAAAGGTCACTCTATTTGCCCCATGGAGAATGGATTGGAGGGGCAAGATTGAAAGCAGAAAGATTGAAGGCGTGACTGCCATTGTCTAGACAACAGTAGAAGTAAAAGTAGAAAAAAATGAACCTATTCACCTGGTCTTTTCTGGATGATGTGATTATCTGGGACCTATGCCTTCAGTCTTTCATTCATTCAAATACATATTTAATGTCTACCATGTACAGGCCACCATGACTACAGGATAAACAAGGTAACACATTGTCCATTTTCCCCACAGAGCTTATAGTTTGGAGAGGGTATCAGGCAAGTAACCAAATAACTTAAGTTCAGAATGGTAAATGGTATAATAGAGGAAGTGCCAAGTGCTATGGGGTCCAGCTACTCCAGACTAAGGAAAATCAAAGAGGGCTTTGCAGGTGAGGTGACTTCTGATATGAATCTTAAAGGATGAGGAAGAGTTAGGCCAAGAAGGAAATCGAAGGGGTAAACAGTAGGACATGATGACAACATCACATGCAAGGTCCAGAGGTAAAAAAACACACATGACCAGTTAAGGAATCTGAAATATTTCAAATGTGAGGAGTACAGAGCACAGGATATACATGAAAAGTGAAAGGTAAGAGGGTGCAGCTTCATAGGTCCAATAGTTTACTTTTTCAGAAGGGCAATGGAAAACAACAGAAGATATCCCTTTTTTAGACTGATTACGCTGACAGCACTGTGAAGGATGGACTGGATGGGGGCCAGACCAGACCCATTTGCCTTTCTTCATATCCCTTCTCTTTGCCTAGAATGCTCTTCTTTTCTTTGGCAAACACCTCCATCTTCTAAGGCTTAGTCAAGCTCTCCTTAACAATAATATGAGGCAGAGCTTATACCCTTTCTTGTAAATAAACATACTGCCCATAGCTTTCCATATTGCAATTATTTATTAATCTGTTTTAGTTCCCTTACTTGACAATAAGCTTTCTGAGGAAGGGAACATAGTATTTTACATCTCCATGAGGATTGGAATTTTGTCTATTTTATTCACTGCTGTATCCCCAGTGCCAAGAACAGTGCTTGACACATTTGGCCCCCATGTCTGTTCAATCAAGAAAGGAAGAAAGGACTGTGACCTTTTAATCAGAGCTGAAATTTTCCTCTTTTGAGATCAGTAGTAATAATTTGGTTAGTAAAAATAAAATAAAGTCCAAATTAGTTCACATTAATCACAAATGAGAATCAGTGTCTATAGTAACTAGAATGTCACATTTGAACACCTCAACAAGGATCAAAGAGATGTATACTGGTAGCAGTGCTACCTTGAATGCTAACCTCCGATTTTTTCCACTACAGTTTTATGCTTCCTTTCTAAATGCTGAAGATGCCTACAGCATTTCTCCAGTTTTCTTTTCAGATCTTGGCATTCCTGCTTTGACTTTTCAAGTTCTTGGAAGCAGTGTCCACAGCATGAATCTTTCATTTCAAGGATCTTTTTCTTATCTGCAAAAATTAATGACAGCTGATATTTTATATCAGTTTAGATTAAGAAGTACCAAAAAAAGGAAGAAAAGAAAGAAAACCAGATGGCATGACTCCAGGCTACAGAGTAACTGAAAGAAGGTTATATGCATGATGCTTAAGATACAGACAGCTGTTTCTATCTTACTTAATCCTGTTTCCACTCTTTACTGGCTGTGTGATTCAGTATATTACCCTCTCTGAGGCTCAGTATATTAGAGCTTAGTATTGATCCCTTCCCTAAAAGGAACCAGGGATCTTCAAGAAATGGCTGATTCCATTGCTAGGGCTGGGTATATACAAGAATGAGAATGCAACATCTTGTTACGTCAGAAAGTAAGAAAGTACTCAAAAACGGACATGTGACAAAGACACAGGAGCCAGCTTGAATGGGTTTCCATTGGCTGAATCAGGCACAATCTGAATACTGATTAAATATAGTAAAGAATTATAGAATATTGAAAAAACAGGAATTCATGAGTCCAATAACGTAGGCATGCATACATGAATGAATGAATCAATCAATCAATGAGAAGAGAAAAATGTGAAGAGAGGACTCTTGACTCTAATAGCATGCCAAGTGCCGACTGGTAAATGTAGAGGAAGAACTGAAGTCAGAAAAATCATAATTTTGCAGCCACTACAGTAAAGACTAAATCCAGTGAGAACTGGCAATAATTGTTAAATCTAAGGGGATATTTTGCTAGAGAAGAAGGACAGTTACATGGTCTTAAAGACATCTCCCCACAGACTTCTTATTAGTTGCAAGGGGGAAACCCTTCCAGTGATTATATAATTAAGAAATTGGTCCACACCTTGACTAGGTGATGAAAATTAGCCTCACCAAGGGGAGCCAGATGGACATTGTGCACCTCCAGATGTGATAACATGAGAACATATCACCTATGCAGTGTTCCAGCCAAGAAAACACCTGAACCTAATCATGGGGCAATATCAGAAAAACCCAAAATGAGGAAAGTTCTATTTTAAAAGACGGGGAAGGGAAGTCAGAGAATGTGTCTTTCAAAAACATCAATGCCATAAAAGACAAGGAAAGGCTGTGGAAATGTTCTAGATTAAAAGAGGCTAAAGAGACATGACAATTAAATGCAAATACCTGACCCTAGACAGAATCCTGTACTGCAGGAGATGCTACAAAAGACCTTATTGGGTGAATTGACATAATTGGAATACAAATTGAGTACTGATACAATAGTTTTATCTAATGTTAAGTTTACTGCACTAAGGTTAAACAAGAAAATATCCCTCTCCTTAGGAAATATACACTTTAGAATTTAGGGGTAAAAGGCTACAATCTGTATTACCTAATCTCAAATTGTTCAGAAAAAAAAAAAAAAGAAATATTCACACACACACACACACACACACACACAGAAAAGCATAAAATGGGGTAAAATGTATCAATAGATACATCTGGGTAAATGGTAACTTATAACTATTTTTATTTTGAAACTGTTAGGTAAGTTTGAAATTATTTCCAAATTAAAAAAAATATTAAAAGTTGTTGAGAGGCAAAATATATAAAATTGTTTGGCCTACTACCTGGCATAAAGCAAAGTTAACATTGTTATTATAACGGTTATATATAATTCACATAACATACAAAAATTTATACAAAAGGTAGATGGTATTAGTAACAAAAATGACATAATAAAGCAGGAACACAAGGGCACAGACTCCGAAGACTATGTCCAAAATGTTTACATAAAATCACTGGTTGAGAAAAATTATTCTTAGCTCACTCCTGATATTTTAGTTTCATTTAAATGGTGCCATTCATATTCATGAGCACCAGAGGATTAATGAAGCAGCATAATGGCACTGTACACTGAATTTATATTTTTCATTTAAAATACTCGTGTAAAACTGAAAACCATGCAAATGCCCATTGACCGAAAAAGGATAAATAAGTTATAGTATATTCATAAAGAGGAATACTACACAGCAGTGACAATTAATTAACTAGAGCTATATGTAGTACCAAAAATCTTAGAAGCATAATATTGACTGGAAAAAGCAAGTTACAGAAGAATACAATGAGTATGATATTTTTATTATGCTAAAAGACAGACAAAATAAAGCAATAGCTTTTTTGGGATACTGTTATTTGGTCAAACCATAAAGCAAAGTGAGGGAGTAATAAAAAAAAAAAGTTACACTGGGTGGGGGGAACTCCGGGGCACAACTGTGATGGAACACACAGGAACCTTTAATAGTCTTGGTGAGGTTTATTTCTTAAGTTGAAGGGTGGGTTCCTGGTTGTTGGGCTTCATAATTACATATGCATTACATATATTCTTTATATTAAATATTTCATAATTAATTTGTAAGTTACTTAAAAAAAAATAAGATATTAGGAGAATGTAACCTAACAGTCAACAATGGTGTTCTCGGAAGATAGGACTAAAGAGGACTTTATCATTTATTATATTATACATTTTGGAATTAGTTGAACCTTTCTAATGAGCTTGTTAATATATTTGGTTTTGAGGGGAAAAAAATCTAAAGAAAAAAATAAATAAATAAACCGACTTGTAGTTTGATTTGTCCTTAGGCCAAAGCTAACTTCTTTAATGTTGACAGGACTTCCCAAGGTCAAATATCACCTAACACCTGTTTCTACCCCTTCCACATATTAAAATTATAACTCAAAATATGACATAATATGACATTAAAAATAAGAACTAAAACACAAATTAAGGTAATATTACCATCCAGCTGACTGGCAATATATTCTCAACTCTCTAGAACCTAGAAGTAAGGGGGAAAGGGCCTCTGAAGAGTGAGGAAAATAGATGTTAAGTGACCTCTTAGAAAAGGCTCAGCTTTTCCAAGATTCTGGTAATATTGCCTACTGAGTTAGAAATATGGGTAACAGGTTATTGACTTGGTATGTGTGATTTGCTCTGACAAATTTTAGGTCTTTTCCAGATTACAAAGGAGACAAAAGATACAAAATAGTTTGTGTGTGGAGGAAGGTTGACATCCTAAAACGCATGGGGGATAACAGAGGATTCACCAATTCCTAGTTTAGAAATCTCAGTAACTAGGCAATATAAATCCTATATTCCTTGGTAAGTTCTTAATACACCATTGGGGCTATAGTACAGTACAATAATTCTTTTTCATAGTGATAACTCTAAGTCATTAAGGAAAAGTTACGCTATGATTAATTCATTAAGTTTTCAAAGAGCACAAACTATGTGCCATTCACTGTGCCATGTATTGGGGTGGAGAGAAGAAAACACTGTCCCGGCCCCTCAAGGAACTCACAAATAAATCAGAAAACAGTTAATACACTTTAGAAAGATTTCCTTTTTAAAACAGTTGAAATAAGCCTCAGTAATTTAAATGAAAAAGTCTCAGTTATTTGGGAATTCTCTCATTCAAAGCCCTTGATTTCTCAATAAATTCAGGGAATAAAAATATTACTGCCCTACGTAAGTTCTCATTACTCTCCTTGTAATAAGAATCATTTTTGAATGGAGGGATGAACAGTAAAGATAATGTAAGATGGCCTAGAGAACCCTCTCCTCTAAATACAAAATTAAATCCAAGCTCTTTCGTCTCGGCTACCGACATGCCCTCCAGATTGAGAAAGACCCGGAGGGGCCACGTGAGCCACGGCCACGGCCCTATCGGCAAACAGCAGAAGCATCTGGGAGGCCGGGGAATGCTGATGGCATGCATCACCACAGGATCAACTTTGACAAATATCACCCAGGTTACCTTGGGAAGGCTGGTATGAGACATTATCACCTGAAGAGGAACCAGAGCTTCTGTCCAACTGTCAACCGTGATAAACTGTGGACCTTAAGTCAGTGAGCAGACACGGGTAAATGCTGCTAAAAACAAGACTGGAGTCGCTCCAATCACTGATGTGGTACAATCCAGCTACTACAAAGTTCTGGGGAAGGGAAAGCTCCCAAAGCAGCCTATCATCGTGAAGGCCAAATTCTTCAGCAGAAGAGGTGAGGAGAAGATCAAGGGTGTGAGGGAAGCCTGTGTCCTCATGGCTTGAAGCCATGTTGAGGGAGGTTCATTAAATGCTAACAAATGTTTTCCCCTTGTGGTCTGAGTGTAGACTCTTTGATCTGAGTGTAGACTCTGAGCATAGTCAACATCAGGAACCCACCTTAACCAGGTTCTAAGAAATGTGGAGGCCTTAGCTAATTAGCAAACTTGAACCTCACTTTCATTTATAAAATGAGAATGATACTTCTTGATAAAATTTTAGTTGAACACCTGTTTGCATTATTTACAGTGGGTGGGAGAATGTACCCTCATCTGTTCCTTGGGGATTATGAGACAGTTTCGATGGGTCACATTCTGCAGAAAGGCAGGGTGATGAGTTTGAGGCAGTTCTATAGAGCTAAATTCCTGATCCTAAGGGTTGCCTCCTGGGTTCCTTACCTTGGACTGAACCATTCTAGTTATAACTAAATCTAGAATTAATAGTATTTCTTACAATCAAAACGGTAAGGAGAAAATCAGGAAATCCTGAAGGCCAGAAATTGAGTTAGGTTTTCTAGGGTTTGCATCTTCCTGTTGAAGCCAAACTATGATAATGACTATTGTTCCTGTGCAATAAAACCTAGAGAGAATGGCCTTTCCTGAAGACTTTCTAGTTTTTACCACAGAATGAAAGAATTTGCTTATGATACCCCAAATAACAATTTCTCAGCTTCAGTTATTTAAATATTTATTCTCCATTGGCCCCTTATTTACAAAATTAATAAGTACAATAAAATAAGGCCTTGAGAATATAAAAGAAAAGAAAAATTAAATCCAAGAAGAGAATTCACATTTGGTAGGAGTACACATTTGTTCACTCATAAAACTGTTCACATCTTTGATTTCCTTTTATCCTCAAAGCAACTCTCTAAAATAGTGATGACAGATGTTACAAAGACTAGTAGCAACAAAATCCAATTACCAGCTTCTGCTCCTGTTTCTTGCAAAGCCACAGGCTGAGCATGGTGTTCAGAAGTGGGTGCAGGAAGGGCTGCTGGGTCCCTAGGATCTCCTCTGCTGGAGCACCTGCTGGCCAGACCCTTAGAGATCTTTGTCACACTTTTCTGAAATAAATTATCTTCAGAGTTAATGCCTAGTAAAACTCTTTACACAATTCTCTTTTTAAAATGCTAATAGTAAAAATACAAAAAAGAAACATTGCCTGAAAAAGATTATTGTCTGAACTATTACCAATACTTTTCTTAGAAAGTTATGTGACTTTTAACTACTATGAATTACATTCTCCTATGACCATATTTTCCAAATTAGAGCATTGTCTGACCGAGGATTGGTGGGCCAAGTATGAAGCAGACAGGACACGGCGTTTACACACTTATATATATGAATTGGAGACATTTCTATTGGTTTATGTGATTAAACCAGAGGACAGACGACATGAAATCAGATTTGTTCTTCAAAACCCAGAGAGTTCCACTGCAGCCAGGGTCCAATTTGTTAGCAACTTTAATACCAACATTTTGTCTTCCACAAATTGAAAATAACAAAAGTAAAAATAATTTTAATTCACATAGTGCTTTATGTTTCCAAATACTTTAGTAAACATTGTCATTTTGTAAAGAAGGCCAGTTGAAAATGAATTCCATTGTTAAAGAGGGAAACTGAGGCTCTGGTATGTTAAACACCTGACACAAGATCCTTTACTAACATGTTCATTGACACTTTCTGTGTTCTAGTCCCTATTATAGGCAATATAGTTACTAAATTCATTAATGGATAAGATATTCTTTAAAGGCAAAATTTTCAGATTTTGGACAACTAAATCCCAAAAGGAACAGAAGGTGTGATCTTGAGAAAACTTGCCTGTTTAATTACCTAAAACACATTATATATGACTGATTCTATAAGCCTTGATTCTGATTATGAGAAACCCATCCAACTGACTGTCAGGAAACCTACCTGCAATGCCCAACAGAAGCAGAAAGTCAACAATTTTACAGAAAAGCAAGCTTTAGACAATCCAGAGGACATGAGGTTGAGGCAAAAAGGAGTAATAAAAGCTAAGACTAAAGGCAGCCAATGCTTTGGTTTCTACTCAAAACTGGAGGAGAAAAGCCAATATAACACAGAAGGCAAGAAAGCAGCAACCTTTTTCTTAGTTTTAACTTGCCTGTGATAGTAAGAAAAGACAACACATATTCTTAGGTTTGTTTGAAAATTTTGTTCCAATTGATATTTGTTTTCTTTTACCCATTATGAACTGTTGCATTAATATATTTTGATGAGGCATTCATTTTCTTGGAAACCATATTTTTAGTCATTACAGGTTCTCCATTTTTAAAATATTTTGATTGTCTAAGTTATTTTTTTTTTTTTTTTAAATCATCATTTTATTGAGATATATTCACATACCACGCAGTCATACAAAACAAATTGTACTTTCGATTGTTTACAGTACCATTACATAGTTGTACATTCATCACCTAAATCAATCCCTGACACCTTCATTAGCACACACACAAAAATAACAAGAATAATAATTAGAGTGAAAAAGAGCAATTGAAGTAAAAAGAACACTGGGTACCTTTGTCTGTTTGTTTCCTTCCCCTACTTTTCTACACATCCATCCATAAACTAGACAAAGTGGTGTTTGGTCCTTATGGCTTTCCCAATCCCATTGTCACCCCTCATAAGCTACATTTTTATACAACTGTCTTCGAGATTCATGGGTTCTGGGTTGTAGTTTGATAGTTTCAGGTATCTACCACCAGCTACCCCAATTCTTTAGAACCTAAAAAGGGTTGTCTAAAGTGTGCATAAGAGTGCCCACCAGAGTGACCTCTCGGCTCCTTTTGGAATCTCTATGCCACTGAAGCTTATTTCATTTCCTTTCACATTCCCCTTTTGGTCAAGAAGATGTTCTCCGTCCCACGGTGCCAGGTCTACATTCCTCCCTGGGAGTCATATTCCACGTTGCCAGGGAGATTCACTTCCCTGGGTGTCTGATCCCACGTAGGGGGGAGGGCAGTGATTTCACCTTTCAAGTTGGCTTAGCCAGAGAGAGAGGGCCACATCTGAGCAACAAAGAGGCATTCAGGAGGAGACTCTTAGGCACAAATACAGGGAGGCCTAGCCTCTCCTTTGCAGCAACCGTCTTCCCAAGGGTAAAATTTATGGTAGAGGGCTCAACCCATCAAACCACCAGTCCCCTATGTCTGTGGTCATGTTAGCAACCATGGAGGTGGGGTAGGCGAATACCCCTGCATTCTCCACAGGCTCCTCAAGGGGGCACTACATCTTTTTTTTTTTTTTTTCCCCTTGTTTGTCTTTTTTCTTTTTTTTTTTTTTTTTTTTTTTTTTTTAACTTTCCCTTCTTTTTTCAAATCACCTGTATGAAAAAAAAAGTTAAAAAGAAAACAAACATACAATAAAAGAGCATTTCAAAGAGACCATAGCAAGGGAGTAAGAAAAAGACATCTAACCTAAGATAACTGCTTAACTTCCAACATGTTCCTACTTTACCCCAAGAAAGTTACATAATATAGCAACATTTCTGTGAACTTGTTCCTACTACAACCATCAGAAATTAACAGACCATAGTCATTTCTGGGCATCCCCAGAACGTTAAATAGCTTATCTGTTCTTCCTGGATTATTGTTCCCCCTTCCTTAATTGCTCTCTACTGCTAGTTCCCCTACATTCTACATTATAAACCATTTGTTTTACATTTTTCAAAGTTCACATTAGTGGTAGCATATAATATTTCTCTTTTTGTGCCTGGCTTATTTCGCTCAGCATTATGTCTTCAAGGTTCATCCATGTTGTCATATGTTTCACCAGATCATTCCTTCTTACTGCCGCGTAGTATTCCATCGTGTGTATATACCACATTTTATTTATCCACTCATCTGTTGAAGGACATTTGGGTTGTTTCCATCTCTTGGCAATTGTGAATAATGCTGCTATGAACATTGGCGTGCAGATATCTGTTCGTGTCACTGCTTTCCGATCTTCCGGGTATATACCGAGGAGTGCAATCGCTGGATCGAATGGTAGCTCTATATCTAGTTTTCTAAGGAACTGCCAGACTGACTTCCAGAGTGGCTGAACCATTATACAGTCCCACCAACAATGAATAAGAGTTCCAATTTCTCCACATCCCCTCCAGCATTTGTAGTTTCCTGTTTGTTTAATGGCAGCCATTCTAACCGGTGTTAGATGGTATCTCATTGTGGTCTTAATTTGCATCTCTCTAATAGCTAGTGAAGCTGAACATTTTTTCATGTGTTTCTTGGTCATTTGTATTTCCTCTTCAGAGAACTGTCTTTTCATATCTTTTGCCCATTTTATAATTGGGCTGTCTGTACTATTGTCATTGAGTTGTAGGATTTCTTTGTATATGCAAGATATCAGTCTTTTGTCGGATACATGGTTTCCAAAAATTTTTTCCCATTGAGTTGGCTGCCTCTTTACCTTTTTGAGAAATTCCTTTGAGGTGCAGAAACTTCTAAGCCTGAGGAGTTCCCATTTATCTATTTTCTCTTTTGTTGCTTGTGCTTTGGGTGTAAAGTCTAGGAAGTGGCCTCCTAATACAAGGTCTTGAAGATGTTTTCCTACATTATCTTCTAGGAGTTTTATGGTACTTTCTTTTATATTGAGATCTTTGGTCCATTTTGAGTTAATTTTTGTGTAGGGGGTGAGGTAGGGGTCCTCTTTCATTCTTTTGGATATGGATATCCAACTCTCCCAGCCCCATTTGTTGAAAAGACCATTATGGCTCAGTTCGGTGACTTTGGGGGCCTTATCAAAGATCAGTCGGCCATAGATCTGAGGGTCTATCTCTGAATTCTCAATTCGATTCCATTGATCTATATGTCTATCTTTGTGCCAGTACCATGCTGTTTTGGCAACTGTGGCTTTATAATAAGCTTCAAAGTCAGGGAGTGTAAGTCCTCCCACTTCGTTTTTCTTCTTTAGAGTGTCTTTAGCAATTCGAGGCATCTTCCCTTTCCAAATAAATTTGATAACTAGCTTTTCCAAGTCTGCAAAGTAGGTTGTTGGAATTTTGATTGGGATTGCATTGAATCTGTAGATGAGTTTGGGTAGAATTGACATCTTAATGACATTTAGCCTTCCTATCCATGAACATGGAATATTTTTCCATCTTTTAAGGTCCCCTTCTATTTCTTTTAGTAGAGTTATGTAGTTTTCTTTGTATAGGTCTTTTACATCTTTGGTTAAGTTGATTCCTAGGTACTTGATTTTTTTAGTTGCTATTGAAAATGGTATCTTTTTCTTGAGTGTCTCTTCAGTTTGTTCATTTCTAGCATATAGAAACATTACTGACTTATGTGCATTAATCTTGTATCCCGCTACTTTGCTAAATTTGTTTATTAGCTCTAGTAGGTGTATCGTTGATTTCTCAGGGTTTTCTAGATATAAGATCATATCATCTGCAAACAATGACAGTTTTACTTCTTCTTTTCCAATTTGGATGCCTTTTATTTCTTTGTCTTGCCGGATTGCCCTGGCTAGCACTTCCAGCACAATGTTGAATAACAGTGGTGACAGCGGGCATCCTTGTCTTGTTCCTGATCTTAGAGGGAAGGCTTTCAGTCTCTCACCATTGAGTACTATGCTGGCTGTGGGTTTTTCATATATGCTCTTTATCATGTTGAGGAAGTTTCCTTCAATTCCTACCTTTTGAAGTGTTTTTATCAAAAAGGGATGTTGGATTTTGTCAAATGCTTTTTCAGCATCTATTGAGATGATCAATTGATTTTTCCCTTTTGACTTGTTAATGTGTTGTAATACATTGATTGTTTTTCTGATGTTGAACCATCCTTGCATGCCTGGAATGAACCCCACTTGGTCATGGTGTATGATTTTTTTAATGTGTCTTTGGATTCGATTTGCAAGTATTTTGTTGAGGATTTTTGCATCTATATTCATTAGGGAGATTGGCCGGTAGTTTTCCTTTTTTGTAGCATCTTTGCCTGGTTTTGGTATTAGATTGATGTTAGCTTCATAAAATGAGTTAGGTAGTGTTCCATTTTTTTCAATGTTTTGAAAGAGTTTGAGTAAGATTGGTGTCAGTTCTTTCTGGAAAGTTTGGTAGAATTCCCCTGTGAAGCCATCTGGCCCTGGGCATTTATTTGTGGGAAGATTTTTGATGACTGATTGGATCTCTTTGCTTGTGATGGGTTGGTTGAGGTCTTCTATTTCTTCTCTGGTCAATCTAGGTTGTTCATATGTTTCCAGGAAATTGTCCATTTCTTCTACATTATCCAGTTTGTTGCCATACAGTTGTTCATAATAGCCTCTTATAATTTTTTTAATTTCTTCAGGATCTGCAGTTATGTCACCTTTTTCATTCATTATTTTGTTTATATGGGTCTTCTCTCTTTTTGATTTTGTCAGTCTAGCTAGGGGCTTGTCAATCTTGTTGATCTTCTCAAAGAACCAACTTTTGGTGATATTTATCCTTTCTATTGTTTTTTTGTTCTCTATATCATTTATTTCTGCTTTAATCCTTGTTATTTCTTTTCTTCTACTTGGTTTAGGATTGGTTTGCTGTTCATTTTCTAGCTTCTTCAGTTGATCCATTAGTTCTTTGATTTTGGCTCTTTCTTCCTTTTTAATATATGCGTTTAGTGCTATAAATTTCCCCCTTAGCACTGCTTTTGCTGCATCCCATAGGTTTTGGTATGTTGTGTTCTCATTTTCATTCGTCTCTATATATTTAGCAATTTCTCTTGCTATTTCTTCTTTAACCCACTGATTGTTTAGGAGTGTGTTGTTTAACCTCCAGGTATTTGTGAATTTTCTAAGTCTCTGATGGTTATTGACTTCTAATTGTATTCCATTGTGGTCAGAGAATGTGCTTTGAATAATTTCAATCTTTTTAAATTTATTGAGGCTTGTTTTATGTCCCAGCATATGATCTATTCTGGAGAAAGTTCCGTGAGCACTAGAAAAGTATGTGTATCCTGGTGATTTGGGATGTAATGTCCTGTAGATGTCTGTTAAATCTAATTCATTTATCAGATTGTTTAGGTTTTCAATTTCCTTATTGGTCTTCTGTCTGGTTGATCTATCTATAGGAGAGAGTGATGTGTTGAAGTCTCCCACAATTATTGTGGAAACATCAATTGCTTCCTTTAGTTTTGCCAATGTTTCTCTCATGTATTTTGTGGCACCTTGATTGGGTGCATAGACATTTACGATTGTTATTTCTTCTTGCTGAATTGCCCCTTTTATTAGTATGTAGTGGCCTTCTTTGTCTCTCAAAACATCCCTGCATTTGAAGTCTATTTTATCTGAGATTAATATTGCTACACCTGCTTTCTTTTGGCTGTAGCTTGCATGAAATATTTTTTTCCATCCTTTCACTTTCAATTTCTTTGTGTCCCTGTGTCTAAGATGAGTCTCTTGTATGCAACATATTGATGGTTCATTTTTTTTGATCCATTCTGCGAATCTATATCTTTTAATTGGGGAGTTTAATCCATTTACATTCAACGTTAAAACCGTGAAGGCATTTCTTGAATCGGCCATCTTATCCTTTGGATTATGTTTGCCATATTTTTCCCTCTCTCTATTAATATCCTTTATTGTACCCATACCGAATCTCTTTAGTACTGAACCTTTCTCCAAGTCTCTCTGTCCTGTCTTTGTTTCTCTGTCTGTAGGGCTCCCTTTAGTATCTCCAGTAGGGCAGGTCTCTTGTTAGCAAATTCTCTCAGCATTTCTTTGTCTGTGAAAAATTTAAGCTCTCCCTCAAATTTGAAGGAGAGCTTTGCTGGATAAAGTATTCTTGGCTGGAAATTCCTCTCTCTCAGAATTTTAAATATATCGTGCCATTGCCTTCTCGCCTCCATGGTGGCTGCTGAGTAGTCACTACTTAGTCTTATGCTGTTTCCTTTGTATGTGGTGAATTGCTTTTCTCTTGCTGCTTTCAGAACTTGCTCCTTCTCTTCTATGTTTGACAGTGTGATCAGTATATGTCTCGGAGTGGGTTTTTTTGGATTTATTCTATTTGGAGTTCGCTGAGCATTTATGATTTGTGTATTTATGTTGTTTAGAAGATTTGGGAAGTTTTCCCCAACAATTTCTTTGAATACTCTTCCTAGACCTTTACCCTTTTCTTCCCCTTCTGGGACACCAATGAGTCTTATATTCGGACGCTTCATATTATCTATCATATCCCTGAGGTCCATTTCGAGTTTTTCAATTTTTTTCCCCATTCTTTCTTTTATGCTTTCATTTTCCATTCTGTCATCTTCCAGGTCACTGATTCGTTGTTCAACTTCCTCTAGTCTTGTACTATGAGTGTCCAGAATCTTTTTAATTTGGTCAACAGTTTCTTTAATTTCCATAAGATCATCCATTTTTTTATTTAGTCTTGCAATGTCTTCTTTATGCTCTTCTAGGGTCTTCTTGATTTCCTTCATATCCCGTACTAGGGTCTCATTGTTCATCTTTAGTTCTTTGAGTAGCTGCTCTAGGTGTGTCTCTTCTGGTCTTTTGATTTGGGTGCTTGGGCTTGGGTTATCCATATCGTCTGGTTTTTTCATATGCTTTATAATTTTCTGTTGTTTTTGGCCTCGTGGCATTTGCTGTCCTTGATAGGGTTCTTTTAGGGTTTGTAGACCAGTTGAAGTCCTTATCTCTAATTTATCAGATCTACAGCTTCGTGGGGTACACTTTCTCTAACTAACCAGCAGGTGGCGTCCACGAGCCACCTGTTCTCCACAAGCCAGATCTCCCCTGCTTAGCCTTTTTGGTGAGTGGGGGAGTGAGTCTTGTGGGGCCCAATTGGTGTCCCAAGCTTGCGTGTGTAGTTGGTGTTGCCTGCCCTGTATGTGGGGCGTGTTTCTGGGCAGTCGGGGAGGGGGGGTGGCCCTAACAATCAAATCTCCCTGATGATCCTAGAGTTTTAAAGCTACTGCAATAGTCTAATCCTTCAGTTCAGTCCTGCCACAGTTTGTCTCTGCCACTGACCCACAAGTCTTTGGTATTGGCGTATGGCTCCTGAGACTTGCAAGTGGGCCCCTCTTCCAGGCTGTGCACCCCGGGTCCTCTGTTGAGGGATGACTGTGCTATGTCACAGGTGAGTGCCGTCCCCCCAGGGCAGTTCTGGGCTGCTGGGCTGTGTTGGGAGGCTCCCAGTCTGCTCAAATGATGGCTGAATGGGGCTCTGTTAATTCACACTGCTCCCCCTTCCCAGCTCTGGGACATTCAGCTGAGGTTGCAGGGAAGGCTAATGTCCACGCCCAGTTTTGTGGTGTGTGCCTGTTATTTGAAGCACTTCCGTCACACTGGGTTGTCTGGGGCAGCTCTGGGCTATGGGGCTGGCGATGGGCAGGAGTGTTTCCTGTCCACCAGGATGGTGGCTGTGAGCGGACACCCCCCTTTTCTTGGGAAGTTGTGTTGTTTAGTGAATTTTCTCAGCCACTGGATTATTGCCTTTTGTCTCACAGCTCTCTTATTTCTGCTCTTGACTTGACATGCCCAAATTTCAATTCTTTGAAGCTTTCTGTATTGAGCTTCTTAGAGTAATTGTTTTAGAAAAAGCAAAAAGGATTTAAAAAAAAAAAAAAAAACGGCCCTCCTCAGAGATCTAATGGGTTGTTGAAATGCTAATAGACAAAGCAACCAGGGCCATTAAGGAAAGGTGCCCTGGGCAGAGAGATCAGCCTTGCTTTGGGATTTGCATATGCGCCTCAAGGCCTGATCTCCGCCCTTCCCCTTTCTGTGTTCACCAGAACTCCAAAAATCCTCTGCTTTTACTTTGGAGCTTCTCGTGTTGTTTTCCTTCTATGCCCGTCTCCTCTCTGCTGGGCTGGCTGCTCTCAGAGTCTCTGGTGTCTGGCCTCAGTCTATCTATGGTTGGAGTTTGAATCAGTAGAATGAGTTTCCGATGAGAGCAGCCACTGCAATTCTCCCTTCTCCTTCCTGGAGCTGACAGCCCCTCCTCCCCCGGGACTGAGCCTGGCAGGGAGGGGCGCGGGTCCCCTGGCCGCAAAAACTTACAGATTTCGCTGATCTCAGCAGTTCCACGTTTTCATGAGTGTTGTATGAAGTATGCCCAAAGACAGATTGCTCTGTGGTGTCCAGTCCACGCAGTTCCTGGCTTTTTACCTACTTTCCTGGAGGAGTAACTAAAACATACAGCTCACCAGTCTGCCATCTTGCCCCGCCTCCTGTCTAAGTTATTTTAATGACAACTTGTTTCATAAATACTGATAACAAGTTTTAATTTAATGAACAATTCTAAAAACCACATATTTAATAAATTATAAATCATTGTTCTTCACATTTATGACACTATATTGCAAACTTACAATCATCGCTTTTTTTTTTTTCTTGAAGGCCCTGAGATGGGTTAGCTCTAAAATGGCAGAAGGTCAAGTATTACTTCTTGGACAAATGCCAGATTAGGCATTTCAAAGCAACCCTTTTCTCAGTAATGAAATCTGACCCCACCCAACACAAGTGGAAAAAGTCTAAGTTCTTGTGAGCCACATTAAGTCACACAGATGATTTTGCTCTGTTCGCACAATCATAAGCCCTGTAAAAAGATCCCAGAGTTGATTCTGTATTAGTAGTAGCACAAAAGTGTTGTATTTTCTTGATTTTTAAAGCAGAGATTACCTTTCCAGGAAAGCGAGCTTGAAAACATACAACATGATTTTTCAATCACTTCTCATCCTTAAAACCTCCTATAGATAGGTCTTTATATTTTAACTATATATTTTCTCCAAATATTATAAGCAGTACTCACAAGAAATGATCTTGCCCAGTTATTTCTACAATGACTAGAACTACGGTCCAAAAGTTACATATTTGCAAAGTCAAGGATAAAAGTATCCTTTGGTATTTTTAGTACTCCTTCTAGCTCTAAAATTCTAAACTGTTTCAATTACAGGATACAGAAAGGCCAAATTGTGTTATACACAGCCTACCGAAACCCAAGAAATTAGATAGGCAAGGGATGTGTATGTTCTTTAATTAATTAATGAGCAATTAATATATGACTGTCCAAGGAAATGTGCTAGCTATTAGCAAATGTGGGGCCAGAACTCAGATTTTTTCCTAGCTTATGATTCTTTCCATTAGATATTAATTCCAAATGCTCACTCCTGGCCTTGGAAATCTTTATTCACCATATCTTAACCCTCATCTCTTTACTCTTCTGTCAGGCTTTCTAAATCTAATTCCAAAGGTTGAAGTTGGCTGATCACAACACCTAGAATATCATTCTGGATCTTTCATGCATACCTAATTTATTTAATCATAAGGTAGCAAGGCTTTGGTTTTCTCAGATCTTTCACACAAACCAAAAGTTGGCCTTAGACCCTCTCTAGCTAACCCGACTTAGCAGGTGAACTCACTGCCCTCCCCTCTACGTGGGACCTGGCTCCCAGGGGTGTAAATCTCCCTGGCAACACACGATATGACTCCCAGGGATGAATCTGGACCCAGCATCGTGGGATTGAGAACATTTTCTTGACCAAAAGGGAGATGCAGAATGAAACAAAATAAAGTTTCATTGGCTGAGAGATTTCAAACGGAATCGAGAGGTCACTCTGGTGGGCACTCTTACGTACTATAAAGATAACACTTTTTAGGTTTTAAGGTATTGGAACAGCTAGAAGTAAATACCTGAAACTATCAAACTGCAATCCAGTAGCCTGGACTCTTGAAGACAACTGTATAACAATGTGGCTTACAAGGGTGACAGCATGATTGTGAAAGCCTCGTGGATCACACTCCCTTTATCCAATTTATGGATGGATGAGTTGAAAAATGGGGACAAAAACTATGAAAAATAGGGTGAGGGGGATGATTTGGGTCTTCTTTTTTACTTTTTTAATTCTTATTTTTACTTTTTCTGGTATAAGGAAAATGTCTAAAAAATAGATTGGGGTGATAAATACACAACTATATGATGGTACTGTGAACAAGTGATTGTACACCATGGATGACTGTATGATATGTGAATATATCAATAAAACTAAATTAAGAAAAAAAGTTGGCCTTAGTACATGTGCAACTAAATGGAATACAACTCACTCACTCTATATGCACGTATATCTCACACCAACAAAATGGGTCTTAAGAGTTTTGTGTGTGTGCCATACATGTATTTACTTGTTTCTATAACAATATTGTTCATACTTGGTTGGTATTTTTGGCCTATATGTGATATAAACTCCTTGAGGGGAAGAAATAGGCTTCCAATCTCTTTAGAAGTTTTTAAAAATCCTAGTTTAATATGATGCTTACTTATTGAAGTGGTCATGAGAGTTATTCAATTTCTGAAATCTCAAGCCCTTGCAAAGAATGGCTTATATTTTTTATGAAAAAGATGTCTAGAGGCTAAAAACTCTGTGTCATATTCATGGCACTATAAAGAAGTAGAGGTTTTTGAAAACAAAATATGCAGTTCTTTGGGTTTGCAACAAAGCTTTTTAAACCACTGGTTAAAAAAAAGCAAAAACAAAAAACCCCACAAATCTTACATCTACTAAACTGTAAAATGAAGAAAGGATAAAATACCATATGCAACTTCTACAATCACTCTTGATGTTTAATAGCTCTTTCAATTCTCAGGATCATACCTTTTCCCATTCTGGTTCAGCATCGTCTATAAGCGAGGAGGGTGTATCTCGATATGCTTTCTGTATGCAGGCCTTTAGTTTTCCAAAATATTGTACAGACACCCATTTCGAAGAACAAGTTGACACAACTTCCAAAAACTGCTTGTTCTCTGAATCACTGATGTGCCCCTTTTGGGTATCCCTTAAGAGAAATTCAAGTACAGTTAGGACATCTTCCTCATACTGATAAATTTCCAGTTGGATCCGCCTGCCTTCCTGTATAGTCCATTCTCTACGACTCTGGTCTAGACATGTTTGTAATTCTCTCTCCTTCTGAAAAAGAAGTTCAGTTTTCTGTTTCACAAAGTCTTCTTTAGCTGCCACAAGCACCTCATTAATTTTATTTCGATGATCATCTAAAAATTGCCGGTAATCTTGCTCATTTTGTTCCTGAATTCTGTGGATTTCTTCTTGCTTTTCTTTGTTCCATTCACTCCGGGCCTTAGCCAACTCAGCCCTGACAACCACAGGGACTTCCTGGTTCTTTAACTCTAGTTCCCTCTGAAGAGAATGAATTTTTTCTTCTAATTCCTTTCCAGGTATAACACTTTTCTTCATATTTTCAAGTTCACTTTTCCATTTTTCTTTAGCTTCAGAAACAGCAAATGATATCTAAAGGACATAACAATGTACATTAAAAACTCTTTATGATTCTTCTCATAACAAAAAATTGAACTAAAAGTGACTATTTGGGTTTAACCTCTGAACTTAAGAGTCTTAAAATCAGGCTGAAGGAAAAAAGTAAATTTAGATAAGACATTATCTATAAAATATAGTTAAATTATACTTAAGGTTTCTTTCTCTCATCTTAAATCACCTAATATTTTATGTCTTATGCTATTTAAAAAGCAAAACATAAGCTTCTTGATGGAGAACTAGAAGTTTAAATTGGCCAAAAAAATCTATCAATATGCATGTATGTATATACATATATGTGTATACATATATTTCCATATGTGTGTATGTATATATGTGTGTGTGTGAATATATACATTTAAATAACTAGCCAAAACTAACTTTAGTGGTTAAAAGTTCCTTAAATGACAATATCATATGGAAAAAAAGTCATTTTTCATTAATCTGATTTTCTTTTATAACAGAATAACAGGAGTAGTAAATCATAGAAAATTATAGTTAGTATTCAAACAAAGAGTAATAGGAAATAAAAACACCTGGGCTCTAGCTCTAATCCTGCCATTGATTGCACAGACAGTCTAGCAGGGTGCTGACAGAGCAGATGCTGGAGATAAACTGCCCGCATTAATCTGCCAGCAGTGGGACCATGGGCCATTCCTCAACTTTGAGGCTCAGTTCCCTCATCCATAAAAAGTGATAATTATAATACCAACCTGATAGGGTTGTTTAGGATTAAATGACATAAGGAGATAATCCATTTAAAGCCCTTGGTCCAAAGCCTGGCAGATAATAAGGACCCAATGAATGTTACTTAGTTATTGTTACTTTGGCAGCATGACCTTGGAAAAGTCATCTAAGCTTTTTGACCCTCAGTGTCTTCTCCTATATAATGAGCTGATTAGATCATGAACTTGAGTCTCTTTTACTTCCACTATTCCCTGACTAAATTCAAAGAGGTTACAGGAAGATAATGTCAAAGACAGAATAAACAGGCATCCCCAAGGGCTTGGGCCTTGACTGTGGGGCCTGCAGTTAATACTATATAAAACGTTCTGGATGAGAAAAAGGGTATCTGCTTACTAAATTTTCTACTATATAATTATAATATACAAACCTATATAGATTTTTAAACACATGTATTTTTATTCAATAATGCGCTCTTGACAAGTTTCACATAAATAAAAAATTTTGATGTAATTATGTTTTAAGTTTACTAAAGGAACTTTAAAAAAAACTGAAGCTCACTGTGTAAGGTGAGATTTACAAGGGAATTCACAGCAAAAATTCCTCTGTTACCAACAGAACAATTCAGCAGTGATTTAAAACATTTTTAGTGTTTTTAGAGCAAATATATCATGTATTGATCATAACAGATGCCTGGAAATAATTACCAGATGACTTGGGTGGAGGTGGTAGATCCTATAGATTTTGTGAGGCATGGGGTAGATAAAACTCAATTTTTCCAAAGTGCTGTCTAGCTATCATAAGAATATTTATTGTGGAATAACTCCTTATTCTCTTCTTTTGATACAATTTATTGTTTTTTAAGCTTTTATTCACTGGTAGGCCTATCTCTGAAGTCTATATAGTACTGATTTTAAAATAATTCTATTTTTGTAGCTCAACATTATCTGACTTGTTGTTTTATAATATATTCTATATGTGTTAGGGCTGGACTACTGCTTCTTTGCCAGAATATTATTAAAATTTCTAAACTTTTATTTTTCCAAATAACTTTTAGAATTGTTATGTCACATTTCCAAACTATATTCTGTTTGCTGGCATTTTGATTAGACTTGGTTTAGACCAATAAATTAAGTTGGGGGAATACACATGGTTATAATACCCAATTTATCTGGTCAAAGAACATACCTCTTGAAGGATGAGTTGGTTATTTGCTGAGGACAGTATGTTATAAGGCTACTGCCACAGCACAGAAAACAATCTTTAGGTACAGAAAAGGATACTGTATAGCTAATAATAAACAGATAAATACCTATTCTCAACTTCACTAAGGATAGGACAACATAGAATGGGATTTGGTTTAGCAGTTAAGGAGATCTTGCTAACTATGAGAATTTTAAGACACTAAAATACATTCTCTCGGAACAGCTTGCTAGGTCCTAAGCTAATGCTTAACGTGCATTATCTTATTTCATCCTTCAACAACTCCATGAGTAGGTACAAATTCTCAAGGCTGAGATGAGAGAAGGGGTTAGGAGGGGTGGCCCCCTGAGGTTTCTTTCCAGGGGAGCTCTTACCCGTTTGGCCACTGAGATTTCTTGTTGTTCTTCCCACTTCTTCCGATCGTTCCTTACACGGGCTTTATACTCTGCAAGCTCAGGCAGTTCTTCCAGCCATCGATGACGAGCATTTTGCACAGCTGTTTCTACCTGTAGGATATTGCAACAGAAAGAGGTAAAGTGAGTCAGGAAGGCAGCTGGGTGCCATCCAACCACCCTATGCGTATCCAAACCTCAATACAGCTTACAGCCTTACATGTGGCAAATTTTCCTACTGACGAGAATAAATTTGTAATTGTGAATACCACTAAAATGGTATGAATGCTTGAGATGGGGAAGTTTATATTGGGTATGCTTCCACAATTTAAAAAAATAAAAGAGCAACTATAGAGACAAAAACAATTAAATGCAATACAATATCCTGAATGGGATCTAATAATGTTAAGGCCCAAAAGGACATTATTGGGACATACGAAGAAATTGAATAGACTGTAAGCTTTATATCAATGTTAAATGGCTTGAACTTGATAACTTTATTTAAGGGATTTACATAAATAAATATGCTTGTTCTTAGGAAATGTACATGGAAATATTAGGTGTTTGAGGAGCATGAGGTATACAACCTACTCACATATGTTTAGAAATTAGATATAGTTAGATAACTAGAGAAGGAAAGAAAGAAAGAGGGAAGGAAGGAAGGAAGGAAAATTTGGCAAAATGTTAAGTTAGTAGATCTGGATATTTGATGGGTATGTTAGAATTCTCTGTATGAGTTTTTTATTATTTTTGCAACTGTCCTGTAAGTTTCAAATTATTTCAAAATAAGTTTAAGAATGAAAAAAAAATGAATTTGTGACTAATAAGGGTGATACATCAATTCAGGCAAAATTTAAGATGAATTATGAGGGTGATCTGATGCAAATCTATCACCAGTTACCATAAGATCATTTATTAAATAATCTTTCCTTATTTCCTTGTTTTGAAATGCATACAGATATACACACACATACACCCATACATGCACACATAAGTAGCTGGATTTCTTACTCAAATGGTAAATACATTTATATGTAGATTCCAGGGAGTTAAAAATATGGGGAAAAGATAAAGCTTCTATAGAAGTGTATATTCCTTACAAAGTTATTATCAATGTTTCCTTCCTGCTATATCATGCTATTTGTTTTTCTTTACAAGATCTATAATTTGTAAATACCAAAGCAGCACCCTTAAACATGTCACTCTGCCTATAGGAAATTTTCTTAACTCTGTTCAAATCTTTTAGTAAACACTTCAGAAAACTATTTTTTAAATGTGTTGAAGATGTCCTTGATACCATTACATATATATGCCTAGTTTCTAGACTTTAAGGTTGCCCTGTAAAATCATGAAGAACAATTTAACAAATAAGAAAAATTTCAAGTATTTATCAAAAGCTGAGTATATTTTTAAAACTTTACTCCAGGTGTTATCCTGTTTAAGAGGTTATAATAAATAATAGCTCTAAACTAATAGCTGTATAGTAGACAGTATATTAAAGTCCAGGGACCTCTGAGCATCCAGAAACCCTATTTTCAAAACAATATTAAGACATCATCTGGACAGGCATATAGACCTATGGAATAGAATTGAGAGCTCAGAAATAAACCCTCACATCTGCAGCCAAGTGATTTTTGACAAGGGTGCCAACTATACTCAATGAGGAAATAGTCTCAAAAAATGGTACTGGAAAAACTAGATATCCAAATACAAAAGAATGAAAGTGGATCTCTACCTCACATGTAAACATTAACTCAAAATCGATAAAAGGCCTAAATATAAGAGCCAGAACTATGAAACTCCTAGAAGAAAACATAAGGAAGCATCTTTGGGACCTTATATTAGGCAATAGTTTCTTAGACTTTATAACAAAAGCATGAGCCAAAAAAGAAAAAATAGATGATTGGGACCTTATCAAAATTAAAAAAAAAATCTTTTGTGCAGAGGACATTATCAAAAAAGTGAAAAAGATAAACTACAGGATGGGAGAAAATATTTGGAAATCATATATCTGATATGGGTTTAAATTCCAGAATATATAAAGAACTGCTACAATTCAACAGTGGAAAGACAAACAACCCAGTTAAAAAACAGGCAAGGGGCTTAAAAAGACATTTCTCTAAGGAAGATACATAAATGGTCAATAAGCACATGAAAAGATGCCCAACGTCATTAGCCATTAGGGAAATGCACATCAAAACCACAATGTGATACACCATTTCACACCCACTAAAAGGGCTACTATTAAAAAAAAACAGAAGATAGCAAAGGTGAGGATGTGGAGAAACAGGCACACTCATTTATTGTTGGTGAGAATGTAAAATGGTATAGCTGCTGTGGAAAACAGTTCAGCAGTTTCTCAGAAAATTAAATATAGAATCACCATATGACCTGGCAATCCCACTTCTAGGTATATACCCCAAAGAATTGAAAGCAGGGACTCAAGCATATGTTTGCACACTGATGTTCATAGTGGCATTATCCACAATTGCCAAAAGATGGAAGCAACCCAAGTATCCATCAATAGATGAATGGAAAAACAAAATGAGGTATATACATACAGTATAAAAAGAAGGAAGTTCTGATACAGGCTACAACATGGATGAACTTTGAAGACCACGTTGAGTGAAACAAGCCAGACACTAAAGGACAAATATTGCATGAACTCATTTGTATGAAATAACAGAATATGTACATTCATAGAATAAGAAGTTAGAGTACAGGTCACTGGAGGTCAAGATGGAGGTGGGGAATGATGAATTAATACTTAACTGGTATAAAGTTTCTATTCTGGAAAAGTTTTGGTAATGGGTGGTGGTTGTGGCAGCATTGTGAATGTAATTAACAACACTGAATCAAACACTTGAAAATGGTTAAAATGGGAAGTTTTAGATTATGTTACTATGACAAAAATTTTAAAAACCCATAGTAGTGTACAACACAAAGAGTGAACTCTAATGTAGAATATGAACTATAGTTTTAATACAATTATAATAATATTGTTTCATTAATTTTAACAAAGAGATCTGTGCTGGTTTGAAGCTGTTATTTACCCCAGAAAAGGCCACGTTCTTTTAATCCATTCTTGTGGGTGCAGACCTGTTGTGGGTGGGACCTTTTGATAGGTTGTTTCAATTGAGATGTGATCCAACCCATTCAAGGTGGGTCTTAATCCTTTACTGGAGTCCTTTATGAGAGGATAAAGGACAGAAAAAAATCTGAGAGCTTGGAGAGAGAAACACCCAGAGAAGTCTAGAGAGAGCTGAGAAAAACCCCCGGAGTAGCTGAGAGCCACTGAAACCAGAACCCAGGAGAAAAGGACCAGCAGAGGTCATCATGTGCCTTCCTATGTGACAGAGGGACCCCAGATGCCAGTGGCCTTTCTTCAGAGCTTTAGTAAACCAAAACAGTGCCACACTAATGCAAAATGTTCATAATAGGGAAAACTGTATATGTATGTGGGGGGGGGAGGGTATATGGGAACTCCATATAATCTGCATGATTTTTCTGTAAACCGACAACTTCTTTAATAAGGAATCTTACAAAAATATTTTCAAAACAATATTAAAACATGATCTGCCTTTTTCATTCTTATTTTCTCATGAGTGAATGGTACCACTCTCAAGAGCTACAGGGTGGGTGGTATTATCTTTGCAACCAGTGCAATGTGTGCTTGGGTATTCTTGTGTTTTAAATTTTTCTCAGATTTATTGTCAAATACATTAAAATATTAATAGATACAGACCCACAAAATCTCTTTGGAGTTTCAATTTTTTAAACTGTAAAGGAGACCTGAGATCAAAAAAATTTGAGAACCACTGTAATAGGTAATATCCATATAACAGACATAATCTTTAGTCTGTTACACAGAGCTATCCTTTAGCCTGACACATCTTGGAAATTAAGTAATTTGCTCTAGCTTAAAATGACCTAGCTTTGTTAGTACTTCATAGGAAAAGCAGCAACATTGCTTCTTGGTAGCTGATGGGAATTACAGACAAAGTGCCATTTAAGAGGCACGCTTGCAGATTCAATTCTCCCTCAAGTCTCAACATAAATATTGTTAAATATCTTATTTGCTTTAAATTTGCTTATCAACAGCTACTTTAGTGGAATATTTTCCATAAAATTAGATATGAAAGATTTGTAACTAAATCGTGCTTAATTCCGATGTAAACCCACCATCTTTAACCTTGGTGTTCGTAATGCTTATACTATTTGATCTCAGAGGCCCAAACATTTACAAAAAGAATATATTAAAAAAAAAAACAAAACAAAACTCTGAGTGGTGACAGAAGTATAATGAAGACAATTTTAGGGACATAAACATAATTGGTTTTCTATAGAAATGCATAAAATTTTAAAAACATAAAAGTTGTAAACAAGTTTAACAGAAGCATTTTAAGGTTTTCATAACTGGATGGGAGTTCCAATAACTTTACTCTATATCCTGCCTATTACCTGTTTGGCAATATTTTCACAGTGTTTGAGTTCCAGTTCAACTTCAAGTTTCTTCAAGGCCCCCTTGATAGCGATTTGCTTCTCTTGCTCTAAATCTTGCTGAATCTTTCGCTTCTGCTCTTCTATCATCGCTGCTATCTCCTTCTTGGAAATTATACCAGTTGTGGTTACTTGGTCAGTCTGGCTGCCACAATCTGAGGTCTTCTTTTTCATTTCCTTTATAGTTTGATCCAGCTTAGACTGCCACTCCTTTTCAAGCTGTTGAATGAGTTCTTGTTTAATCTGTTTTCAAAAGAAAAATTGAGCAGAAAAATATTCAAATAAGTAAAAATTAGAATTAGTAGCCAAAAAAGCAACCACAGCTTTTTGAAAATGATCTAAACATCATTATAGTAATTATATGAGGTTTAGAAATTTAGTCAATGAAAATATATCTTCAAGTAAAACCTGAAAGTTACACTTGGACCTTATCTATGTGACAGAAGTAACATGGAAGATTTAAGTAAATTGTGTAAGGTCAGGCTATCTTGCTCTGAAGACAGAACCTTCTGGAAACTTTGACATTGCCATTAAAAAGATGGAATGATTTAAAAAAAAACTCAAAAAAAACCTTTTGATATTAATAATATGTTTTGCCATCAACACCACGCTTTGTACAATGCAAGCATTCCAGTAAGTCTAATTAATGAACCTAAATTGAAAGGACAGTCTTAAAAAAATAGTTGTATTCACATTAGAAACTAGCTTGTTATGATGTTAAAGTCTACTTAGTAGACTGTGCAGAACATCTTAATGATTCTTTTCCATCTGCAGCAGTGCAATGGGACGGATCCAAACAGAAATCAGTCTTATGCACAAGTGTGAAACAGCAAAATTTGCTCTTCCCTTTTCCTCTTCTCCACCTTCCAGTTAACCAAGGTTCTCTTCTCTACCTCCTGGATATCCAAGTTTCTCAAACTGCTTCCCTGACTACCAAAGTTCCTGGCTGTGTTGCTGCACTTGAAATGGCCCTCTTTTTACCATCTCATGCTTTCCTGACATTCTGCCAAAAACATTTGGTCTTTTATATCATTCCCCTGGTAAATAATTGGCTAGCAAATCCAACTAAAAAAGAAAACAATTTGCAACAATGTACAAATAGTGGATTCGTTTTGTACCATCCAGATTACATAATTTTATATTAAAAAATGACTAGTAGAAAGAATTTCAGGTACCAGCACTAGATTAAAGGAAATTCTATTTGGGGAGAGGGATGGGAGACGAGAGGCTGGGAGGCCAAAAAACAGGACAGTACAGTCTTGAGATAGCATTGGCCTCTAAAATTTGCATTACTGTAGACAGGAGAAGCTAGTTTAAACAAACTTGAGAATTTATTTCATTTCCCAATAAGTTTTTTGAGATCAGGAAGTTGGTTCTTAACTTTCTAGGAAACTATTAGCATTTCCCAGCCTCATTTGCTACTTACGCAATCAAGGTATAAATCCCATGCTTCTACACCTGCCCAGTCATCACTTCTTTCTTCTAACCCATAATAAGGATTATTTTGTTAATTACAGATATTGGTCTGGCATTATCAGAATCATTTCACAATATAAAATTAGGACCTGGTTTCTTTTTGAGGATTTTCACTCAAAGGAATGCCATAAAATCTGTTGTTTCCTGAATCTGGTTGAAAAGTTAAGAGGGTAGATATTTTTAAAGCTAAAATTGATGTGGTAAAGTGCTAATAGCTCGATTTTGATATGTAAAAGTGGTGATGATACAGGTACTTTGCAATTTAAAATTGTCTGTCTGCACAAGAAGAATTCTCCCAACAGAGTTAATACTATACTTTTTTTAACATGGTGACCAGAAAATTTTAACCCACACCTCTTTTTGTTCCTTCTCCCAGTGTGCTTTGGCTGAGGTCACTTCATTTTCAACCCGCCATTTAATATCAGTTTCTTGTTCTTTCTGCCACTTGCTCTTTTCCATCATAAGGGTATCTTGGTACTTTTCTTCAAGTTCCACCTGCAGTTTGCTTACATATTCTTCTCTCTTTTCCAATACCTGTTTCTTTAAACAAAATTCAAGAAAATATCTCTTTGCAACACTTACCAGTCTCCAAGTCAAACTTACAAAATAATGATTGTATGCATGCAACAGAGACAAATGATCTTTACCTAAAGGCTAACTCCATCAGATGAATAAACTGCCTTTAAAGACCTGCTTACGACTCAAGTATTTTGAGAAAAAACTCAAAATGGCTATTTTTTAAATAGAAGTATAGAATATAATAAACGCATGCCCAGAAGACCAAATACTCTTTTTAAAAAGTAAAACTGACAGTCTTGATCCTAGCATATCTTAGACCCTACCTGTCATGGTATCACTCAGGTACCATAGCCCAGTAAAGATTTACAGTTTTTAAAAGCCTCGTATTCTGAGAGAAGCCAAAAAACAGCTCCACTATAAATTCTGTGATAAATCTGAATTTTGTGGTGTTTTTAAAATGAAAGGCCAAAAACTTATCAAAACTAAAGTGCTACCCAATCAGGACCATCAAGTATCATTTGAAATTTGATAATTTGAACTATTCATGCAGCCCTCTCTATTCATCCTAGGAATCCAGCTGATCTGAAAACTGGATTCCCTTGCATTATGATCTGTCACTGAAAATAAAACACCACTCTGTGATCAAAATTACCTATGAAAGTTTGTTTGCTTGTTTTTTGTTTTCGTTTTTAGTTTTCTGGAGGTTCCACCAAGATGCCATGGGGAATCTCCCCTTGAGGCCAACTTGAGTATAATGCCAGAGAAGTAGACCTCATATATCTATTACTACACAGCAGCAGAGCTTTTGTTCTGAGTCTCTTTTAGCATTATTTCTAATTCATGACTATCCGTTGCATGGGCTTTTTTCCTAATTCACAGCTGATCTAGATTATTTCTGTCTTAATGCCCATCTGATCCCTCTCTACCATGGACACACGCTGAGAAGATGATATCTATCTTTGCTTAGTTTGTATACTTTCGGAAATCACCATTTCTTCACATTCAGGTCACAGCAACTGCTGTTGTACCAAGACTGTAGGGTATTTAACCACATTGTGGCAGACTGAATTATGTACCCCAATTTAGACATGTTCTTAATCTCAATCCCCATTCCCATGGGTATGAACCCATTGTACATAAGACCTGTTAAAGATGTTATTTTAGTTAAGATGTGGTCCAACTGAATGAGGGTGGGTCTTAATCTGGATTACTGGAGCCCTTATAAAGAGAACTGGGAAGATACAGAAGCAGGAGAGGAGAGGATATCACCATGTTACATAAGGCAGGGATTCAAGCCAAGGAACTGCAAGCCAGCACCTGAATGCTGTGGACCTTGGGGAAGCAAGCCTTCTAGCTGCCAAAACCATTAGACAATACCTTCCTGTTGTTTAAACCAAACTATTGTGGGGTATTTTTCATAGCAGCCGGAAAACTAAGACATACTTGGTGGAGGAAGTTGATCAGTGTGTCACATCATATATCACTGCTATTAATTTTGATGACTTTAGAAGAAATCTCCAAGTTGTCTTGTCTATGTACATCTATCCTTCAGCGGCTATTCCCATACGTATTTGAATTTCCTTTTGAGTTTGCTAGTGCCCCATTGGCCAAAGCAAGTCATATGGCTAAGATCAGATTCAAGGGATGAAAAAGATTCCATCTCTTGATAACAGCTGCAAATCACATTGCAAAGGGGCCTGTATTCAGGGATGGAAAGAATTTATGGCCATCTCTGCAATCTACCACAATGAGAAAAACCTTACCTTCCTCTCTTTACAGAGGAAAAGTAACAGATTCATTGGTCATAGGGATCTGCCATCTGAACACACTAAAGGAATATCTAATTTTAAAAGTTCTACCATTAAAGGGATATTTTTAAAATATTTAAATGTGTTTTGCATGGCTTGGACAGCACAAAACTCTACCTTCTAAGAAGGACTTACTTAATTTGTGTAACCGTTGTAAAAAATTAGCCTTAAGGTGTGCAGGAATGGAATTATAAATGAATGGGAATGTTAATCACCTCTGCTTTTCTGGAGGTTCATATCCTCCATTAATTACTACCTAATCTAAAGGGTTCTGCATGTATGACTATTTTTTCTTTCCCTTAATGAGCCAGGTTAACATGTGAGGAAAATTCTCTGTGCTAATAAAAGCTGTTAAAACTTGGAATTGAGTTCTACTTAACCAACAACCTGACTCAACAAGTGTTTCAGAAAACACTACGTATGAAACAGGAAAATATACCCACAGATTCTGGTATTCCCTGTCTTATAGATTCTGTACCTAGGCGAAATGGCTGAAGACCTGCAGAAAAGGGCTATCCCAAAAGTTCCTTAGTTTGTTCCCGAGTTTAATAAGATTCTTCCATTGGGTGAGTGTAAAATATTTCCTAGGAAAACAGACCGGTATACCTTTGCCTACCTACAAAGGATATGAAAAGATTAAAGTCTCTAAAATTTAACAGTGTTCCTGGTCTAACTAATTTATAAACACTTACTAAGGCTTTTATAATTCTACAATTTAAAAACTAAAGAATTCCCAGAGAAGGAAGAAATTGAACTTCAAATGCCATATATACACTGGCCCTTTAACTAAAACTCAAAGAAACTACTAGCCCAGGTGACTGCTAGATAAGAAAGAAATGCAAATAGATGTTAGGCTAACAACTGATAGTCATAAAAATAGTATTAATGACACCTTCTGAAAGTTAATAGTTGGTTAATGAATACAGAAAAATAATATGAATATTGTAAGTCCTTGGACGATTAGATTGGCTTGACAGCTGTTTTGTTTTCAATCTGATCTTTCAACATTATGGAATATCATACAAGCAAAATATTTTATTTTACACAAGATTCGGGATTATTTTTCACAAAGAAAGACATTAATTTGAACTTCCTAAATTTTCTACAGTGGTTTAGGGGTTATATAAACTATCATGGTCTTCTCAAAATACTTATGGTTATGAGAGTGTTAGCAAATGTACTTACTCAAATTAAATTATTACAACTGATGTCTTATGAACAGACAAGACTGAAGATCATTAACCTTAATTACTCCCCTTGCACTTTCATGCAAAATTTGTAAACATCATCTCTCTAAAAAACTTTGAATATTAACAATGACTTATGTTTTATAACGGCAATTTAAAAGTAATTTCAAAGTTCCTTAATTGACTTTAGGACCTTGGACTAGTATTAAACTAAGTTTACAGTAATCTTTAGTTGCCTGGAAATTTTCTAATTGGTAGTAAAATTCATAATTAACAACTTCTATCCTTGTCTATATAAAACATATTTTTTCTTTGTAGCACTCTAAGATGGCAAATTCAATGTGATAGCAACAGTTATATATAAGATGTTGAAGAAATAAAAATAAAGCTAAAGTTGAAAGCTTTATACTGATATAGGTGTGTATTTTAAACACCTACTTATAAAAATGAATTAAAATTATTAAACAAAGAAAGCTTATGAATGAGAAACCCAAAAGAAAATCGATCTGCTCTAATATGTAATGGCATGGTAATCATGAGCAAAGAAAGATGCTAAAAAAATTAGGTATGTTTGCATTCTCTCCAGAGTTTATTACCTCACATTCTTATGAGAGCTTTCTGGTGTATTAAGCCCACTGTTTTGGAACAGCTGTTGAGTCAGAAAGAAAGCATAACCTCCTCTAGGTCTATTATGAACTAGGAAAATGTTATAACTATGAATGTTTCCAAATTGTACACCTTTCAGGATGAACAGAAGCATTTTTATGTGCAAAAATTGGCACAATTATCAGCAACAAATTGATTTTTAAGATGTTTCTAGGTATAAAATACATTCATATAAAAATAATAAAACTAGATCAAAACCTCATACCTTATGCACAAATTAACTAAAAATCAATAATAGATTAAATGGAAAATACAAAACTATAAAATATTTAGATGAAATCATAGGAAAAAAATCTTTATGACCTGGTGTTCAGCAGGTCATTTCAGCAGAAATTGTTAGGCATGACACCAAAAAACACTATCCATAAAAGAAAAAATTAATAAATTGGATTTCATCAAAATTAAAAATGTTTGCTCTGCAAAGAACACTAGTAAGAGAAGAAAAATACCAGCTCCAGACTGGGAGAAAATATTTAGAAGTCATGTTTCTGACAAAAGACTTAGATCCAGAATACATTGAGAGAAAAAAAAAAAAGCTTACCATTCAAATTTAAAAATGGGGGAAAGACTTGAACAGACACTTCATCAAAGAGGATATAAGGAAAGCAAATAAGGACATGAAAAAATGTTCAACATCTTTAGCCAGTGGGAAAATGCAAATTAAAATCATAATAATACACTACTATGTATAAATTAAAATGCTTAAAATAAAAAATGCTGACAATAACCTAGTGCAGGCAAGGATATAGAGCAACTGGAACCTTCATCCACTGCAGGTGGGAGTGCAAAATGGTAGAGCCACTCTGGAAAATGGTTTCACAGTTTCTTATACAGTTAAACATATAATTACCATATAACCAAGCAACCACTCTCTTAAATATTTACCCTGAAGAAATCGAACTTTTGTTTACACAAAATCCGGTATACCACTGTTTATAGCAGCTGTATTCATAAACACAACATGGAAACAACCCAAATGTCCTGCAGTGGGTGAGTGGATAAATAAACAGTGGTATCACCATACAAAGGAATGCTACTCTACAAGGAAGGAACTCCTTATATGTGCAAAAACATGGATGAATCTCAAAGACATTACCACTGAATGAAAGAAGCCAGTCTCAAAAGTTTCCATACTGTATGATTCCATTTATATGCCATTCTTGAAAAGACAAAACTATGGTGACCAAGAACAGACGAGTGGTTGACAGGGGTTAGGGACTGGGGATGGGTATAACTACAAAGGGATAACACAAGGGATTTTTTTTAGCATGTGATGAAACTGTTCTGTACCATAATAACTCCACACATGTTAAATTCACAGAACTGTACACCAAAAGAAAAAAAAGAAATTTTATGGTATGATAATTTTGAAACTTTTTAAAGAAAAAAAATTAGCCTGGAAGTTTTTCTGAAAGACAAAGTAGAAGTTAAAACTTTTCTTCTTGCACCTGTACACAAATACTTACTTAAGAGCCAGAATATCAGTCAGTGGTAGCTATTAATTGCAACCTATCTTTATGTAAGACCCAACTTTATAGTCAAATTGATTTTTTTTGAGTACCAGAAACATTCCTGAAAAAAAAGACCTCCTTGAGAAAACTGCTTTTATATTCTTGCCAATATACAGTCAAAAAAAGAAAGACTCACACTAAAGATCTCTGTTTTTTTAAACATTACTGAAAGTTACATCCTCCATTTCTAGGTAATTTAAGATTCCTTCTCACCTAAGAACAGCTTCCTTTAGAAGTTCTTTTTCCACTAGATGATGTGCGTCTATGGCATGTTTTTTCACTAAATTAGTCTATTCAAAAATAATCAAAATATTAAATGAACTAAAATCCTCGCCTGCCCCTTTCTGTTCTTTTTAAGTCTGTGGTGGCAATAGTTTGCTTTAATATAACTTATTAAGAAACCTCTATAGAACATTTATTCAAGCCTTTAAAAATATTTTCTAATCTTGGGGCAGGTGGCTTTCAAACTGGGGTCTGTGTCAGCTGGTCCAAAGTGCAACGGGAGTTAGACCTGAGTCAGCGTGAGTTTTCCTGCCAGGATGGGAAAGAGAAAGAGGAGGATCTAACTGCTGGACACTCACCAGCAGCAACTGGAAGGATTCAGCAGAGTTAGAGAGCATTCTGTAGCCCTTCCAGCTTCCCTGAAACATGAGAGCATCCCTGAGGGTGTCATTTCAACACTTCAGCCTCCCCATATCCTCCATATCATCACCTTCTCCATCATGAGAGACCCAAGTTCAAACTCCTGGCCTTCTCACTGGTAGAAAAAAAATGACACTTAGGTACTGAGAGAGAAATGGGTCCGAGGAAAATGTCTCTGGAGGAATCCTTTGTGCAGTGCTCACAGGACTGGGAAGGTCTTCTGGGTAATCTACAACCAAGTGCAAAATGAGGATCCACAGGTCTCAGACTTGAAGTGACTGTGATCCACTCTTGCTTATTTTAGAACTTTTGTCCTCTTAGGATAAATCTCTAAGGAAAAATCATTTGTGTATGTATGTGTTTGTGTGTGTCTGTGTATGCCATTTCCTACTGAGGTTTAGTAATCATTTCAGTACTTACTGGATTTCATGAGCTACATAAGTGTGAGACAAAAGTAAAGGCTTCTGAGCACATACACACACACATTTCACAAGGGAGCAAGTATACTGGTTTAGATGACAATGCTGAGGACTGAGGGGGAAAATGATGTAACTACAATATACGCTTGCACTGTACCTTCTCCTCCTGAGACTCTTGCACCTTTTCCATGGTCTTCCTGAGAGTCAATTCTAGATTATCCTTCTCTCTACACACTGCCAGGTAACATTCCTGAACAGCAGCCATCTCCTTGTTCATCTTATCTAAGTCAGACCTTGGATACACAAAACAAGCAACTAAATGACCACATAAAAAATTCAAGGGCTGTATAACAAACAATTATCCTCTTAGTTACAGGAGAATTGTAGTCTGTATAGCTTAAAGGGCAGCTAAACTCTTTTATGCTTACCTAAGCTGCAAGCGAGTTCCCTCATAAACCTCAAAGAGTTGCTGCTTCTCCAGAGCATGCTTAGCTAACAGGCTTTCACGTATTTGGTCTTTCATGGCTTCATGATGCTGCTGATAAGTCCTCTCACACCTAGAATCAGAAAGTGGAATCTCAAGTAATGCCCAGTATTACTAAAAACACCAAGATGATTAATTTTCCTTTCTTCCGTTCTACCCCTTCCCGCAACTATAATTTGATTTTCCCCAACCAAAAGCAGTAATAATTAATTTACAACAGATGATCATAAGAGAATTTTCAAAAACTTTTTTTCTTCAAATGTTGCCAGAGAAAAACTAAAAACTTGGATGTGAGAATGTTCCACTTCTTCAAACAGAGATAATGGCCCATTGTTCATGACTTCAGTTTCTAAAAAATTAGTTGAAATGTTTGAAGGTATGGTCCAAAATTCCAAGTCATCTATATTAAACATAAATGCAAGAAGTACCCAACTCACAAGTAAGTTATGTTCCAAAAATCAGTTTCCAAGTTTATGATTTGGTACTTGGAAGACATACTCCTTTCTCAAAGACTTCTTCCTTATAAACAATAGTTGGTTTCCCCAACTAGACTAACAGAGAAACTATTTAAGCTATGAACTACAATTTCGATGGTACTAAAGAATCCAACCCACTGTCTAATATTGTTTCTATGGAAAATATGTTCCAAATTCTAATTTGAGAAGGCAGGGACTCATCTCCTCCAAACCATAGTCTCAGCAGGGATTGTTTACTCTGTCATTTTTCTTGAATCCTTCTTTTCTGGATGGGTAGAGAGGAGGGCACAGCCCTAGGGAAGACAGCAGGGAAGTAGGTATTACACCTTTATAGAGACCTTACCGATCCACAGCTTCTTGTTTATCTCGGTCAAAATCTTGTACCATTTGTCTCATTTGATTACATAAATCCTGATTTGTATTTCTCAGTTTTTCTTCAGTTTCTTTAAGTTCCTAGATATAAAATAATAAATTATTTAGAGGAAATAAACATTTTAATTAATTAATCTAATCTTTTTTTTTTTTTTTGGCATCCTCTGTGATTTACTTATCTCTCCCAAATAAAATTGTTTGATAATCATTTTCATAATCCAACAAAAGAAAAAAAAATCTCTTTGCACCTTGGTAAAGCATGGATTCATTACTTAGACACAAGCTTCCTGGTAGGGGTAAAAGTTAAAATTTTGTATGAAAGGAAAACAGACAAGTATTGGCTAACTAATGCCTTAAAGTAAGTGTTGGAATTCAATAATCTTCAGCAACCATCTACATAAGTAAAGCTTTGCATTTTGATGAAGAGCTGGCTAAGGAGGAAAGAACATCTTTTTAGCTATGCTACTATATAGGCAGGACACTGGAATTATACTAACTTACCTTCCAATGAAAGTACTACCAAATGACCATTGGAGTAAAGGGAAATAATTGAAACCCATAACTGCCTATTAATAAACTCACCTACTCACTCAAATTGCCTGTCTTCAAAAAGTATATCATTTCCTTAGTATTTGATGAATCCATGAAAATTTTCATAAAATACAGGAATTTTTTTTAGTCACCTGATTTTGTTGTTGTAAAACTTGAATTTCATTTTTAAGTTGAAGAATATCATCTTTGACAATCATATCAGAAGCAGAAGAGTCAGGCCATAATTGATTAGCTGGTTTTGCTGAAGTATCTCGTTTAGTCTAAATAGCAAAAGAAGTTAAAAATTTTTCAGGGTTTAAACAATTTTAATTATTCATTGTGAAATAATTTCACATGTAAGGAAGAAACTGCAAAAACAATTCAAATAATTTCTATATACCTTTCATCTATCTTTCCCAAATATAACCACAGTATAATTATCAAAACCAGGAAATTAACACTGATGTACAACTGTTATATACAGATTTTATACAAATTTCTCCAATTTTTCTCTAATATTTTTTACTGTTGCTGGATCCAATCCACAATCCCACACTGCATTTAGCTGTCATTAGTCTCATTAGTCTCTTCCATTCTGTGACAGTTCCTCAGTCTTTGTCTTTCAAAACAAGGACATTTCTAAAGAGAACTAGCCAGTTATGGTCTAGGATCTCCCTCAAATTGTTTTTTTTTTTCTGATGTTACTTCATTATTAAATTAAGGTTATACATTTTTGGCATGAATTCAGGTTATAAATTTTTATTTCATTTTATTTCATTTATTCATTTGGCATGAATTCAGGTTATACATTTCAGCCACTACAGTGATGTGCCCTTTTCAGTACATGACAACAGGAGGCACATATCAATATGTATCTTAGGACAAGATACTTTGAGACTACACAAATAACCTATTATCAAACTTTCATCCACTAAAGTTTAGCATTTATTCTATTTCTGTATTGATTTCTCTATTTATTTTATTTGTTCATTTCAGAATGGACTCATGAATATTATTTTAACAATAGATACAATGTTTAAGACTCATGATAGACTTTGACAAATTGCATTCTACAAGGGTTATACAATTTATACTGTAAGGTACTGCATGATTCTGTTCAACTCTCTTCATCTCAATAGTAGTGATTATTTTTATTTTTTTGAAATAAATTCGTAGTTATAGGAACAGTTGCAAAACAATACAAACCCCATACACAGAACTCCAGCATACCCTGACCTCCCTCCCCCAATACCCTAAACCCCCAACTTTAACATGCTGTCACATCGCTATTTCTTTCCCTCCCTCCCTCCCTATCTATCATCCATCATCTATTGCTCTGTCTCCTGAACAGAAGCAAGCATGAGAGCAAGCTGCACACATCCTTGAACAAACACTGTAATTCACATATACACTTCCCATGAACAAGAACATTCTTTTATGCAATCCCATTAAGCGCAGCTAAGAAATACGAGAGATTCAACAATGATACAAAGCTTACATTCTACATTTCCTTTTCCTTATGTCTCAACTGAGTCCCTTTGAGCCTCCTGTCCTCCATCCTCAGATCCCATCCAGGTTCATCCTTGGCATTCAACTGTCATCTATTTAGACTGTCTTTTTTATTTTTATTTTTTTTTTCAATTGTGGAAACATATATACAGCCTAAATCTTCCCATTCCACCCTCTCCCTAGCATTCCATTAGTGGGATTAATCACATTTAGAATGTTGTAATGCTCTTTCCTACCTTCCATTACTGGTAATTTCCCTTCTCCTCAAACAGCAATCCTACACTCATTTCTTAACTCCCCATTGCCCCTTCCCCCATTTCTCTTAACCTATACTCTACTTTTCAACTCTATGGTCATATTCTCTCATAATTTCTTTGTGTTTACTGTGGGGCTTAAAATTAACCTCTTAAATCCATAACAATCTTGTTTTTCTTTGATACCACCTTCACTTCAATAGGACACATAAGCTATGTTCCTATACTCCTCCATTCCCCCACCTTTATATAGCTGTCTAAAATTACATATTTTACATTGAGTTCAAAACCACTGATTTGTCCTTAGAGTTTGTGTATTTTATATCATGTAGGAAGTAAATAGTGGAGTTACAATTCAAAAATTATTGACTTCTATTTGTATTCCATTGTGGTTGGAGAATGTACTTTGAATATATTCAAATTTTTTTTTGTTTTGTTTTGTTTTGTTTTGTTTTGTTTTAATTTACTGAGGCTTGTTTTATGTCCCAGCTTATGGTCCCTTCTGGAGAAACATCCATGATCACTAGAGAAAAATGAGTGTCCTGATGATTTGGGATGTAAGGTTCTATATATGTCTGTTAAAATTCTCTATATCTCTTTCTCCTTTCTTTGTTTCTTTGTTGGTAGGGCTCCCTTTAGTATCTGGAGTAAGGCAGGTCTTTTATTGGCAAACTCTCAGCATTTGTTTGTCTGTGAAAAATTTAAGCTCTCCCTCAAATTTGAAGGAGAGTTTTGCTGGATAAAGTATTCTTGGTTGGAAATTTTTCTCTCAGAATTTTAAATATGTCATGCCACTGCCTTCTTGCCTCCATGGTGGCCACTGAGTAGTTGCAACTTAGTCTTACGTTGTTTCCTTTGTATGTGGTGAATTGCTTTTCTCTTGCTGCTTTCAGAACTTGCTCCTTCTCTTCAGAATTTGAGAGTCTGATCAGAATATGTCTTGGAGTGGGTTTATTTGGATTTATTCTATTTGGAGTTCGCTGGGCATTTATGCTTTGTGTATTTATATTGTGTAGAAGGTTTGGGAAGTTTTCCCCAACAATTTCTTTGAATACTCTTTCTAGACCTTTACCCTTCTCTTCCTCTTCTGGGACACCAATGAGTCTTAAGTTTGGACGTTTTATTTTATCTATCGTATCCCTGAGATCCATTTCGATTTTTTCTATTTTTTTCTCCATTCTTTCTTTTGTTCTTTCATTTTCTGTTCTGTGGACTTCTAGGACACTGAGACGTTGTTCAACTTCCTCTAATGTTGTATTGTGAATATCCAGAGTCTTTTTAATTCGGCCAACAGTTTCTTTTATTTCCATAGGATCTTCTATTTTTTTATTTACTCTTGCAATGTCTTCTTTATGCTCTTCTAGGGTCTTTTTTATGTCGTTTATATCCTGGGCAATGGTCTTCTTTATGTCCTTTAAATCCTTTGCCATGTTTTCGCTCCTCGATTGTAGTTCTTTGATTAATTGTGCCAAGTACTGTGTCTCTTCTGATATTTTGATTTGTGAGTCTGGAATTGGGTTTTCCATATCGTCTGGTTTTATCATATGGATTAAGATTTTTTGTTGTTTTTGTCCTCTTGGCATTTGCTTTGCTTGATAGGGTTCTTTCACGTTGTAAAAAAAAGATACCAATCTAATTTTTCAGAACTACAAGTTGGTGGTGTACACTTTCTCTAACTGACCAGCAGACGGTGTCCGCGAGTCACCTATACCCCTCAAGTCAGTTCTCCTCCACCTTGTCCCCACGGTGTGTGGGGAAATGATTCTTGTGGGGTTCAGATGGTGAACTCAGTTTAGGTGTGCTACTGGAGCCGACCGCCCTGAATGTGGGGTGTGTGTCTGGGTGGCCAGGGAGGAAGGACAGTTTTAATATTCAAATCCCTCAGGTTCCCGGAGATTCAAGGCCACTGCAAGAGTCTAAGCCTTCATTTCAGTTCAGCCCCAGACCCTCTCTCTCGCTGACCCACAAACCACTGGACTTGGTGTAGCGTCCCTGGGTTTTCCAGGTGGGCCCCCCTTCTCAGCTGTGATCTTCCAGGACCTCTGCTGAGGTAATGCTGTGCTACATCACCAGTGTGCGCCGTCCCTCAAGGGAATCCCCAGGCCGCCAGTCCGTGCAGGGGCGCTCTCAGCCTGACGCAAAGATGGCCGAACGGGGGATCTCAACGCCCCCCTCCTCGCACAGTTCCTCCTTCCCAGCTCCGGGACAACTGGCGGGGCTCTGGGCTGTGGGCACGGCCCCGGGCAGGAGTTTATCCAGCCCTCTGGGAGCCAGCTGCAAGCTGCGGGGTTTCTTTCTGCTTCCGGCTCTCCCCTCCGCTCCCCTGTCCCTGAGGGTATCTGCAGCAGGCTATCCTTCAGGCCAGACACCGAGAGGGCAGCTCAGCCCTCTCATGCTGTGTTTTACTGCGTGGTTCCCACTGTAACAACTGCAGCCGCTCCTGGGTTTTTCTTTTTCTTTTTTTTTTTAAAAGAACTAGTCGGTCTCCAAACGCCAACCCCTGGCTTCCCCATACTGCAGCACGGCTGCGGGTCTTCCAGCCAGCTTACTCACTCATTTCAGAATGCAGACTCCCAGTTTCACCAAGTATACGGCCCCTGTGGTACTAGCAGACCTCGTCCAGCTGGCGCATCGCTGATACCAGTATTCTGGGTCACTTTCTGGTTTTTAACTAGTATTTTTCACGGAGGTGTTTTTTTGCCCTGTCTCACCTAGCTGCCATCTTAGGTTCTCCTGATTCTTTTTAAATAACCGTTATGTTGAATAGGAAAAGGGGTATCTAACAACTGTTTTCATTTGCATTTCTTGTAATGACACCAGAGTGGATCCTCTTACATATCATCGCTGTTCATCTGTATTTTCCTCTTCTTGAATTTATCTGTTTATATAACCTTGCACATTTTCCTCTTGCCATCTATTTGTTTTCCTCACCTATTTTTATAAGTTCTTTATTCATTGATGGGTTATTAATATTTTTTAAACTTTAAAAAAAAATAATTCCAAATTTATAGGACAGTTACAAAAATAATACAATACACATACAGAGAACTCTAACATACCCCATCACTCCAGATACCCCAATTTGCCATATCATTGTATCTCTCTATCCACCTATCAATCCATCTTTTTATCCATCCATTCATCCATCTGTCTGTGTTTGTCTATCAGTCCACTTTCTGAATACTTGAGTGTAGATTGAGGAAATGTACATGGCAGTACTAAGTATACAAGGAGCATGATGTATACATTCACCTATATAACTACTTTAAGAGCAGTTATCAAGATCAAGAAATTCAATACTGACACACAGCTTACAGTTATATTCCAATTTTTTCATATATTCCAATAACGTCCTTTTGAGTCTTTTCTCCTCCTTTGTTAGATCCCATCCAGGATCACATACTGCATTTGTCATTGTCTCTCTAGTTTCTCTTTTAAAAAAAAAAAAAAATTGTAGGAACATATATAGAACATAAACTTTCCCATCTCAACCACTCCCAAGCATACCATTCAGTGGGATTAATCACATTCACTATGTTGCAGTACCTTCACCATCTTCCATTGCCAAAAATTTCTCATCTCCCCGAATAGAAGCCCTACACCCATTATGCATTGTGCTGATTTGAATCTGTTATGTACACCATGTTCTTTAATGCAATCTTGTGGGGGCAGACCTATTGTGAGTGGATCTTTTGATTAGGTTGTTTCCATGGAGATGTGACCCACCCACTTGTGGGTGGAACCTTTTAATTAAGATTACATCCATGGAGGTGTGGCCCTGCCCATTCAAGGTGGGCCTTAATTAGTTTACTGGAGTCCTTAAGAGAGCCCACAGAGGAGAGCTCAGAGTTGACACAGATCGAGATACTTACAGAGAAAACGCCCAGAGACGTTTTGGAGACAGCTGCTGAAACCAGACATTTGGAGTTGCTAAGCTAAGAGATGAAGCCCAGAGTTTGCTCCGGAGAAACTAAGTGTGAACCCACAGATGCTGAAAGAGAAGGCCACTGGAATCAGAAGCTGAAAGCAATGCAACCCAGGAGCAAAGGATCAGCAGATGCCAGCCATGTGCCTTCTCAGCTGGCATAGGTGTTCCAGATACCATCAGCCTTTCCTCAGTGACGGTATCCTCTTGTTGATGCCTTAATTTGGACACTTTTATGGGCTTAGAACTATAAATCTGAAACCTAATAAATCCCCTTTATAAAAGTGAATCCATTTCTGGCATTTGGCATTCTGGAAGCTTTGGCAAACTGGAACATGCATTAATTCTCCATGCCCCCAGTCCCCTGCTCCCAGCAACCTGTACTCTATTTTTTGTCTCTGTGAGCTTGTATATTCTCCAGTATTTTATTTGTGGTAACCATGGTGCTTAAATTTAACATTCTAAATCATTAACAATCTTGTTTGCTTTCATACCAACTTAAATTCAAAAGAATATACAAATTATATTCCTATACCCCTCTGTCCTTTATGTAGCTCTTGTCTAAAGTAAATGTTCATACATTATGAGTCCAAAACCCTTGATTTATCATTACATTTCACCCATTTGCCTTTTAGATCCTTTAGTAAGTAAACACTTGAGTTACAAACCAAAAATACAACAGTACTAACATTTATATTTACCCAGATCGTTACCCTTACTGGATATCTTTATTTCTTCAGAGGCTTTAGTCTACTGGCTGTCCCTTCTTTTCAACCAGCAAACTCTCTTATGCATCTCTTGTAGCCCTACTAATGGTGACAAACTCCTTCAGTTTTCGTTTATCTGGTAATGTCTTAATCTCTCCCTCATTGTTGACAGACATTTTTACCAGATATAGAAATTTTGCTTGAAATTTTTTGCTTTCAGCATTTTAAATATTCTACCACCTTCTTGCATACAGTTTCTGATGGGAAATCAGCACTTAATCTTGTTGAAGCTCCCTTGTAGGCGACACACTGTTTCTCTGTCACAGCTTTCAGAATTCTTTCTCTTTAGCATTTGACAGTTTGATTATACTATGCTGTGGTGTGGATATATTTAAGTTTATCCTGTTTGGAGTTTTGTTGAGTATCTGAGATGTGTACATTCATGTCTTTTATTAAATTTGGGAAGTTTTCAGCCATTGTTCTTTGAATATTCTCTCTGCCCCTTTCTCTCTTTTTTCTCCTTCTGGGACTCCCACAATACTTTTATTGTTATGTTTGATGGTGCCCCACAGATTTCTTAAGCTATGTTCATTTTTCTTCATTCTTTCTTCTTTCTTTTCCTCCAGCCAGATGATTTCAATTATCTTATCTTCAGGTTCACTGATTCTTCTACCAGCTCAAATCTGCTACTGAATCCCCCTAGGGAATTTTTAATTTCTGTTACTGTGATCTTCAGCTCTGTTTGAGTCCTTTTCATAATTTCCATCTCTTTATTGGTATTCTCTGTATTCATCTATCATTTTCCTCATTTCCTTTAGTTCTTTGTCCACGTTTTTCTTTAGTTCTTTGAAAATATTTAGGACTGTTCTTAAAAAAGTCTTTGTCTGGTATGTCTCAAGTCTGGTCCTCCTCACTGATGGTTTCTAATGCTTTCATCTTTTCTTTTGTCTGGCCCATTGCTTCCTGTTTCTCTGTATGTTTTGTAATCTTTTACTGAAACCTGAACATTTTGCTATTTTAATGTGCTACTGCAGAAATTTAGACTCTCAGGTGTCTGTTCCTTCAGCTTGTATTCCAGCTATTATTATGACAGAGCTTTCCTTGAATGGCAGGAGCTAACAAAAAGAGAGAAAAGGAAAAAAACAAAACACTTTTCCCAGTCTTCGCAGATTGACCTGCAGGAGTGCTCTTCTTCAGAACTTATCCATACCATGAATTTAGAGAAGAACTCAAGGACACAGGGTAGGGGCCTCACTGGTTCTTTCTTTGCATGCATTTTGTCTTGGGCATGTGTCTGTGGCCACAGAAATTCCTCCATTTACAGAGATATGAATATTCTCTCTTCCCTTGGAAATAGTTTCCTTGCTGTCTTGAGTACTGCACTGTTATGTCCTACAGCCAGGAATCACTTGCCCCAGGCAGCCATTATTTGATTGCTGTCCTATAGCATTCTGTAGGAAAGCTCTGTGAATTACCTTCTACACACAGAGCAAGTTCTAGAATAGCAAGCCTATGACGAGTGTCCTGGTTGAGTCTCTCAGGCCGCCACCAGAAAGACTGGGCCAGACATACATGCTCCAATACATGCATGAGGGTTATTCTGCTCACTCCAGAACAGGATCAGGGACCCACACTGGTAACATGGGCCAACAAGGGGATGGGGAAGAGGCCAGCCATGGCACCACGGAAATCCTACAGCCTCTAAGTTGCCTTTTTCTTGATTTGGTGCTTGCCTTGTTACTGCAGGGCTTTAACTGTTTTCTGGAGCTTTGAGAAAGATGTTTCTGCCAGTTCTTGCTGGTTGCTTAAAGCTCCTGTTGGGGTGTAGAGCCCTGAAGCCTCTCATTCCACAATCTTGATCAGGAGGGGCCAGATTTTTAAAAATATCTACTCTATTTGATTTGTTGTGGTTTGTGTATGTGCCTGGACTCTGAGCTCCCTTCTACAATGTTTGAAACATATCCCGCAAAGTTTGTTCTCCGCGGGGGAAGGTGTGTGTGGGATGATGGAACTCTAAGCCTTCAGCTCAGTCTCCCGATTCAGTGCAGAGCAGTGGATTCTGCACTTTCCTCAGAGGGAGATGGCGCCAGTGGTTCCCTTTCCCTTTTTCACTTGCCGTCTTTTCCAGAAGCCATTTCTACTAACCCCATCAGAAGAAAGAAAAGCTAAGAATATCTACTCAGTTAGCTTTTCTCCAGATTTTGGGGTACTAGTGAGGCTTTTAAGGATTTTGCTGATTCACAAGAATGGTTTTCATTTTTGTCCTTGGTCTCTACTTTTTAAGTTTATGATACTCATTACTAGATATGCCTTATCAACCTAGTACCCTTGCAAGTATCTTTCAAAGGAGAAGTAACACTTGAATGTCACAAAATTTCATTCTAAAGGTAGAATACTAAAGACCTATTATCTTCAAGAAAACAAGAAATTTAACACAGCAATTCTTACAGTTTCTCCCTGGTTTCTGTCTGAAAAGATTCTAGCTAGGATCCTGAACTGGCTATTGAACACTGCCTATCAAGTGTCTTTGGCATTAGAATATGGCTTTAACCACAATCTGTGGTAAGGTGATCTTTACTGAACATCAGACACAGAAAAGCCTCTGTGTTTTATTTATTATGCTCACAGTAAGTTCAGTGTAGATGTGGGCTCTGACTATTAGTGAGGCAGTCTGATTTTCCTAAGGCCTTTACTACATTCTAACTCAATGGACCAGTTGGTCAATCAGAATGAACAGCACAGTATTTGGCCCACTCCTAATCACTGCATAGTGTTATGTATGGGCAGTCCCCTAATTTTATCATGTATTATCTTGAAAATGTCATAAAGTAGTTATTATAAATAAGATTTCTGAGCAAGAACTCAGCTTTTAAATAAATCACTGCTATGAAAACTTTTATGATATAAAAGCAAAAAACTAGAACTCTAATAATTTTAAATTGTTCCATATAAGATAGATATAAACAAACATAAAATATACTTACAGGGTTATATATAAGGCAATAAATATATCAGTATGTTTAAGATCTTCCTAAAAGAAATATGCCAAGTAGATTACAAAATAAATATTTTTGCTGGCTTTCCTAATACTTACAAGGGATAGAGGAGGATTTGATGATGCAATTTTCTTTAAAAAGATACCTAAGGAAGTTTGAACTGTTATTTCTTTCTGTTAATACATTTCCTTGTAGCAACCCGTGAAGTTCAACATCATTTCATTATCCTCAGGACTGGATGCAAGCTATGATCATTCTTGGTAAAAATAGATGTTAAGACATCTAAATTATTGGTGGCCTAATTAAAGATTTCAGAAAGGTTGAACTTGTATAGTCTACACTTTTATTCATATACCCCACTCTCCAGTCATACCAGCTTATTTGCTACACCTTTTCATATACTTTTATTCAAAGTTGAACTCTCCTTTCATACTTTCTTTCATGGATTTGTGCTCCAGGACAGAGATCATATGTCCCCTCCTTAAAGGCTGCCTTACCAAGTTATTCCTCCTCAGAGTACTTCGTTCATAACTAGTATCATCCATATTATAAAAAGTTATGATGTCCATCTCCTTACAGATCAGTATTGTTGAATATGGTAGCCACAACCCCTTGTGGGCACTGAGCACATGATATGTGGCTAGTCAAAGTGAAATGTGCTCTAAATGTAAAGGGCATGCCAGATTTCAAATATTTAGTACCAAAAAAGAAAAAAAGTAAACCATCTCATTAACAGTTTTTTTATATTAATTATGTTGAAATGATAATATGTTGCATCATATTGCATTAAAAATATATTATTAAAATTAATTTCACCTGTTACTTTATACTTTAATAGGACTAGGAGAAAATTGTAAATTACCTATGTAGTTTATATTATATTTTTATTGGACAGTGCTCTTCTTGGCGTTAAGTTCCTTCAAGAACCGGCCATTGTTTCTTTCTTCATTAAATCCCACAAGGCCTTGTACAGAAAAGCTTTTCAAAATTAAAAAAAAGTTTAAATTGAATGATTTTGCTCTTCCTCCACATATCTCCCAACCATGCTTTCTGCCTTAGTGATTAAATAAAAAGCACCATTAGAAAAGACATGGGAAATTAGAGGCAAAAGGAGTTTGCAGGTGTTCATGGACTAACTATATGACTATGAACTTGAGGGTTTATTTTAAAAATATTTACTTTCCTCTCCTTTACCCCCATCTAGGAAGTGAATCAAAAAACATGCTAATTCATCAAATATTTACTGACAAAATATGCAGAGAATTATCCAGACAATATCCCTAAGAAATCGCTATATAGTAAGTTGAAGCAGAACAGACACAAGCAGGAAGGGTTGAAGTAAAACTTCAAGAAAAACCAGAATTTAGATGTCGACTGCTGAGAAATCATTGTGGCAACAGAGTAGCTAAACAAAAACAGTATTCAAAGATGGGATAGCTCCTTTTAATCTACCAGACAACAGGGGCAAAGAGGAAGGTTATAGAGACCACACATGGCATGGGCCACCATCATGTGGTTGTTAGAATTGAAATCAATGTTGTTCTCATCAAATACTCATAAGCGGGAACAAGGCTGGGCAAAGTTTAAAAGTAAAAATACACCATTATTTCGGCAAAATAAATCAGCCACAATTAAAATTCCATTATAATTGGCACCAGAGAACATCTTACACAACTCCTAGTTTAAAGGATCAGGAGATAAAACAGTTTACTAAAGTAGGAAGTAAAAATTATTTCAGTCCAGGAAGAAAGGAATATATTATTTACATTTCATTTTCCCTCTTCCCTTTCCAATTCCTAGTTAGTAGGTCTTTTATGTGTTATTTTCTATTGGGATACAGATGGGTTGACATTTGTGACATATGGAAGGGTGGAAAGGGCAGTTGTTAAGGTAGGGCAGCCCTCAACATCTCTGTGATAGCAAGACCCGGTAGAAGTTTCCTTGGCCTACTTACTAGTCATGTGTTTTAGTTTCAATTTGCCTAAAGGTTGACTCTGTAACCTCAAAAGGGTCACAAACTCCTCCAGCCTCATTTTCCTCATTCATAAATTGAGGAGGCTAACTGAAGGACACAAAGGTGGATTTCAACTTTAGGACTCTATGACTTGGACCTCTCAAAATGATTCTGTTCCTTTCCTACCTGTAATGCCATCACCACCTAATTAATTTCCTTATATAGAATGATTCTTGTTATAGGAACATATAGGCCGGAGAAAGACAAAATGCTAAAAGATTTCATTGTGTAGATTTTCACCAGATTTTAGAGCACTGTTGTACAGGCCAATCTTGGGGAGACGTTAATACCTTGCTACGCAGAATTCTTTCTTGTCATTGCTGTAAAGGAATTTGACATAATTGGCATCTCTTTTACTCAGTGCCAAGAGTAAGTAGAAAATATATTCCATTAAGTGGCATTTCCTTCTTTAAATTTTTCTAAAAAAAGTTAAATAAACCCCTGAAAGTCAAAGGTTTATTTTAAATGTGAAAAGTGTATAAGATAAAACTTTGTAAGAATGTGTACAGACCTCAACCTCCATGCTTTTTTCATCCTTCTCCACCTGTTGAAGATCTTCAATCCTTTTATGACAATCTTTGAGGTCATTTTGTAACTGAGAAACAAGATGTCGCTTCACGGAGTTGCTACCCAGCAAACGGTGCACTTCAGCTTTCAGCTTGTGAATGATCTCATCTTTGGAAAGCTCTTCATTTCGATCATCTGGTTTCACAATGCTACAAAGAAATTGATTTTTAAGATTAAATTTAATAGCAAATCAAGTGTGGTTATTCTTTAAAAGCTACTAAGCACAGCAATGATCTTTTTGTATGTGTGTGAACTGGTAAAGTATATACTAGTATTTCAAAACAATTTTAAGTTTTGGTGTACATAAAGATACATTTGTCATGTCCCCATATAGAGAAATAACTTCATTCATAGGAAGACTACTCTCAAGCTTGGTCTTACTCTAAGGATTCCGGCTATGTGAACTTCAACAAAAATAAAGGAGGCAAGACGAGTAAAACTAGCCTTCCTAACCAAGAGTAATAATAACCAACAGTTACTTCCTAACCAACTAATACACCAGACTGGACAGATATCTGAGCAGCAGGGAAAAAACAAAAATAAAATCTATGTCAATTTAAACACAACTTCAGTTTCAATCAATTTCAAAAATGGGATGAGAATTTCTGCTTCTTGCCATGATGGAGTAACAAGGCCCAGATTTAACTTCTTGCCCTAAACAACTAGATACCAATAAAATGTATGAAACAATGATTTTCAGTCATTAAACAATGGACAGCAGAGTACAGTGATCCCTGAGCAAAGGGAAACAAACAAGAGTCCTACAAGTGCCACAAGGAGGGGAAACCCAAACAGAGCCTGGAAATCTGAGTTCCAGAGAAAGAGTTCAGAGTTTGGGGAGACCAAAGTAGTTAGAATTTGAGGGGAGAAATACTGGAGAGGAGGGTGTTGCACAGAGCGTGAGCCCTGGAGAGCTGTGTATGCATGTGAACACATCACCTCAAGGCTGGAGAAGGAGCCACAGGAAAGAAATAGGGCTGGGAAGGTAAATCTGGTCCTTGTCATTCCATCATGGCAAGAAGCAGAAATTCTATTCCATTTTTGAAATTCAGATCAAGTTTAAAATTCTTACAATTCAATAAGTAGGCAAACAACCCAATTTTAAAAAAACGGTCAAAGTATTTCAACAGATACTTCACCCAATAAAACATATAAATGGCAAATACACACATGAGAAAAAAAAAGTTAAAGAAAAAAGAAGGAAAACAGAGCACATTAAAAGTTGCTTAACTTTATTAATGATTAGAAAGACAAACAACACATTGAGATACCACTAAACACGCAACAGTATGTCTAAAATTTAAAAGACTAATAATACCAAATTTTCCCAATAATGTGGAACAACCAGAACTCTTATACATTGCTGCTGGGAAAGCAAGAGTATGAACACTTTGGAAGGCAGCATTTATACTATTGATTTCTAAATAGAATTCTTTTAATATAAACATAAAAAAGAAAGCAATTTACAGCATAAGTGGAAAGGAAGAGGTAAAATAATCTCCATTACCAGATAATATATCTCGAAAAACCCAAAAAGTAATAGAAAAACTATTACAAGCAAAAAGAGAATTTAGAAAAGCAACAGGTCATAACGCAACATACAGAAGTCATATATATGAACAATAGCCAGTTAGAAGCAATAATGGAAAAGAACACCTGATTTCATTTTGCAAAAATAAAAAAACCTAAGCATCAATTTAACAAGAAATGTGCAAAACCTAGGTGTAGAAAACTTCAAAACACTCTTGAGAGACACAAAATAGATTTAAGCAAATGGAAAACTATGTTATGTCCTTGGAAAAGAAGATTAAACATCATAAAGATGTTAATTCTCCCTAGGTTAATGTATATATTTAAGGTGATCCTAATAAAAAAGTATCCAGGAATTTTTTCCTGGAGCAGGACAAGTCAATTACAAAGTTCATTTGGAAGAATAAAGAAGAAAGACAACCAGGAAAACATTAATAAGAAGAGCAACTCCAGATAGATGATAAAACTAACGTATAAGACAAAACAATAAAACTTAAAAGACAGCATAGGCACTGCCTCCCCCCTAGTAGGACATGACTCTCAGGGGTGTAAATCTCCCTGGCAATGTGGGACATGACTCCCAAGAATGAGCCTGGACCTGGCATCATGGGATTGAGAAAGCCTGCTGGACCAAAAAGGGGAAGAGAAATGAAACAAAATAAAGTTTCAGGGGCTGAGAGATCTCAAATGGAGTTAAGAGGTTACTCTGGAGGGCATTCTTAAGTGCTATATAGATATCCCTTTTTAGTTTTTAGTGTATTGGAATAGCTAGAAGGAAATACCTAAAAATGCCAAACTGCAACCCAGTTGCCTTGATTTTTGAAGACGACTGTGTAACTATGTAGCTTACATGGTGTGACCATGTGATTGTGAAAACCTTGTAGCTCACACTCCCTTTATCCAGTGTATGACAGATGAGTAGAAAAATGGGGACAAAAATTAAATTAATATTAGGGGGGCAGTGGGGAATATGGGATATTTTGGGGTTCTTTTTTACTTTTATTTTTATTCTTATTTTTATTTTTTTGGAGAAATGAAAATGTTCAAAAATTGTGGTGATGAATGCACAACTATGTGATGGTACTGTGAACAACTGACTGTACACTTTGGATGACTGTATGGTATGTGACTATATCTGAATAAAACTGGGGAAAAAAAAAAAAAAAAAAAGACAGCATAGGAAAATATCTTCATGACCCTGAGATAAGGAAAGGTTTTATAAATGGAACATAAAAAGCACTAACCATGAAGATTGATAAATTTGACAGAATTAAAGTGAAGAACTTCTGTTTATCAAAGACACATTAAAAAGGTGAAAAGGCAAGCCACAGAGTAAGAAGATAGTTGCAATACACATAACCAAAGGGCCCATATCCAGAACATATATTAAAAAAATAATAAATTCCTACAAGTCAACAAAACACACATATGCACAAAACCATTTAAAAATTGGCAAGGGATTTGAACAGGGACTTCACACACACCCAAGCAGCCAATACACATAATACACATATTTTTATAAAAAGATCTCAATCTTAATAATCCAGGAAATGCAAATTAAAACCTCAGTCAGATATCACCACACATGAAAAGACTTAAAATAAAACACTGACGATATCAAGTATTGTCAAGCAGATAGAGCAACTAGAACTTTCATATACTTCTGATGGGGTGTAAATAGGCAAAATTACTTTGGAAGCAACCGTTTGACATTATCTGTTAATGCTGAAACACATATACTACAAGCAATTCCATTTCTAGGTATATACCCAACAGAAATTCATATACATTGTACCTGGAAGCAACCTAAAAACCTAGGAACAGTAGAATGGAAAATAAATTGTGGTACATTCATACAAAAGAAAAAAAAATACACAAACACTACACACATAAATATAATTGAATGAGTCACAGCTACATTCTACAACATGAATTTCACAAACAAAACGTTGAGTGAAAAAAGATGATCAATAGAACACTTATAACTACAAAAATCCACAGCTAACATCATACTTAATGGAGAAAGACTGGATGCCCCCTAAGATCAGGAACAGGACATGCAAAAGAATGAATCTGGATCCCTACCTCATATCATACACAAAAATTAACGCAAATTTGATCCTCGACCTATATGTAAGAGCTAAACCTAGAAAACTCACTAAAGAAAAGAGTGAATCTTTGTGACCTTGAGCTAGGCAATGGTTTCTTGTATACAACTAAAAGCACAAGCAAAAAAAGAAAATAATAGATAAATCAAACTACATTAAAATAAAAATTATTCTGCTTCAAAGGACACCATCATGAAAGACAACACATAAAATGGAACGAAATTTTTGCAAATCACATGTCTGACAAGAAACATGTATCCAGAATGTATAAACAACTCCTACAACTCAACAAAAGACAAATAACCCAATTTAAATAAAAATGAGCAAAGGATTTAAATACACATTTCTCTAAAGAAATACAGAAATGGCCAACAAACACATGAAAAGATGCTCAATATCATCAGCCATCAAGGAAATAACAAATGAAAACCATGATGAGCTAGCACTTCACACCCACTAGGATGGCTAGAATTAAAACAACAAAAATCTGAAAATAACAAGTGCTGGCAAGGATGTAGAGAAATAGGAACCCTCAAATTTTGCTGGTGGGAACGCAATATGGTGCAGCCACTTTGGAAAATAGTTTGGTCGTTCCTCAAACATAAAGTTACCGTATAACAGCAATTCTACTACTATGTATATATCTAAGAGAAGTGAAAACATATGTCCACACAAAAACTCATGCACAAATATTCATAGCAACATTATTAATAGCCAAAAAGTAGAAACAACCCAAATAAATGTCTATCAACTGAAGAACGGATAAACAAAATATGCCATATCAATACAATGGCTATTATTTGGCCATGTGTAAAGGAATGAGGTGCTGTTTCCTGCAACAACATGGATGAACCTTGAAAACATTAAGCCTAGTGAAAGAAACTAATTACAAAAGACACACATATTGTATGGTTCCATTTGTGTGAAAGGTCTAGAATGAGGAAATCCATAGAGACAGAAAGTGGTTTAGTGGTTGTCTAGGGCTAGGGGTCAGGGATAGTGGGGAATGACTGCTAATGGGTTTCTTTGTGGGATGCTGAAATGTTCTAAAATTAAATTATGGCATTGATTGCACAGCTCCATGAATATACTAAAAATCACTGATCTGTATGCTTGAAATGGGTGAATTTTTAAGGTATATGAAATATATCTCAATAAAGCTGTGGGAAAAAAAAAAACACTACTTGTATGAGTCGCTTTTTTCAAGGCAAACCAAATCCGTAGTGTTTAGGTATGCATAATTAGGTATTAAAAGGATAACAAACCCAGAAGTTATTGCTACAGCAGTGAAAACAGCAGTTAACCTCAAGATTATGATTAAAAGATGAACATGGTCAGCTGCTAGCAATGTTTTAGTTCTTGACCTGGGTGGTGGTTCTATGAGTATTCACTTTAAAATAATTCATTAAGTTGTTCACTTATGCTTCATGTGGTTTTCTTTATGTGCTATATTTCACAATAAACAAAAGTTTAAAAAAAAATAAAATTCTAAAAAGTACCAGGAAAAATGCCATCTTTTTAAACATAATGCTTAAGAAAAAAATAAAACAAAAAAAGTAATAGATCAGACTGCATAAAAATTTAAAACATAGTGATAACTCTCAGCACTGGCTAGGTACTGTTACATGATGTGGGTAATAATTTAAACTGGAGGGCTGCTTGGCAACATATATCAAAGGCCTCAAAAATGCACATACCCTTTGACAAGAAAATTTATCCACATCTTAAGGAAATAATCAAGGATGTAACAAGTATGAAAGGATACTTGTTACGATATTACGTATAACAACAAATTTAAAAACATCAGGGTATTGCTAACTAAAATATGGTTCATTCATCTAGATATCCATTAAGAACTATATGTAACAATATTTACTGACATTAAAGATTTCAGAATTAAAAGACAGAGTTTTAAAAATGTATTTAATATGATTTTATCTTTTAGAAACATACAAAACAGTTATACCAAAAACAATGATTTTCTTTGTGGGATGTGAGGTAAGATTATTGGATGATTTTTATTTTCTTCTTTTTGCTTAATCTGTATTTTCTAATTTTTCCATAATGGAGGTGAGAGCTACTTTTGAAAAGAAACAGTTGATAGCATGTACACTTGAAATGATGTGATGAAAATGACACTTTACTTCTGTGGTCTTCCTCCCCAAAACCCATAACCACAATCTAATCATGAGAAAACATCAAATTCCAATAGAAGGGCATCCTATAAAATACTTGACTTCTACTCCTCAAAACAATCAAGGCAGTCAAAAACAAGGAAAGTCAAGAGGAGCCTAAGAATACATGAAAATTAAATGTAATGCGGTATCCTGGATGGGACCCCGTAACAGAAAAAATGACAGTAAATAGAAATTAAGGAAATCTGTACTATGGACTTTAGTTAATAATAAAATATCCAGATCAGCTCATTGATTTCAACACTAATGGAAGAGGTTAACAGGGGAAAATGGGTGCAGATGATATGGAAACTCTCCTTACTATCTAGTAAATATAAAATGGCTATAAAAAATAAAGACAATTTTTAAAAAAGAAAGAAATTTTAGCATCTCAGTTAAAATTTTTACTGTTCTTCAGTTTCCAATGATTCCAAATTAAAGTATGTTAAAATATTAGAAAGAGAAATAGAATGTAAATGTACAAATTATTAGATAGGTTTATGTTTTAAAATGTTCTAAAAGGAGCTCCTTACAAATATGCTATATATTTACCAATATACAAAGCTTTTCTATATGTAATATAAATAAGTAGTCTAAGTATGTCTGTATATAGGCCTATTTAACCATTTCTACTTGTTCAAGAAGCATAATACAAAAGAACAATGCATCTTCCCATACTGTGAACACTATATTTTGCTCAGTTAACAAATTACGCATCCTTAATTTATTTTCCTACTGAATGCTGACCACTGAAACAGCACATTCTGTATTGTTAGACAGAGCCAAGTTAGAGAGCAGAGAAAGTGCTTACTAAAATAGTTTTCTCTTCTTTCCTCAAAAGGGAAAATGCCAGCAGTGGTGACCAATCGTGCAGAAGCCTCAATATTGAGCCCTATGGAAGTTAGTTCCCCTAAATCCAAATAAACTGCAGTCCCTTATGGAGCCTGCTGAAACGATCAAAGGGAAAAGGCATTCCACTTGTTAAATGTTTATTATTTGAGCTTAGCAGCCAACTATAATAAGGGAGAGAAGCTGTCTGCAAGCTACATGCGGATTTAGCTACTCAAATTCCACAAATGTAAAATAGAACATTGAGGCTGAACCCTTAAAATTTACTAGGTGGTAGTTTAAGGAAGGGTGGTAGTTGGTAATAAAAGCTTGGGGCCACCAATATTTGGGTCAGTGATTTGAAAGCAGCTCAAGTCCACAAAGAACTAAAATTCTAAACATTGGGCACACTGTTTCTTGCTCTTATTCTGAGAATCATAGTCTATCAGACGAACGGTACAAATCTTTTCTCTCCTATATCTCCCCTAACTTTGATCTGAGAATAAGTGTATTTAGTTTTTCTCAAAGCAGAATTATCATTTATGAAGCTGCTGGTGGGTGGAATGTCTATAAGCTCAACGTTCTCTTCCCTTATCCTGTGTTTCCTGGGATAGCTTCTCGCTGAACCTCAACGATGACTCACTCTGCACCTTATTTCCCATTCTCCCAGGTAGATGTATGTGTCTGGCATTCTTTTTGCTGCAAAAATGCTGTAATGACTCTGGTTTAATTAATATGTACAGGAACATGCTTTAAGATTACTAAGGGATTTTGGCTATGAGTGCTAAATAAATAGAACAACAGTAGAAGAATGTATTTCAGTAGACATAATGATGAAGTAGTGAATTTGAAAAAATAATTGTATTATTTACCCAATTCCTGGGCTCATTATGGAACAAACTAAAATAAAGTAGTAACACACTTGAAAAAAAAAAATCTTTTTTGGCAAGAATTAAATCTTTAATCCTTAAAAAAAAAAAAAGAATGATGCTTAAGGCATAAGGTTTCACTTTCACGTAAGTATGAACAAACAGAAAATTAGGCCTAGCCTCAGGAGTTTTAGGGTTCAAATACTGGTTCTGCCACTAATTTTCCATGTCTCCTTAGGTAAAGGAGTCCACCTCTCTGACCTCCGTTTTCCCCAGCTCTAAAATGGATAATGGATTCTATATTTTTCACAAGGTTTGGATGAGGATCAAGAATATTTCACATAGTACATTGTTGAATTAATATAAAATCTGATCAGTGAAATATTTTAACTAATCATCTATTAAATAATAATAATCACTATCATTTAGGCAAGCATATATGTGCTAGAAGATATCCTATAAGGCACCTTATTTATTATGTATTTTAATCTTCACTTTAACCCCAAGGGTTAAATCCACTTAATAGGAAAAACCTGATAAGAAAATAGGCTCAAAAAGTTAAGTAACTTGCCCAAGGTCATAAAACTAATAACAAATGGCACATCTGTTGAGTCAAAACAAAGTCTGGCTCTAAAGACCATGCTCTTGCCACTTGCCCCTTACAGAACTAATCTGGCATTAACAGGAAATGAGGCATTCACAGCAGTGAATTTTCCAGATGACTACATTTTAACTTTAAAATTTTGTGTTAATCCGTCTAAAAGATCCAACGCACACTTCCTCTTTTGCTTCTATTACCTAATCAAAGCTGAAGCCTTTCTCCTACGGCTCAGCACCATGACTGATGTCCTCAGAACATTCCTAGATGGATAAAGTGGCTTGCCCTGCCGCCCAGCAGCCCCAACCCCTTGTGTTTCTATAGTTCTCTCTTTGCTAAGGCTCAAGCTGTCTGGCTGCAGCACTGGTAGTATCTCCCAACTCCCTGCACCAGATATTCTGTGGTCAGTTAGGAAACAAGAAAACTCATGGGTGCAAAGAAATCTAAGTTGATACGGCCCTGGGACAAGTACCTGAAGGTGCCTCCTACTAAACGCATCACACAGTCTAATTCTTTCTGCTTCCTTCTGGTTTGCAGCTGTGATGTGGAGAGAAGTGAGTCCCTGAAGACTGATCTCCAGGAAAATGGAGCTTTACTAAACTAAAGAAATCTTTTTTCACAGTATTACCTGATCACTTTAGATTTTTAATCAACTGAATGTCATCTCACCATTCTTAGAAAGGAAACACATTATTAAAAATACAACAAATCTATTACAGAGCAAATTCTTCAGGAGTCTGTATTTATTTAGTTGCATGATATCTGAAACACACAGGTAGTAAACACTCACTAAATAAACAATTAAGATGGTAAATTCAGTCTTAAACTATAAGTTGGGTGGTGGCACAGTGGGCCAAATGCATTCAAAACAGAGTTCACTTAGACTAAATGCAGTCTCTTCCAAACACCTCATCTCTCACCTATCTCAAACCGGTAGAAGTAATGGATGAATCTAACTCCCACCCAGCCTTTATACATTAAGCATAACACTCAGCACATAACACTTAGTTGCTTACAAGTATATCTCCCTCTCCCTAACCAGACTAACCATAAACCTCCTGTGGGGAGGGACAGTTTCTATCTCATCTTTGTACTCTATTTCCAGACCTTTGCACAACACCTCCCACATAGCAAGTGCTTCAAAAATGTACATCCTCCCATTCATTCAACCTTTAAGTGTTAATGATACTTAAAATGTGTCCCCTCTTCTACCACTTCCACTCCTTCCCCCATCAATTCCTGGGAGAGACATTCTCTTCTGTGAGATCACTAAAATATCTATATTAAATGGTAGTACAAAAGACAGAATCCCTATGATAAAAGTAAGGTTCTACAAAAAGTTCCTAGGAAAAAACAGCGCTTATTTTCCCATTTACTAATGATAAATGCGAGGTACCTGCTTTCAATACAGTGTTAACATATAAAAATAATATGCTCTCACTTTAATAGTTAAGATACATCATATCAGTTCTAGACTTTACTTGCATATTTTAGCTACAATGATCATTTTTTACTTTGATGTACCTATTTGGTATTGAAAACATTAGTACAATGTCAATACTTAAGATTCCGGTTCCTTTTGATTCAGACATTTGTATTTCATTAAAAATTACTAAAACATCCTACATTCCAGAACCTCTAGTCAGCTCATTATTTCATGTCTGTTTCTACCTGTTTACCATCATTATAAATATTATTTATGTAGGTTATTCTACAGTAAACTATTATCCAATACCTGTTAACTTTGGACTTCCTCCAGTTGACTTTTTTAATACCCAAATCGACATATGATTCAGTGAGTTCTATATTTAATTCTCCTTCTGAGTTAATTGGAAGTATTCCTAGTTTTGCAGCAGATTCATAGAGAGAAATTTCACCCTTTAATTCTGTTAATTCTTCCTAAAACACAAAAATATTAAAAGTCATTTTAATATTATATTTATATATATACACACATATATATATAAGAAACTGTCATTCTATTTATGCTTCCAAATTTGTTGTACTGATTATGAGGTAAAAAATCTTCAAATACATTGTTAGCATACATTAAACATTATTTATAATTCTGAATGATGGGCTCTAAGTTATGGGTGTATAATCTACTTTTAATCAAAGCTATTAAGGTTTCATTAATAAGCATGTTGTGCTATAGGTAGAACCAATTTTAATGGATGAGAGGTAAAAATTCAGACAAATATTAATATAACATTAAGAAAAACAAAAAACTGCTATAGCTATCAAAAGTGACCCAGAAGAGCAGCTGTGGTCCAATTTATCACAGAAGGCAGCTTTATAAGTGAACCAAAATGCAACTAAACTACATTCACATTTTTTACTCACTTCAATATTTCTGAACTCAGAAGCAGCACCTAGTGGCCAGCATATAGCAAGTGTTCAAGTGAATTGAATAAACAAATGAATGAATGAGAAAGCAAATGCATATAGTTCTCTCCCACTTCCTTCTTACATTTTGTCCTCCAAGAAAAGCATCCCTTGAGCTGAGATGCTGAAGGGCAGCACTTTTTGGCTTATCAAAGTAGAGGATTAAGTAGATTGTTTTGCCAAGAACATGGTGGACTTTAGTCTACAAGTGGCAAAAAAGGCAAAATACCTCTTTCCAGGGTTCCATAGAAAACCTAAGCAGCACTGGAGAGAATTGCAGTAATCCTATCTTGCTAAATTGAATGTTCCTCATACCCACTGATAAACCTATCTTGAGGACACTTCCATGGATAAACGGCATGCCATGTGAAGGAGGTGGCAGAGCAGATTGGCAAGAGGTGGCAAAGTTCTGGCTCTGCAGTTATTAGACAGATCTGGGTTTGTCTACCCAACAGTGTGGGTGAGACTGTAATCATATGACTAAACCTTGAGGAGCGTTGGAAATACCATCTGTAAAGCAGCAGTAATAATACCTAACTCATGAGATATTTTGATGATTAAATTAACTGAGATAACATGGAGAAAGTATTTAACACATTGCCAGGAAAAGAACAGGCATATAAGAAATACTAATAGCCTTCCAGATGAAGAAAAAAGGTACTTACATCCAGAAAGTACCCTACAAAAAAACTCAGAAAGCCCTCTCCCAAACACCCGTCAGGAATTTTAACTGGCCTTTGCCCAGTGGCCTCCCAATGCCTATCATGCCTGCCCATGACAATTCTTTACTATCCCTCTAGTAGGGAAAGTTGCTGATGTGCTAATACTGGTCCTAAGTTCAAAAGTCAACATAAGCTGTCCATTCCCTGGACCTCCAAAGTCACAGGTATCCACAAAAGAGGCCTTCTCCAGCTCCTCGGGATCGGTCCACTTTCCTGCTCCTACCTACAAGTCTCCTCGGAACAGGGGCAGCTGTTTACCCAGTGCTACTTTCAGAGTCACCTTCCGAGGGTCCTCCCCATCATAGGCTGGTTTAGTTCAACCATCTCTTTTATATAGAAAAATCTGAGGTTCCGAAAGGTTGTAAAATCATTGCCTGATTCAGTTACCCCAAGGAGTCTCTTCAGCTGGCACCACTCACCTGCAAAGCCTTGTTCATGTTTTCGCTCAAAGCATGTGCCTTTTGTGCTTGCTGCAGCTGAAGCCGTAGCTGAGCCACCTCCTGTACTGAACCTGTGAGGGAAAGCACCACAGGATACACTAAGTATAAAGGAACAAAGAACCCAGGGTCTACAGTAGAACTTGAATCTAGAGGCTGAAGAAAGTACAGTTATGCTTTGATCACCACTGTTTTTAGGAGGATAAAGATGTAGAGCCAGTGGAACCCATAAGGCATAGATCTGGTTCACACATTTCCAGGATTTGGCATGGCTCCCTCCTTGAAGAGTTGAAGACATGGGCTACTGTAACCTTCTATGAACCAAATCAGCTATATCTACAGTCCATAACATGCCAGAGTTCCTCAATAGAAGCATAACATTCTAATTCATAGAAAGGAAAAGAACAATTTCTTAACGCATTTCTACTCTTCCAATAATAAACTACATCTTGCTGCCTTTAGCTTCTTTCTAAATGTTTGTATTTCTACCACCCACATATCTCCACATGTGAAAGAAGCATATTAGGGCTGTGCTTCTGAAACTTTGGTAAACTACTGTTTTAAATGTACTAGGGAAGGGTTCTACTTAAAAGGGACTTTAAAAAGGCTTCCTCAGAATACAATGGTGGGAGGACTGGGGGAAGATGGCAGAGTAGAGAGCTCCAGAACTTATTCCTTCCACCAAAGCAACTACTAAATAAGAAGATGCTGTGTGAAACAACTATTTTGAAACTCCAGAGGCCAGAAAAAGACTGTATAGCATCCAGAAAAAAGCAGTAGGAAGAGGCTGACAAACTATGGTAAAGAGCAGTAAATCACTCTCTCCATGCGGTGGCTACTGGTGCCGATCCACCACTCTTATGGGAGGCCGCTGTGGGGTCCAGCCCCTGGCTAGCTTGCTGATGACAGAAAGAGACATGAAAATATTCTTCCCCAAGAACCAGGGTGGGTATGGCTGATCACCAAACACGGCTTTTGATTAAGGAATTTGGATCGCTGAGGGCCTGGCTCTGGGGGCAGCCATTGTTTCAACCCACCCTGGACAAGGGGATCAGCAGCCATGGTTCCAACCCTCCGCAACAGGGGCAGTGGTGGTGGAGACTTGAAGACACTGCACATCCTCAGGGCTGTGAGGGAGAGTAAGCTGAAGGGCTGCATTTGCTAGGCAGGCCAGGAAATCTCAGTTTTGAGGGGCCCTCAGAGAAGCTCTTGGCACCCTTCCTTATCCCCTCCCCAGGGCACTGTAGGCTAGTCTGTGCCCCCTTCGTTAGTCTCTGCCTCTGTTTTGGCAGAGAAAGACCAAATTGGGGAAGTCCTCCCTGGGTGACCCTCCTCCCAGAATCTGCCCTCCAGGCAAAAGCAGCATGAAACAACAAAAGGACTGTAAAAAACTACAGAGGTGGACAGTATGGGACAAAGGCCTGTTGGCTCCAGACACTCAGGAGAGGGAGGTTTGTTCCCTGGAACACAGAGGGGACAACCAAAATCCTGTAAACAGGGGAACTCCAAAACAACTAACAAGCAAAAGCCCAGGACAGGACAGAGGTCCAGAAAGACAGGGAAAACTTGGCTTTCACCAGCTTCACCTTGGGCAGACCTTTCTGATAGGAGGGCAGAGCTCAAGAAAATCTGTCTTTTCAGCAGCTGGTTACAAAACCAAGAAACAGACATCCCAGGTAGTAAATCCCAGCGTTAACATTTTAAAATATTAAAATGTACAGTGTGCAGGAAAAGAGTACAAAACAAACAGAAACAAGAAATGACAGCCTATCCAAACGAAGGATAAAAATACAGAAAACACCAGTGAAGACGAGAATGGACATACCAAGAAAAGCCTTAAAAAAAAAAAAATCTTAAAATGCTGAAGGAGATGAAGCACAGAGAAAAAATAAAAAAATGAATGAAAATATGAAAGTCTAAATAAAGAGACAGAAATTTTTAAAAGGAACCAAACAGAACTAATGGAGTTGAAGACTAAAATAACTGAAATGAAAAATGCCCAGGAGGGTTTCAAGAACAGACTGGAGCTGGCAGAGAAAAGAATGAGTGACCTTGGAAAGAAGATACTTGAAATGAGCCAGCTGAGGGGCAGAAAGAAAAAAGAAATATTAAAAGTGAAAATAATCTATGACAGCTATGGGACACCATCAAGCACACCAATATATGTGTTATGGAAGTCACAGAAGGAGAAGAGAGAGAGAAAGGGGCAGAAGGAATAGTCAAAGAAATAAAGACAGAGAACTTCCCAAACTTAGCAAAAGACCTGAATATGCACATCCAAGAAGCTCAGAGAACACCAAACAGGATAAACATGAAGAAAAATATACCCCATAATATATTGATTATACTATCAAATGCAAAGGACAAGGAGAGCGTTCTAAAAGCTCCAAGAGAAAAGCAACTTGTTACATAGAAAGGAGTCCCAATAAGATTGATTTCTGATTTTTCAGTAGAAACCAGGGAGGCAAGAAGGCAATAGGATGAAATACTTACAGTGCTGAAGGAAAATTGTCAGCCAAGAATTTTATATCCAGCAAGACTCTCTTTCAAAAAAGAGGGAGAGAGATTAAGACATTTTCAGATAATCAAAAGCTGAGGGAGTTCATCATCAGAAGACCTGTCCTATAAGCAGTGCTAAAGGGAATTCTTCAGACTGAAATGAAAGGACACTAGACAGTGGTTCAGAGAAGCATAAAGAAATAAAGACTTGAGGTAAAGGAAGTCATTTGGGAAACTACAAATGCCAGTATTACTGTATTACACTGTTTAGTATATAACTCCACTCTTACTTTCTACAGGTGCTAAAATGCAAATGCATATAAAGTAATGATAAATCTGGGTTTTTGGACTTACAATGTACAAAGATATAAATGGGAACAAGTACAAAAAAATGGTGGGGGAAAGAGGAGTAAAGGAAAAAGTATATGTACATGCTATAATTATAAGGGACAAAGATGGCCATTACACATTGATAAAGGAGACAATTCAACAGGAAGATGTAACAATTATAAATATATGATACCCAAAATGTATGAAGCAAAAATTGACAGATTTGAAAGGAGAAATTGAAGGTTCTACATTAATCGTAGGAGACTTTAACATACCACTTCCAATAATCGATAGAACATCTAGTCAGAAGATCAATAAGGAAGTACAGGACTTGGATGATACACTACGTCAACTAGAACTAACAAACATATATAGAACACTGCACCCAACAAAAACAGAATACACATTCTTCTCAAGTGCACATGGATCATTTCCCAAGATAGACCATATGTTGAGTCACAAAGCAAGTCTCAATTAATTCAAAGATATTAAAATCATACAATGTATATGCTCGAATCACAATGGAATGAAACTAGAAATCAATAACAGGGAAAAATGGAAAATTCACAAAAATGTGGAAATTAAACAACATACTCTTAAACAAACAAGAGGTTAAAGAGGAAAAGAGAAGCAAAATTAGGAAATATCTTGAGGCAAATGAAAATGAAAATGCAACATACCAAAACTTATGGGATAGAAAAGGCAGTACTGTGAGGAAAATTTATAGCTCTAAATGCTTACATTGAAAGAGAAGAAAGAGTTCAAATCCAGACACTTAATCTCACAACTAGAGAATCTAGAAAAAGAAGACAAACTAAACTCAAAGCGAGCAGAGATAGAGGAAGGAAATAAATAACAGAATGGAGATAAATGAAATAGAGAAAAAAAAAACATTAGAGAGACTCAACAAAACCAAAAGTTGGTTCTTTGAAAAGATCAACAAAATCAACAAACCTTTAGCTAGACTGACAAAGAAAAAGACAAGTTTCAAATAATGAAAATCACAATAAAAAGAGGGACATTACTACCAATGCTGCAGAAATAAAAAGAACTGTAAATGGATCCTATGAACAACTATATGCCAATAAATTAGATAACCTAGATGAAATGGACAAGTTCTCAGAAACACAGAAACTACCTACATTGACTCAAGAAGAAACAGAAGCTAGAGATGCCTTGTGGCAGCCGTGCTCACAGCCCAAAGAGAAAAAGGAATTGGAATATAGAATACCCATCCTTTCCAGGACAGAAGCCCCTGCAGTGCAGAGAAGCAGGTCTGAGGACAGTGGGTGCAGCGGCCAACCTCTCAGAAGCCCAGCTCAGGTGTGGGGAAGGATTCGAGGACACTTATGAGACTCCGTTGTTAACAGCTAAAATGAAGACTATTACAGAAAAGCATCTTGAATTATTCCCTAGACCCAAAGAGGAAACTTCCACATCTAAGAGTAAAAATGTGTCTACAGATTTAACAGGGAATTCAGTGGAAGTGATCTGTCAGATGAAGATAAGATTCTTTATAAAATCACAGAACAATAATGGACATAGTTATAAAATAGGTTTTATAACAAGAGTGCTTTATGTCCAGAAGATGGGGCTAGTGAAGATGAACTTCAATGACAGGGAAGGTGCTAATGAACGCAATGAATTTGAAGAAGGTGAGAGTGCTGTGGAAATATCAGATTGTGCTTCTCGTGCAAGTGGTTGTTCTTTGACAAGTGAGGAGAAGCTATCTGAACTTCCTAAGGAAAAAGAGAATACCTTCTTGTTTGCTTCTGTACCAGTTTGTATACATTATGTCCCCCAGGAAAAGCCATTTTCTTTGATGCAATCTTGTGGGGGCAGACATATTAGTGTTGATTAACTTAGACCATTTGGATTAGGTTGTTTCCACGGAGAGGCACCCCACCCAACTGTGGGTGATAACTCTGACTGGAAAATTTCCAGGGAGGTGTGGCCCCACCCATTCAGTGTGGGCCTTGATTAGTTTACTAGAGCACTATATAAGCTCAGACAGAAGGAGTGAGCTTGCTACAGCCAAGAGGGATACTTTGAAGAACACACAGGAGCTGAGAGAAGAGCTGCAGCTTATGGAGACATTTTGGAGACAGCCTTTGAAAGCAGACTTTTGCTCCAGAGAAGCTAAGAGAAGACAAATGCCCCAAGAGCAACTGAGTGACATTTTGCAAAGGAGCTACGGCCTAGAGAGGAACGTCCTGGGAGAAAGCCATTTTGAAAACAGAACTTGGAACAGACGCCAGCCACGTGCCTTCCCAGCTAACAGAGGTTCTCCAGACGCCATTGGCCATCGTCCAGTGAAGCAGCATTAGCAAATGGAACAGCTTCCATCCTGGCCTTCTTCATGAAGGTTTAAAGTGTTTTAGATGTTGTCCTCAATTTTAGCTGAGTTTTAGTCTTCTGATTTGTTCTGGGCAACTCGGCTTTCAATTATACCTAAGTTATCCATTGAGACAAACCTTCTGTTTCAAGACATGCCATTTAAAAAACAGATATCATCTAATTGTAATAGATGAGGCAGCTGTATTTGTAGCCAAGACTGAAAGAAAGTATTCAAGGCATGCAATTCTCTTATTTTACTTTGTCTCTTTTAGAAGTTTTATTCCGTTATATTTTCTTTTTTTAGTTTTTGGTAAAACAGATGAAATAATAATTATTAACAAAGTAAAAGTTTATTTTTCTACAAAAAGCAGGGCCTTCAAGAAAACAGGTCTACTCCTTCCATAGTCTTAAGCTATTAGAAATTTCTCATCTTGTTCAGTTTTTCTAATAAATTTGTCATTAAATTAATAAGTTGTGCATGGTTAAGGAAGGATTTTTGAGTCAATTTGGGGCTCTTACAAATATTATTAAGACTCTAGCACAACAGAACAGTTTTTTAGTGGAACTTCACTCAAAGTTCTGTGTTATCACAAATGCTTAATATTTGTGTTAATTTTGTTCCAGTATTCCTAGGAGGATTGGATTAATTTATTATTTTACCTAACCTTAAAATAGGATCTTTTCTAAGAAAAAGCTCATTCTAAAATCTTTTTACTGTACCTCAAAAGGGGCTTTGATTATGTTAGGTATACCTGTAGGTCTTCTTTGAGCCTCACCAATCTGGTTTTTGGGTAAATCAAATGTTTTAAGTTTTTTGGTCATAAGAGCCAGTTGCAGAAAGTAGAATGGGGATTCTACAGGAAAAAGATGATCTGTTGCTGGCTTTGAAGATGGGAGGTTGCCTCTAGCAACTGAGAGCATTCCCTGGAGACAGCAAAGAAACGGGGTCTCTGGACAGACAACTGCAAGGTACTGAATCCTGCCAAAGCCACATGAGCTTGGAAGATGACTCTGAGCTCCAATGCAAAACACAGTTTAGCTAGCACCTTGATTTTAGCCTTGTAATACCAGACCCTGAGCAGAGAACCCACCCTTGCTGTGCCTGGACTACTGTTTGGCCAGATAAAATTTGACCTGCATAACTGTGGGCTAATAAATAGGTGTCATTTTAAGCTGGAAAAAAGAATAGAAGATCTCAACAAACCAATTACTAGTAAAGAGATTGAATCAGTAACCAAAAACCTTTCAACAAAGAAAACATTCCAAGAAGACTTAACTCCAATACTGTACAAACTCTTACAAAAAATTGAAGGCAGGTGTACTCCCTAAATCATTTTACAAGGCCAACATCACCCTCACATCAAGAAAGATAAAGATACCACATGAAAGGAAAGCTACAGACCAATACATCTCATGAATATAGATGCAAATATCCTCAACAAAATACTAGCAAACTAAATCCAACAGCATATTAAAAGAATTATAAACTGTGATCAAGTGGGAGTTATCCCTGGTATGCAAGGTTGGTTCAACATAAGAAAATTAATTAATGTAATACACATTAACAGAATGAATCTGTTCTCAATTGAAGCAGAAAAGGCATGTGACAAAATACAGCATTCTTTCTCGATAAAACACTTAGAACACTAGAAATAGAAGGAAACTTCCTCAACATGATAAAGGGCATATATGAAAAGCCCACAGCTAACATCCAAGTTAATGGTGAAATACTGAAAGCTTTCCCTCTAAGATCAGGAACAAGAAAAGGATGCCCACTGTCACCACTCTTATTTGACACTGTACTGCAAGTTTTTCCCAGAGTAATTAGGCAAGAAAAAGAAATAAAAGGCATCCAAATTGAAAAGGCAGAAGTAAAACTTTCCCTATTTGCAGATGTTATGATCCTATATACAGAAAATCCTGAAAAATCCACAACAAAGCTCCTAGAGCTGATAAATGAATTCAGCAAAGTAGCACAGTTTAAGGTCAACACCCAAAAATCAGTAGTGTTTCTATACACAAACAATGACAACTGGAAAAAGAAATGAAAAAAATTCCATTCACAATAGCAACTAAAAGAGTCAAATATCTAGGAATAAATCTAACCAAGGATGTAAAGAACTTGGACACACAAAAGCATTGCTAAAAGAAACTAAAGAAGGTGGAGGAGGCAGGGCAAGATGGCAGCATAGAGAGGTGTGGAATTTAGTTAGTCCTCTAGAGCAACTAGTAAATAGCCAGGAACAACTAGTAAATAGTCAGGAACAACTGTTGGGGGACATCCATTACTGAACACACAGTGTACACCAGCCTAGAATGGGTAGAATGGCTGAAATCACAGCATAGAACTCCTCCACCAGCATGGCAGGCTGAGTTGGAAAACTTCACTGTGGGGAAAATAAGTAGGCTACCTGCAGTGAGAGAAAGTAACTCAACCAAGCTCCAATTGCAGTTTTAATTTGGAATACTGAATACAAGCTACAAGCAGGAAAGGAATACTAAGCAAGCAGGAAAGGAACACTAAGCAAGCAGGAAAGCAAGCAGGAAAGGAACACTGAGGTTGCTCCTGGCAGAGGAGGTGGGGCTGACAGAAAAAATAAATAAATAAAAATAGGGACTTTTGGAGACAGCTGAGCTCAGAATACTAGAAAACAGCTGTGTCCCAAGACAAGGGGCACAGAGAACTGGGTATCAACACCAGTCAACCAGCAAAACTGGGGGGCTGGGGATTGGCTTTGAAAAGGAGCTTTCTCTCTTTTTCCTTTTTTTTTCCCCCTCCCATTCCAAGTAGTTCATCAGAGAATGCCTCAGGGATTTGCAATTGTCAGCGCTGACCCAGGCAAGAAAGTCAAACAGGCAAAGAAGGAATTCAAGTGTAGAAGATAATTCCCTAAAGGGTATATCTTACCTAAGAAAAGGGGGTGGGGGTCAGCTCAAGTGGCTGCCCTCCCTCAGTGAATTCAGACCTCAGGGTCTAGGGGGTAGTCTTGACTTCTGACACCCTCGGTCCCTGGACAGGAGAGGGTCCGCTAAGAATTAAAGGAACTGCACCTCTTTACACCACTGAGGAGCTGCAGGCTGACAAGTGCCACCTGCACTGTTGGGCAGGACAGGAAAAGCACAGAGTCTAGAGGCCTCACAGGAGAGTCCGACAACCTGCTGGGTCTCACCTTCAGGGAAATGTGATACTGATTACACCCTTCTGATACCAGGACACATCTGGTCTGGGAAAATCTGATTGGGGTAAGCAAGGAAACCAGATGCCTAGACAACAGAAAATTACAAGTCACATTAGGAAAAATGAAGATATGGCCCAGTCAAAGGAATAAACTTACACTTCCAATGAGATACAGGAGTTAAAACAACTAATTAAAGATCTTCAAACAAATACGCTAAATCAATTCTAAAAGTAAATAAATGAGTTGAGTGAAGATATGGCAAAAGAGATGAAGGACTTAAAGAAGACACTGGACAAACATAAGGAAGAACTCAAAAGTTTGAAAAAACAATCGTCAGAACTTAAGGGAATGAAAGGCACAACAGAAGAGATGAAAACACTATGGAGACACACAACAGCAGATTTGAAGAGGCAGAAGAAAGCATTCATGAACTGGAGGACAAGACAGCTGAAATCCCACACACAAAAGAACATATATTGAAAAGAATGGAAAAATATGAGCAGCATCACAGGGAATTGAATGACAACATGAAGCACATGCATGTACTTGTCATGGGTGTTCCAGAAGGAGAAGAGAAGGGAAAGCAGGCAGAAATAAAAATGGAGAAAGTAATCACTGAAAATTTCCCATCTTTTATGAAAGACATAAAATTATAGATTCAAGAAGCACCGTGTACCCCAAACAGAATAGATCTGAGTAGACCTACGGCAAGACACTTAATTTTCAGATTATCAAATGTCAAAGACAAAGAGAGAATGCTGACAGAAGCAAAATAAAAATGATCCATCACATACAATGGAAGCTCAATACGACTATATGTGAATTTCTCAGTAGAAATCATGGAGGTGAGAAGGCAGTGGCATGCTATATTTAAGATAATGAAAAAGAAAAACTGCCAACCAAGAATTCTATATCCAGCACCCTTCAAAAATGAGGGAGAGTTTAAAATATTCTCAAACAGACATAGAGTTTGTGAACAAGATACCTGCTCTACAAGGAAATAGTAAAGGGAGCCCTACATGCAAATAGGAAAGACAGGAGAAAGAGGTTTGGAACACAATATTGGGTGGTAGTAGCACAATATTGTAAGTACAGTGAACAAAGATGACTGTGAATATGGTTGAAAGAGGAAAGTTAGGGGCATATAGGGCACCAAAAAGAAAGATAGAAGATAAAGACTGGGACTGCATAACTTAGTGAAACCTAGAGCGGTCAATGATTGTGATTAAAGGTACAAATATAAGAATGTTTCTACATGAGGGAAAACAAATAAATGTCACCTTTGCAAACTGTTCAAAATGGGGTGGTTTTGGTGAAAAAAAACACAGTCAATGCAAACTAAAGTCTATAGTTAACAGTAACATTGTAATATGCTTCCATTAATTGTAACAAAGGCAACATATCAAAGCTAAATATCAGTGAGAGGTGGATATAAAGGAGGGGTATGGGATTCTTGATGTTGGTTCTGCCATCTGACCATTTTATTGTATTTTATTTTTTCTTTTTGCTTATTAGTTGTCACTTTTTTTCTTTTTCTTTTTTTTGCCTCTTCCTTTCTTTGTGGAAGATATGGAAATGTCCTTATATAGATAGTGGTGGTGAATGCATAACTATTTGATTATACAGGGAATCATTGATTGTTTACTTAGGATGGTTTGTATGGTGTATGAATAAAACTAAAAAACAAACAGAGGGCTACAAGTGCCAGAGAGGGATGTACCTAATCACCATTGGCAGGGAAGTAGAATGGTGCACCCCATCTGTAGGGCAGTGTGGTGGTTCCACAGGAAGCTAAGCATGGGTTTGCCATATGGTCCTGCAACTCGGTTATTGGGTATATACTTGGAAGAACTAAAAAGAGGGACACGAATGGACATTTGCATAGTGGGGTTTATGGTGTCAGTATTCATGATTTGCAGTAGATGGAGGTGGCCTGAGGGTACATTGACTGATGAACAGAATTGCGAACTGTGGTGTATACATACAATGGAATATTAAGCTGCCACAAGAAGGAGTGAAGCTGTGACGTGAACAGATATTGAGGAAATTACATTTAGTGAAATAAACCAGAAATGAAAAGAAAAACATTATAATGCCTCACTGATATAGACTAACTACAATGTGCAAACTCTGAGAATTGAGTGAGAGCATAGGTTATCAGGGGAAGGCTTACTGTAAAGATTCCTAGGTTGTAAGCTCTTACAGCAGTTACATCTATTCCTGAGTTGTAATGGCTATTTCTTAGACTCTTGAGATGCTGACCTCTTTGTGTATAACCTGGTTGGGTATCTGTCTGACACCTGAGACTCAGAGCCAGAGTCCAGCAGCCATGAATGTCAGCATTACCCCATATAGCAAATGTTAAAGAGACTGAAAAAAGAGATCAGACTTCAATTAGAGATATGAATGAAATGGGCTTGGTTAGGATTAAGGTAAATCAGAATAAAGGGTAAAGGACGATATTGACCATGTTTTTAAAACTTCAACTTCTGTGTGAGACCAAAGGAAGAGATGTTTATTAGGTGCAAAATCTATATTTTTTGTAACACACTAATTTAACTTGTAGGGTTAGTTTATTCAAATAGCATAATTACATGGAATGTTGAATAGGGAGTGAAATCTGGTTGGTTTGTACAGGTTAGTGTAAAGCCCCAATGCATCCCAGGGTAATTGGGGCAGAGAATAAAAATGTATTTCAAAGCCCCCTTGGGGCACAGGGGGAAATGTGATTAAATTTTCCCATGTGGGGAATTAATGATATTCTCACAAACACTGGGGGTTACCAATTTAGAAGGCCAAGCCTTCAATCTTGGGCCTTTCCCTTATATGAAGTTTGCTACTGTAACGGAGAGGCTAATCCTACTTAAAACTGTGCCTGAGAGTCATCCCCAGAGAACCTCTTTTGTGGCTCAGATGTGGTGTCTCTCTAAGCCAACTCTGCAGGTAAACTCACTGCCCTCCCACCTAAGTGGGACATGATTCCCAGGAGTATGGATCTCCCTGGCAACATGAGACATGACTTGTGGGGATGAGCTTGGCCCTGACAATGTGGGATTGAGAAAACCTTCTTGGACCAAAAGGGAGAAGAGAAACGAAACAAAATAAAATTTCAGTGGCTGAGAGATCTCAAATAGAGTCGAGAGGTCATTCTGGAGGTTATTCTTATGCATTACAAAGATACCTCTTTTTAGTGTTTAGTGTATTGGAATAGCTAGAAGGAAATACCTAAAACTGTTGAACTGCAACCCAGTAGTAGCCTTTACTCTTGAAGACGACTGTATAAATATATAGCTTATACTGTGTGACCGTGTGATGGTGAAAACTCTGTGGCTCCCAATCCCTTTTTATAGTGTATGGACAGATGAATAGAAAAATGAGGACAAAAAGTAAATTAATAATAGGGAGGGATGGGGGGTATGGGATGTTTGGATGTTCTTTTTTACTTTACCTTTTATTCTGATTCTATTTTTGTGTGTGGTAATGAAAATGTTCAAGTATCGATTGTGGTGATGAATACACAAGTATATAATGGTAACGTGAACAACTGATTGTATACATGGATGACTGTATGGTACATGAATATATCTCAATAAAACTGAATTTTAAAAAAAAAGAAACTAAAGAAGACCTAAATAAATGGAAAGACATTCTATGTTCATGGATTGGAAGACTAAATCTTGTTGTGTATTCTACCCAAAGTGATTTACAGATTCAATGCAGTCCCAATCAAAATTCCAATAATCTTCTTTGCAGAAATGGAAGAACCAATCATCAAATTTATATAGAAGGGTAAGGGGCTCAAATAGCCAGTCATCTTGAAAAAGAAGAATGAAATTGGAAGACTGACACTTTCTGATCTTTAAACTTATTACAAAGCCACAATAATCAAAAAAGCATGGCACAGGGTTGCGATATAGACCAATGGAATCCAACTGAGAGCTGAAAAATCAACCCTCACACTTATGGTCAACTAAATTTTGACAAGAGGGCAAAGACCATGTAATTGGGAAAAAATATTCTCTTCAGCAAATGGTGCTGGGAAAACTGGACTACATTTGCAAAGAAATGAAGATGATCCCCTTCCTCATACCATATGCAAAATCAAATCAAAATGGATCAAAGACCTTATGAGCTAGTACTATAAAACTCCTAGAAGAAAAACATAGGGAAGCATCTTCAGGACCTTGCGTTAGGGCAGTGGTTTCTTAGACTGTACACCCAAAGCACAAGCAACAACAACAAAAAAATAGATAAATAGTACCTCATCAAAAATTTAAAGTTTTATGCATCTAAGGGCTTTATTATTAAAGAAAAGAGCCTCAAAGGTCTTGATCATAAAAGTAAAACAACCCACACAACAGAAGAAAATATTTGGAAACCAGGTTCAATAAAGATTTAATGTCCAGAATATATAAAAAATCCTTTAATGTAACAAAAGGACAACTCAACTGAAAAATAGGCAATACATTTGAATTGACATTTCTCCAAAGAAGACATAAAAATGCCCAGAAAGTACACAGAAAGATGCTCAACATCATTAGCCATCCGGGAAATACAAATCAAAACCATTACCATTTCACTCCCATTAGAATGGCTGGTATTAAAAAGACAGAAAACATCCAGTGCTGGAGAGGATGAAGAAAAATAGCAACACTCATTCACTGCGGTGGCTATGTAAAATGGTGCAGTCACTGTGGAGACAAGTTTGGCAGTTCCTCAGAAAGCTAAACATAAAGCTACCCTATGATCTGGCAATCCCACTACTAGATATATACTCAAAAGAATTGAAAGTAGAGACTCAAACAGATGCTTGCACGTTGATGTTCATAGCCTCATTGTTCACAATTGCAAAAAGATGGAAGCAACCCCAATGACCAGCAACTGATGAATGGATAAACAAAATGTGGTACATACATACAATGGAATATTATTCCACTGTAAAAAGGAATGAAGTCTTGATACGCGCAACAACACGGGTGAATCTTGAAGACATTTATGCTGAGTGAAATAAGCCAAACACAAAAGTACAAATATTGTATGATCTCACTGATTTGAAATAATTAGAATAAGCAAATTCATAGTGTCAGAATCTAGAACATAGGTTACCAGGTGATGGGGTGGGGCTAGGGAATGGGAAGTTAAAGCTTAAAATGTACAGGGCTCATATTTGGAATGATGGAAATGTTTTAGTAATAGATGGTGGTGATAGTAGCACAGTATTGTGACTGCAATTAACAGCACTGAAGTACATATATCTGAATGTGATTAAAGGGTGAAGTGTTGGATTATGTATACAGTAACAGAATAAAAATTAAAAAAAAAATCCTTGGAACTACTCTATACAGTGAACTATAAATTAAATTGGATCTCAGTTAATAATACAATTATAAAAATGTGCTATCATCAATTGTAACAAATGCTCCATATCAGTGCAAGGAGTTGGTGATGGGGTGGTATATGGGAATCCTGTATTTTATGCATGATTGTTCTGCAAACCCACAACTTCTCTAATAAAGAAGAAAAAAAGAAAAAGAAAATGGTGAAGCAAAATAATGATGACATATTATGCAACTAACACATCATATTTGCAAAATCTTTAATGGCAAGGAAAAATGCTCACCAAATAATGCTATGTGCCAAAAAATAAAAAATAATAATAAAAAAAAAGATACAAAGCTAAACACAAAGGGAGGACCTAAATAGAACATGATCCAAATTTTGCCCCCCAACAAAAATATACACAAATGTATTTGGATCAGTCTTGGCTTTATTACTTTCAACTTTTGAATAACTCACCCTTTCATACATTCTGCCAACATTCTGAATTGCCTTTCTTATGTCAAAGTCTGACTTTCAAGTATCAGTTAATGAATAAATATTGAGCTATTTTTGTGGGATGTGCTACTCACCAACAAATAGAGCAGTTTGGGTTGTTCTTTAGTGTTTGTACAGATGTGATTATTTTATTGCCTTTTACTCTAATACCATTTTGTAAAAATTAATAAGAAATTAAAATGATGCTGAATCTAATGATACTGGAAAAGCTTAAGTCTCAAACTTAATACCATAGAGACCATACTAAAAATCCTGAGCATGACAAAGTGTGTCACTCTCTGGTTGCAACTGAACACAACGAAACATAAGCCATTTAAGCGGCTATTCCACTGTGAGGAGGAAAGAAATTAAAGAAGTTATACAAAAGGATGGAAGAGTATCATCAAAAACTGGGTCCAAAAAAGCAAAATATAATGAGGTTTTATAATCATTTTTAGCTTTCAGGAATAGATCTTAAAACATACTTTGTTTAATTCTTGCACATTCAGCTTTGCTATATTTTCAGAAATGTACTGTGTACAAAAGCAGGGAATTGTCTGTGCTTGCATTCATTTCACTTGAAGGAAATAAACCCAAATGTTAACTATATGGTAGAACTGTTAGTTATTTTTTATTTTCTATTTTATACTTGTCTGTTTTCCGAACTATCAAATAAAAATGGACTACCTTTATAAGTATATAACAATGTTACAAACAAAAACAAGCCACCAATTAATTATCTTCTCTGACTCCTCAGAATTTTTATAACAGGGATCCTACTGTGTTCTCTCTGCATCTTACACCAGCCTTTGGGGAAGGCAATAGCCCAAGCAGACACCTACCCGACTGCAACAAGTTGGCACATTGCTTTTGACTCTCCTCTAGACTCCTGGTCAGCCTGTTAATGATCTCAGTCTTTTCTAATTTGGTTGATTCTTGATTCCTTTCCAGTTGTTTCACGTGATCTTTCAAATGCGTGCAAATGTCTTCCTAAATAGAAAAAGTGTCAGGAAGTCATTTCATAGCCAGTTATTAAATACTAAAGTAAAAATTATTATCTATAATTAGATTTTAAGTTATATATAAAATAGTCAAATGGCAGCATCATCTCTTTCACAGGGTTAAGTGCAAAAGATTAGCAACTGGGAGAACAAACTTATGTGATCCTGGGTGAGCCACCAACTCAATCTGTTCTTCCTTTTTAATTATTCTAATAAAGGTGGAATTAGGATGATTTCTAAAGTCCCTTTCTACTCTACATTCACAAGACTCTATTATTCTAAAGTTAGACTGTATTCAAGCCAAAGGAAATTTATTAATTCCTGTTTGCATTTTACACTATCAGTATAAGTGTATGTGCACATACTTAGGCAGACCATTTTGAATCACAGAATTTGTACCCAAAGACAAATAAACACATGGAGACTCACTCTATTCCTATCAGTCCAAAGCACAGCCAAAAGTAATCTTTCCCTCCTCTGAACTTCTTTTAAACTTTATGAATTTCTTTTGTTTCTCTTTCTACCTATTAATGTCTTATTTCTCTTAATCTCCTTGAAGGCACCCATGAATGCCTCAAATATAGCAGGTCCTGCAATAAATACTTGAGAAATGAATGACAAAGAAAGACAGGACAGTGTGTGTGTGTATTGTGTTGGGATATATAGAAAATAGCAAGTATGGATACAATATATTCAGGTTTCTCCAAAAGAAAAATGTGTTTGGGAATAACGAGCCACAGGGGTCCCAAGCCCAGGTAGAAGGGATCCCCCAGGCAGGAGGAGTCCTGTAGAGATCATCACCTCTCATTTGAAACAGGCTACACAGGCTGAATTACAGGCAAATGGTACAGCATGGGAGAGGCAGAGTCAGTTAAAGTAACTGGTTGAAGTTATCAAAAAAAGCCCAAAGAAAATCAGTGGTAAGGGGATTAGCAAGAAAAGGCGTTGTAGGAGAGAGAAGGCATTTGGGGCCTGATCCACAAGATAACTTAGAGCCCAATAATGCCTTACGGATACTAACACAAGATACACCCCACAGGGCACTTACACAGAAGTTCCCCTAAGAGTTAGAGGAAAAGGACTCTTTCCTTCCCTCTCACTCTCATTCTAGCTTCTAAATTCTAAATTCTAAGTTTAGCTTCTAAATTATGGTATTCTACCTCATAATGTAGCCAGGTTTGCTTTAAATTCTTTCTCCCAAATTTCTGAACAAATAAAGCTTCTGGAAACCAAGCCATGTTTATTCAGCACTGCAAACCTCTTGGCACAATGCAGCTGATATCCAGGCCAGCTTGAGAAGCATGGTTCTAAGGCACCAAACCAACATGGGAAATACAACGAATAAGCTGATATTAATGACAGTGTGAAAGTATGTGCAAGAAGGTGTGTGGAGAAAATCAACATTTATGTGCTGAAGAGGTCACAACAGTTTTGACAAGAGGCTGGGAACTGGCAAAAAAAATATTAAAGAAACAAAATAGATGAGAAACATTATGAAGTAAGAAAAGGCAGGACCTAGCAAGAACGTGTCTACATACAACGATCAGTTAAGCCATGGGGTTTCCTGTTGACAAGTATCAGAGAAACAGACAGTACTCATAAAACTGTGAAGTTTAATACCGTGTGTGTATGTGTGTGTGTGTGTATATATATGAATTAGTGGTTCTGTCTTCTTCCAGGATTAGCTTGAGTAAGAGCACACAGTTCAAGACTGATAAGACAGGCTTCTTTTTAATACCGAATGACAAGTACGATGATAAAGAGGTGACAGCTGGTGACATGGGAGCAAAGAGAATTGAAAAGGCTTCCAATGCATAGAAAAATGAGGATTAGACCACACACAGAGGTCTTTGGGAGTCTCTTAGTCAACAGGAAGTATTCCAAGTGGAGTCTTTAAATGTAACATTAAAGGAATGTTATGAAAATAGATCAGGTGAAGGTCGTAATACAGAAACCAAGTTCCATGAAGAAAGTCTTAGGTAACTGCTTTCAGCAAAAGCTGAAAATTTCAAGAAGAGCAGAAGGAAGAAAGGTTTTACAGGAACAAGAAGATAATCAGAGATCTTAGCAAGTGTCACTTCTGTGAATGGGAAGAGGTAGAAGGGAGTTTAGAGAAGAGGGTCTATGAGGAAGTTTGCAATTAGAGTTCTGTCATCAGACTCTAGTCCAGAGTTGTTCTATTAAGGGGGTGGAGGCTGTAAAAGAGGATGGAGTGAGCACAGGGGTAAAATGCACTAGGAATTCCTTCTAACCAATCCCCTATGTAAATGTGTCTAAGTCAGCAGAAAATGGAGAGATCCTCAAATAACTCAGCATGGAAAAGCCTCCAGTCCCCACTCTCTCCAGTCATCCAAGGAGGACCATTCTCCAAGTCCAACTAACTTCAGTGTGACCATCCAAACACAGCCAAAATTAATGAAACTATATCTTAAATTATATTTATGCTTAAATATTTTATGAAGTATACTTTTTAATAATTTGGCATGGACTTCATCTTTCCCTACCTCTATATATATCCTACACACTGGTCCAAATTCACAATCTTTTTCTATATAAATGGAATGAGAACATAAATAGGAAAATAAATCTAATAAAAATCATATAAATTCATATAAAAGTAGAACAATATACAATTTGGGGATCATCCATAATTCAAGATTATATTTGCCACTATTCAATTAATTGAAATAATCAAGAGTAGATAATGTAAACTCTTGATATTTTTATAATATATGCTGCCTTTACTATTAGATGGAGATACACGAAATTGCCAATAATGCAATCTTATATGGCTCTCCTCAAAGCATGGAAAAATTTAAAATCAGCTGTATAAATAAGGAACAACCCAAATTAGGATAAATTTTAAGTATGGTGGGATTTTCCATGCCCTAGTATCTTATTTTTCTTCTTCTCTTTCCTTGGGTTAATTCTGAAATTACATTTAAAAACTTCACTCTTAAATTTTGTTCATTCAAGCAATTTCCTGGGATTTTTGAAGCACAAGCAACCCCAATACCTGACTCGCCTTTGGCTTTCAACATTTTATACCCTTTTGGGCAGAAATAATAAAAATTGACTAAGAAAGAAGTTCAAGCTTCAAATCTACATGAATTTAGATCAGATTTTTCCTGTTTTATTTATTACACTATTCTACAGGAACCATTTCTAGACAGTGTTTAGGTTAATTACCAAATACTGGGAAATCCAAGAAGAGCCTTCTAATGGTTAAGCTCCCAAGATAACCTCTCAAGTTCAGGCCAGCTACCAGCATAATATCATTCCTCTCAGTCTAGATTAATTTTAAGGAAATAACCATTCAAGTACCTATGCATAATAAGTATAAATATTCTACAAATAAAGGACTAATCATTTGAGAACTGAGAAATTATTAAACAATTCTATCTGAGGAAGGCTTGTCAAATTTATGCTTTCAGGACATATTCATAGATAAAAAACCTTCAGCTTTTAAGTTTTACTCACAATCTAACACTGACTGTAAACTTCTAAGATTTCTGTAAGGTAAACCACAAAATGTCAGTTGCAAAGAATAACCAGCTTTACTTATTGCTAACAGTTGTTCATCTGAAATCATTCCAACCTTTTCCTGAAGTGCAGTTGCTGTAGCATCCAAATTCTTCTGTAAGGACAATACTTGCTCCTCATACTTCTTTGTGAGGCCTGTAACAATGCTCTCATGCTGTTCTCTAGCCCGCTGGAGTGATTCAGATTGGTGAAGGTCCATCAGTTGCTGCTTCAGGCTTTCCAGAGCCATTTCCATTGTTCTGGACTTCTTTATTGCCTAGTAAATACAGACAGGATCTCCATGTTCACAGTGTTTTGACCATGTGCTCTGTTTGTGGACTTTAACTCTAGAATCCAACCATGCTTTAATGAGAGTGGAGAAGGTGCTCCATGGGGTGACTCTAGCTTTCTTAAGGCTCTCCTAGCTGGGATTCACCAGGCTCACAGCTGTTGGAAACATTTATTCACTGAGAAAATAAACTTTGTAGTTACCTGAGGAAAGTGATGTGAATCTGGGTGTCAGGCAAGGAATCTACTGCTTTTGTGCTAATCCTGGAGCTGTGTTTACATCACTTGGTGAGCCAAGTGTGGGGCAACCCAATTGTCAGGTCATGGAAAAATGACAACTTGTTTTTGAAAGACTGATAAAACCTGCCAATGATCACTTACTGAAAACAAAATTTTGAAATCTCTAACTGTACACTTGGGTGGTGGGCAGAATAATGGCCCCCCAAAAATGTCTACGTCTTAATCCCTGGAATCTGTGAATATGTTTTTGTTACATGGCAAGGGAGAATTAAAGTAGCAGTTGGAATTAAAGTTGCTAATCAGCTGGAGAATATCCTGGATTATCTAGGTGGAACCAGCGTAGCCACAGGGTCCTTAAATGGGGAAGACTGAGGCAGAAGAGGCAGAAGCAGAGTTTACTGGCATTTGCTGGCCTTGAAAATGGAAGGGGGCCACAAGCCAAAGAATGAGGGCAGCCTCTAGAAGCTGGAAAAGAGAAGAAAATGGATTATTCCCTAGAGCCTCCAGAAAGGAACACAGCCTTGATGACACTGGTTTTAGTTCAATGAGATTTGTGTTGGACTTCTGACCTCCAAAACTTTTAAGATAATAAACTCAAGGTGTCTTAAGCCACTAAGTCCATGGAAATCTGTTACAGCAGCAATAGAAAACTAATACACTTGGCAAATTCTGTTGCCTTTATTTTATTTTTGTATTTAAGATACTCTATTATCTTAATAAGTGTATTTGCAGCTTGTATTAAGATCATAAAATTACAACTTTTTACCAAAAGCAATTTGACTTTTTAACCCAATAGATATATTACACACAAGAATTAAAATTTCAAATGAGAATTATTCTTCATTATATTCCAGAGATTGCCTATTTATTCCAGTACTGCTTTCATTGCTATAGACATTGATTGATTCATTTGTTCAACAAATAATGTGGATAATTTGTGCCAGGTAGGGTTCCAAGAACTAAGGACATAATGACAAGACAGAAAGCCAATAATGAGTAAACCAATGAGATAATTTCAGACAGTCATAAAGCTATCAAATATGTAATTGAATATGGCATGAAGAAGAATGGGAATATGGAGCAATCGGCTACTTCAGTTACAAGATGGATAAAATGTCCTCTCAAAAAGTTATCGGAGATCTGAAGGATCAGCTAAACTCTTCCACTGACAAACCTCAAAATTTGCCCCAAGTCTCACCCAAAACTAATTTCATGATTATATAGCCACTTTCATTTTTAACCTCGCTCCCACAGAAATGGTATTACTCTTTAGAATCACCCACCACAAGGCTTGCCTACCAATGACTTGTAGCTACTTCCAAAAATCAAATGGCTGTCTATGTCATTCATCAAAAGAATGTGCCACAGCTTTAAAGGAAATTCTAAAGAATAGATTTCAAAATGTTTAAGAAGCAGCCAAATCCAAAAAAAATAAATCGCTTCTCAGGATGACAACTCTGAAGGGAACCATACAGTTAGGAAAATTTAGGTTTTCATGCTTTGTCAGAACTAGCTTTGTAACCCTGGGCAAATAATTTGACCTCTCCAAAGTTAAATGATAAAATCTATAAAATGGAAAAATGCAATGCCTTGATAATCAAAATTCCAACAGGATTTTTTACTAAACATGACAAGCTGATCGTAAGATGTAGATGAGAAAGTGTGAAAACAAGTCAAAACATTTTTGAAGAATATTAAGGGTTTCTCCTTGCTTTAACAAATTTCAGAACACACCATAAAGCTATAGTCATGACAGTAATCAGAGCAGGAATAAATAAATATGTAAGAAAAAATATATAGTTTAGGTCAATTTTGAACAACAACATTCACCCAACATTTAGTGACCACTTACTACCTGCCAGATGCTATGCCTAGGTAGTGGGGCTAAAGACAGGGCAGCCCAATCTTGCCCTCAGGGTCTTCTCAGTCTATTATAACAGATGTGATCAACTGGCTTAGGGAGGAAAGAAGATAAGACTTGGGCAAAAAAAAACAAAACAAAACCGTGAGCAGGGGCTTGTATCAGTGTGCCACAGAAAGGGCATTCTAGAGAACCGAGATGGCACATACGACCATAAAAACAAGACTGCTGAGTTCCAGGAGAATAGGAGAGGATAGGCAAGGAGCAGATGGTCATCCTGATGCCACACCCCATCCCACAGGTAAAGCAGGATCATTGAAAGGCTTTAAGCAAGGATGTGACACTTTCAAAAGTGTATTTTAGAAATACTACTCAAATGGCCATAAGAGAAAATTTATGGACGGGGTAGAAGACCAGAGACTGGTTAAGAGACTTTCGCAACAAGATGGTAAAAGTCTGAATTAGGAACATGGGGACAGAAATGAGGAGACGCAACAGGACTTAGTGGCTAACTGGATGAGAGGGAACAGAGGAGCTGAGGTCTCCTCCAGATCTCTGGGATAGATGCCCAGGTGGATGGTAGCATCTCTCCCCTAAGGTAAGGAAAGGAGAAGCAGGCCTATGAAGGGGGAAGACCGAAACTTCTGAATAAAATTTAGATCCACAGTGCCAAAGGTTCATTAAATAACTAAACTTTTCACCATAATAAATAACTTTACCATAAATAATCAAGATAAAATATTTACCTGTTCTTCACTGACTTTTAATGCTTGTATTTGGGTTTCCAGTGCTTTTATTTGTGCTTCAAGCTGTAACTCTCTCTCTTTTCCATTCTGAAAGAGTTTCTGTGATTCTCGAAGGCTGAGGGTCAAACCATCCTTTTCATCTAGGGCATTCAAAAATGTTTACAGAAATAACATACTAATGTAGAGGATCCACAATTGTCATAATCCCTATGAAATATCACATCTATATCACATAAGTATTGTTGAATTAAATTGTATTCAGACAAATGAATTAGCTGATTTAGAGAAAATGAGAGAGAAATGATCCAAGAAAACACCACCTGAGTAAACACCAAAAATTTTTTGGAGAACCAGAATTACCTTCAAAAATCTTACCGTATCCCTTTTGGGATCAAAAGACTTCCTAACAATGATTTCAGCATTTGTTTAATGGAGAAGCTACATACAGGTAACAAATCCCTGCTAATCAAAGAAGGTGTCTGAGGACAAACTACCTGTTTTTCACATTTGCAATGAACTCCATTTAAAATCACCTAATCTTTAAATTCTTCCCAAATACTTTTCTATAACAACTCACAAGTTCTTCTCTCAAAATAAACTTCATAAGGATTACAGAAAGAGACCTTTTCACTATCATTTAAGCTCTAAATGAACTAGAGTTCAGTAAGAAAATTACTCAAAAAATGAAGTTCAACACTGAACGAAACTACAGAAGGCACCAAGGGTAAGCAATTATAATTTGAATCTGTATTTACTCTATGTGCTTGTCCCAGATATGGCAAAATATTCTCTTTGGCACATCTAAAGGAATTCAGGGTTGCTAACTCTTACTTGGATTAAAACTTCATGCTAATTCGTAGGCTCAGAAAATACTGCATTGCAAACTAAAAGCACGTCACTGTGGGAATTGAAATACTTTATCCAAGGTAAACTTCATAAAGAATCAACAACTTTTTAGAACAAAATGCCATCAGCAGAGTTAAATAATCTTCACTGATTTTATCAGGCTGAGAGAGAAAAGGACAGGGATTTAAAAGAGGGGAAAGAAAAAAAAGGGAGAAAATGATCTCAAAATAGTATATTCTGGAGAGGAGTAATCTAAGGAATCAGAAGTCCTAGGTTTCTTTTTCACTGTGTCTGACTCACATAAGCCCTCTGACTAAGTACTTTAATTCTCTAAGCTTCACATTTAAAATGAGGCAGTTGGACAAGATATCTAGCTCTACTGTACCTCATAAATGATAGCACCCAACAGTTGATATCTTACCTTTGATTATCAGAAGCTGGTGATTCAGATATCTAATTTGATGTTCACTTTCATTTAACTTTTCAACTAAATTGTCTAGTTGTCTTTCTTTTGCTTTGTTAAGAACCTTAAGTTGAATAATTTGCATGTTTTCTGCAGAATCTGCTTTGGAATTAAAGATAATCTATTAGATAAAAACATACCAATATAAATTTGTGGTCATTTAGGAAAATATTTTTTGAACTCATTAGAGTATTCTGAAATCAGTTTAGTGGATTGTGACTAGCATTTTTTTTTTTTCAAAAACAAGACAAAATAGAACAGAAAATAGTGCATCATGTAGTAAGATTAAGTATTAGTATTAGTTTGTGTAAAACTTTTGTTTCTGTTATCTGTATTTATTTACATAGATATATATTGTATACTGCATCACAATATAAAAATGTACTTCTTGCTGTGGGTCACTGCCAGAAAAATTCAAAAGTCACTGCTTTAGGGTACAACACTGAATCATTATCATTTTGGCCAACTAAAAATAAGTACATACCAATTGCAAAGAAATTAAGTAATATGTTCCCATTAAAAAAAGAAAAGAACAGCTTCTAGAAATCATTTTTTAAGATAATTTCTCAGCACTCTTGTCAAATATTTTATTTAATGATGGCATAAGAATTATATAATATTCATAGTTATGCTAGCACATAACTATTATATTAATAAATTAATGAATAGAGGAATAAAGAGTTTTGAAGCTTTCTTTCAGAAACAAAGTCATTTTAAAAATTACTTAAAAATGACTAAAAGAAAAAAGAAAAAAATGATCAGTAGAAGGATAATGGTTCAACTTCATGATAAGTATTTTTCATTTTCCACTAAAGCAATGCTTCTCTAAGCATACAGTCAGTAATAAAAGCATTAACTGGGTTGTAAACACTTGCTAACAAAACAATTTCAATCCCCCTTTTAAAAAAGGCTGTAGTTAAACCAAAAAAACAGAAGATTGAAAAATGTGTTAAAAGTCAACAAACTCCTCTCCAGGCCTTATAGCAGGGTAAGCCTGGGAATAAACAGTTTATAAGCCCCACCTTCAAACTCTTTTTTGTTTTTGTTTTTTTTAATTAATGAGTTTGTTGCTAAGAATCTATAATCACTAAATATGGCACTTACCATGAAATTATTTAATTAACTTCCAAATGTCAAATTCAGGCAAATGTTTAGCAGTCTTAAAAAAGAATAAATCAACCTGATAAAATGCAGACTGTTAAGAAAGGTGATGGAAGGTTATATAGGCAGAAAGGCCAGGAGATGTAAATAAAATGAATACTGGGAGCTAAAAGGGTAAACATCCATAAGATAATGTCAGGCACTGTTGCTATGCTTATTTACTCAACCCCAAGTCAGTTATGCCACACACTGCCCATTTCCTAAATTCTTCATTCTACAGAAACTCATGAACAAAGAGAAGTCACTACCATATTTGCTGTTGATTCCTTTTGGGGAGAGTTCTGGACCTCCCCCTAACACTTGTCCTGTGCCCCAAAGTATGATGGAAGCAGCATTATAAGTTGGGCACAGCAGTCCAGTTTTCTCTGACCTAGCCCAAACAACCCAGAATATCTTCTATAACTTCCTCTACCTCTTAAAGGAGAAAAAAAAAACAAAAAAAAAGAACCCAGAAATCTTGCTGTCACATCCTAAAACCACACTAGCTTTCCAACATACATAATAAACAGAAGTTACTTCATATGTCAGAGAATAAGGCAGTAAAAGTTAGACTATGAAATCATTAGTTCAGGTTAGTCACAGCACAAGTGTGGGTTTTTTGTTTTTTAATTATCAGCACTTCTCAAAATCCTTTAGTCAGTTATAAACACTTATTTCATCCTCTTATTTATACATACAATGTTTTAAAAAAATTTTTAGCAAGTGCCACACAACTAAATCTGAGATGTCAGTTTAGATTACACATGAAAAGTAATTTATAGAGCTAATAATTATACTAAATTCTAAAAACCAAAAGAGAAAATGAAGATGTTAATGGCTGAATTAATTACATTTCTATATAATAAAAAATCTGAGGTTGAAGGAGAAACTGTACTTCATTTTCCTAATGAAGTTTTAATGAACTAGAATGACTGAAAAATTTGAGAAAAATTTCTATTAACTTATTATGAAAAGTTTCAAACATAAAAAAGTAGAGAAAATAGTAAAATGAATCCCCATGAACCTATCACCCCACTTCAATAATTGGGAACTCATGACAAGTCTTCCTTCATCTATACCTCCACCCAACATTGCCCCCTTCCAATAACTTTATTTTGAAGTAAGTTCTAGACCTCACATCAGTTTACTCGTAAATATTTCAGCATATATCTCTAAACATAAGGGCTTTAAAAAAAAATCAACAATTTTATTATCATACTTGAAAAATAATTCTTGAATGTACTCAAATATCCAATCAGTGTTGAAAATTCCCCACTTATGTTTTTAAAAAATAAATATAAACTTGACACATACCTTCATTAGCTCCTAAAAACTGTTGTTGCAGCCCTTCAAATGTGTCACTTCCTGCTACCTCCTGGGCCGGTGAGCCGTTGCCCTGGGCAGAAGACTGATAGGGTTTATAGGTCACTTTAAATGGTTCCAAAGCTTGACAACGGGGACTTTGTGATGTACCAAATTGCTATTATAAGGTGAAACACAAAATTGACAATTAGGATTTGGCCTTTTCTTCAAAAATTATCTTAATTAGACATGGTTTGTTGCCTGATTAGCTGCCCAGTGGGCTGCTGCAGTCTAGGAGGGGCAGGGTTATGGGAAGAGGTGGCCCAAGAGCACTATATACTGGGAAGATAGGGAAAGTGCGCTCCACTTTTCTATCCAACCTTTAATAGACTTCCAAAAAGTGTTGCACCTCCCATGAGAGGCCCCCAGTCTTGCTTTGGCTGGAAATTACTGATAAACCAAGTGCCAAAGGAGAACTTCAATGCGAACCCAAGCAACTACAAAATCTTAGATGAACAAGGGAAATCAACTTTCAAAATAACCTTATCAAGATAATCAAATGCTGAGAAACCCACAAAAAGTCCAAAGCACAAGAAGATATGGCCAAGGAGGCAGGGCAAGATGGTGGCATAGAGAGGTGTGGAATTTAGTTAGTCCCCTAGAGTAACTGGTAAATAGCCAGGAACAAACCAGTAAATAGTCTGTAACAAGTGTTGGGGGACATCCGTGACCAAACACACATTGTACTCCAGTCTGGAATGGGTGGAAAGGCTGAGATCGCAGCATAGAACTGTAAGTAAAGCTCCCCAAACTGCGGGACTGGTGCCCGTAGCCCACCGGCACAGCAGGCTGAGCTGAAACACTTCTCTGTAGGAAACAGAAACAGTCTACTAGGAGGAAGGGAAGGTAGTTCAACCAAGCTCCAACTGTGGTTTTAGTTAATGAATCTGGACTATTGAACACAAGCTATGAGCATAGATAAACCCAGAGCAAGCAGGAAAGGAACACAGATTTCTCCCAGCCATGAGGAGGCAGAGCTGCCGTAAAAGAAAATACATAAATAAATAAAAACAGAGGATTTTCCAGTTCGCTGAGCTCAGAATACTGCAAAAGGGCTGTGTGAAAAGAAAATGGGCATATAAAACTGGGTAACAACTCCAATCGACTGGCAAAACTATGGGGCTAGGGACTGGCTATGAAAAGGGGATTTCTTTCCTTTTCCCTTTTTTTCCCCTCTCATTCTATGTAGCTCATTGGGGAAAGCCTCAGGCATTTTCAATTATCAGGGCTGACCAAGGCACAAGATGAGACAAAGGAAGAAGTCAAGTGAAGGAGAAAAGAAAAGGAGGGTGGGACCAGCCCAAGTGGCTGCCCTTCCTCAGAGAATTCAGACCCCAGGGCCTGGGAAAAAAGGGAAAAAAACAAAACAAAACAAAACACAGAAACAGCTTAAGCTTGGATTCTGATTCATGCTTGTTCCTGGCAGGGACACAGTCTGCTGAGAATTAAAGGCACTGCACCCCTTTATGCCTGTGGGGAGCTGCGGGCTGACAAGCACCACCTGCTGGGCAGGATAGGAAAAGCATAGAGCCTAGAGGCCTCAAAGGAAAGTCTGACAATCTGCTGGGGCCCATCCTCAGGGAAACCTGATACAGACTACACCCTCCTTCAGAGACTTGGGCCAATCTGGTCTGTGAATATCTGATTGGGGTAATCAAGGAAACCAGATGCATAGACAACAAAAATTACAATTCACACAAGGAAAAATGAAGATATAGCCAAATCAAAGGAACAAACTTACACTTCAATGAGACACAGCAGTTAAAACAACTAATTAAAGATATTCAAACAAATCTTCTAAATGAAATCAATGAGCCAAAGGAAATGTGGCCAAAGAGATGAAGGATATAAAGAAGATGACACTGGATGACCATAAAGAAGAATTTGTAAGCTTGAAAAAACAAATGGCAGAACTTATGGGAAAGAATAACACAACAGAAGAGGCGAAAAACACAATGGAGACATACAACAACAGATTTGAAGAGGCAGAAGAAAAGATTCAGAACTGGAGGACAGGACATTGGAAATCCAAGACACAAAAGAAAAGACAGGGAAAAGAATGGAAAAATATGAGCAGAGTCTCAGGGAATTGAAGGACAACATGAAGTACAACAATGTACATGCCATGGGTGTCCCAGAGAAGGAAAGGGGGGCAGAAACAATAATGGAGGAAATAATCAATGAAAATTTCCCATCTCTTATGAAAGACATAAAATTACAGATCCAAGAAGCACAACGTATCCCAAACAGAATAGATCCAAACAGATCTATGCCAAGACACTTAATAATAAAATTACAAAATGTCAAAGACAGAGAGAATTGTGAAAGCAGCAAGAGAAAAGCAATCCATCCCATACAAGGGAAGCTCAATAAGACTATGCGTGGATTTCCCAGTAGAAACCATGGAGGCGAGCAGGCAATGGTATGATATATTTAAGATACTGAAAGAGAAAAACTACCAACTGAGAATTCTATATCGAGCAAAACTGTCCTTCAAAAGTGAGGGAGAGTTTAAAATATTTTCAGACAAACAGACACTGAGAGAATTTGTGATCAAGACACCTGCTCTACAAAAATACTAAAGAAATCACTACAGGCAGATAGGAAAGCAAGGAGAAAGAGGTTTGGAGAAGAGTGTAGAAATGAAGACTATCAGTAAGGGTAAAAAGAGAGAGAGGAAAAGAAAAATAAAATAAAATATGACATATAAAATCCAAAAAACAAAATGGCAGACAGTAGACATTATGTTGAATGATATTAGCCAGAAACAAAAGGAAAAATATGGTATGGTCTCACAAATATAAACTAACATTAATGGGTGAACTTTGAGAGTTAAAGTTGAGAACAGAGGTTATCAGGAGATAGAAAGAGGTTAGAGATTGGGCATTTGATGCTGAAGGAGTATAGAGGTTCAAAAGGATTGATTGTATAGATCCAGAATGGATAGCACATTACTGTGATGTTAGCACAATATTGTAAGTACTCTGAACAAAGATGAGAGTACAGTTCAAAGAGGAAGGCTAGGGGCATGTATGACAACAGAAGGAAAGATAGATGATAAAGACTGGGATTATATAACTTAGTGAAACCTAGAGTGGTCAGTGACGGTTAGTAAACGTACAAAAATAAGAATGTTTCCACATGACGCAGAACAAATGAACTTCAACATTGCAAGATGTTGAAAATTGGATGGTGTAGGGAAAGAAATACAGTCAATGGAAACTAGAGTCTATAATTAACAGTAACATTGTAAATGCTTCCATTAATTGTAACAAAGGCAATATACCAAGGCTAAAGGTCTATAAGAGGGGGACCTAAGGGAGTGTAATGGGATTCTTGGTGGTGGTGGTGTCTGACCTTTTCACTGTATTTTATTTTCCTTTTATCTTTTTTATTTATTCTTCATTTTTTTTTTCTCCTCTTCCTCTTTCTTTGTGGAAGAAATGGAAATATCCTCATGTAGATTATGCTGGTGAATGCATAACTATGTGATTGTACCAGGAATCATGGATTCTTTAATTAGGATGGATTGTATGGTGTGTAAATATAAAAACTGTTTAAAAAAACAAAGGGATACCAGTGCTGGAGAAAGTGTGAAGAGAGGGATGTACCTATTCCCTGTTGATAGGGAAGTAAAATGGTACAGCTCATCAGGAAGGCAGTGTGGTGGTATGGGGTTGCCATATGGTCCTGAAACCCTGTTATTGGGTATATATTTGGAAGAACTGAGAACAGGGAAATGAATGAACATGTGCATACCACTGTTTATGACGGCAGTACCCACGATTTTCAATGGATTTAGGTGGCCTAAGGGTACATCAACTGATAAACAGGATGGTGAACTGTGGTGTATACATACAATGGAATACTGAGTGGCGGGAAGAAGGAATGAAGTTGTGAGGTATGCAACTAGGTGAATGGACCTTGAGGACAGTTGAGTGAAATAAGCCAGAAGAAAAAAGACAAATGTTGTAACACCTCACTAATATGGACTAACTATAATGTGCAAATTCTGAGAATTGAAGCTGAGAGCAAAGGTTATTGGGGAAGGCTTATTGTAAAGGCTCCTAGATTGTAAACTCTTATAGCAGTCACATCCATTCATGAGTTGTAGCAATTATTTGTAAATTCTGAGATGCTGAGTCTTTAGTTAGTCCCTGTAACTTCTGGTATCTTTGCAACAACTGAGACTCAGAGGCAGAGTTCAGCAGCCATGAATGTCAGCATTACCCCATACAGCAATTGTTAAGAAAGCTGAAAAAGAGATCAGATTTCAATTAGAGACATGAATGAAATGGACTTGGTTAGGACTAAGGTAAATCAGACTAAAGAGTAAAGAATGATATTGACTATGTTTCAAAACTTCAACTTCTTTGTCAGACCAAATTATTCAAACACCATAATTACATGGAACTTGACTAGGGGGTTAGAACTTGTTGGTTTGTACAGGTTAGTATGAAGCCCCGATGCATCCCAGAGTAATTTAGACAGAGAATAAAAAGTATTTGCAAAGCCCTCTTGAGGGACTGGAAAAAATTGGAGATATTAAACTTCCCCACCTGGGGAATTCCTGAAAGTCTCACAAGCATTGGGTCTACCATTGAAATAGGCCAATCACTCAGTCTTGGGGCTTACCCTTATGAAGATTGTTACTGCAAAAGAGAGGCTAAGCCCACTTAGAATTGTGCCTAAGAGTCACCCCCAGAGAACCTCCTTCATTGCTCAGATGTGGCTTCTCTCTCAGCCAACTTGAAAGCAAACCCACTGCCCTACCCCCTACATGGGACATGACTCCCAGGGGTGTAAATCTCCCTGGCAAAATGGGACATGACTCCCAGGGGTGTAAATCTCCCTGGCAATGTGGGACATGACTCCCAGGGTTGAGACTGAAGTCAGCACCACAGGACTGAGAAAGGCCTCTTGACCAAAAGGGGGAAGAGAAATGAAACAAAATAAAGTTTCAGTGGCTGAGAGATTTCAAATGGAGTCGAGATGTCATTCTGGAAGTTATTCTTAATGTATGATATAGCTATCCCTTTTCAGTTTTTAGTGTACTAGAATAGCTAGAAGGAAATACCTGAAACTGTTGAACTGCAATCCAGTATCCTTGATTCTTGAAGATGATCATGTAACTATATAACTTACACGGGACGACCGTGTAATTGTGAAAACCTTGTGGCTCACACTCCCTTTATCTGGTATATGGACAGATAAGTAGAAAAATGGGGACAAAAAATAAATGAACAATAGGCGGAGAGAGGAGTATGAGATGTTTTGAGTGTTCTTTTTCACTTTCATTTTTATTTCTTGGAGTAATGAAAATGTTCAAAAAATTGATTGTGGTGATAAATGCACAACTATATGATGATACTGTGAACAACAGATTGTATACTTTGGATGATTTTTATGGTATGTGAATACATCTCAATAAAATTGCATAAAAAAATCAAAAAATTAAAAAAAATTAAAAAAAAAATCTTCCTGCAAAGGCCAGATGGCTTCACAGGGGAATTTTACCAAACAATCCAAAAAGAACTAACACCATTCCTGCTCAACTACTCCAAAAAAACTGAAGAAAAGGGAACACTACTTAACTCATTCTATGAAGCTAATATCACTCTAATACCAAAACCTGATAAAGATACTGCAAGAAAGGAAAACTACATACTAATCTCCCTAATGAATATAGATGCAAAAATTCTCAATAAGATACTTACAAATTGAATCCAACAGCACACTGAAAGAATTATACACCATGACTGAATGGGGTTTATTCCGGGTATGCAAAGATGGTTCAACACAAGAAGATCACTCAATGTAATACAACATTATTAACAAATCAAAAGGGAAAAATCACATGATCATCTCAATTGATGCTGAAAAGGCATTAAACAAAATTCAGCATTCTTTCCTGATAAAAACCTTCAAAAGGTAGGAATCAAAGGAAACTTCCTCAATATAATAAAGGGCATATATGAAAAACCCACAGCCAGCATCATACTCAATGGTGAGAGACTGAAAGCCTTCCCCCTAAGATTGGGATTGAGACCAGGAGGCCCACTGTCAACACTGTTATTCAAAATTATGCTAGAAGTTCTAGTTAGAGCAATTAGGCAAGGAAAAGAAATAAAAGGCACCCAAATCAAAAAGGAAGAAGTAAAACTCTCATTATATGAAGATGACATGATCCTATATTTGGAAAATTCCAAGAAATCTATGACAAAGCTACTTGAGCTAATAAATTCAGAAAGTGGCAGAATACAAGACTAATGGGCAAAAATCAGCAGTGTTTCTATAAACTAGTAATGACCTAACCAAAGAGGTAATTAAGAAAAAAATTCCATTCATGATAGCAACTAAAAGAATCAAATATCTAGGAATAAACTTAACCATTTATGTAAAGTATCTGTACGCAGAAAACCACAAAATATTGCCAAAAGAAATCAAAGAAGATCTGAATAGGTGGAAAGACATTCCCTGTTTGTGGACAGGAAAGTCAAAAGCCATTAAGAGGTCAATTCTACCCAACTGCATTGAATCTACAGATTCAACACAATACCAATCAAAATACCAACAACCTACTTCGCAGACTTGGAAAAGCTAATTATCAAATTTATTTGGAAGGGAAAGGGGCCACAAATAGTCAAAATCATACTAAAAAATAAGAATGAAGTGGGAGGACTTGTACTTCCTGACTTTAAAGCTTATTATAAAGCCACAGTGGTCAAAACATTATAGTATTGGCACAAAGACAGACATATTGATCAATGGAATCGAACTGAGAGTTTGGAAGTAGACCCTCAGGTCTATGGTCAATTGATTTTTGACAAGGCCCTCGAATCCACTGAACTGGGCAGAAAAGTCTCTTCAATAAATGGGGATGGGAGAACTAGATATTCATCTCCAATGGAATGAAAGAGGAACACTACCTCACACTCTATACAAAAATTAACTCAAAATGGATCAAAGATCTCAATATAAGAGAGTCCAGGGAGAACCTAAGATGGTGGCTAAGAGAGACAGGGTAAAAAAACACCTCCTGAAAAATACTAGATAAAAGCCAGAAAGTGACCGAGAACACCAATTCCAGTGACGTACACCAGCTGGACAAGGTCTGCTAAATCCTTAGGGATTGTGCACTTGGTGAAACCAGGAGTCTGCATTCTGAAATGAATGAGTAAGCCACTGAACATCCAGCAGCCACACTGTGGTGTGGGGAAACTGTGGGTTGGCGTTTGGGGACGGACTAGTTCTTTTTTTAAAAACCCAAAAGCAGCCACAGATACGGCAGCAAGAACCGCACGGTGTAGCGCGGCAGAAATGGGCTGTGCGAACGCCTCAATATCTGGCATGGAAGAAAGCCTTTCGCACACCTGCTGCTAATTGTCTCAGAGTGAGGAAGGCAGAGGTGACCCAAAAGGGGAAAAAACCACACACCTTGCAGGCATCTTCCCAGCAGGCTGGGAATGCTTCTGCCCAGCGCAGGTGCCACAGCCCAGAGCCACGCCAAAACACTCAGTGTGACAGGAAGTGTTTCCAGCAACACACGCACACACCACAATATCGGGCGCAGACAATAGCCTTTCGCGCACCCACAGCTAATTGTCCCGGAGCTGGGAAGGCAGAGCTGTGCGAAAAGGGGGAAATTAACAAGCCCTATTCAGCCATCCTTACAGCAGGCTGGGAATGCACCTACATGGCCTGGTGCCCAGAACTTCCCTTGAGGGACAGCGCGCGCTTGTGATGTGGCACAACCTTCCCTCAGCAGAGGCCCTAGAATGGCACGGCTTGGAATAGGGACCCACTTGGAAATCCCAGGGTCCATACGCCAATACCAAGGCCTTGTAGGTCAGCGGCAGAGACAATCTGTGGTGAGACTGAAATGAAGGTTTAGACTCTTGCAACAGACTTAAATCTCCAGGTACACCTGGGAGGTTTGATTATTAAAGCCGCCCTCCCTCCCTAACTGCTCAGACACATGCCCCACAGTCAGGGTGGACAGCACCAACAACACACCCAAACTTGGTGCACCAATTGGACCCCACAAGAATCAGATCCCCACACACCACAAAGACAAAGCTGGGGAGAACTGACTTGAGGGGAACAGGTGACTCGCAGACGCCATCTGCTGGTTAGTTAGAGAAAGTGTACGCCATCAAGCTGTAGATCTGACAAATTAAGAGATTAGCCTTTGAATAATTCTATATATCCTAAAAGAACCCTATTAAGTAAAGCAAATGCCAACAGGCCAAAAACAAAAGAAAATTTTAAAGCATATGAAAAAACCAGACGATATGGATAACCCAAACCCAAACACCCAAATCAGAAGATCAGAGGAGACACAGTACTTGGAGCAATTAATCAAAGCACTAAAGACAAACAACGAGAACATGGCACAGGATATAAAGGACATGAAGAAGAGCATGGCACAGGATATAAAGCACATGAAGAAGAGCCTAGAAGAGCATAAAGAAGAAATTGCAAGAGTAAATTAAAAAACAGATGATCTTATGGAAATAAAAGAAACTGTCGACCAAATTAAAAAGATTCTGGATACTCATAGTACAAGACTAGAGGAAGCTGAACAATGAATCAGCGACCTCGAAGGCCACAGAACAGAAAATGAAAGAACAAAAGAAAGAATGGGGAAAAAAATAAAAAAATCAAAATGGACCTCAGGGATATGATAGATAAAATAAAACATCCAAATTTAAGACTCATTGATGTCCCAGAAGGGGAAGAGAAGGGTAAAGGTCTAGAAAGAGTATTCAAAGAAATCGTTGGGGAAAACGTCCCAAACCTTCTACACAATATAAATACACAAAGCATAAATGCCCAGTGAACTCCAAATAGAATAAATCCAGATAAATGCACTCCAAGACATATTCTGATCAGACTGTCAAATACTGAAGAGAAGGAGCAAGTTCTGAAAGCAGCAAGAGAAAAGCAACTCACCACATACAAAGGAAACAACATAAAACTAAGTAGTGACTACTCAGCGGCCACCATGGAGGCAACAAGGCAGTGGCATGACATATTTAAAATTCTGAGAAAGAAAAATTTCCAACCAAGAATACCTTATCCAGCAAAACTCTCCTTCAAATTTGAGGGAGAGCTTAAATTTTTCACAGACAGACAAATGCTGAGAGATTTTGCTAATAAAAGTCCTGCCCTACTTCAGATACTAAAGGGAACCCTATCGACAGAGAAACAAAGAAAGGAGAGAGAGATATAGAGAAAGGTTCAGTACTATAGAGATTCAATATTGGTTCATTAAAGGACAATAAGAAAGAGAGAGGGAAAAATTATACCTGACGAACATAAAGCAAAGGATAGGATGGCTGATTCAAGAAATGCCTTCACAGTAATAACGCTGAATGTAAATGGATTAAATTCCCCTATTAAAAGATACAGATTGGCAGAATGGATCAAAAAATAGGAATCATCAATATGTTGCATACAAGAGACTCATCGCAGACACAGAGACACAAAGAAATTGAAAGTGAAAGCATGGAAAAAATATTTCATGTACGCTACAGCCAAAAGAAAGCAGGAGTAGCAATATTAATCCCAGATAAAATAGACTTTAAATACAAGGATGTTATGAGAGTCAAAGAAGGCCACTACATATTAATAAAAGGGGCAATTCAACAAGAAGAAATAACAATCATAAATGTTTATGCACCCAATCATGGTGCCACAAAATACATGAGACAAACACTGGCAAAACTAAAGGAAGCAATGGATGGTTCCACAATAATTATGGGAGACTTCAACACATCACTCTCTCCTATATACAGATCAACCAGACAGAACACCAATAAGGAAACTGATAACCTAAACAACCTGATAAATGAATTGGATTTAACAGACATATATAGAACATTACACCCCAAATCACCAGGATACACAGTCTTCTCTAGTGATCACGGAACTTTCTCCAGAATAGACCATATGCTGGGACATAAAACAAGCCTCAGTAAATTTAAAGAAAAATTGAAATTATTCAAAGCACATTCTCTGACCACAATGGAATACAATTAGAAGTCAATAACCATCAGAGGCTTAGAAAATTCACAAACACCTGGAGGTTAAAAATGAGGGGAGATGAAAACATTCCCAGATAATCAAAAGCTGAGGGACTCCATCATCAGTTGTTCAGTCCTATAAGAAATGCTAAAGGGAATTGTGCAGGCTGAAAGGAAGGGACACTAAACAACTGACTGAAACCACATGAAGAAATAAAGATGTCCAGTAAAGATCACCTGGTAAATACAAATACTACTACTATTGTATTTTTGAGTTGTAACTCCACTATTTACTTCCTACAGGATCTAAAATACATAAAGTATAATGATAAATCAGTGGTTTTGGACTCAATGTAAAATATGTAATTTTTGACAAGAACTACATAAAGGTGGGGGAATGGAGGAGTATAGGAATATAGTTTATGTGTCCTATTAAAGTTAAGTTGGTATCAAAGAAAACAAGATTGTTATAGATTTAGGATATTAAATTTAAGCCCCATGGTAAACACAAAGAAAGTATCAGAGAATAGGATCATAGAGATGAAAAGCAGAGTATGGGTTACAAGAAGCAGAGGAAGGGGCAATGGGGAGTTAATAAGAAATGGGTGTAGGGTTTCTGTTTGGGGTGAAGGGAAATTTCTAATAATGGATGGTGGGAAGTTGATGGCATTGCAACATTGTGAATGTGATTAATCCCACTAAATGGAATACTTGGGAGGGGTTGGAATGGGAAGATTTATGCTGTATATGTTTCCACAATTGAAAAAAAAGGCAGTCTAAATAGATAATGACAATCAAATGCCATAGATGATCCTGGATGGGATCTAACATTGCAATATGCTTCCATTAAATGTAACAAAGGCAATATACCAAAGCTAAATGTGTTTCAGAGTGGGATATAAGGGAGGGATATGGGATTCTTGGTAGTGGTGGTGTTTTCTGTCCTTACTATTATATTGTATTGCATGACATTTTATTTTTCTTTTTATTATCTTTTTTATTATTTGCTAAAAAAAACTTTTTTTCATAGTAATCAATATGTTCAAGTGCTGACTGTGGTGATAAATGTACAACTATATGATATCGTGAACAACTGACTGTACACTGTGGATAACTGTATGGTACGTGAATATATCACTATAAAATTGTAGGAAAAAATATAAATAGGGATAAAAGTGCTGGAGAAAACATGGAGAGAGGGATGTATCTATTTATTGTTGATGAGGAGGCAGAATGGTATAGCCTCTCTGAAGGTCAGTGTGGTGGTTCCACAAGAAGCTAAGTATGTGAGGGCTATAAGGTCCTGCAACCTCATTATGGGGTATGTACTTGGAAGATCTGAGAGCAGAGACATGAATGGACATTTGCACACTGGTGTTTATGGAGGCAGTATTCATGATTTGCAATGGGTGGAGGTGGCCTAGGGGTACATCGACTAAGGAACAGAATGGTGAACTGTGGTGCATGCATACAATGGAATATTGAGTAACTACGAGAAGGAGTGAAGCTGTGAAACACACAATAAGGTGAATGGATCCTGTAGACAGCATTTTGAGTGAAGCATGCCAGAAAAAAAGGCAAACACGACAATGCCTCACCAATATGGACTAACTACAATGTGTAAACTCAGAATTGAATCTTAGAGTACAACCTATCAGGGGAACGATTATTGTAATGGTCCCTGTCTGTAAGCTCTCACAGCAGTCAAATCTATTCCTGAATTGTAATGGCTATCTCCAAACTCTGAGATGCTGATCCCTTTGTGTATAACCTGATCGGTCTCTAGAACATCGGGTATCTGTGTGACACCTGAAACTCAGAGCTACAGCTCGGCAGATATGAATGTCAGTATTAGCGCATACAGCAACTGTTGAAAAGAAAAAAAAGAGCCCAGACTTCAATTAGAGATATGAAGGAAGCAGATCTTGCTAAGACTAGGGCAAACCGGGCCAAAGGGTAAAGGTTGAAACTGACTCTGTTTTAAAACTTCAACTTCCATGTGAGACCAAGGGAAGAGATGTTTATTTGGTGCAGGATCTATATTTTCTAAACAATATAACTTCTACAGTCAGTTTGTTCAAACACAATTACACGGAACTTTGAATAGAAAGTGAGATATGGTAGGTTTGTATAGGTTAGAGTGAAATAGCAACATATCCCAAAGTAATTTGGGCAGAGAATAAAAATATATAGGCAGGGCCCCCCTGAGGAGCTGGAGGAAAATGCGGAAGTGCTGGGCTTCCTCACCTGGACCGTTGCTGATGTTCTCACAAACACTGAGGACTGGTGGTTTGATGTGCTGAGCCCTCTATCTTGGGGCTTGCCCTTGAAGCTCGTTACTGCAAAGGAGAGGCTAAACCTGCTTACACTGTGCCTAAGAGTCTCCCCCTGAGCGCCTCTTTGTTACTCAGATGTGGCCCTCTCTCTCTCTAGCTAAGCCAACTCGGTGGGTGAACTCACTGCCCCCCCCCCCCCACGTGGGACCTGACTCCCAGGGGTGTAAATCTCCCTGGCAACACAGGATATGACTCCTGGGGATGAATCTGGACCTGACATTGTGGGATTGAGAACATCTTCTTGACCAAAAGGGGGATGTGAGATGAAACGAAATAAAGTTTCAGTGGCTGAGAGATTTCAAATGGCGTCAAGAGGTCACTCTGGTGGACATTCTTACGCACTATATTTAGATAATACATTTTAGGATTTAATGTATTGGAATAGCTAGAAGTAAATACCTGAAACTATCAAACTCCAACCCAGTAGCCTTGACTCTTGAAGACAACTGTATAACAATGTAGCTTACAAGGGGTGACAGTGTGATTGTGAAAACCTTGTGGATTGCACTCCCTTTATCCAGTATGTGGATGGATGAGTAGAAAAATGGGGACAAAAAAAATTAAATGAAAAATAGGGGGGGATGGGAGGGATGGTTTGGGTGTTCTTTTTTACTTTTATTTTTTATTCGTATTCTTTCTGGTGTAAGGAAAATGTTCAAAAATAGATTGGAGTTATGGATGCAAAACTATATGATGGTACTAAGAACAGTTGATTGTACACCATGGATGATTGTACGGTATGTGAATACATCTCAATAAAACTGATTTTTTTAAAAAAATCAAATCTCATACTAAAGGAAGCCTTCAATTTGGAAAGGCACTTATGTTGCAAAGGCCCAAATACACCCATGCCAGGGACAGTTTCAGCATGAAAACTGTAAGGAAATGTACTTGGACACAAATTTATTTTTTTAAAGAGAGAAATGTGGCAACCAGGTGAAAGTGTCAGGGAAAAAAAACAAAAACAAAAACAAAAAAACAAAAAAACAAAAGGACAAACAACCCAATTATAGAATGGGCAAAAGATATGAGTAGACATTTTTCCAAAGAGGAAATACAAATGGCTAAAAAGCATGTGAAGAGATGTTCATCTACATTCGCTATTAGGGAAATGTAAATCAAAACCACAATAAGATATTCATCTCACACCTTTAAGAATGGCCGCTCGCTATTAAACAAGCAGGAAACTACAAATGTTGGAGAAGATATGGAGAAACAGGAACACTTATTCACTGCTGGTGGGAATGTAAACCACTACAGCTGCTATAGAAGACAGTTTGGTGGTCCTGCAGAAAACTAAATATTGAATTGCCCTACGACCCAGCAATTTTGTTATTTGTTATATACCCAGAAGATCTGAAAGCAGGGACATGAACAGACATTTGCACACCAGTGTTCACAGCAGCATTATTCACAATTGCCAACAATCCAAGTGTCCATCAACAGATAAGTGGATAAACGAAATGTGGTATATACATACAATGGAATATTATGCAGCATTAAGAAGGAATGAGGTCCTGAAGCAAGCGACAACATGGATGAACCTTGAGGACATAATGCTGGGTGAAATAAGCCAGACACAAAAGGAAAGATATTGTATGATTTCACTAATATGAACTAACTAGAACATGTAAACTCAGAGTCTTAAAATGTAGAATATAGGGTACCTAGAGATAGACAGAAGCTAGAGAAGGGAGAGTGGTTACCTAATATATACAGAATTGTTAACGAGGTTGAACTTAAGTGTTTAAGAATGGATAGAGGTGATGGTAGTTCGTTATTGGGATTATAAGTAATAGTGCTACATTGTAAATGAATTTGATTAAAAGGGGTAGTTTAAAGTCATGTATGTCACCAACACTACAAATATAAATAAGTTCTTGCATGAACTACTACAAATGTATGACACTTGTACAGAGAGTTTTAAAAAAATGTATAAGAGACCACGTTTATAGCATTTTAACATTTATACACATTATATCTTTAAAAAAAATAGGTTAATCGGTACAGAATTTCTGTTTGGGGTGATAGAAAATTTTGGTAATGAATAATGGTGATGGTAGCACAACACTGTTAATGTAATTAACACCACATATATATATGGAAGTGTTAAGTGTTAGAGAGGCATGATGTATGCAACCTACTCTCAAATGTTTAGATAATATTCAAACAGATAGATAGAGATATAATAAATGTCATAAAATGCTAAAAGTTGGCCAAATCTGGATATCTGGATGAGGGGTATATATTGAGTTCTATGTATTGTTTTTGAATTATTTTTGCAACTTTCCTGTAAATTCGGAGTTATTTCAAAATAAGCTAAAAAAAATTAAAAAAATAAAAAATAATTTTAAAAAAACTCTTTATCAGGATATCCCAACATAACTTCTCTATGAAACATAGTAAAGTAATAGAAGCCAAGGGCTGAAGTAAAGGAGGGTGGTTATTCTTTGCTAGACTGAAAAAAATTTTTAATGTTTGATTATTTCCGTAGACCCTCTATTTTGAACTTCTGACTTAAGATCATGATTACCTTACATTGTAAACAGCAAACAGCATAACTAATTCATCATGGGCCTGAATAAATTACTTTCAAAAATTTTTGTAGTTAAAATAAATCCTCTCACCATTGCACTTAATGCCAATTTCTTACACAAACATACATGTACACGCATGCACATACATACACAAATTCTTAAAAGCCGAGATCTGACAATACCTGAAAATGGTTCCTTTGAGGATCTGAAAAATTAATTACATTGTTTGGTTGATTATTAAATTCCTGCTTCTGACCATTGGTATATGGCCTAAAGTTTTCTGGAACATGATATAAATCAGTCTGTTCATATTTACTTGGAGGACAATAACCACTTCCACCTTCATCTCCATCTTCTTCAGGATTGTACCCAGGATGTTGGTCTTCATTTTTACTTCGATTCTCTTCCCAACCATTGCCACATTTCTCTCCAACATATAAATCCCGAATCTTGTTATAGTCCTATTAGATAATAAAAGTAAAAGAAAAGCACTAAGATCTATCCCCACCCTCATCAAAGTCATCACCACACCAGATACTTACCCTTACAATCTGAGAATTAGGCAGCACTTGATGCTCACTCCAGTTCATCTCCGGTTCCTGAGAATGATGTGCTCTAGAGAAAAATCAACACTTTAAATTTAGAGCCTATCATTTGTTTGGACATAGATAACACAAGGAACCCTCAGGATTTTAACATGTTTTCCCTCCAACCTTCACCCCAGATTTTAAGAATCAGTCTATGATTTTCTATGGGATACATCAATGTTACCTGCAGAGCATCAAAACAAAGAGACTTATAGAACTGTAATAAGCAAGGGAGAGTGCTTTCTGGTCCTTACTCTCCCTCGAGGCCATCCTCACTGCAGTCAGAGTAGGGCAGCTCCGGGGAGGAGAGGTCATCGTCCAGCATGTCGTGAGGAAGGTCTGTGAGTAACTGCTGCAGCTGGGACAGGAGATCCAGTCAGCATTACACACAAGATGCCATACCAAACTGCCTTTACAAGTATTTTTTTTTTTTAAACAAAAAAAAATCTTTAACTGTAGAGATCAAAGAAATTGCCCATTTCTCCACTTACTAAAGTTGATAAATTCCATGGGAATTATGTTCTTCAATTCACTTGAGAGTGGGGGATATATAATATTGGGATATATACTAGAAAGTTTACTTTTTCCTACAAAGGCCTTAGGTTTAAACACGTATACATTACAACATAAATTGAAAAACAGCTTTATGGAAACATAGTAAATCGTAAGAACGGTACAATTATTGTATTATGTTATCACGGGGCAGACTTGAGGCTCAGAACTCTCTTCTGCAGTAATCAGACCTTGGGATTTGATGATCAGACATCCCCCAGGGAACACGGGTAGCCAGCTGTACTTTGCCCAGATGGTGAGAACAGCAGCAGGAGCAGATGGCCTGGAAGCCCCTTAAAAGCTCTGATAAGAAGACAGAAACTCCTTAGGGAGTGACTAATTAGTAGGTAGCCTTCTAATTCCAATGATGAAAAGATACACAATACTCTGCTCTTGTAAGATGTTTGAATAACAGAATTGGAAGATTCCATTTTCTACAGATAGCACTTGCAAAAGCATATAAAAACTGACAAAGTATTTGACTTGGCTCTCCAAATTTTTTTTAGAGAAATAAAACAATCACATTTTGAGCCCAGGTAAATTAGATTCTGCCTATGTAAACTGGATCAACTACATGGCAGAATAAATTCATTCAAGTTTCAAGAAAAGTAAACTGTAATACAGAGCTGAATAATTATATAATTTGTTGAATTTCAATATCTATCTGCAAATGTCTTCAAATTCCAGTATACAATATAAAGTGTTTTAAAATTTGTATCCGAATCAGAGGATTCATGTACTATGTTACTGAATAGCCAGCTAGTGGCTTCTCTTGAATAAATCAAGTACCAGTTTAACAAGTTCACTGAAACCCTGCAAATTACATAAATCAGTCCCATAATATTACGCAATGAGTTGATTTTAAAGACATTAACTTCTCTGTAAAACCTTGTAGAAAATGAGGTTCCCCTTAGTCTATGGTAGCTTTGGTTTCTCCCCCCACCCTACCCCTTTTACTTTCTCTGTCATTAGTATAAAAGAAATGTGGTGTAGCCATAAAACATATCTGGGTATTATTTTTATAATCAGAAAAATTTTCTTGAACAAAACATCCATGATAAAAGCGAAAGAAAAATATTCTAAGAAAGGACTGAAAGGAATGCCCTGAAGTGTGTTAACTGAGTCTGGGTGAAGTAAAATTTGGGAATGGCAATGGCGTATGTTAAGTAGGGGGAGGGATATCTCTTCACTCCTAAATACATTTGTGATATCCACTAGAAGATTTTTTAGAAAAAAATTTTTCTCAATCCGTTTAGTTCTCCCTAAAGATACTTTTCAATGAAAAACTATCTTCATCTCTAAATCTGTTTAACACAATTATTAACAACCGAGACTTCGATTTATTGCTCAATTGCTCATACAGGGTAGTTGAAATATCATTTTAAAATTAACCATATCAGAGTTAACTCAGAGATATAAAGAACATGAAACACAAAAGAAACAACAATAAAAACAAAACAGAATACATCAACATATTATATGAAGTGGCTCAAGTGAAAGCTAGCAAACTAATTCTACAAAGACACAGAATTCACTAGGGAAAAAAAAAATTCACATCTAAGAGGTCTTTCAAGAGTAGTCCAACCTGTTTGGTCAATAATTACACACCACTGCTTGAAGGAAAAAGACTACCCGACATGTTACACAGGGAAAAATAACAACAAAATAAATCCTGCACACTTACATCAAGTAAAGACTCCTGTACGGAAAGAATATTTTCTTCTAAACCTTCAATGAGGTCCAAATACATAGCCTTATAAGTCAGAGGAACCTTGACAGTGACATTTGAACTGTACATTTTCCCTCCTCACAAGGATAGGAAGTTACACAATAATTAACCAGTTACTGTAGCTTTCTTTGTGACACCACAAAATTAACAAAATTGGCACTCCATGGAGGAAAATTAAGTTGAGCATAAGTAATCAGCTAATCCTTGCTTGTGGATCTGGAGGTAAACTTAACCAGCAAAATCAAGCCTGTAGTAGTTAGAGTTATAAGATAGTTTACATAGATGCTAACATTTTTAAACAGTTTCATTCACCTCACTCAAAAAATTTCTCCATCAAGTTCTTTGGCATAGTTGGATCTTATTCCTTGGCTTCTGTAACTTCCAGGGCAGAGAGAAGTGAAATGAGCTGAACTGCTCCTAATAAGGCCATTCAGGAACAAGATCCCACCCCCAAGGCATCCATGACCCAGGATTAAAGTGTGCCTTCCCCATACACACTCTCAAAGAATCTTTTAGTCATTGAACCTGGTACCATAAAACACAAAATTACCACATCAACTTACGCATGTTACCAAGTAGGGAATTTTAGAAACTATAATTTTTTCTCATTAAAGATCCGTCTAAGTTGCAAATACAATTTAAGAACAAAGATAACAATCTTTATAAATGACAAGATCTAATATCACTTGTTCATTTCAAATTCATCAAACTGTTTTTTGGTTGTAAGTAACAATCTTCTCAGTGGGATAATACTGGATATCAACTGAGTCAAATAATTTAAGAGATACCTTCTCCAGAAAAAGATAATTTGCCATTGGTAAGAATTCTATTGAAATGCCTTCTGAGCCATTATATAAACTTCCCTCCTTTTACTACTTCACGTTTCTTTCCCTTAAAAGAAAGAAAAAAAGAGGGCTTCTTCCTCAAAGAAATTTATCAATATCCAAAAAGCCCATGTTTAGGGGAGAACAGAAAACAGAAAACATGTAAACCTTTTGAAAAGATTTTCTTACTTAACTAAACAGACTGTCTTCAGGGCCTATAATCCTTAATGTTAACGAAAGCAAAACGTCTCAGATTACAAGCCATATAACAATACATCTTCTCCCAAGAGAAACGGCAAATGGAGTAGCCAACAGTCATACTCTTTTTGAAATGGTTAACTAAAAAGTATGTTGAAAAGATTCTGGCTATTTAAACTATGAATTATTAAATAATGGTTTTACAGATATATGCGAAACAGAATTCTTTTAAACTAAGAACAAGTTAAAAATGTATTTGAAACAGCCCAATATGGAACTGATAAAAGGCCAAAATAATCTGACAGCTAGAGTTTTAGTTTATTAATTAGGTTATGTTCAGAATTTTTAAAATAAAATTCTATTTCACTAATTAAACTAAATTTCACAGTGTTATCTTAGTGGGGAAGATCTTGTCTAGGTTGCCACACATCTGGAAAATATGGCAACAGGTTATTAGAAAAATATCAGCTGAATCAGAGGCGATACACAATAGAATTTTTTACCCAGAAGGACAATGGAGCTCATCAAATCCAACCCTCTCTATTTAAAGGTGAACAAACCAAGGCCCAGACAAGATAAGGAGTGTGCCCATGAAAAGTCAGCAACTTAGTGCCCAAACATGAATATCTCTGTTCCCACTCTTCTGTTTTCTTCTACATGACATTTATTCTGTCACTGGAAAACACTTACTTCTATCTGCTTATACGCAATCAAGTTACAGGTCTGCCCACATTCAATGTTTTAGCTCCAATTGTGACAGCCCCTGGAAAATGCCTATTTATTATAGGGAAATTTCACAAAGCACAATCCAAATAAGTGATAAGAAATTGTTAAAGAAAAACATTGGGAAGAAAATATAGTATGAATATGCAACCATTTGTTTCTTTGATTTTCTTGGGGAATGACAAAAAAATTCCACTAAGTCAGTCAAAGAATTCAAAAGGTAAACAAACACTAGCTTTACAACTCCCTCTAGTGGGGACAATATATCAAAATGTTTCCACAAGTACATCAAACATGGCAGATAAAAAACTGGAAGAAAGGCTATGCAATGGAAATCTTACCACTAAAATACATATGATTCCAAGCTCAATGAAGCTTTATTATTCTATTACAGAAGTACCAATGAAAAAAACCAAGAGGGACCCAAATCAGTATTGGCAAGTGTACTTATCTGTATGCCATCTGTAATTACATATCTTTCTACTAAAGATCATTTTCCAGGTCTCAAATAAGTCATCACTAAATAAACCATTATCAGCAAGTATTATCTTGATAGCACAGATTACTAAGTGCTTCTGCCCCAAATCACTAACTCCAAAATAAATAAATACACATATTTATTATCTAGAATCAAGCAATAATAAGAGATACTTCTGATGACATTGCAGAGAGCACATATATACGCCAGCAGATTGTGAGATCACAAATGACAATCTACTTAAGCAGTATTTTTTACCAATAACTTAGAAGCTTACAACAATCATTCCTATGATAAAAACTCATAACAACTATATTACTAAAAAATCCTATGAAAGCACAAAGTATAATTACTTTAGGCAAAAAGTATTTTGCAAAATCATATTATTACATTATGAACAAGTTAATAAAGGAGGTTTTGAATTTGTCTTCTCTGGAACACCTTTATAAGTAAAAGTTTGCTTAGAATAGTTTGGATGAAGTCTATTGGGCAGCAAGAGAGAGAACTACATCAGCAGCTTTCAAATGGTACAGCAAGTAGATGAAACACTCCAGTTGGCTGGGAGGACTATGAGTAACATGTGACAAGTAACTGATACGAATATGAACTGACAGGATGCCACATCTCCAGTATCTTCACCTTCACTCACCTGCACCCTTATTGGCTCTGATGACTGTGTACCAGGAGTTTCAGTTCAAATTCTGGGTCAGGCTTTAGGTTATACACCTCTCCGCTATGCCTTACCCCACAAAGGCTCCAAACTTTTACCCATATACCATTAAGAGTTGTAGCAATTTAGAAGTTATTCTAGTGCCTTCCTTGAAGTTTCTGTCAAAATCTGGATCTGCTCCTGGTGATCTGTGGCTTTGAGATTCCACTAGTCTAAATGTCCGCTGAATATTCAATCATTTGTTTACTAAATTCTTTCTTTTCCTGAAGGTTAAGTGAACTTTCTCCATTTGATCTTCAATGCAAGCAATAGAGGGTTTAGCAATAGAAAAGGCAAGATGACAATTGGAGGACCATGAAATAGAATGACATGGAGGTTAGAATTTGACTACAGCTATTCACTGAACTATGGGCAAATTTGGGCAAAATTCCAGCTGACCCTAAAGCACCAAAATTGAACACATCTTAGTAAAGCATGTTGTATTAGCAACTGGTCATTAATGTACTTGAAAGTCAAAATCAGGATTATCCTGCCATTTACAGAGAGAAGGATCTCACAAATCCTTAGCAGGGTACACTATGAGTCTGATGTGGTGTTCTTAGTCAGCCCTATAGAACATTTTGGGGAGGTACAGGTATTCTATATAAGCAAATTGGATACAAACATATTCACTAAACAGAGAAAGCAATATACATTAGCTCACTGCTAACAGTTACAACCTGATTGCAATCCCAAAGCTACCAATCAGGCAGGAAGGGAAAGGCCATTCTTTTCTTTAACCTCCTTGAACAGTTCTGCTGGTGTGGGGGAAGGGAAACGGAGGAGGCTGAAAAGGCTTCTGGATATGCAAGCACTGTCAGGTTTGATCAGCCAATTCATTATTTTAACTTGCAGCGACAAAGTATACATACAGCTCAATTTTTATGCATAATTCTGAATTTTGTTTGTGAAAATCTGAAGCTCCTTAGCTTCTCATCTCAGTTCTTCCCTTGCAGCAATTATTTTAAAAAAAGTAAAAACATTTCTTACTAACATGAAGTTTCTTAGGAAGATATCCGTAATTATTATGTAAGAGGCAAGTAAGGTATATATTCTTTCCTTCCACTTTGTTAGAAACACTCATTCTTGGATATTTCACCTTTTAAAATAGCTCCTTTTACTCTGAAAATTTCCCAGCCCAACACAGAATCTACCAAAGAGGTGATCTCAATGGCTATGTTCTGAATTATCTGGAATTAATCATCTCCTTAACTATTACTCCCTGAACATTTTTTAACACAAAATACACCTGGCAGTAAGCTCTAATACCCTATGCGTCTCTATAATATCTTTCCCAATGGAAAATCATCAGCCAAAATATTATTTTTTTCTTCTTTAAGTTGTACTTGGAGTGATTACTTAAACTGATCCTCTCACGAATCCCTAGAACCAAGCCAACTGCCCAAAATCTTCAGGGTCATGAAAATCTAGTGCTGTGAGTTCACAGAGTAACATTAAATTCTCATCTCCATTCTTGCCACAGCAATTGTCACGAGGGACCCTGCCAACACCCGGAAACCTCCTCTCTAAGCTCAGGGTCACAAATGCACATGTCCTCAGGGCCTGGCAGAGAACTTACATGGGTGGGACAGGCAGATCTCAGCGCATAGACCCACATCTCTGAGAAGTGGGGACAATGTCCAGCTAGGAAATGAGAGCCCCCGCCCAGCTTCAGCCAGTGTGCTGCCATGTGCAAATACAGGCCCAGCATAACCAGGGCTTAGCATGTTTCAGGACAAGCCAGAAAATCTGGATTGTCACATGAAATTTCCAATCTTTAAATATAGATTCAATTTTTAAAAGACAAATTACATCTATGGAAAAAATCCAGTGAGCTACTAGTTTTCTCTCTCTACCCTAACCCTACTGCCAACCACATAGGCAGTCATCAAATGACTCTATGCCTTGCTTCCTAATGGATCTAACAGTCCACTGTAACTATAAAATGGGTTATTTTACATTTTAGAAAATGGGCCATATGAAGCACAAACTCAGAACAAAAAGTCTTTTATCACAGTCAATCATGAAATTTAAGTTAAATAAGTAACAATCATGACAAGTAAATTCACTTCCCCATTATTAACAGTGACCATTGTGCTAAACACTTTATAGATAAATAATCTGATATTCTTCTCTACAATCTATTCACTAGCAGCATTCAGAAAGATCTTTCAAAACCAGAATCAGATCATATCATTTCCCTGCTTTAAATCCTCCACTGCCTTCCACTGCTCTTAGAGAGAAATGCAAACATCTTAGCATGGCTTACCAAGATCTGGCCAGGTCCCCCTCTTCACCCTATCTCCACCGCTCCTCACTCTGCTCACATGTTCTGGACACCATGACCTTCTTGGCTGTTCTGCAGTTACACAGGGCCTCTGCCCACCCTTGCACCTCTGCACTAGTTGGGTCCTGGCCTGGAATGCTCTTCCTTGGGCTTCTGCATGGCTAACCCTTTTCATTCATCAGGTCTCAGCTCAAGCATTCATTCCCTCTTCACCACTCCATCTCCTGCAGGCCTCTGCCAATTGCTTTATATCACTCTGTTCTCTTTCCCTACCATTTATCAATGATAAATTATCATTCACTCAAGATATTTTATTCATTCGTTTACTTCTGCTTCTACCAGGATATAAGCTCTCAAAAGGAAGAACCTTTCCCAGCTGTTCACAGCAATTTTCCAAGCACTTAAGAGACTAAGCCTCTGACTCCAAAGTCAACTATTACCTACCTCCTAAATGAAAAGACAAAGAATTTAATCATTTATCTGGTGGCATCACTAACAGTTGTGTTTTACTCTTGTCTCAAAAAAAGGAAGATTCCATTCATCCATCTTTTAAAAGTCTAAAATATTGACCTGGTTTAGGTTTGATTTTTGTTTAAGTGAAATCACAAATCTCTTCAAAGTGATACAACATGTTATTATTTTGATCAGAGAAATCAAAATTTAAAGACTGGGTTTAAAGTCTTTTTTCTGGGCAACTTACCTCTTTCTCTCTTTCATAGTCTTCTTTGTCATAGTCTTCGTCTTCATTTTGTGTCTGCAGAGCCACACTGCCAAAGTCTAATGACATGGTCCTCCTGCAGAAAAGGGGAGATGTTTGCTTTCTAAATATCCCATAAAAATCTCCCCAGACCAAACTTTACATACAGAAAGTCAAAAGACAACAACAGGCTGGGAGAAAATATGTGTCTCTCAGGTATGACAAACAGTTAGTATTCCAAATATAAGGAGAGTTCTTATAAAGTAATTGTGATTCACAGAAAAGAAAATAGCTTTTATGACAGCAATTCATAGAAAAGAAAAATGCAAATAGCTAATAAACCTATGAAAAGACCTCTCAAGTGGTGTGGGAAGTATAATTTAAAATAGAAAAATTTTTGTCCATGCAAAAAATAAGATGATAATAAACTAGAAATGTGCCAAAATGTAAACATCTTAAGAATAAGCATGAACAAAATGTTAAATTTGATATACTAAATATGGCATAGATAGTGTCATCTGCATTTTACTTCAGCCTTTGAAAAATCACAAGTCAAACTTCATGGTCATTGAAAAGGGAGTCCCTAAATCCTGGATTAATGACTGCTCCCCAGAAACCATGTATGCAGGTAAACTCCATTAAAGTGCACAACTCCATAAAGCATACGACAAAAATGTAAGTGTTAAATAACCAACTCTCAAGCTCAGTAAAATCAGGTTCTGGCAAGATACTCAGGGAAAACAGAACTGAAGGCTGGGAATTTACACCTGTGTGGAGCTCCAGTTCCAAAAGCAACAGCAAAAATTCCCTGGAGAACAGTAACGGCTGGGGCAGAAGCAACAGCAGGAGATGAGTTTTCAATTACTTACGGCCAAAAGGCTGCTGCTGATTTGAATCCTACTTAAGGATCCTGATTCTACAAACACACTCTCAGAATTTCAAAGCTCTGAACAATCCTGACATAAAGTAGGCAAGCATCACCAACTACTTGGCCAAATATTGCCCTGTATTCAGTCCGCTGTTCTTCATGCCAATGAAATGGACTTTGATGTGAGCTTGGGCCACAACTCATTCACTACACCTTTCAGGCTCTAAAACATCATTAAATTGGAAGTAAAATAAGGAGCACAGATCCAGCAATCCAAATGCATTTTACCTTAAAGAACTTAGCTCGTGTTAACAGTTGAGAACTATGATCTCAAACGTTTATGTAAGTCAACAGTTCTACAGCATAAGATATATTCTGTGTCATCAAAGGTGCCCTCTATTTTATGACACATTTCTATTTGCATCACTACCAAAAAAAATTGATTACATCATTAATTTTAAGATACGGCCAGATTTTGTAGATGTTAAACTGTGAAAAGAAAATACAAACTTTAGAATAGATGAATATGATATTACAGACTAACAAAAACATGAATTTCAATGCTGAAGATCCCCATAGGTAAAGTTTTGTTGTTGTTGTTGTTGTTTTCCAAGGACCGAATTATGTTCCTTGGCCAAGTTCTAATTTGCAGTCTACCTTCTGAACCCTCCCTATCTGGTCCCTGCACTTACCCAACCCGTCTCCTTCAACTCATATCAACTCCAACTCCTCACATCAGATTAAACCCTTTCAGCCTTTGCTTCCTAGACCAGTCCTGTTACTTTCTTTTCTTGTGCCAAGGACAAAGGACATGTGTACTCCTTCACTGAGAGGCAAAATATATAAATTTGGGGAACCTAAACCCTTGTCTCCACCTAGCAGCTAAAAGAACTCTCTTGTATACTCACCATGTAAATATGAATAAGAAAAAAGCCCATAATACAGCTGAAACTTGCCATACACACACACACACACACACACACACACACAATGGGGGGGTAGTGTACACAATCTCATACCTCTAAGGTTTTTTTCACTACTGCAAGTAGACATTAGGTCTTTGTAATCTATAGGTAATGAGAATACTAGCCCATTTATATCCTATCTCCTTAAAAGAATGAGATTAAGCTGGAGCTTAAAGACATCTCTGAATCCTCCAGGCAGAAATCATCTTTGTTGTCTCTGAATTCTTGCAGTATTCTCAACCTCTTTTGCATGTAACTATAAGTAAACGACAGTATGGTCTTTGGGTTCATTTCTCCTCTATTAGGTAAAAGGAAGGTTTTCTTTTTTCAATCCTTCATTAACCTGCCATCAATTGAAAATAAATGTTGAAAAAGAACATTAAGACTTACAAGGGCCCATTCTAAATATAGCTATTTTAAATAAAGAGCTACTTTTTCTCAGATAGAGAATAATGATTTCTATAAGATGTTTTTGTATTTAAGTAAACAGAATATAAAAGACCAAACTGTATTTTTTTATACTGACATTTTAAATCCAAAACTATAAAAGAAGAAATCTGAAATATCTGAAAACATCAAAATCACCCCCACTGGGGAAGAAAAGGTACAAGCAAGTTTTCTTTCTGAAAAGTATAAACTACCAGAAACCTTAAAGAAACTATTTTAAGCATAAAGGGAAATCTGATAAACTTAATTGTGGTTTTAAAAAATTAGATGAAAAGGTAATTAGTATTTTAACTAAAATTTAAGATAAAAGACACTGCTTTTCTTTAATTTATTAATCACCACTGCTATCAGAGACTTTACTATAATATTTCAGAATAATAGCAAAGATTGCTTAAAAAAAAAATTTTAGCAGGATAGTAAATTCAGAAACCATATAGAGAAAACTTCATGGACTCCTAACCAGAAAAAAATAAAATTTCTATATGGGAAAATAAGTCAATTATTCTGTGGGGTAAAGTATATCAAAAGTCAAAAGATAAAATAATAATAAATGGGAAAAACATTTGTAAAACTTCATGACAAAGTTCTAAATACAAAGAATTCTTTCAAAGATATTAGAAAAAGACAAACAGTCCAATTTAATAATGGGCAACTGATAATGGCAATCCATTTTAAAAAAACATAAATACTCAACTTGAAAAGATGCTTAACTCATGAAGTATTCCAAGTGCTCATTTAAACAATGAAATATGATCTTCAACCACCAAACTGAGAAAACAGCAAAACAAAACAAAAGCAGATAACACTTCGTTATGGCTATTTAGTAGGAAATACACCCTCCATGCATTGTGGTGAAAGTATGAACTGCTAAAACCATGTTTTTGAAACCATTGAATATTGATATATTAAAAATAAACAGTTGAGGAACCTAAGATGGCGGCTAGGTGAGACAGGACAAAAAAAAGATCTCCATGAAAAATACTAGAAAAAAAACCAGACGGTGACCCGGAGTACCAGTTTCAGCGATGCGCCAGTTGGATGAGGCCTCCTAGCACCACAGGGGTTGTATACTTGCTGTAACCAGGAGTCTGCATTCTGAAACGAGTAAGCTGGCTGGAAGACCCGCAGCTGTGCTGCGGTGTGGGGAAGCCGGGGGTTGGAGGCTGGAGACAGACTGGTTCTTTAAAAAAAAAAAAAAAAAGGGAAAAACCCAGGAGTGGCCACAGTTGCCGATGGTGGAAACTGCGCAGCGAAACACGACAGGAGTGAGCTGAGCCGGCCTCTTGGTGTCCGCCGTGGAGGATAGCTCGTGGCAGACACCCTCAGGACCAGGGGAGTGCAGGGGAGAGCCGGAGAGAGGGAGAAGCCCCGCGGCTTGTAGCTGGATCCCCGGAGGGCTGGATAAACTCCTGCCCGGAGCCGTGCCCACAGCCCAGAGCCCCACCAGTTGTCCCGGAGCTGGGAAAGAGGAACTGTGCGAAGAGAGGGGATTGTGGAGATGTCCCGTTCAACCATTTTTGCTTCGGGCTGAGAGCGCCCCAGCACAGCAGGGTGGCCGGGGCTTCCCTTGAGGGACGGCGCACAGTTGTGATGTAGCACAGCCCTCCCTCAGCAGAGGTCCTGGAAGATCACAGCTGAGAAAGAGGGCCCGCTCAGAAAACCCAGGGACGCTGCGCCAAGTCCGGTGGTTTGTGGGTCAGCGAGAGAGGGTCTGGGACGGATCCGAAATGAAGGCTTAGACTCTTGTGATGGCCTTGAATCTCCAGGAACACCTGCGGGGATTGAATATTAAAACTGCCCTGCCTCCCTGGCCACCCAGACACGCGTCCCACATTCAGGGCGGACGGCTCTAGCAACACACCCAAACTGAGTTCACCAACTGAACCCCACAAGAATCATTTCCCTACACACCATGGGGACAAGGTTGGGGAGAGCTGACTTGAGGGGTATAGGTGAATCCTGCTGATTAGCTAGAGAAAGTGTACGCCACCAATCTGTGTTTCTGAAAAATTAGGCTGGCTTTTTTTTTTTAACAACTCGAAAGAACCCTATCAAGCAAAGCAAATGCCAAGAGGCCAAAAACAACAGAAAATCTCAATGTATATGATAAAACCAGACGATAGGGAGAACCCAAATCCAAACACCCATATCAAAATATCAGAAGACACCCAGTACCTGGCTCAATTAATCAAAGAACTACAATCGAGGAACGAAAACGTGGCAAAGTATTTAAAGGACATCAAGAAGACCATGGCCCAGGATATAAGCGACATAAAGAAGACCCCAGAAGAGCATAAAGAAGACATTGCAAGAGTAAATAAAAAAATAGAAGATCTTATGGAAATAAAAGAAACTGTTGGCCAAATTAAAAAGATTCTGGATATTCACAATACAAGATTAGAGGAAGTTGAACAAAGGCTCAAAGTCCTAGAAGTCCACAGAACAGAAAATGAAAAAACAAAAGAAAGAATGGAGAAAAAAATCGAAAAAATCGAAATGGATCTCAGGGATACAATAGATAAAATAAAACGTCCAAACTTAAGACTCATTGGTGTCCCAGAAGGGGAAGAGAGAAGGGTAAAGGTCTAGAAAGAGTATTCAAAGAAATTGTTGGGGAAAACTTCCCAAACCTTCTACACAATATAAATACACAAAGCATAAATGCCCAGCGAACTCCAAATAGAATAAATCCAAATAAACCCACTCCGAGACATATTCTGATCAGACTCTCAAATACTGAAGAGAAGGAACAAGTTCTGAAAGCAGCAAGAGAAAAGCAATTCACCACATACAAAGGAAACAACATAAGACTAAGTTGTGACTACTCAGCAGCCACCATGGAGGCGAAAAGGCAGTGTCATGACATATTTAAAATACTGAGAGAGAAAAATTTCCAACCAAGAATACTTTATCCAGCAAAACTCTCCTTCAAATTTGAGGGAGAGCTTAAATTTTTTGCAGACAAACAAATGCTGAGAGACTTTGCCAATAAAAGACCTGCCCTACTCCAGATACTAAAGAGAACCCTACCGACAGAGAAACAAAGAAAGTAGAAAGAGATATAGAGAATTTTAACAGACACATATAGAACCTTACATCCCAAATCACCAGGACACTCATTTTTCTCCAGGGATCATGGATCTTTCTCCAGAAGGGACCATAGGCTGGGACATAAAACAAGCCTCAATAAATTTAAGAAGAAAAAAGAAAATTGAATATATTCAAAGCACATACTCCAACCACAATGGAATACAAATAGAAGTCAATAATTTTTTGAATTGTAACTCCAGTATTTACTTCCTACATGATATAAAATACACAAACTCTAAGGACAAATCAGTGGTTTTGAACTCAACATAAAATATGTAATTTTTGACAAGAACTATATAAAGATGGGGGAATGGAGGAGTATAGGAACCTAATCTATGTGTCCTATAGAAGTTAAGCTGGTATCAAAGAGAAATGGGGGAAGGGGCAATGGGGAGTTAAGAAATGAGTGTAAGGTTGCTGTTTGAGGTGAAGGGAAATTTCTAGCAATGGAGGGTGGGAAGGTGATAGCATTACAACATTCTAAATGTGATTAATCCCACTAATGGAATGCTAGGGAGGGGGTGGAATGGGAAGATTTAGGCTGTATATATGTTTCCACAGTTGAGGAAAAAAAAAAAAGTCTAAATAGACAACAATTGAATGCCAAGGATGACCCTGGATAGGATCAGACGATGGAGGACAGGAGGCTCAAAGGGACATAGTTGAGACATAATGGAAAGGAAATATAGAATGTAAGCTTTGTATCATTGTTGAATCTCTTGTACTTCTTAGCTGCGCTTAATGGGATTGCATAAAAGAATGTTCTTGTTCATGGGAATTGTATATGAGAATTATAGTGTTTGTTCAAGGAGCTGTGCAGCTAGCTCTCATATGTTCATAAGACAGAGCAATAGATGATGGATGATAGATAGGGAGGGAGGGAAAGAAATAGCAGTGGGACAACATGTTAAAGTTTGTGGATCGAGGGGTATCTGGGGGGTCAGGGAATGCTGGAGTTCCATGTATGGGGTTTGTATGGTTTTTGCAACTGTTCATATAACTTCGAATTTATTCCAAAATAAAATGTTTAAAAAAATAAATAAATAAAAAATAAACAGTTGCCCTAGTAATCCTAATTTTCAGTAAATTTGGAGATTCTATGCTAGTTAAAATAATGAAATAAAACTATACTTATTGACACAAAGAAATGACCATTAAAAAATCAAGAAGCAGAGTAAGTGTACAGTCTGCTTTTTTTTTTCTCCCCTAAATAGCAGGCTAGTAAGGCTTTCTTCCTAGTTCGATAACTTTTTCGAACTCATTAACAAGACTATAAAAAAGTTATGTCTCATTTTTTTACACTCAGGTCAGACAGTGCTGACCACTCATTTTGTGGTCCCCTGGTTATAAGTTATTTTAGGAAGACCAATAGATGTCTAGTTGGACAGAACATTAAACAGCAAAAGTAGCATTGTTTTTGCCTCCTTTAATAGCTTATATGAACCCTGAAAGCAGAATTAAAATGTATCTCTCTCCCTTCCCTTGTAGGCACACATGGTAGGCACAAACAAATATTTGTTGAATGAATATGATATATGCATACCCTATAGGGATTCATTATTTCAATAAAATTTTACTGAACACCTACAGTGTGCAAGCATATACCCTAGATGTATCTAAGACATGGTTCCAGCCATGGGGAATTCACAGTCCTTTAGGGAGATAATGATATAAACTAATAGGTACAATAATACATTGTAATAAATTCTGTGCTTTGTGTAGTAAAGCACAATTTATCTTTGCCTAAGAAGAAAGGAAAACAGAGAGGTATTACAGATAGAAGAGACTAGATTAGAAAAAGAGCTTAAGGAACATAGAATGGCTATAATTAGCTAAAGAATGAGGCATTCATTCAGACAACCTGGGTTCAATTCTGGCTCTTCTATTTACCAGCTGTGCAATCTTGAACAAACTGTTTCCATTTCCTCATTAAGGAAACGGGGGTAAAAAATAGTACCTACCTCAAAGATTGCTTATGAAAACTGACAAGATAATGCATTTAAAGTGCTTAGCACTAGATGCCAATCAATACATTTTAGTCCTGGTATTATTACGACATTCTAACTGGTGAATAGGAGTCTGCCAGCTACATAAGAGGTGAAGGGAACAAAGAACAGTCAGTACATCTGAGGAAAAGTGAGGGAGTAGCCTGTGGGAAACCTTACTTCGGATATTGCAACCTCCTCTCAAAGGAAAATGCTATTCCCTCCAAGATGCCTTCCCCAATCCTGTCCCCCCAAGGAATTAGTCACTCCTTGGTCCATCCAGACTATATTTCTTATACTTTTCTTACTACAGCAACTTCAGCCTATCTTATTTAATTGAATGCATTCTCCTATCCAGTGAGCGCGTATAAATTGTCACATACTGTGCAGGAAGTAGAGAAATGCAGCTTAAATCAGTCTCAGGCTAGTGTCTTTAACTCAGAAAAGATTAAATGCAATAAGGGGGTTGTAAGAAGTGCCCTGGGAGTTGGGAAATTCTACTTACTTACTTATATGGACGCTTCCCATCTAGAATGAAAATACCCAGAGCGCACTCGCCTGTTTTAGATTTGCAATACCAGACTTAGGAGGCCTATTCATTCATTCAACAATTATTTACCAAACACCAAGCGTCAGTCACTGTTCAAGGCTACAAAGTTTAGCAGAGCATGGTGGAAGGGAAGAAAATACAAAAACGACATACAAACAAATGATGACATCATCCTGTGATCACTGCTAATGATAGTGACTTGTACAAATGGATTCAGGGTGCCTATAGGACGGAGTAGGCACCCACAGGCCGAGCGAATGCATAAATGAACGGCCTTACCAAGGAACTCAATTTGGCGTCAACCGCGGCAAAACAGTAGGTACCGCGAGGCCGAAGCTGCTCGGAGCCAGGGATGCCTGGGGCAGCTGGCTTTGGATGCCCGCGTAACATGCACTCGTCCAACACACGTGTACACAGCACCCACTGTGAGCCAGGCACGGCTCCTGGGTGACCACCGAGGGGTCCCTAGGGTATCGGAGCGACCCAGCAGCCTGACGGAGGTGAGGAAGACTCCCGAGACGTCACTTCTAAGTAGGATCCTGGGGGAATGAAGAGGTCTCGATGACATTTCAAACCCAGGAGCCGATCTCCGCACCCCGCGGCCAGTCTACCTCCGCGGGATTTGGGGAGGGGGCGGGTCAGCTTTCCCGGAAGCCTCGGCCAAGATCCCGAAGACCCGCACCTCCTCTAATCCCAGCCCCGAGCCCAGCAAAGAGCGCAACTCACCGGAGTCCACAGACACTGTCACGGCGGGGAAATCCTAGCCCCTGCCGAAGACCAACTTTTAGCAAACCCCCTTACCCCGGCTCAAATCCTCTTGCTCCTTCCTAGTGACAACCAAACACGCGGAGCCCCGAGCCCTTGAGGAGCAGCCACCTCTTTCAATCGCTGGCTGGAAGTTCTCCTGGCGGGCGGGGCCCTGACTGCTCGGGGGTGGGGCTAGGAAGCGGAAGTTTCCGTCTTCCTCAAGCTTGGTTGAGAAGTCTGCCTACGGTTGCAAATGCACCGCTCTTTGAAAGCGGGCGCCAGAGGTGGCGGGAAACTCCTCCTGTGCGCCCATTGGTGGACTTGTGAGCCAATTACCAAAGGAGCTCTCTGGAGGGGGCGGGTTTACCGGTTGCCTAGAGACACCCAAGCTCCGCTCCTTTTACCTTTGACTAGAACCCGCCAATTGAGACGCCTCCAGCTCTTTCACCCACCACCTGGTGCAGAAGGAGACTGGAGGGGTGACTGGTGTCCTCCTTGTTTTCCACTCCTCGTAAACTCCAGTTCTCGGCTGCAGCTCACAGAATTCCTCTGTTTCCCCTCTGTTAGAGGTTTTCGTATTTGCCCTGAACAGCCTTAGATATTGATTTGCTTTCTCCTCTTGCTTAAGTACCACCTTGTTTTAAATTGTGTTTTTTAAATTGATGAGATGGCACGTTTTCCCACATATTAATTTACTACTTGAATTTCCTTGGGTGTGAATGATGTCACTTAGGCGTATGTTGACCTGTCCTTTAAGAGAGCACCATTCAGTCTGCAGTAAAGTACATTACAGTGCCTACCTTTTATGGTTAAAAAGTGTTCCTAGGAATATCAAGGAATTGGTACAGCAGATTCACACATCATTTTAACCCTTTCCCATGTATACTAGTATGGAGTAAAATGGTTGTTCACAGCTCTTCATATTCTGGCTAGTTTTTCTTTCCTACCTCACTATCCCATCCCCATGATGCCTACACTCTGAACCTGTAACCCCATCAACTAGCACATGGTCTCGCACATAATAGATGCTCAATGCATCATAACAAAATAAGTAAAGTCACAGGCAGAGCTATGGTTTCCAGTATTGCCCTATCTTATTATCTCCTTCAAGATAGATGTGCACCTCCTCTGAAACCTTTCATGACACACACCTCCCTCTCTTGGCAGAACCAATCTTGACTACCTCCATACACTGTCTACATTTCCAATTATTGTCCCTGTTGTCTATTATAATTAGTTGTTATGTGTCTGATTCATTCAGTGCAATGTTAATATCTTGAATACTTACTTTGCTTCTTGGGCATCCTGCATAATTCATGGCCAGTGATAGGCACTCAATATAAATCTGTTAAATAAATAAATGAATGAACAAACAAAGCAAGTCTTCTTTTGTGCCAGAAAAAGCTAATAAAAGGCCTTCAGGTAAATGGCAGTTGTTGAACCTGAGCCAAGGTAGTGAGAGCTAGGCTTAAGGACTTTTCAAGTCCATCAGCAATTTGTGTGTGGCATCTGTGCTAAGAGTTTTGATGGAAAGCAACAGCAAGAATATTAAATGATCCCTGTCCACAAACAACTATTTCTTAGAGAAATGAAAGCTGTACACATAGAAGATGTATGGGAGAAAAGATATGTGGAGGAGACAATGTGTTTATAATCCCTTACATATTGCTTTACAATTTGGTAAATTATTTCCCAGCCACTATCTGATTTGGTCCTCACAATTACCATGTGGGGTCTAGGACAGGTATTAATACCCAATTTTACAGCTGAAGAAACTTGACACAAAAAAGAAATTAAGTGCCTTGTCCAAAGCTATACAACTAATATGAGACAGTGGCGGAATTTGAACCCAGGTCCTCTACTTCCAACTCCAGATCTTGTCACTTCATATTAAAGATTTTAGTGTAACTTAAGAACATATGTGACGAAGGACACAGGATAAAGAATAAATCAGAGCCCCCTGCCTGAGATAAATTTAGAATCCATTTTTAGGGGATGAAAATGAGTGGAGTTACGGATTTATTGTGATCAACAAAAATTTCATTGACTGCCAAACTGTTTAAGTCCCAGTCTAGTGCTTGAATATAAAATGTAAGGCAGGACTGCTTTCCTCAAGGTACCCAAACTCTATTAAGGGGGTGCAGGATGTTAACATAAAATGACAATAATACAAAAAATGTTTTACTTAGTGTAATATGAGTAGAAGAGACAATAATTCAGAGGAAAAAAAATCATCTAAGGAAAGATCTGTCAGGGAAGTTTCCTGGAGGGAGAAGAGAGAGATGACCAGATTGTTTTTACTATGGCTGCTTGGACTGGAGTACACACTGGGGTCTGAGGCAGTTCCCTCTGATTAGCATGAGCAATTGTTCAGAAGGCAATAAAGAAGAGGATTCCTGTATTTGGAGGTAAGTGGGAGAAGGAGGCAGAAAGGAGGTGCTTGAAGCCTAGAAGAATGGAGAAGACATTCTACAGGAAGTAAGGTATGGTGTGTATGAGGCACGAACTTAACATGTTCAGAGAAATACAAGCAGGCAAAGATATTCTGGGAAAGAGACAAATACGGGGAAAGAGAAAAACTGCCAAGGCCTTGGATGCTGGATTATTTGTAGAATGTGGGTCAATGTTTGCCTTGCATTTTTTAAATGGACACACCTGTGAACTGGTAGGACACCACTACCTCAACCAGACTTGTTTACATTTCAAGGAGAAGCATCACATTGTTAATGCAGTGGGGTCCCACCTACTAAAAAGCATTTCTAAAGGTGGAGCTAAGCCACCATTTCTCCTTTTTCCTACCTTCTTTTTGGTTTCAAAGCTATCATATCAAAACAATGCCATCATAAAACAAGGAAGTTATCCTCAAAAGAGCACTGAACTTAGAGGAAGGAGATTCAAGTTCCAGCTTCCTACCTACTAGCTTTTGTCCACAACAATTCATCTAATCTCTCTGAGCCTCAAAGTCCTTATCTGAAAATAAGAATGATAATACCTACTTTACAAGAATGTGGACAGGATTAAATGAGATAAGAATGTGTGAAAGAGCTTTTAAGATGTAGAAACACTATTAAAGATTGTTTCTATTTTATGTATTATGGCTGCTTGGACTGGAGTACACAGTGGGGTCTGAGGCAGTACAGGGAAAACCAGAAGATAAATTTGCCATGCCCCAAATACTGAGGCATTCCAGGAATGGATGGCCGAGAGAGACAAGAATTGTGGAGAGGGCAGCAGGACCGTATGGAATGGGACAAAGATGGAATCTATGCAAAGGAAGATGGGGTTTGTGAGAACTAGACAAAAACATGAAATGCTAAAGATAGAAACAGAAGCGCTTGGAAAGAACTGAGGAGGGCCGGACTGTTATCTATAGTTCTTCCATTCAACAATATGTTTTTGAGCACCTACTTTGTACCAAGCACTGTTCTAGGGGCTCATTTAACATTGATATATGGGTCAAAATGCCTGCCCTGCTCAAGCCCCTTATAGACTCCGCTCCTGCCCACAGCCACTATGATGTCACCACCATCACCACCATCACCTCCCTGCCCCACACCCCCAGCCCTGGCCATACCTGATTGGATCAAGGATGAGTACCAGAGCTAAGCTGCGCCAATCATATTCCGTTCCCAGATAATTGAAACAAGTCCCCATGAAACTGAGTCAGGTGGTAACAATACAGAAGAGCAACACTTGTCTGTTATTTTATTGGGAATGTGCTGCCTCATAGCTGAGTCATCTTCAAACCTGGAATAAAAGTGATGAACTTCTGTCGCTCAAACCCATGAATCTGCCTGGTTCCTGCCTGCACTTTGTGAAGCCTGACAGTTAAGCTTTTCCTTGGGTTCTATGATACCTGAATCTTAAAATGCCTTTTGACTTGAGCTGGCTTTGTGGGTTTCTATTCCTTTCAACTGAACTTTATGACTAAGATGAATTCATGACTATAGATTATACTGATTAAATATTTATTATACGGAAAAGACCAGTGATTCTTCAAACATGGATGGACCATGGCTCATTGATGGACCTCAAGAGGCTTCCCAATGGGCCATTAAATGATACAACACTTGTCTTTTCTTCAGTTATTGTGGGAAAATTACTTTCAATTTTGTAGACTTTTATGTTTATATGCAACAAAGGATTACCTCCTAGTAATATACCAAGTAAAAGATAAGGGTTACTAATGTTGAAAATTTGTAAATGAAAATTAACATATTATTCAAGTTTAATGAGAATACATTCATCCTTTCTATGTGCAACTTGCAAAACTGCTGCTCATGCACATTTGAAGATAATTAGAATTCCCACTTTTGTGGGAAGGATGTTAAGAGTACCATCCTCCAGAAGGTCATTGTTTTTGAGTTGTTATTCCTGCTTGATAATTGTGAATTCTCTTTGCTTCACTTCATCAGCTGTGTGTAGTGATAGCTACTTTAATATATCGATTTACACTTTTCCCATAACTTGGTGTTTTTGTTTCCCTAGGTTGCTTAAGCAAGTACCATGAATGGGTTGGCTTAACAATGGGAATTTAGTAGCTTACGGTATTGAGGCTAAAAGAAAGTCCAAATCAAGAAAATGCTTTCTCCCCAAGGACTGAAGTGTTCTGGGGCTGGCTGTTGGCAATCCTTGGCTTCTGTCACACAGCAAGGCACATGGCAGAGTCTCCTGGTCTCTCCCTTCTCTTCCAAGTTCTATTGATGCCCAGCCTCTTGCTTCTTATGGCTTTCTCTCTGAGTTCCACTCCACTTATAAAGGACTCCATTAATAAGATTAAGACCCATCCTGATTGGGCTGGGCCTCACCTTAACTGAAGTTACCTCATCAAAAGTTCCTACTTACGACGGGTTCACACCCACAGGAATGGATTAGATTCAAGAACATGTTTTTCTGGGATACATACAGCTCCAATCCACTACCCTTAGTTTTAAAATAATGTACATGTTGAGTTTCAGGTCCGAATCACCAGAAATCTATTGCTAAAGCAGTCAATTTATAATGCCCCTGAAATTTGCTTGTACTTTATTGAAAGTGCTGGCTATTTAAATAACTCACAAAATATTATCAAAGCAAGTGTGATAAAATTACATAAGTATTTTTAGAAATGTAAAAGGCAGTGTTTTGGAATATAAAATCATATGAATGAGATAATATTCCTCTCCCAAGAGTAAGTAAATTAACAGTTCCTATTATTCCTGGTGTGTAGTACAATAGCTCTTTGCCTCTTCAATAGTCTTTGGTCCAAAGAGTATGAGAGCCAATTGCCTGGACTTAAAGTTTAGGATATAAATCACAATAAGGTTTCTAATCAGAAAACCAGTAAAAGATATCATAGTAAGTGATGTTGACTATTTGGTAAAGGTATAAAGTAGCAAGAACTAGATGTGAAGTTGGAATGCCAACCCTCTCAAATGCCAAAAGATGCTTAGAAAGCTCCCCTTCTGTTTCTTGAGGCTCCAAGTAGGTTAAAAAGAAACCAATACAAAACACTATTATAAAATTTGTGTGTATTTTAAATGTTTACATAACATTTCCAAGGAATATGGACAACTACAATATAATGATACCATTCATAAGAAAATTACATGATTTATTAAAAATGTTAATGATTGGAGCACTTAGAGAGTAGAGTCCAGTAATAAGGTACATGTTTAAAGTTGTTCAACGTAATCTGCCCTAGGTCTGTCCCAGGAGCAAACCTTGGCATGAGAATTAGGGTGGAAATGATTTAGTAAGAAAGTGTTCCCAGGAGAAACAAGCAAGGGAGTGAGAGAAGCAGGTCAGGGAGAGACAACAAGCAAAGGTGTGATTTCAGAAGAGCCAACCTCAGCCTGATCCCACAAGGAGCTCTGGGATGTCATCGGGACAGAGAAAAGGAAACTGGGCTTTCACACTCCTGCACGGGTAATGGCAGTGGGGAAGGAGTCAAAGAAACCCAATGAACAGTCACAGGACAGGCAGTTAGAAGCAAAATATGCAAAAGCCAGGGGAGGGACATACAGAAATGGTTCAAAGGGTTTGAAGGTCTGAACAGAGCAGTGTCTTACAACAGTGTCCTACAACAGTGTCCTACTACATCTTTGTTTGCCATCCTTTGATCTTGTCACTGTATCCCTGGAGGTGATACTCGTCCTTTACATTTGAAGTCCTTCATGAATGTGAGGTCTCCTGTATCTCATCCACCTGACCTCCACCTGGTTCTAGCACGATGGGACTTAGGAGTACCTAGATGATCCTACTACCATGTTCTGTGATATAGTATATTCAGTAAAACTGTGTAGGACTAAAGCAGCAATCTTCCTAAAATCTCTTGGCATTTTTTAAATTAAGCTTTGTATTAAGAGGCAATTGTAGATCCACATCCAGATGGTAATAAATAACACAAAAAGATTTCTTGGACCCTTTACCCTGTTTCCACCTGTAGTAGCATCTTGGAAAACTACAGTACCATATCACAACCAGGATATCCACATTGATACAGTCAAGATACAAAACAAACCCATCTCTAGGAGGATCCCTCATGCTGCCCATTTATAATTGCAACCAATTCCCTCACTCCCTGCCCCATCCCCTCCTTCACCTCTGGCAACCACTAATCTGTTCTCCTTTTCTATATCATTTTAAGAATGTTATATAAATGGAATTTTGCAGTATATATCTTTGGGATTGGCTTTTTTTACTAAACACAATTCTCTTGATATTTATCAGGTAGTTGAGTTTATCAATAGTTCTTTTTATTGCTGAATAGTATCCCATGGTATGGACAACCACAGTTTGTTTAACCATTCACCAGCTGAAGGACATCTGGGTTGTTTCAGTTTTGGATTACTATGAATAAAGCCGCTACAAACATTCATGCACAGGTTTTTGTGTGAACTTAAGTTTTTGTTTTTCTGAGAAAAATGTTAGCTGCATGTTTAGTTTTTTAAGGAACTGCCAATCTGTTTTCCAGAATGGCTGTGCCATTTTACATTTTCTACAGCAACCAATGATCTGCTTTCTCCACCTCTATGCCAGCATTTGGTGTTGTCATTATTTTTCATTTTACCCATTCTGACAGATATCTCAACATGGTTTTAATTTGCATTTCTCTAATGGCTAATGGTGTTGAACATGTTTTCATGTGCTTATTTGTAATCTGCATATCCTCTTTGATGAAATGTCTTTGCATGTTTTTTGCCTGTTTTGCAACTAGATTGTTGTTTCTTTTACAGATGAGCTTTGAGAGTTCTTTACATATTTCTAGATAACTAGTCCTTTGTTGGATATGTGGTTTGCAAATATTCTCTCCCACTCTGTACCTTGTCTTTTCATCTTCTTAACAGAGCAAAATTTTTTATTTTGAAGGTCAATTTATCAAATAATCCTTTTATGGATCATGCTTTTGGTGTCAAGACTAAGAACTCCTTTCCTAGTCCTCTTTATTGAAGATTTCCTCTTAATTTTCTCCTAAATGTTTTACAGTTTTATGGTTTACATTTAAGTCTGTGATCCGTTTTAAGTTACTCTTGTGTAAGGTGTGAGGTTGAGAGTCTTTTTTTTTTTTCCCTGTGAATGTCTAATTGCTCCAACACCATTTGTTGAAAAGGTTATCTTTTGTCCATTGAATTGCTCTTGCACCTTTGTCATATTTGTGTGGGTCCATTTCTGGGTTCTGTATTCTAATCCATTGATCTGTGTGTCTACCCTCCACCAATACCACACAGTCTTGCTTACTGTAACTACATAATAAGTGTCGAAATTGGGCAGACTGATTCCTTCTATTGTATTCTTTTTCAAAATTGTTTTAGCTATTCTAGTTCTTTGCCTTTCCACAATCTTGTCTATACTACAATATATCTTGTTGGGACTTTGATAGGAATTGCATTAAATCTGTATATCAGTTTGGCAAGACTTGACATCTTCACTATGCTGAATCTTCCAATATATGAGTATCTTAAGTCTCTCCATTTATTTAGATCTTCTTTGCTTTCTTCTGTCAGCATTTTGTAGTTTTTAGCATACAAGTCCTGCACATGTTCTGTTAAATTCACGCTGAAATATTTCTCTTTTCTTGAACAACTGCAAATTGTATTGTTTCTTTAATTTTGATGTTCATGCATTCATTGCTATTATGTAGCAATAAAATTGAATTTTATATGTTTATCTTGTATCCTGCAATCTTCCTAAACTCAGTTATTAGTTCTAGATTTTTTGTTGATTCCTAAAGATTTTCCATGTAGACATGTCATGTCATCAGCAAATAGGAATGGTTTTATTTCTTCATTTCTGATCTGTATGCTTTTATTTCCTTTCCTTGTATTATTGCACTGGTTAGAACTTCTAGTACTATGTTGAGTAGGAGTGGTGAGAGCAGACATTCTTGCCTTCTTCCTGATCTTAGAGGGAAAGCACTCAGGCTATCACTGCTAAGCATCATGTCTGCTGTATAATTTTTGTAGATGCCCTTTGTCAAGTTGAAGGAGTTCTCCCTCTATTCCTAGTTTTCTGGGAGCTTTTATCATAAATGAGTGTTGAATTTTGTCAAATGCCTTTTCTGCATTGATTGATGTGATCTTGTAAATTTTTGTCTTTAGCATGTTAATATGGTGGCTATATTGATTAATTTTTGAATTTTGAACCAGCCTTAAATCCCTGGAATAAACCCCACTTGGTCACATTGAATAATTCTTATCATATATTGCTGAATTCTATTTGCTAATATTTTGTTAAGGATTTTTGCATCTATAATCATATGGATGAGGGTCTGTACTATGGCCTGCTAATTTGTAGGTCATGAAGCCCCAGAGAAAAATCTAATTAGGCCAGACTGAGTTTCTATAAAGCTCTTCTGGCCAAAGGGAAAATGTTGTCCTGAACATCTTTCTGATGCTTCCTTATCTTTAGCTCTATGTCCTTGAAAATTATTCACTGGAACAAGCAGCAGAATCAGAAAATGCTTATTAAGTGTTGGGCCCATCCCCAAACCACAGCCTTAAAATAACCCCATGTGTTTAAATTTCATGATGTTAGTCTCTTACCTTAAGCTAGGTGAGACTAGTTCAGGCCAGGTCCCCAAGCTCTGCTCTCTGCTCTCTGCTCCCTGGTGGGCATTCTTACATCCCATAGTGATTGCCTGCTTGGCACCCATGTTAGATCTTGATAATGGCCAGCCATCAGATGACTGAAAGCTAAAGAGGCCAGATCATCACATTCCAACTTCTCAGAGTTGTCACCCTCCCTTTCTGCCTCAGTTAAGGTCCCAGCACACACACACAAAACAACCATGTTCTCAAAGGGGTACGTGAAAAGAGGTAAATGAAGGGGCCCTTTACAGTATGTGAGCAGAATTAAGAAAATTCTGGCAATGGTAAAAGCATAGGAATTAGCCACAGCAGGAACTGTTACAAACTCCAGATCTGAAGAGACATGAGACATGAGAAGAAATGGAGTTATCAGGGGAGAGTTGTAACTTTGAGAGAGATTCCACCTAACAGGAGCTGTGGCCTTAGATCAAGGAGCACAGCCACCAGAGGTACAATTTCCTCAAAGATTCAAGGCCTGTCACTTACATGTGCCTCTGTTAATATGTTTGTAGGACTTTTTTTCAGTTTTAAAAGGTAAGATATTTTATCCACAATTGGTTAAGACCATTGTCTCCACTCTGACTTTCCCACCATAACACTTCATGTTGGATAACATTGGAACAGCCATGGGTAGTTTTGGGATCCAGCCCAATGGGAATTTGAGTTGGCTGACAATACATTTAAGTTTAGATTTAGTAAAAGAAAGTTATGGAGTTTGCAATCACAATTTTTTGTTACCTGTTCTGAAAGGAATGCTTCCAGGAAAATCCAACCACCTGTGTACATACAAAATGTTGTACTCATTTTTTATTCTTCCTGTTAAAAAGGGCCTCCAAAATTGTGTACTCTTCAGACCTCTCAAAACTTTGATCTTCCCTTCACAGCCAATGCCAATGCCATGGCTCAGCTGGGGTAATAGGTAAAGGGTTGGGGGTGGGGGATTGGCCAAGCCCAGAGAACACCTATGATGCAGTCCATAGAGATCAAATACTAGGGCATAGAGCAGGACATAAAGGTTAGAGAATAGATCTGGATGGACAAAAAGAGAATAATCAGGATGATCCTCTACACCAAAGTTTACCAGATCCCCTTCTGAGAAGCCTAAAGGGCCAAACGCCATGGCCAAATAACCAGTTTTAGGCTGGGATGAATTCTGGGAGGCTCCAAAGTCATCATAACCAAGTCAAGGAACAAGAATCAAGATCAAGGTGGCAACAAGGATCTGGTACTGATCAGCAGGCAGAAAAAGACAGGCTCATCTTTGTCTGCTCCTCCAAATCTCACATTAGTGAGTGCATTTGTCCCATTAGTATGATTGTGGCAAACCATAGACAGATTTAAGTGCCTACAAGTAAAGCAAGGAGAAGCATACCAACTAAGGAAAGAGCCTTTCTTTTCCTGATTTGAGACAAGAAACTCAAGGAGGTTAAAGTAACAATTCATTTTAACCGTAATATATAGATATTTCAATATTTTCCACACAAATAGATGGTATGTTTTGTGTATGTGTTTGATGTATAAAATATGATCTGAAATTGTAATCGATGTGGATCTATAATTCCAACCATAAAGGGTAGCAGAGTCAGATTCAATATTTTCCCACATATGATTAAAAATGAGAAGGACTCACAAGAAACATGAAGACCAAGGATTAAAGAAAGGTATCTCTGTAAGAATGAAATATATTTTAAGTTGCTCTTGACCAAAATAGCCAACATCTCAAAATCATGGCTTATTTGGTTTTTAATAATAATAAAAAGGTGCATTTTTGCTGTATTAATATCTGGCTACCTGAAAATCTGTATTTATTCCTCTGCAAATTAGCTTCTCCTCACTGGCTAATGTCGGAAATAAAGTGGTACCTGTAAGGGAATAAACGCTCTCTCGATTCTGGAGGAGAAAAGAATTTATTTACGATCTTGCAAGATGGGGCGTCCAGCCAAACACGCGGAAGGCTGGCGCGCCAGAGGAAGAGAATGGCGATGTTTAAATCTCCTACTCCTAATTCGCAAGTCCCTCCCCTGTTTCCCCATTGACTGGGTACTACAGAGGTTACAGCCTATCCAAGAACACTAACTAATTCATCTTTTGAGATTTTAATTTGTACAGCCAATCCCAGAGAGCCAACTAGCTCATTATTGAGATTTTGAACTGATTAGCCAATCCCCCCCCAAATTTTTATTTTTTTTGCTGTGAGTTCCCGCCTCTGATACTACCTCATGTCTCTTTACATCAGGCAGATTCTCTCTTCTCTTTGTCTGGGGCTTGTTTAAACTGGTTTTGCCTCCATTTCCCTTATTCCATGCTGTCTCTATGTGAAAACGAAACTTATTCCTTTCTTACAGCTAATGCAAATGCTCTCTGATGCTTTCACAAACTTGAATATCTCCGAAGTCCTCTCTACTGGATGTGCTCCATTCATCCCTCCAGATTCGCTCACTATGACTTGCCATCCTGCTCTGTGCTCCAGGAGGCTGATCTTTGGGACTATTTCAAGGAGCAAGCTTGCTCTCCAGCTGCAAGTTGTATGGCCACTGGGGAACCCAGGCAGGTGATCAGAGAAAGGGAGTAGAAAAAAGTCAGATTATTAATAACCCCCAACATCCTCCCTGTGGAGTCGCCAGGGCTGGTCAAGTCCCCCTGTTATGGTTTGAATTGCCCCCCCCACCACCACCACCAAGATATGTTGAAGTCCTAATTCCCAGTACCTCAGAAAGTGACCTTATTTGGAAATAAGGTCATTACGGATGGAATTAGAGAAGTTAAAATGAGTCAGCCCTTAATCCAGTGTTCTTACAAGGGGAGGAAATTTGGTCACAGACAGAGAGTCAGAGAGGCAGCATGGAGAACACCAGGTGACAACAGAACAGAGAACACCATGAGCTGTCAGCAAGCCACTACCAGAAGCCCAGAGAGAGGTATGGAAGAGATTCTTCCTTACAGACTTTAAAGGTAACATAGCCCTGCCCACACCTTGATCTCAGACTCCTAGCCTCCAGAATTGTGAGACAATATATTCCTGTTGCTTTAAGTCACCCAGTTAGTGGCCCTTTGTTACAACTGCCTTAGGAAACCAACACCCTCCGCTGTAGGCCACAGCTTTTAAAAGGCAGCCCTGCTGCACACCTCCCTCTCCAGATTCTGCAACCGCTCCCTCACCTCACCCCCATCCTTTGTGGTTTCCCTACACTCTGCCCACACCTTGGTAATAGTCCCTTTTTAAAACTCGCCTCGAATTACTCAATTCGAAAGAGCCATCTGTTTCCTGCCAGGATGCTGATACAGCCTATAAATGATAAATATCCCAAATCCCAAACATCAGACATAGACTTTCTATTGTCACAAAGCAATAATCATTTATTTTTTCAGTCATTTACAGGTATTTATAGGCAATGGGTTTCCACTTTAAGACAGATGAATATAAGAATGTGAGATAAAAATAACATGCAATCAGACATTTCTTTTTTGTGTGTTTTGTTTTGTGGCATTTGTAAATGAAGTATTTGCTCAACCCACTACGATACCATTACAGCTAAATATGGATTATCCCTGTGCACTGCTCATATAATCTATACTCTATATCTATTTGTATCAGGAACTCTTGTTAACACTGCTCAGCTAGAATGAACCCCCAGCCCTGCTCTGTTTCTGATATACCCATAGTTTTCTATTATCTATATTCATTTTGTTCCCTGTTTTAGTGCAGATATTAAGAACTAAGGTATATGTAAAATTGATGAAAAGTACATTATTTCCTAGTTGTACAAAAGGAAACAACCCTATTTAAGAAACCAATGGCAGTAAAAGTAAAATGAAATTATTTTACATAAAAATTTCGAGTTCATTGTGCTTGATTTCCATCCAAAGGAAGTTTCCCATATTTTATTTAAAACTTAATAAGTATATGATAATTACAAAGATTAAAGTTGTAGCTACACAGCCAAAATTAAGTGGAGTTAAGGCAGTTGTCCAGATAACTCAGGTTAAAATACAACAGTGAAACACTCTATTGTCTGGTCATAACGCTATAGGCAAAGGCATGTAAAGGATGATGCAGTTTACCACTCAAAACATCTACTTTTACCATCATTACCTATGATATTCCAAAATTTCAATGTTTTAAATGGAAATGATTGGGTCTCAACTATCTGAACGTAGATATAAGTTAAGTCATTCATTCTGACTGTGAACACAAACTAGAGAAAAGAACTGAATTCTTCATCTTAACTATCCAGACTGGTTATCAGTATCGACCCCAAATAAATGGGATCTTGCTTTTCAATTACTTATAATGTGTTAGGGCTAGAATGGACCTCTGAATTCACCTTGCCCTGCTCCCTTATTTATACCTAAGGAAACTAGAGTCCAGAGAGGTTCACTTTGGTGAGACCCAGAGCCCAAGCCCACTGAGCCCCAGCCCAGAGCTCTTCCCAACAGAATGCTTAATTACACCATTAGTTTATGGTTGGATCAACATGTGGCAAACCTTCCAACTGTTCCATTCAATATGCTTTCTCCCTTCTCCATTTTGTCTGATCATATCTAGGAAAGGTACTAAGGATACAAGTAGGTGAGGGACAGTGATTCAGTGGCAACCAGTCAAAAGGATATTTGCCTATACTTTCACAAAAATTCAGTACTTTAAGAATGGAACAAATTTGGATATTGAATATGAAGAACACTGGTTTTGTTTGCCATCCTTAACCCATGAACACATGAGCTTTTTTTCAGGATGGGGCAGGGTGCTGGTGGGGGTGGCAGGCAGGAATATGATGAAATCAGATAGGACTGATAGACTTGGCATCTTCGGTGTGTCACATGCTGCATACGAACACTCTGTGTAACAAAGACTGAGAAATACCAGGCCAGAGAATTTGGGCCCCAACCCTTTAAACAACAAATGGGACAGATCAGTGAAAGAAACACTGGCTTTCAGTGGCCTTGATTTGATTCCACTGGCATCGACCCAGTCCATATTCATTGTCAAATTTATTTTAACATTGTAGTAAAAGTGCTACCAAACAGAGGATCTAATAAAGTCAATAACTACCAAGCAAATTGCTTCTTATTTTTTTGGAGCAAGAAAAAATCTTTTCTTTTTGGCAAATGGTTTTGTACTTATGGAACATAAAGACACTTGGAACTAATCACCTCATATGAAAATGTCCCCAAATTATCAAGTTGAAAGGCACATACTACTGCCCTAGCAGTTCATTCAAGTTGTCTTTAGTATGTGAAGGTTTAGTTGTGCTTTTAGCTTGTTATCAATGCAACATGACCTTAAAAAGTGACATCCGTGCATATGTATTGTTTCTTTTCAAATGGACCAATCCTCTTCCTCTTTTCTGATTTTCACTTTCTTGAGATCAACTTTTGTTAATTCTTTGTTTTATAAAGGACCTAATCCATGATGGTCTCAGAAAGATGCACTTCATGGTTTGTGCTCTTTTTTATCTACAAAGTTTGCATTATCTTTGTTTCCTAACATAAAACAGAGAAACAAAGTTCAAGTTATCTTGTGTCCTAACACGAAATGGAGTTTCTTAAAATATCAGTGTGATGCTGTTTCAATATTGTCATTTGCTGGAATGCAACAGTCCTGGATTAGCATCTTTTCTCACTGGTTGTTTAAGGCTTACTTCACTTCCAGAAGAGACGATGGGCAAGCTATTATCCATGTGATATCTGATAAGGTGGCCAACATTATCAAATACATGATCCTTGGTCCTCACCTTGAAAAGGAAGTATAAATGCATGTAGGTTAAAAAATAGCAGTTCTTCTGAAACAAATGTTAAACAATCAGTGAGGGAAAAACAGATATGTCCCTGAAGCGGATATTTTGCTGAATAAAGAAAAGAAAAAGTGCTTTCCAACTCTATATCCCTTAATAAATAACTTTCTTATTCCCCATTACGTTTTTTAAGCAACTGGCCCTACCAGTTAGGCGAATGATAAGCACTTGTCACCCAAGTCAAATTTGCAACCAGTCTCTTTGCCATGTTATTTTATATATTCTCTCATGTCAGTATGTCTATAAATATTTAACTGGCTTGTATACAAGCGTGACTCCCAGGATTACAATGATATACCCACAGTGACTCCAATGGTTCCTTAGTCTGGCCATGCATGTGCTCCTGTTTGGAGAGTAGCTGGGATCAGTCTAGGAGAGGAAGGGGAGCAGTCAGGGAGCACCTCCTGATGCAATCCTGCTGGCTCTCCAACAAGGGATTCTTTTGAGTTCTGTCTACATACTAGTTTTCAGCATATTAAACACACATATACACTAATAGGATAATTGACAAAATCTGAAATATGGTCTATGGACTAGATAATGGTATTGTATCAATGTCAAATTTCCTGATTTTGATCTCTGTAACATGGCTACATAAGAAAATATCCTTGTTCTTAGGAAATACCCACTCAAATATGTAGACGTAAAAGGCAACAGTCTCCAAATCTTGAAGACTTTTTATTTCCTCCATTTCATTGCCAGTCTGCGTTCTTAATTCCAGCTCACTCTACTCTCCCATGTGTATGTCTTCTGCCTCATTCGGGTTCAGGCCTTCACTGCTTTTTACCTAGAAGCCCCTAATTGTTTTCTCAACCCTTTGTCTTTTCTCTCTCTCTGATTGGTCCTGCACACAAATGTCAAATTAATCTTCCTAGTACAGAGATTGTAAACTAGCCACTCTCTGGATGAATACCCACAGAGGTGTTTCAGTTTGCTGGAGAGTGGGAGGGTTAACTCATGCAGCACTTTTAAATGTTCTGAAATAAAAATATGGAAGATTTCATATAAAACTGGTTTTGTTGCTTCTTTGGGAAAAGCAAATCTGGGCCTCTACTCCATAAGGCAACAACTGGCAGGAGCTGACTATCTATCTCCCTTAGACAGCACGTGCACTCCCCAGTCCATCACAGCCCACTGCTCTGTGTGCTCATCCCATCACTTGCCCAGCTTTACTCTTTTACATTACTGGCCTGGTCCAGCAACATTTGTGGTGAATTAGGCATTTTGGTCTACATTCCCATACTTCACAATGCCTCCAGCCTACCTTTCCAGGATCCTTTTTTATCTACAGGCAACCTGTGCTCCATCCACCTATACTAATCTTCTATTGGATTAATACCCTTTTACTGTTCTGCCTGCTTATGTGGTTCACTATTCTGTAAATGCCCCGCTTTTGAAATTCTACCCTCTTTCAAGGTTCACCTTATATGTCAGACCCTGCAAGACGCCTTTTCAGTTTGCCTCAACCAGACTGACCTCTTTATCCTGAGAAACACCATAGGCTTTGGTTGAAACGCTCTTACCTCATTCAGCCTTATATTGCAATTATTCAAGCATCTGTTTTACAGAACTGCAAGTACCCTGAGAGCAAGGACTATGTATATAATACTGAACAATAGCCAATTGTGAATCCCTGTACTTCCATGTAGTAGGTGCTCATTTAATGTTGAATTGAATTGAGAAGGGCAGAAAGATGCTGTCCTCTACTTGATATTCCAGGGTGGCTTCCCATACAAACCTCTCTACCAGCCTCTACTTAGAATTTCCTGCTCCAGCTGGAAGCTTTGAGAAAAAGTAAACCACTAGCCTTTAATGCTCTAATACCAGGATTTGAGTCAATCATCAGAGTATCTTTAATAGGAAAAACATCCTGTGAAGCCTGTAATGAGGGGTCAATGATACCTTGCCTTCAGGATCCACCAGGAGAAGGTGTTTTGCTTGGCCTCCCTGTAGTCCACTCAGCACATACTGGCCAGGGGATGTTGCACTTTCTCGAACCAAAAAGTCCCCATCCTTTACCAAGAGGCTCTCTGCCGCCTTCCTGCTCAGCTTGCCATGGTAGCAGTCTTCATTCCGCAGCTGCTGCTTAATGTGTGGCAAAGAATGTGAGCTGGCAAGCTGGGCCATGGCACCTGGCTGAACAGTTTCTGGGGCCTCTGAAGTCAAGGACACAAAAGATATACATCACCAAGCTGCCTCCTTATTCATTCATTCATTCAGCAAATAAAATCTGAGACCCTATTATGTGCCAGTCCCTGTTTAAATAACAACTTTTCTGGAACAAATGAGGTTTTTGTTTTCAGAAACTCCAACAGGCTCTAATTTAATGGTAGATCCAAACATTCCCTTTGGTTTCTGTTACCAGGAAAGGCTCGCTCAGGTGCAAGACTTTTCCTTCCAGATGAAAAATGGAGCCGACCCATGAGGACTGCTTAAATAACTAGAGGCGGGGGTGGGAGGGGGCTCTTTTTGTCCCAGGGGCTTTATATTTAAAAAAAAAAAAGAGAGAGAGAGACTTAATGCTGAACCTGGATTACAGATAACTTCTAAAACATTCCTAAACTATATGAAAAATACCTACGGTCTCTTTGGGCTTTGCCTGCATTTTAGCATTTAGAATTTTTTAAAACCAAATTACTAATGTGAGTCTAGATATTCTTCCAACCAAATCCTTCAAAGCTATGCTGAGCTTCATCGCATTCCTATTAAATGACCACTCTGTTGTTGGTATCAGTCACCTGTAGGCAAATGAAGGCAAAGCATCAGGCAGGTGTGGCCTGAGGCAGATCCCCAAGGCTCTATAGAATATGTTGAGAGGACTGAAGAGGAGACGGTGCATCCAGGCAGCACTTAGTAAAACTACAGATAACCATAGTGATAATAATTATTATGTAGTTCCCAATTACTAAATATGACAGGCACTGCCTAATGCTTTACTTACATTATCTCCTTTTACTCTCAAAATCAGACATGCAAGCAAGTGGATTTTAAAAAGGTTAAGTGACTTGCCCAAGGTCACATGTTTAGTAAGTTATGGATCTGAGATTTGACATTAGATCAATCCGATTTCACAGCACAGGTTCTTAATCATCACACCCTAAAGTCCTTGCCTTGGTTGTGAGAATTTTTCAGTTTTCAAAACTGGTCTACTACTTACTTCTGTAGTACCCAGAAAGGTCCCTACTAGATAGGCAAGGCTGTCAGGATGATATACAGCTACTGCAGAAGTAATAACATAAAATTCTCATACCTGAAGCCAGGTAAGAATTGTATGTTTATGACTGCAAAGTTACCAGGAAAATAACCCTAAAAACCAGCCTTCATTTTCTTAAATACAAAGGAGTATTCCCAAAACTTCATGTAAGAGTCCTTTCACCAATAAGAAATTTTCTTGACTCTGAGTTTTACAGCTTGTACATGACTGATCCCGTGACGCCATTAGTATAGGCAACCAATGCCCTGGAGACATAATCAAACTCTCCTGTTAAAGTTATAGCTTTGTACTGCTTAACAACTTCTCTCAGCATAACACAGTTATGAGACAACATTTACAAATATATCTTTTAAAAATAGCTGTAGTCTGCATGTAATGGTTAGAAATATTTCCTCTACAATCAGGGGTTTCCATTGTTAACAGCAAAAACCTGAATAAATGTGTCCAGATTTGATGAACATAGTTATAGCTGGCCTTAGTGTTGTATCCTTTCAAGCACAATGGAGAACTTCTGATGAGTTAGCTGTGTGTGGTGTATGTGTGTATAAGAGACATATTATAAAGCCACATTTATTAGTATATAGTAATTAATGTACTGATAAAGAAGCAAATGGATCAAGAGAAAAAGTATAATGAAGAGCGCAGAAACAGATTCACATATATAGGAGGAATCTAGTATAATAGAGAGTGGCATTAAGGAAAGAGAAGACTATTTAATCAATGGTGCTTGGAAAATTGACTTTACTTACATGGATAAAATTAAGTTAGACCCCTACTTCATATCTATATAAAAAATAAGCTTCAAATGGAATTAAGATTTTATTATGAAAATAAAACTATAAAGCCAATAGAAGATTCAGTAGAAGGTAGATAACAAAAAGACTGAATTTAATCAAAACAGAGTGAAAGAGGAACATAATAAAGATGAAAGTGGAAATCAATGAAACAGAAAACAAAAAGCAATAGAGAAAATCAATAAAACCAAAAGCTGGGTACTTTGGAAAGATCAATAAAATTAATAAATCTCAAAGAGGACTGATCAAGATAAAAAGAGAGAACACAGTAATTACCAATATCAGGAATGAGAGAAGGGGCATCACTACAGATACTCCAGGCAATAAAACACAATGAAGGAACATTATGGAAAACTTCATGACGAACTGACTCTAGCCAATAGGGTGGAATCCTACTAAGTTTTTGAGGAAATTGCACTGCCAAAGAAATGGCAATCCCATCTTGCAAAAGTCTATGACTATTTGGCCCTTAAAGAAAACCCCAACCTCTCAAGCCTACACCAACAGGCAACAGGCTGTAAAAGTGGTAAAACCCCAAAGAAAGGTACAGAGGATAATGGACAGGAGCAACCCAGAGGCCACAGTCCAGGCCCAGAGATGACAATGGACATGGAAATTCATCTCATAAACTTGAATCAGGGTCCAACCAAAGAACTTTCTCTATTTCCAGCTCAGGGACTCTTCAAAATTACTGCCCAGCAGGATTTGGTAACCACTATGAACCAGTGACCGCTATGGGTTTCATATTCCTCCCCTTTGTGAACCTAAGTTTTTATTGCAGCTATCCTATTCCTGTTCCTCCACTAATTTTGGGTGTGGAGTGGGTGGACAACTTGGCAGATAGTAAGGGTCTTCATCCCATCTTGATGGAGGGAACTGTACATCACCCAGATGTCCTGGACTTCGAGCTGGATGCAGTAACTATGTGGGTTATTTGGGGAGAGCGCAAATACGTTCTATATGGAAAGAAGGGTTCACAGATATTCCAGTGGCAGAAAGATATACACAGAGGCAGTTAGTTGTCTACCAATATCTATTCTCTCTTTCATTACATTTCATTACGCTGTAGAACACCTAAGCTTTAGCTGGGCATGTATCCAACCCATCTAGAATAGCTTTTCTAGCCTCCCTTCAAGATAGATGTAGCCACATGTCTAAGTTCTGCCAATATAAGGTGAAAAGAAATGTTATCTGCCACTTCTGGGTCATGTCTTTTAAAGGAATGCCCTTCTGTCTTCCCACTGGCTGAATTCAGATGTGATGGTAAAAGCCTAAGCTGACACCTGGATCAGAGGTGGAAGCCAGGTACCAATCTACCAGCCCTGTAGTGCCAACCACTGGACTATCAGGCAAAGGAAATAAACTTTGATCCTTTTTGACACCACAGTATTTTGGGAGTTTCTTTGGTTAGGGCAGCTTAGACTGACACTAATAATAAACTGACTCAAAAATTAGTACCAGAACTAATGATTTCCTTCTGCCTTGTTTGATAAGAATGAAGAGTGCGCCAGAACTTTTCCTATGTTGACAGTGTGGCAGGATGAATTACTGAGGAACCCTGTTGGCATGCTTGAGAGATAATAAGAGATAATAGGTTCATGTCTTTGGATTTGTTGGGTTTGTTCTGTTTTACTGAACTGATCGGTAACTTTTTATCTGGGTAAGGGAGGGTAAGTATGCCTAAAGAAAGTAAAGAGGCTTTTTGAGGGAGAAAGAAAAAAAATAGGAGGAAGCATGGGGGAGAGGAGTGATGACTCAAGGTATATTTAGGATATTTTGCAGAAAAGTATGTGTAAAATTACTCCTCCTTCATCTCTTTACTAAATTTTATTAAACAACATTATTTACCAGTGCTTTTGGAGTCGGATTTAAATCATTTGGAGGGGAGAAATAGCAGGCTGAAATTAACCCAGGAGGACTATGGTATATTAAATCCTAATTGAAAATGAAGAGTAAGAAGACCAGGAGCCTAAATTATTACACATTTTGCCCCCAAGGCAGAGAGAGGAAGAAAGGATGAGAAAAAGATAAGACTGACATCAGTGAAAATACATTTTAACATTACAATTTTGGCTAGAACAGGCCTTAATTGACTTTCAACTTATTGATGGTAGGAATTTTGTTATGAATTAATTTTACCTTTTCATATTATTGAATTGTCTGTGACAAAAGGCAAAGTTTCTTTGATTGAGTTATAAAGATTTTTAACATTGAAGACTTGATTATAAAGAAGAGGAATTGTTAATTAAAGGATATTTCAGATTACCTAATTTGGGCCACCCACTAAATAAGTTTTTTAATAATATGTGATTGCTTTGCAAAGCCCATGAAATGGAAGCTATCAAGTGTATACTCTTGGAAAGTTATTTTTAAAACCCAGGGTCAAGAAACGTTTCTTTCAAAAAGCTGTCCCTCTAGTAAATATTAGCTTACCCTCACAGGATACTTTACATTGACTGCTTTAGTAAGCTTACTGAAGAGATATGAATTAGTTTCCTATCCCTTCATCCATGGTACAAGATGCCCTCTGAACAGACGCAGAGACCAGCTGCCCAGAGCCAGCCTCCAGCTGACTGCCCCTTCACGGTCTGCCTCTACTTGCCCAAGGGCTTGTGCATCCTACTACCACTATATCCAACTTACAAAGGTTATAAAGGCCCAGCAATTTGGGTCCAATATGGGATAGCTCTGACAGGCCACATCTGCTCTTCCCCTTCTGCCCAGTCCTGCTTGCTCCCCCTTCCTTCCTGATGTTGATCCCAAGAAAAACCCTACATGCAAAACTCCACCTCAGTGTCTGCTTCCAGAGGACCCAACTTGATTGGGTTGGGTGCCAAGAGTGGTCTGAGAAAGCTGGAGAAAAGATGTACAACTTGGCACCTGGTTGCAATGAGGACCTTTGTTTCTTAGTCTAGAGTGTTAAGGTGGTCTGGTGAAGCCCAGGCTCAGCAAAACATCCTTTTAAATGTTGTCTTGCACTTGCAGCCCCCTTGGCAATCCTAGAGAGAGAGAGACTTCCTGGTTTAGTGGAAGGACTTTCTCAGTGACTGGTTCTCCATCTATCAAACAAACCAAATTTGACACCAAGCCAATCTCTGAGCCCAATAAGCTTCAACATTATATAAAAGCATTTGTTGTTCATTTAGTTTTCAGTTGGTTGTGGGATTTTGGGTTGTCTTACTTTCATTTATTTATGTTCCTGTTTATGCATTTATCCCTGGAAACAATTTGGCAGGAAACCAATGTTTGTCTTATTGTATTTTACCCACAGTATATGCTTGAAGAAAGGAGCAGTCTTATTTTAGTTCTGCATATAGACTTCTCAAGGGTTTTTAAAATAAAATTAACACCACCACTAAACAGAATAGGAATAGTGACCATAGTTTCTTAAGCAAAAAAGTTCAAAATTATCTCCTGGCTTGGACAGCCTTTCTTTCAGCAAAAACACAAAAGAAATCAAAAGTTGGGAGGAAATTTAAAGTATCTGAAAGGATTATTAAAAATCTAAGTACTAAAATCTTGAAATCTAGAACATCTCCACAAAGTTCTAATCTACACTGAGTTGAAGGATTGGGGTAAAAAGGAATCCATTTAGGTCCTGAAAATAAAGCCAAGGAAGTAGCTTTCTTGAAAATGAGAGATGATGTAGTGGGGTAAATAGTGGCCCCCAAAAGGTATGTTGAAGTCCTACCCCCTGGTTGCTGCGAGTATGACCTAATTTGGAAATAAGGTCTTTGCAGATGTAATTAAGTTAAAGATCTCTTGATGAGATCATCCTGGATTTAGGGTAGGCCCTAAATCCAGTGATTGGTGTCCTTGTAAGAGAAAGGAGAGGAAGATATGAAACACAGAGACACAGGAGAGACGTTATGTGAAAATGGAGGCAGAGATTGAAGTGATGCATCTACAAGCCAAGGAACACCAAGATGTGTCAACAGGCACCAGAAGCTAGGAGAGAGGCATGAGATGGATTCTCCCCCAGAGCGTCCAGAAAGAACCAACTCTGCCAATGCCTTGATTTCGGACTTCTGGACTCCAGAACTGTGAGACAATAAATTTTTGTTGTTTTATGACACTATGTTTGTGGCAATTTGTTACCAACAGCTCTAGGAAACTAATACAGACGGTGAGCAGCTACTTACTTTCACAGTGCCACTGGCTCCCGAGTGGTTGAGCTGAACTTTGATTTCGAGCAGAGCCAAGCGCACTTTGAAGAGCCTGTGTATTAATGTAGCAGGGGTCATCGAAGAGATCTACTCGACATGTGTGCTTCATTAATGAGGCATCTCGTGGGGATTGCACCCCTCTATCATGGATATTACCTGTAGTGATCAATAGTGATCAATGTATTATGTTTTTGCTTTTAAAAATAAATAAAATCATGTTTGAGTCTAGAATGGATGGGAAACAATTCACCCCCATCCCAAACAAGGAACGAACATTGACTTTTAGATCTGACCTGTAAAAACAAGATAAGCATTGGCCCAGGAGGGAAAGCCACCCTCTTGTTGGCCTCCCTTCCTCTCCCTGTCCTGCCTCTGAGCTGATCCGTTGCTTCAACAGCAGACAGGAGACAAGTGGGAAGATCCAAAGGAGGTGCAGCCAGGGAAGAAGAGGGCTGGCCAGCTGTCTCGGCAAACAGCCCAAACTCACACACAGCACTGCTCAGAGCTGTCCTCCAGGAGTCAGGAAAACACATGTGCTGAATTTTAATATCTATCTTTTAACTTCTTTTAAAAAAACTCATTACTTAATTTGAAATACTTAAAATTCTAATGTTATTAATGGATATTACTAGAATATCTTGTACTTTGCAACATATTACAGTTTCCATTTGCTTGGTAAAGTAGGTTTTTGGATTATATTATCTAGTTTAGACTAAACCTACTTTCACAAATGGATAAATGACTAAAAAGATCACTGCAAAGAAATCAAAGATTGAAGATAATTCTTTTACTTCTAATACATGCCCCTCCTTAGCTATATAAGCTTATAAATAAGAATGATTAAATCAGATCCTAAGTTTGGCCCTCCAAAAGTTAAAATTATCAAGACTAGTTGATATACAGATTTAAATATATTATCTTTATAAATAAATGTCCCCAAATGTTATTGTGTTTTGAGATATTATCTGATGATTGTATTCAGCCATTGTGATTAGCAAGACATTTAAAAAAAATGTTTACCTCAAATTTTAGAATTCTATATTTTGTATGTACATGCATAATATATTAGCATATATATTTATAACTTAAAAATGATTTACTAAGCATTTATTTAGGAGTTCCCACTCATAATATTTACTAAAAGTGGAGTATGAGCAAAGTGTTTGCAAGTGGCTAAGAGCTCTGCTTCTAAATTCAAATGGACCAGAGTCCAAATCCCTGTGGTACCTCTTACTCTCCGTAGATTTGGGGCAAGTTACTTAACTCTCTGACTCAGTTTTCTTATTCAGAAAAATGAGGATGCATAATTTAGAATATGATTGTCAGGATTAAATGAAATAGCGTTTGTGAGATATTGAGCATAAAGTCTATCTCATCACAGGCACTTCATAAATAGTTTCCATTGCTGCTTAACTGTTCATTCTCTCATTGATCCTGGGTCTCTGCACATGATGCTTAGCTTGTTGCAATATCCTTCTCACCACTTTCTTCACCCAACTCCTTTTTGCCCTTTAAAATTCTGCTCTGAATCCTTTCTTCAGGAAGCCGTCCCTGAATTCTTCCCTCCCTCCGGCTGAGTAAAGTGCCACATCATAAGACACTGTAATTATCTGTTTGCTCGTGTGTCTTTTCCTTGAGATTGCAAACTCCTTGAGTCCTTATGGAGAGACTGGAATTCATTTTTCTTTGCATCTTCTACATTTTCAGTGCCTGGTATGAAGCAGGTGCTCAAAAGAAAAATGTTTGTTGACTGAATGACTGTATGACTAAATGTCTACCCAGTTTTTCTTTCCTAGCATATTTGTTCTAAAGACCCTTAAACAATCATCAGTACAGGACCCTGACACATCTGCTCCTCATAGAGCATTAGCGTGAGGTAACCACATCAGACTTACCATCCCATGGGATTTTACAAAGTTGTCTGTGTCTCTGCCATCTGTCTTGAAAAGTGCCACTCCTTTTCATTAAATGCACCATAACATTTTAAGTCAGTGATGCTGTCTTAAATGAGAAAAAAAAAAAAAAAAAAAAAAAAGATACCCCACCCTGAACTCAAAGTTAAAATCATTTTAGGCTAAAGTATGTGGTTGGCAAGAACATAACCACACATGCCAGCCATTATGCATTCCAAAAGTTCTTTTTGCCAAGTATTACTCTGAGAACCTATCCAACCCATCTAAGAAAAGATTTGTGGTTGAAAATAAATACATACACAATGTCTATACTGTAAGTACCCAAATTTTTAAGTGCAAACCCTTAACGTTTGTGGAAATTAAACGTCTTTTTGATTAAAAGTATCAACATTTCCATTTTAACTTGAAGGTTGGGGAAGCATTATGCTATTTTGCTAATTATATTTTTCCATAAGTGAATTTAGTATTAAGGCTAGGAATCTTTTAAACATCTAGTGATAAATACCATTAACTCTTTCAACAGCCAGAAGTCTATAAAGGTATTTATAATACACCAGAATTCAAGTTTTAAGTCAATATTTGAATAAATAAATGTCTCAAAGGTAAAAGGCCAAAACTTATTCAAAATATTTGTATAGGTGTTTCTCAAATGCTTATGCATGAATCTCTGGGAAAAGCCACAAAAACTGGTGCTATTCTGGCAACAGATATTAATTTGCTCATTGGTCAAGAATTTCAGAAAACTTTTCAAACATATTCTCAAGCAGTCACAGGCAGACCCCAAGATAGGAACACCTGATTTATGATGTCTGTGGCTAAAAGGCCACTGCACTGGAAAATCCTTCCTGCCAATAGGAAGGACCTTACTTGCCATAGGCCTGGAGCAGGAGTTGAGTTCTTTTATCCCAATATGGTTTTAGTAGCTGAGGTTTGGGGGAGATGGCTTCCTAGCATTCTGGTCCCCCACTCTTCTAAGAAAATAATGCTGAAGCTCAGTGATTTACAAGAAAGAACGTGTCCAGCTGGAGAACTTTTTCCAAACTACGAACACCATCTCTTACCTCCCCAAGATTCTGAAAGGTTCCCCATTATGAATCATTAACTCACAGCCACTGTTACAGAGGTAGGGTGCTGGCTCTGTTTTGGTACCAGACTATTCTGCAATTATAAAGTAACTGAAGAACAGGATACTTGCAAAACGATTTTCTATTATTGTATTTGTCATTATAAATATGCATTTAAGCACCCACACAGTCTAAATAGGATAGTAGATTGTGGTGTGCTTATCTAAGAGTTAGCCATCACAGCTAAAATTAATTCTATGGAAAAATGTATTCCAGGCTCCAAACAAACAAGGCCTGTTAATGAGTTTGGATCTGCTTATACTGGCATAAGGACAGTAAAAACTTCATAAGAATAAGAGGTTACACCAGTGTTGGTTTAAAGAAGATAGAAAAGCAAGATAAACAGGAACAAAATAAATTGAATTCCCTAACAAGCCTACACTTACAAAATGAAAAATCTTGAATGATGTTGATATGCTACCTCCACCTCCATTTCATACCTTCATAAACTTGTGCTTTGGGGAGAAGGGTGCTTTAAAAATGTAAAATAAAAATCAAAGTGAGATCTCTTGAGGGGAAAAAAAGGGAAACCATGCCCCCTTTTCTCTAATAGTAGTGTTGTGATTTAGCATATTTAACATATTTCTAGGAACCTGGAGGATTTTCATCCTTCCTGGGCCCCATGAGTTCTCCTGAGAAGTTAGGCGACTTAAGTCAGAAGGAGGTGGCAGCAAAGACCATTTTATTGAGAGGAGGGAGTAAAAGTGGGAAGACAGGTATTTGGGCAGGGCTAAGAATTCTGAAGTTCTTAGGACTCTGTCCTAGGTCCAAGGCTCATCTCTCACCCCTTGCCCTGTACTCTCTCTGCACCAATGATTTTGGAACTGCTCCCGGTGCACTTTAAAGTTCTCATTCAAACTCTCTCTCTCCCTCTCTCTCTGTCTCTCTTTTCCTTCCTTCTCTGTGCCTGGATAATTCCCACTCATCCCTCAGATCTTGGTTTAGTTATTACTTCCTTAGAGAGACCCTCTATGATGTCCCAGATAAAGGAAGGTTCCCCTTTTTTCATTCCCATGACATCTTGGGCTTCTCCCTTTGAAACACTCATAAGGTTTGTAAGCATTTCTTTAAGATGTGCCTTCCTGGCTAAACTGCAAACTACATGCAGTGTGTCTCTATTGCTAGTACTTGGCATAGCACCTGACCCCTTAGTAAAAAGTCATTGAGTAAATTGTTGAAGACATGAAGAACATATGAATAAGATAATACAGCACATGGAAAATTTTCCAAGTGAGCTTCGGTATAGGTAGAAAATGGTTAGAATACCAGAGGGTATGTGTGGTATGCTACAACTATTAAATTCTTAGGTTAGGGATTTTTAGGGTGAGGGAAAAGAAGGAGGGAGGTTCCCAGAAAGCATAATCTCAAGAATAACATTCCCACTTACCAGTAGTTTAATTTGTTTTAGGCATGTTCTGAGAATTATTTTGAACTTTTAAATAACTTTAAAGAATACCATGAACTTCTAATTTTTATAGGATGGAGCCATATTTTTAAAGAATTTAAAATACTGCCTTATCTTACTGTTCCTATTCTTTTTGCAGGGTGGAGGAGGGTGGTAATCATAGCTATACCAAGAATAATAAATCTTCATATATCCCCCCACACTATCTAAGAAGTAATAAAATTAATAAGAAATGCTGGCATAATTCCATAAGAAATGGAAAGTATCCTTGGAAGACACTACCTTCTAAGTGGCAAGTTCTTATTAATTTTAGTCCTTAAATTTGATTACCCAACTCTGTCCTCCACTGTATTATTTATGCTACTCATTATCTCTCCCTCTAAAGCCGCAAAACTTTCCTTCCCAAAGACATAAATACCTTCAGCAATTTATAAAAATGAAATGACCTACTAGCAGTATAACATTTTTATGGAAATATATTTCCAATCTGACAGTTAACATTCTACATTTGCTATGTGAAAAAATTGTGCCCAACAATTACCATGTGCAGTAATAGGACATTTAATGCTCTGGCAAGTATGGGGTGGGTGAGCCCCTCATTGGGGCTCTCACATCTCAGATATCCTTTTGTTCTCTTTGTCAAGCTGGAATAAAGGTTTTATCTTAATCCTTATGGATTTAACAGGCATCTATTTTCATGTTAGTTTACTGTCTGATCTTCTCTGAACAGGAACTCCTTTGAGATTTGAGCAGAGAAAGCACCTTTCCAGTGAGAGAGCTCCCATGAAGTAGAGCTGTAAGTGTGATCAGCACACAAGAGCAAGGGAGAACTGTGAGCTTTCCAAGAGACACATGTGTGGCATTTCAGGGCCTCTTTGGGAAGCCTACAGTCAGAGTATTATTGTTTAGTTATATACACCTGACTTTTCCATGGAGCATTTAAGAGCACAGGCCACATGTGCCCATAAGACTTAAAAGGAATAAGGAGGGTAGCAGGTAGGGGAAGGCAGTTGTACCTACCAATTGCCCTGCTTTGTTCTAAACAGTTCTCATACACGCTGCTGCCCTTGGAGTTTCCAGGCTGTATGAACAACAAATTGCAAAACATTTACAAAGATAGTACATACTCAGAAGCTTAAAAAGAAAAACACTAATAATACTCCCAGCAAAATATAACAGAGTGGTTCACTTACTGACACAGGAAGTGCCTGACAGGTAAGAAAAGGAAACCCAGATTTTGGATGGGGACCTTATGGTCCTGTCATAGCGCCTTGCTTTGAAGCTGCAGAGGTGGGTCTGTTTGGGGAGGGTCCTTCTGCTTCTGCTTGGAAGGTCGCATTCCAGGATTCATGCAAAGCATCACCCAGAAAGTATGATTTCCCGGATGCTTGTATAAACACCAACCAGGTAGCAAACCTCTATCTAACTTTGCATTAGCACACTGGAGCCCTACTGAACTGAGGCTTGTGCCAGGCTCACCTTTCATCCTTGGAAAATAGTCAATAAAAGGGATTCAATCATCTCTATACATATAGTTCTCTTTGATAATAGAATGGGGATGCACTGACGCCTTTGAGAAGTTCTATGCTTTAGAAAGATTAATCTGGCAGTAGTGTGCAGGAGGGTTAGAGGGAATGAGATTGGGGACAGAGACTGGATGCAGGATTTTAGAATCATCTATGCAAGTAAGAATCTGAACTTAGAAAGTGGCAGTCGGAATGGAAAAAGATAGGGTGAATTCAAAAGGTATTTTCATGGTGGAATCCTAGCTCTTGAAAACTGAGTTGATATGGGGCCCAAGGTGTGAAAGAAAAAAAAGTTTGGATTAGTGAAAGAATGGCAACGTCATTAAAAAACATGAATAAATCAGTAGAGAAAAGTGGTTTGAAGTCAAGAGGAAAATGGTGAGTTTGACCTTGGATATAAATCAGCAATGTAATACAATGTGGCTGGAGGGACAGGTAAGTACTGAAGACACAGAAGCTGGAGGAGGGCACCCACAGGTGGCCTGCCAGAGGAGAGGGTGAGGACCAAAGGTAGAGAGACTTAGGGAGACTTCAGGTAGGGGCTGGGTTTGTGGGGAAGGGGATAGCAAAAACACGATATTAAAAAGAAAATATGCAACTTACTTTGAGATGCATCAAAAATAAGATAGATTGATGGATAGCAGGATGATAGATGGCTAGATACGTAATAAAGCAAATACAGTAAAATGTGAAACGCAGAATCTAGATGGTGAGTATGTGGATGTTCACTATACAATTCTTTCAACTTTTCTGTATGTTTGGAAATATTCATAATAAAATGTTGGGAAATGAAAAAAGAAAGAAAGAAAAGTAGCAATTAAATATGCAGGATGAGAATCACAATATGGAAATGCTTTGGAAGTTAATGGGAAAGGCATCAAAAAAGAAGAGGCAACCAACAGGGGTCAAATGCTGTAGACAGATTCAGGGCACTGAAGAAGGAAATGTAGCTGGCAATTAAATCGTTTGTGATCACTGTAAAAGTAATTTCTATCAAGTTGTCAAGCAGAGTTCAGATCTTATCGAACTTAAGGGAAGTATAGTGTGGAAGTGAAAATGGGATACAGATAATACTTTCTAGATGTTTGCAGATAAAAGGAAGATGAGAAGGAAGTGGGACATTTTTAGTTGGGTTAGAGGAGTCCAAGTTTATTTGCAGATATAAGGGGAAAAAACAGTAGTCAAGAGAGAACAAAGATTGAGGCAGAAGTTGATGGACAGGAAAAGGACATAGAGCCGCAGGAGGGGATTGGATCAGGAGTACAAGGAAAGGGATTAGCTTTGGAGGCAGTAGCCAAGGGAGAAGAGCAAAGAATACGTGGGAAAACTTGGAGATGGGGAAGGGTGAAGTTTAGGGTAACACATTAGATTGCCCCAGTATTCCCAGGGAAGACATACGCTGAGGCTGAGGCTGGGGGTTTACGAGTGAAAATGATTAAGTACAAGCTCTGACAATAATTCACTCTCTAGCCCCATATTTGAGGAAGATGGGACTTTCTTTAAAATAGCATTTGGAAACCCTAAAATTAAGCAATCTAGTGATAAGGGTAGAATAGCATCATTGGTTCCAGTAACAATAAAACATTACTTACCAAATAGCATAACTTTTCACACCGTATGGGGCAGTAAGCCATTTGCTCTGTGGCTTGAACTTTCATTCGCACATCTGAAACACCACCTGCAGGTGGCTGCTTCCCTGGGATTTCATTGTAATATTCATGGTCTTCTCTCCCCTCCATATTGCCATCAATATGCACCTCCTCACTGTAAGGGAAAAAAGAATCCCCAAGAGGCTGGGAGAGAATTCAAGTGCTGTGGGGGTTGTAGAGGGATCAGAACAATGCAAACCATCCTGACAAACTTTGCATTCATGTTTTCAGTTTATAGCCATGCTTAAGTGATGTCAAACATCTGGATGGAAGCAACCAGATGGCTGAGTTGTTTAGCTTTCCTTAAGACAATTAAAGTGGGGTAAGCCAACACAAAGTGCCAGGGTGTTACTTTAGTAGCCTCATCACAATGCTAACTATGAACGCCCTCAATGTAAGCCATTTTGTCATAGAACCATAGAAATACAAAGTTTTCCTGAATATCTCCAGCATGCTTTCATTGTCCCACTTTGGAAATGTTTTGCTGGAAGAAAATTTAGATATTTTTCTTTGGGTAGAGGGCCTGGTCCAGTTTTATTAAACCAAGATGAAAAAAATAAAAGAGCTATGGCCAACTATCTTGTCTGCACAGATCTGGAGGAGTGTATGGGAATCATAAAGAACTATTAGAACCACATGTGGCAAGTGGGTAGATTTATGTAAATACGCAATTGTTTTAAAAATTGAAACACGGCAAAAAATACATGGACTTTTCTTCCAAACTGGAATTAGTAAAAGTTTCTTATGAAACAGAATAAATCAAGGCCTTTTGGATTAAATGGGTTCCACTGACAACCCACACAGTTTTGCTGGGTTCATTACATGTCAACAAAATGATGGCACTAAGATGTACCTGCTATCCCTGGGAAAAATTCAATACCAAGGCCTTCTTGGAACCCCTCCTTTGTTACCCTAGACCACCTTATAAAAGGAGATCTCCAAACCCAGTGTTTGTTGATAAACACAATGACAAATTAGGAAAAAACACGTTCCAAAGGGCCCTAGAGTTTAGTTTCTCAGGCGTGAACGGTGGGAGCCAGAGGCCTCATTGCATTCCACGCATGGTGGAGTCTGACAGGACTGAAAGGGTTCAGCTTTCATGTCGGACGTTCTGTGCCTTAGACTGAACAACCAGAGCCTTGGGTCACATCGTGTTCCAACCCTGCCACGGTTTATTTGAAGCTGATCTATTTACATTGCAAACTAGCATGGCCTCACAGGAAGTCCTGTTACAGATATTTATTATTTCACTCTTTGTTCTTGATGGTTTTTTTTTAAAACTGACATTAAGGGATGTGGGGGTTAAAATAAAACCGAGAAATCTGTTGATAGTTTATCATTGTATAATGCTAATTTATTAATTCATAAAGAGTGAGACAGGGTTGAGCCTGTCTCACTCTTTAGTGTCTCTTTTAGTCTTGTCACAAAGCAAGAGCAAATATCTAGACTAAAATGAATGAAAGAAAAATAGAAAATTTCACTACTATTTTATACTGAAACTATGTCTATGTGTAAGAAAAAACTACTATTTTCACTAGTCAATCTGTAAACACCATATTCGTTTAGAAAGAAAACAGAATATAGCGAGTCAAATAATTTTAGAACTCTTGGCTGACCTTTCACAAGAAGTATTCATAGAAGGATTTTTCAAGTACTGTTTAAATCGGAGTTCAAAAGCCTGCCCTATGGTGCTTATAACATCTTGAGCCATTCCACTGTGGCATTCCAGTATGTGGCAGGCTGCAAGGAGACAAGTGAAAAATAATATTACAATACATTTTCGGTAAGCGAAGGCTACATAAAGTCCAAATACTTTCAGAACATGAACTGGCAAGTGAATAAAAGGAGGTAGGTTTACCAGTTCTCTTCAGCTCTGAAATAGTATAAAGAATACCTTATATTTCATATGAATCAAAAAGAACCAACATGCATGTTTTACATATAAATATCTCAAAACACAAATTTTGGTCAAGGCAGATATTTTGAGCCCACATTTTTAGAAGTAGATTGATCTTTAGTAATAAGGTGACAAATTTTCAGTGCTAGCTCTACAGTTCAATACAGGAGATGCTTAGGGCAGTAATCTGATGGGAAGATGGGGTTTGAAGTCTTGTCGTTGCAGGGTACATTACAGAAGATGGAAAAAGCAGGGAGGTGTTGCTTTAGAATACTGTTCCCCCAGCCACCCCTTTGCTCAGTCATTGCTTCTATAAACTAGAGATAAGTGTGGTAGTCCACATCTTTGAACTCCCACTAAAGAATCAAAATCAAAATATTGTGAAGGTGTCATTACTAGAAGATATCAAAATTTCATTAGATACTTTGCCAGTTTGAATGTATCATGTTCCCCCAAATGCCATTATCTTTGATGTAATCTTGTGTGGACAGACCTATCAGTGTTAGATTGTAATTCTTTGCGCCCCACACAACTGTGGATGATGACTCTGATTGGATAATTTCTATGGAGGTGTTGGCCCGCCCATTGGGTGGGTCTGAATTAAATTACTGGCACACTATATAAGATCAGACAGAAAGAGTGAGCTTGCTACAGCCAAGAGGGACACTTTGAAGAAAGCACAGGAGCTGCAGATGAGAGATGGTTTGAAGACAGCTGTTGAAAGCAGACTCTTGCTCCGGAGAAGCTGAGAGAGGACAGATATCCCAAGGGCAACTAAGAGTGACATTTTTGAGGAACTGCAGTCTAAAGAGGAACGTCCTGGGAGAAAGCCATCCTGAAACCAGAACTTTGGAACAGATGCCAGCCACGTGCCTTCCCAGCTAACAGAGGTTTTCCGGACACCATTGGCCATCCTCCAGTGAAGGTACTCGATTGCTGATGTGTTACCTTGGACACTTTATGGCCTCAAGGCTGTAACTGTATAACCAAATAAACCCCTTTTATAAAAGCCAATCCATCTCTGGTGTTTTGCATTCTGGCGCCATTAGCAAACTAGAACAGATACTTTCTCTGAAAAGCTGTTATTAGGAATTTAGTTTTTCAGGCAAAATAGACCTGTTGGGAAGGATGACTCATAGAACATATTACAATTGTATAGGCTAGTAAATCTGCTACTGATATGTAAACACAGGAGCTCCTGTTAGGGACTATTAATCTTCCCACCATATTTAACATTGTTCTTGCCTTGGTTAGAGTATGGTGTCCTGCTTAGGGCCTTGAAGTATGAAAGTTTAATTGAAATTGAAGTTTCATAAGGATGACCTAGAAAGAGTTCTAAGGATGATGTAAAGATAGAGCAATAAGTCTCATGAGGAATAAAAAAGAAGAATATTGGTTTGTATAGCCTGAAAAATTGAGGGACCATGAAAGGCTAGAAAAAAGTTTAACGTATACAATTTAATTAATAAAAACTGTTATCTCTGAAAATGGAAAACAAAAGGGACATGGGCTTAATTGAGTGCATGGGGAATTAGACTAAGTACCAGCGAAAGCTTCTTGGGTCTTGGAATTTTGAAACTAAGACTGGAGCACATTATAAAAGTGATATCCAAAGAGAGGAGAGAGAAGAGTCTTTGTGGAATAATTTAATTGTGCTGTGACTTGGAAGTATGATTTCATGCTTTTCCTTGTCTTGGAAAGGGGGGTGGGGGGAAAGGCAATCCATTCACATCTGGCAGAATTTGCAGAGCCTACGACAATAGGTTATGGTAGAACCAACAACAGTGTTTAGTAGAACCCTGTGATGGCTGGGTTCATGTGTCAACTTGGCTAGGTGGCCTAGCTGTCTGGTCAAGTGGGCACTGGCCTGACGATTGCTGTGAGGCTATTTGAGGCTGGTTAATAAACCAACGGGCTGGTTTGTCAGATCATCAGTCAATTGACTGCAGCTGACTGATGACTCATCAAGGGGCGTGCTTCCACAGTGAGAGAATGCAATTGGCTGGATTTGGTCTGGGTGATCAGTTGGAGGCTTATAAGCCGGATGGTGAGAGAACCTTCTTCTTCTTCAGCTGCTCAGTGAAGCTTTTCCTGGGGAGCTCGTCGAAGTTGCCAGTTCGTTTCCTGAGGAGTTCGTCAAAGTTGTCGGTTTGTTTCCTGAGGAGTTCGTCAAAGTTGCCGGTTCGTTTCCTGAGGAGTTCGTCAAAGTTGTCGGTTCGTTTCCTGAGGAGTTCGTCGGACGTCTTCCTTGGAGTTGACAGCTTGTTGACGGCTCTGCAGAATTTGGACTTGTGTGCTCCCGCAGTTGCGCGAGTCGCTTTTACAATTTGATAATAAGAGACATCTCTCATTGATTCTGTTTCCAAGGAGAACCCTAACTAATACAACTTGGTACCGGAAGTGGTTCTTGAGAAACGGAATCTTAAAATGGGCTTTTACAATTTGTTTTCTACTCTGATTAGATTCAGAGGCACTAATGACTCTATTTCCAATAATCAAGAGGGTACTAAGAGTCCATGGCAGGAGCTGGCAAAGGAAATACGCAAAATAGCACCATTTGATTCTCCTAATTGTGCCCTAGTACGAAGCGAGGCTCTGGGTGACAGCGTTTTCGACACTTTCACGGAGTTTTGCAGTATTAAGAGGTATAATGATGTTGGCTGGCTGCTCTTAGATACTTTGGATACAGTTTTAAGAGAAAGGGATGAGCTAAAGGCTTCAAATTCAAAACTTGAATGCCGTATGACAGATGTAAAGGGTTCCATCTGTGCCCTGAAAGAAAATCTTATTTCCTGTGCCCGCAGACTGGAGGTTTCTGAAAATCAGATGCAGTCTCTTACTGTGCGAGTAGCACATTTACAGCGTAAACTAAAATCTCAACCTCTCCGGGTGTCTGCTGTTAAAGTAAAGGCATTGATTGGAAAAGAATGGGACCCGGAAACTTGGGATGGGGACATATGGATTGATAATAATGACAGTGAGGACACTGGAACCCTGGATTCTGCTGGGTCATTGTTAGATTTACCTGAAGAGGGCTGTCCTGGGGAAACAGCTTCTCTGCCTCCAGTCTGCCCTAAGGAGCCTGCCACCCAACCCCCACCTAAGGAGATTAACCCTTCAATGCCTGCTAATCTTGTAATCACCTCCCCTGAGGAAGCAGCCCTCACTCTTTTTTCTGGAGAGATTAATCCTGTTTTAAGAGATGAAAATGCAACAGAGTGCCCTGAGGTGAATGGCTTGAAAGATAATTCTAACTCTTTTCATGACCCACCCCCACCACCAGTTTTTGCTTCAAGACCTATAACTAGGCTCAAGTCCCAACAAGCCCCAAAGGGTGAGGTACAAAGTGTGACCCATGAGGAAGTACGCTATACTCCAAAAGAACTGTATGAGTTTTCCAACTTATACAGACAGAAACCAGGGGAATATGTGTGGGAATGGATATTGAGAGTGTGGGATAATGGTGGAAGGAATATAAGGTTGGATCAGGCTGAATTTACTGATATGGGCCCACTAAGCAGAGATTCTGCATTCAATGTTGTAGCTCGAGGGGTTAGAAAGGGTGTTAACAGTTTGTTTGGGTGGCTGGCTGAAACATGGATCAAAAGGTGGCTGGCATTACCAGAAGTTGAAATGCCAGAACTGCCCTGGTATAACGTGGAGGAGGAGATTCAAAGGCTTAGAGAGATTGGAATGTTAGAGTGGATTTATCATGGAAAACCTGCTCACACAGCCCTGGAATGTCCAGAGGACACACCTTTTACCAGGACTGTAAGGAATAAATTTGTGAAACTAGCTCCATCATCCCTGAAGAGTTATGTAGTCACCCTTCTCTGTAGGTCAGATATTACTGTAGGAACTGCTGTCACTGAACTGGAATCCTTAAACACAATGGGGATAATCGGGTCCCGAGTCAGCAGAAGCCAAGTGGCTGCAGTTAATCGCCACAGACAAGGTGGACAGGGCTACCATAATGGAAAACAGGCTCAAAGCAGCAATCAAAATAATATGACTCGCAGAGACTTATGGCGTTGGCTAGTGGATCATGGAGTACCAAGTAGTAAAATAGATGGGCAATCGACTAAATTCTTGCTTGAACTATATAAGCAGAAGAATTCTAGGCCACGTGAACAAAAATCTCCCCTGAATTACAAAAACAGAGAGTCACAGCCCCTTAATCAATTCCCAGACTTGAGACAGTTTACAGATCCAGAGCCTCTTGAATGAAGGGAAGGCCGGGTACCCTTGGAGAAGGACCCTGTCACACTGCCAAAAATTTACACTGTTAATCTTCCTCCCAGCCTTCCCCAGGGGGACCTACGGCCTTTTACCAGGGTGACTGTGCATTGGGGAAAAAGAAATGATCAGATATTTCGTGGATTATTAGACACTGGGTCAGAAGTGACATTAATTCCCGGAGACCCAAAACGTCACTCTGGTCCACCAGTCAGAGTTGGGGCTTATGAAGGTCAGATGATTGATGGAGTTCTAGCCCAGGTCCGTCTCACAGTGGGTCCAGTGGGTCCCCAGACCCATTCTGTGGTTATTTCCCCAGTGCCGGAATGCATAATTGGAATAGACATACTCAGCAACTGGAAGAATCCTCACACTGGTTCCCTGACTCCTGGAGTGAGGGCTATTATGGTGGGAAAGGCCAAGTGGAAGCCACTAGAGCTGTCCCTGCCTAGCAAAGTAGCGAACCAGAAGCAATACCAGATTCCTGGAGGGATTGCAGAGATTAATGCCACTCTTAAGGACTTGAAGGATGCAGGGGTGGTGATTCCCACCACATCCCCATTCAACTCTCCTATTTGGCCTGTGCAGAAAACAGATGGGTCTTGGAGGACGACAGTGGATTATCATAAGCTTAACCAGGTGGTGACTTCAATTGCAGCTGCTGTCCCAGATGTGGTATCATTGCTTGAGCAAATCAACACATCCCCTGGTACCTGGTATGCAGCTATTGATCTGGCAAATGCTTTTTTCTCAATTGCTGTCAGCAAGGACCACCAGAAACAGTTTGCATTTAGCTGGCAAGGCCAGCAGTTTACATTCACTGTGCTACCTCAGGGTTATATCAACTCTCCAGCCCTATGTCATAATATTGTCCACAGGGATCTTGATCATTTCTCCCTCCCACAAGACATCACACTGGTCCATTATATTGATGATATCATGTTGATCGGACCTAGTGAGCAAGAAGTAGCAACTACTCTAGTTTTGTTGGTAAGGTATTTGCGTGGCAGAGGATGGGAGATAAATCCAACAAAAATACAGGGGCTTTCCACCTCAGTAAAATTTCTAGGTGTCCAGTGGTGTGGGGCCTGTCGAGATATTCCTTCTAAGGTGAAGGATAAGCTGCTGCATCTGGCCCCTCCTACAACCAAAAAAGAGGCACAACGCTTAGTTGGCCTCTCTGGGTTTTGGAGACAACGTATTCCTCATTTAGGTGTGCTACTCCAGCCCATTTACCGAGTGACTAGAAAAGCTTCTAGTTTTGAGTGGGGACCAGAGCAAGATGAGGCTCTGCAACAGGTCCAGGCTGCTGTGCAAGCTGCTCTGCCGCTTGGACAATATGATCCAGCTGATCCAATGGTGCTGGAAGTGTCAGTGGCAAATAGAGATGCTGTTTGGAGCCTTTGGCAGGCTCCTATAGGAGAATCACAACGCAGGCCCTTAGGATTTTGGAGTAAAGCTTTACCATCCTCTGCAGATAACTACTCTCCATTTGAGAAACAACTGTTGGCCTGCTACTGGGCCTTAGTAGAGACAGAACGCTTAACCATGGGCCACCAAGTTACCATGAGACCTGAGTTACCTATCATGAGCTGGGTGTTATCTGACCCACCAAGCCATAAAGTTGGGCGTGCACAGCAGCACTCCATCATAAAATGGAAATGGTATATACGAGATAGAGCTCGAGCAGGTCCTGAAGGTACAAGTAAGTTACATGAGGAAGTGGCCCAAATGCCCATGGCCCCCACTCCTTCCACCTTACCTTCTCTTGCCCAGCCCACAGCTATGGCATCTTGGGGAGTTCCTTACAGTCAGTTGACTGAGGAAGAGAAGACTCGGGCCTGGTTTACAGATGGTTCTGCACGATATGCAGGTACCACCCGAAAGTGGACAGCTGCAGCACTGCAGCCCCTTTCTGGGATATCCCTGAAGGACAGTGGTGAGGGGAAATCCTCCCAGTGGGCAGAACTTCGAGCAGTGCACCTGGTTGTTCACTTTGCTTGGAAGGAGAACTGGCCAGAGGTGCGTCTGTATACTGATTCCTGGGCTGTTGCTAATGGTTTGGCTGGATGGTCAGGGACTTGGAAGGAACATGATTGGAAGATTGGTGACAAAGAAGTCTGGGGAAGGGGTATGTGGATAGACCTTTCTGAGTGGGCAAACAACATGAAGACACTTGTGTCCCATGTGAATGCTCACCAGAGGGTGACTTCAGCAGAAGAAGGTTTTAATAACCAAGTGGATAAAATGACCCATTTGGTGGATACCAATCAGCCTCTTTCCCCAGCAACTCCTGTCATTGCCCAATGGGCTCATGAACAAAGTGGTCATGGTGGTAGGGACGGAGGTTATGCATGGGCTCAGCAACATGGACTTCCACTCACCAAGGCTGACCTGGCCACAGCCACTGCTGATTGTCCAATTTGCCAGCAGCAGAGACCCACACTCAGTCCCCGATATGGCACCATTCCTCGGGGTGATCAGCCTGCTACCTGGTGGCAGGTTGATTACATCGGACCACTTCCATCATGGAAAGGGCAGCGATTTGTTCTTACTGGAATAGACACATACTCCGGATATGGGTTTGCCTTCCCTGCACAACATGCTTCTGCCAAAACTACAATACATGGACTTACAGAATGCCTCATCCACCGTCATGGTATTCCACACAGCATTGCTTCGGACCAAGGAACCCACTTACAGCAAATGAAGTGAGGGGATGAGCACATGCTCATGGAATTCTGTGGTCTTACCATGTTCCCCATCATCCAGAAGCAGCTGGGTTGATAGAACGGTGGAATGGCCTATTGAAGACTCAATTACGGCGCCAACTAGGTGGCAATACCTTGCAGGGCTGGGGCAGTGTTCTCCAGGAGGCTGTGTATGCTCTGAATCAGCGTCCACTCTATGGTGCTGTTTCTCCCATAGCCAGGATTCATGGGTCCAGGAATCAAGGGGTGGAAACAGGAGTAGCACCACTCACTATCACTCCTAGTGATCCACTAGGGAAATTTTTGCTTCCTGTCCCTGCAAGTTTAAGCTCTGCTGGTCTACAAGTCTTGGTTCCAAAAGGAGGAGTGCTTCCACCAGGAAACACAACAATAATCCCACTGAACTGGAAGTTAATGCTGCCACCTGGCCACTTTGCGCTTCTTATGCCTCTGAATCAACAGGCAAGTAAGGGGATTACTGTACTGGCTGGGGTGATTGATCCTGACTATCAAGGGGAAATAGCACTGCGACTACACAATGGAAGTAAAGAAGAGTTTTCCTGGCATACAGGAGATCCCCTGGGGCGTCTCTTAGTACTACCATGCCCCGTGATTCAAGTCAATGGAAAACTGCAACAACCCAATCCAGGCAGGACTACCAATGGCCAAGAAACTTCAGGAATGAAGGTTTGGGTCACCCCACCAGGCAAAGAACCACGGCCAGCTGAAGTGCTTGCTGAGGGTAAAGGGAACATGGAATGGGTAGTGGAAGAAGGTCGTGATAAATATGAACTACGGCCACGTGACCAGTTACAGAAACGAGGACTATGATGATATGAATATTTCCTCCTCATTTTGTTATGATTATGTTTGTATTTGTCTGTGAAGAAAATATTTTTGCTTTCTTCTCTGTCTTATCCCCTTATCATATGGCATAAGCTGTAACGTTCATTTTGAAGATATGGTTTTAGGTGATGTGTACAACTGCCAAGTTGACAAAGGGTGGACTGTGATGGTTGGGTTCATGTGTCAACTTGGCTAGGTGGCCTAGCTGTCTGGTCAAGTGGGCACTGGCCTGACGATTGCTGTGAGGCTATTTGAGGCTGGTTAATAAACCAACGGGCTGGTTTGTTGGATCATCAGTCAATTGACTGCAGCTGACTGATGACTCATCAAGGGGTGTGCTTCCACAGAGAGAGAATGCAATTGGCTGGATTTGGTCCGGGTGATCAGTTGGAGGCTTATAAGCCGGACGGTTAGAGACCCTTCTTCTTCAGCTGCTCAGTGAAGCTTTTCCTGGGGAGCTCATCGAAGTTGCCAGTTCGTTTCCTGAGGAGTTCGTCAAAGTTGTCGGTTCGTTTCCTGAGGAGTTCGTCAAAGTTGTCGGTTCGTTTCCTGAGGAGTTCGTCAAAGTTGCTGGTTCGTTTCCCGAGGAGTTCGTCGGACGTCTTCCTTGGAGTTGACAGCCTGTTGACGGCTCTGCAGAATTTGGACTCGTGCGCTCCCGCAGTTGCGTGAGTCACTTTTACAATTTGATAATAAGAGACATCTCTCATTGATTCTGTTTCCAAGGAGAACCCTAACTAATACAAACCCATAACAGCTTTTCTCAGCCTTATGTTTGTAATTATCTGAAGTAATCAAAGAATTTTCATTCCAGTATGAATTTGACTTTTATTTAAAGGATAAACATCTCTGAACACTTTGGGGAGAGATTTGTGTATGTGTATATGTGTATGAATGCGGGCATAGTGGTGGTGGTGAGTGGTATTTCTAAACAAAAGTTGCTAAGGTGTCAAATCTCCAAAGGATTTATAATTGCCACTTCTTATAAGGTTGTCCCTTTAAAGAAACACCTTGGATTGTGAAATAGACCTAAAAGCTAATTCTACTTTTGAAAACCCAATTAAGAATAGCTATAAGCTTACTATTTTTAGTAACTGACAGTTTATATTGCCCCTCATTACATTAGAAGGGTCTGTCTCTAGAATGATATTTTATATCATCCCTTTTTGTTTCTCTACAGCAGTCCTCCTCAGAAGCCAACACATTGAAAGTGCTTAAAAAATACTTGTTGAATGAATGTCAGTTTTCCTGGATCATGTCAACAATCCTGCTGGAAAAAACAGCCTTCAATGTGACTGAAGTGAGACCAGCAGGGAGACCCCAGAGAAGGCATTTTAATAGCTATTGAGTGATGCGAATGATTGCTTGGGTCCTTTGTCGAAAAAGTCTCCACCTTCCTAGTCAGGCCTCAGATCCTCATAACTTGCAAAGTGCCTTTGGTTGGAGATCTGTCCTCCAGTTGAGCCAAGTAAAATAGTGTTAATTACAATATTTTTTAAAAAAAAGGTGGTTCACTTGATTCTTTTGTTTTTAATTTCTTAAATTCCTGGTCCAACTAAAAATGTAGTCAAGTAAGAAATCATACAAAAATGGAGACAACAATTTTTGTAAATTTCTTTAGTCCTTGGTTGAAGAATTTGAGATGTCCAGAAGAGGTAAAGACGGGAAAGAATGATGAAAGCAACAGGACATTCAAGCAATGAGAAAAATAATAAGAAAAGATCAATTGAACTTCCAGTGGGAGGGAAGAAAGAGGAAAGATGTTTAAAAGGGTATGATGAGAAGAAATGTGAAAAGATTCACATCCAAGTTGAAGTTCCAGTTTTGCCACCATTTGTGTGACCTGGGGCAAGTCACTCTACCTCTAGGTCCTCACCTGCCAAGTGAGGGCACTGAGTGATCCCTGTGGTCCCTTTGTGCTTTATTCAAATCCTATCCTTCCTCTGCCACAGGAACTTAAACCTTTCAAGTATCAGGGTGCATGTGGGCACTAGGGAATGAATTAATCAGTCAAACCCACCAACGTACTGACCAACCTCTCTTACTTCTAACACATTTCTAAAACACGTTACCTATTTTGACTCTTCTGATTCTGCTCACAAATACTTGCTTTGAGGTTTGGGTCCTGTTCCTGGGCTAATGCTACTAACATAATTATCTTACTTTTGCTTTGGATAGTCCTGTTACTACCGTATTACGCTTTTTTTGAGAAGAATAAACAGGAATAAAACAGTGGTGCCTACTAGCATGAAAGAAGTGATACTGGACAAAGAGGCTGACTGTGTGCACATGTTCTGCCCAGAGCAAACCAGACCTACTTCCTTCAGGGAACACGCATGTTTGATGATGCTATTGTTGCCACTTGCAGACATACTGCTCTTGGTTCTTTTTTAGGCTGGACATGAGCTAGGATTGTGAAGCACCTACAAATATGCCCAGTCCGTAGTATTAGACCCATCTCCAAAAGCCCAGCTAAGGAACTGGCTTGGCCAATAATCGCCCAAACTTCATATAATGGAAAGGGAGAAAGACAAGTCCCAATTCCCAAAAGAGAGTATAACGTTCCAGTGATATAACTTTGCCTATGGAGGCCTGAGCTTTGATCTCCATGTTTGGAATCACATACAGATCTGGGTTCTTTTAACTCCCTTTTGTAGCCAAATAAACCACAGTTCTACCTATGGGTATAAGGTTAAGGAGGATCTCAAAGAAACTTAGATTCATATTCTCCCATCTTTTTCATTTGGTTCCTTAATAGGGTAGTCACGGACAAAGAGGCTGAGAACTATTCTTTAAAGATTAAAATGGGGAACAGTGCCTTCTTTATTTGTTTTATATTTGTTTTTAATAGATGTCTTTGCTTGTTTGTTTTGTTACAAGAAAACCAGAAATTCAAAAGTTCAGCTTCTGGATCAACCACCAGATGGTGCCATGGGATCAAAGCAGGGCATCCTCCAGGCCTTAGGAAGAAATAAGCCCAAAGAAAGCCAGCGGTCAGCCCACAGTCAACTAGTCACCAGAGCATGTAATTTATCGCCACAGACATAAACATGAACAGAGAGATTAACTTAAATAGATTTTACGTCTCTCTCTCTATTTTAAAACTTTTTATAGAGACTCAGGACCATGGCTTTCCTATAATAAGCGGTCCAGGTAAACTTGGGCTTCTTCACTGACCAGGTCCAGAGAAAATATGTAAACTTTCTGGGACAGCTACACATTTGGAGCAAGACGTGAAGAGAATACAGATTTCATCACTTACAGCGATTTACAAGGGCAGGTTTTATAAGACACTAAGTAAACTCCAAACATTTTTACTGGAACTTAATGTTTTCTACAGAAGGGACTTGTAGAAAATGAGGAGGAGTTCACTAAAGGGTCCAAGCCAAGATGGAGAAAAGTGGCAACTGCTCTGACTTGGACACACTAATATTAAAAGTGATAAAGCAAACAGGAGACAGCTGAGCATTCAGGATTATTAGCATGAAGCCTGGTCTCAGCTGCCTGCCTCCACTTCCTGCCAGCCATGCTCTCCTCCTCTCCATCCCTGCAGTCTGGTACCACCTTAACAGTCTACTGAAGTTGTGCTTTCCAAGGTGACCATGGCCTGTTAATTGCAGAAGTGAATGTCATCTTCCCACCTTCATTCCCCTTAACTTGTTCTCAGTGTATGACATTTGGGGACGTCTTCTCCCTGAGAAACTTGCTCTCCCTCTCTCTTTGATGGTACTCAGCTCCTGCTTCACCCCTGATGAGTGCTGAAAGATTCACTGCTCCTGATTCTTTGCTGTCTCCTCTGACTTTGACTCACTGAAATCCTCGGCCCTCTTTTTTCTGAGTTCCTCTGGTGATCTCAGTCACTCTTAGGGCTTAGAAGTTGCATGCATTTTTTCCAAACCTGCACCTGAAGCCTTGGCCTTATCCTCTCTCCCAATCTCTCTCTCTCTCTCTCCCTCTCTCTCTTTCAACAATCAGTCCCTGGGCTTCTCCTATCTGCCAGGTACTTTCCCCTAGACGATTCAAACTCACTAGATTATTTTATTAAGTTGTTTTCTTAACTTCACTATTTTTCGTATTTATTCAAGTACTTAGAACATTTTTTATGAGTGTAATAAATATTCATTGTAGAAATTTTAGAAAATAAAAAGGCACTGAGAATAAATAAAAATTGCACAAAATCTCACTATCCTGGAAAAACCATAGCTGACATTTTGGCATGTGTCTTTGCAATCTTTTTTTCTATGTATATCTACCTTCAAAAAATTACTTGGGATCATACAACACACATTGTTTTATAATCTGCATTTTGTACTTAATAACATTGTGAGTAGTTTCCACGTGCCATTACTTATTCTTCTACATTAAATTTAGTTATTGCATAGTACTAAATTCTGTGGATTGATTTAAATAATTTGCAATTTCTGAATATTAAATTCATTCTACTTTTTCCTATTATATAAATAATATATGGCAATGATCTTTGTGCATGTCCTAATTATTTCCTGAGAAGCAAAGTTGCTGGGTCAAAGGCATATACATTTTTAAGACTTTTGATGCAAATTGTCAAATTGCTCTCTACAAAGTTTGGATCAATCTACAGTCCTACCAGCAGTGCCAAGAGTAACTACCACTACCCTAAATTCTCACCCACTCTGGGCATTGTACCTTTTTTAAATGTTTGAAGTCTGAAGATGAAATACTATATCTCATTATAATTTGTGTTTCTTTGATTGCTACTGAGGTTACACTTTTTTTTTTAATTAAAGAAATTTTTTTTGATGCTTTATGATGTTGTTCATAAAGATGTGCTCAGAACCTGGAATCGGTCCACCTCACCTACTTACTTGCTGTGTGACCTTAGGAAACTACCTTACTTTTCTCAACTCCAGAGTTTTCTTTTATAAAAAAGGAATAACATTACTTCCTACATCTTAGGGTTGTTGTGAAAATGAACTGTGATCATGTGTTCAAATTACTCCTGACAATTCCTGGCATATGATAAGCATGCAGTAATAATAGGTATGATTCTTTGCCCTATATCTCCATTAGATTGTCTTTTTGCTCTGTGTAAAAATTCCTTTTTCCTTAGTGGCAAAACCACTTTCCAAACTACATGGGATAATAACAATAATAGCTACCCTCTATTGAGTACTAATATGAGCCAGGCATTGAGATACTTGCTCTGCAAAGAATCTGATTAAATCCTCAGGATCTTCTGATTCTTATTTCTCCATCCACCCTCAAATCTAAACAGTCATTAAGTACTGATAATTCACAAATTTAATCCAAACTGACCCTTTCTCTCTCCAATGTAGTTTAGATGAGTACCACCTCTGCCTGGGACTAATAAGATATCCCCCAAATTGGACTCTATGATTCTAGACTCTTTTCCAGCCTCCTATATCACTTTTGCAAACGTAAGTGCCAGAAGAATTGTCATTCTACAATCAGCTGAATGGCAGAAGCCAGAATAATTCTTAAAAAGCTCAAAATATCCAAGTGTTCCCAGTGGGCCAGAATTCAAGACCCTCCACGATCTGTCTCTGGTCTATCTTTTTAGTCGTGGCTCACTATTTTTACTCTTTCATTCTATGTACCCCACCCTTACACACACACACACACACACACACATACACACACACACCATCGAAACACATGCCCTAAGTTCACGTTATACTGCTCTTTGGTCTGTGTTTTTATTCCATTTACTCCACAAATCCTGAGCGAGCACCTATTACGGCACCCTTCCTTCTCTGTACCCCTCTTATGGGTTATGTTTATCTCTCCCACAATATGGTGAGTTCATGGTGGCCAGGAATGATTTTTCTTCCAAAATGATTAGCTCAGTCCCTGCATATTAATATACAGTTAATAATTATTTGTAGACTCGAATGCTGTGTCAGTACCTCTTAAGGTTCAGGGACTCAGGTGAGGGAAAACATTAAACACTAGAAGGGTGAGAACAGAGTAGTTTCTCACAAAGACTTCTATAACCAAGATAAATAAGAGAGGGGATGAGGAGGCAGGAAAAGGAAGAATAAGTGATGGCAAGTTACTGAATTTTTAATCCAAGAAAATTATCCTATATTTCTAAGTCATCTATCATCTACCTACTGAATAAACTCTTTCCCCTAAAGAAGGAAGAAAGATAAGATGCGGGAGGAAAGAAAATGATGCTTTCCATGTATTTTCTCAGTTATACCTCCTAACAACACCAGGAGGTAGATGTTTTCATTCTCATTTAAAAGGTAAAGAAATCGAAGTTCAAGGATATGAAACCACTTGCCTGTGGTCATATGGTGAGATGGTGGAAGAACTGTGATTCCAACGCAAGCTGTCTGACTCCAGTATCTACCTTATTTCCTATACACAGGCTGAGAGCTAAAGAAAGAAAATACCGAAACTTCTATAAGGTCTGTTTCTGAGTTCATTCTCTACTTAACCCTAAAATCCCATCAATGACTTCACTCCACTGTTCTTATAAATGCCTTTTCAGAATCCCCATGCCAGGATCCCCATGGATCCCCTTCAAGCAGCTCAGTAGACAGACTATTCAGGCACCAGAACTGGAGCTTTCAAAGTAAACATGCTTCATCATAATTTTCTCTGGTTCTCTTGTTTCACTTAAGCAAGGGGGAAGATTTGCGCAAGTGGATCCTGCTCAGCCATTGCCCTTGGCAACCCACATTAATCTTTGAAATCCTCACCACCACTTAGTGAAGAGCAACGACCTGCTCAGAGATATTGAGTGACTGATGGCAAAGTTACTAAACATCTAGATTTCCTGATGTAATTTTTCTTCCTTTCACCTGTCCTTTTCACATTAAGAGAAAAGGCTTTCCTTTTGAAAGGGCCTACCAAAAAACAGCAAGCTGTCAGTCTTTAGGGAAGCTCAGGTGGTGATGATTAAAAGATATTTTTCTTTTCTGGTATCCTCTATTGTATTTTGTTCCTTCGCCCCTATTCCTCTTGCACTATTTTCTGTCTGTCCTACCCACTCACAGGCTGTTATCCATTCTTCATTATTTAGTTTAGAGGGAGTTGAATTTAATGCAGAGCTGCATATAGTATTTGTTGTCTGTTCCTTCCTTCCCAACTCATCAAGGTCATTTTCTTTTGGCAAACATTTACCGAGAATCTACTATGTCACAGGCTCTGTGCCAGTGGCTGATCCTCATTATTTCATTTCTGACAACTGGGGTAGCTTACAAATGGATTACCTTGCCTTGTATAGCTCCATGAATCCATCTACTGCATCCTACTGCCCGATCAATCTTCCTAAAGGCCTGCTTTGTAAACAGTAGTCTCCATCCATTTTCCCAAGGATTAGGTCCTTATTTATCAGCCCTCTCCTATCTGCCCCCAGATGCCTTTTAGACTTTTTTCTCCATGCACAACCTGCATTCCAGTGTGTTCTATTTGTCTGCTCCCCAGCCTGCCATATGCATCTCTACCCCTGTGTCTCATAGCATTTTGAACTTCTAAGTTCCACTCCATTACACTTAATGAATATTTGGGGGGCAAACTCCAATCCTGGGTAGCAGAGAATGTTCCCCAGTTAATAGGTTCTAGTGAAGGAGCAGAACTAACCTAACACTTGTCCCTAAGGAGAATCCAAATGTCTCAGAGTCAGGAACAGAAAGTAATACTAGCCAAGTCTGTCTAGACAGGTCCAGTGACCTGAGGAATTTTGACTCAAAGTATGGTTGGGAGATTAGTTTCTTGAGCAACCTTATTAAATCCAGAGATGAGAAATCCAATCAACTCACACTTTCATTCACTCAGTACTTCACAAAATAGTTAGTGAACATCACCTATACACTGGGCATTGTGGTGGATGCTTGGGAAATAACAGTGAACAAGATAAACAGATTCCTGTCCTCATGGAACTTGCAACCTAATGGAAAGGACATACATTAAACATACCAACAAATAAGTAAATAATAATTATAATGTGTCGTAAGTGTTATTAAGAGAAAGAAGGTGTTATGATGGAGTATGTATAAAGGATGTGCTACTGGATACAGGAGGTGTTATGAGTCAAAGAAGGTCTCTTTGAAGAAGAAACATTCAAGCTAAAATCCAAAAGATAAGAAGAAGCCAATACCTAAAGTGATATTCCAGGCTCCTGACAGTAAGTGCACAGGCTCAACACAATCAACACACACACACACACACACACACACAGGCATACAATTGCCAAGGCCAATGCAGTCCAATAACCTCACTGGCTTGGGACTAGGTATAATTCATTTGGCCACGGGGAGCATGGCAGCCAGCCCCTTCCATCACAACCAAAGCAGGTTCTTGTTGTCATAAGCAAATCGATAAGCCCTTTTGTTTGTGGGTTTCTCAAATGACTTAAACCCTACCTATATATTTTTTCTACTTTGCTTTGCTAGCAGGACTATTTATTCCCAACTCAGATTCACATAATATTTCAAGAACCCAATATAGCATCCTAGGGATCCTCACCATTCTGTATACTGAAAATAACTGCTTGTTACTTTTTAAAGTGGTATATACCAGCTCTTAAGAAAATTTAGAAATTGTTTTCCATACCTCGTTGATTAATTGGATCTTTAGCTACGTAGGCAACATAGTCTGTGGTGTCCTATAAAAAAGGGAAAATGACATTGTTTAAAATGAATGGATTGTACTATTGAAAGATAAGCATACATTTAGGACATGATACCAAGGCAAGGACTTAAAGACTAATGTTTCTGTTTAAAAGGATAAGGAAAACATCTTAGAAGAGACCATAAACTAATAATACTAATAGTTTAACAACTGTGGAGTCCACATTCTCTGCCTCTTGGGGAAAGAATTTGAATATTAAAAATTCAGAGGCAAACCATGTCACTAAAAATAAAAGAGAATACAGATAGAGGATGTTGGGGCATATACTCTTAAAAAAAATGGTTAGAGCCTACGGCTCTCAATGCATTGAAAGTGGAAATACCAGGGGTTATGTGATCACAAAGATGTCATAAACTAGGATGTGGCACCATGATTTCACTGTTGTTCACCTAGATACCAGGCATGTCGGAAAAAAGCTGATTAAAGAGGCACATTGGACTTTGTGTTTGACAGCTTCCTTGTATGCAATGCAAGTTAACTTAAGGACTAATAAAGCAAAAATACAAGGCATTTATTTGATCAAAATGTAAAAAGGAAAACCTAAAGTGTCCAAGAAAAACCTAAGGAGTTCAAAAAGAGATGCACTGCTGACTTTGTAAAAACAAAAAGCCACTTGGTAATTTCAACTTTTATTGAAAACAGTAAGCTGATGAATGATAAAATTTTAATAATTAAAGATGCTTTTTGTTATCTCAGGTCTCGGGAAAAAAATACACACAATGCCATTTGCAGAATAGAAGTATGACTCTCTAGAGAGAAGATGCAATCCACTGGCAGGAAATAAAAGCCCGTGTTAGTAATACCCTCAAGGACAATCACTTAATAACTCACAATGAATCACACAGGAAACAGATCTCAGGGTCAGCATAACTTGTCTTAGGCTATTTTAAAAAATAACACACACCTAAGTAAATTTCTCTTATGCCAAAAAAAAAAAAAAATGGTTTGAATTATCTTCTAAATAAATAGGGTCATATCTACAAGCATTGTTTTATTTTAATTCAGAAGCACAGCCACAACTGCTGGGGACTCCATCTCTATTTTCAAAGTTGACAAGGTGGTAGGATGCCAGCAATGCTGTCCGGTGTATCAGACGCTGGGAAAAGAGGCCATCAGACCTTTTGGGACCTCAAGTTTCGTCATCTTCAAAACAGTCTTTGACACAGTTACAGTTCTAAAATTCTATGAATGTAAATATCTGGCAGAATTTAAAGAACATGAAAAGCAAAGCACAAATAGGGGAAACCTAAAAAAAAAAATGTGTTTAATTTTGACATACACAAAATGCATTTTTGAAATGGAGAAAACATATCTAGAATAGAAGCATTGCCAAGAACCATCTTCTGTGTTGATAGAAGGAAAACAAGTAAACTGTTTGTAGGAAGACAGTAAAGGTGAGAGGGAGCAAAGGTCAGGAGTTGAGAAAGAACAGCCAGAATTTTTTAAATTTCGGAGGCAATTTGGTGGCAAGGTTACTATCTTGGGCCACAGGGACTTTGTTAACTCAGCTTCCTACCTGCGGTGCCTGGTTAGTTGTGAAGCTGTAAATTACCTCAGTGAGTATCCTAAGCTCTTGGGCAAAAACAAATACAGACATTAGTTAGTAACAGAGGTGATAGTTACCACCTATCACTATGTGCCTGGCATGTGCTGGGCACTTCAGGTGCTTCATTTCACTTAATTCTCGCAACACTGTGAGTCAAAAGTGGTCATTCTCCATTTACAGACAAGGACCCTGACACTCAGTGAGGTGAAGTCAGTCAAGTCTACTTGACTCCAAAGCCTAGAAGTGCAATCTAATGTCTCCCTGACCTAAGAGTAAAACTACACTCAGGGGATTTCCAATGCTTTTGCTTACAGGGGCTCTAGATTGCTTTTTTAAAGTCAAATCAGAAATCTTTCTCTCCAGCTGCAGAGAGCACAGGGGTCCCACTCAACTCAGCAGGTATAAACTTTTCCACAGTGGCTATAAATTCCTTACTGTTTGATTTTAGTGGTGGCAATGCTTCGGTGAATCGAAAGAACTAAAGGAAAGGCACATGAAGACAGTCTGAAAAGAATAAAGATTCAGGAGAAAAATGACGGAAATTGTGAAAGGCATACCTAAAGTAAGTGAGGATTTGCTTGCCAATCCCAAAATGATAGCAACCCTTGAAACTCGAAAAGGGAAAATTTAGGGCAAACACCAATAATTACTTTTCATACTAGACTTAGAGAATTCATTTGAATATCTTAAGAAAACTATTTGACTTCCTTCATGGAGGAATAAGCTACAATTGGTTAGGAAGAGAAAAAACAAAGGCTGGCTGGCATTTTCAGGTTGGAGTCAATTGGCCCTCTCTGATACCCAACATATCCCTTGGTGTCACTATTGAGACCAGATTACAAGGCTAAATTGATCCAAGTTCTGATCCAGTATAGTGCTGGGTACTTAGGATGACATTACAGCTGCTAAGAGCTAGCCAGCTTGGAAGCCTCCTGCTTGCTGGCGAATCCACAATTAGCCACCTGCGGACTCTGGAGTCTCTTGGGGGAAAAGGTGGGCTCTTAAAATTTGGTTTACTTTTAAATGATGGCATCATGGAACTAATATCTTCATTTGAAAATAACCATACCCAAGGCTGAAAGGTGAGGAAGTAAACCCAAAGGGTAAATTGAGTATCCACTAATAAAAGAAAATAACAATGATATGAAATCCTGTAAAAATCTGCTTTTCCTCTGTCTGCTTCATAGGGAGGTTGTCTAGGTGTGATATGCTTAAATAGTCACTGTTAGCCAATGTGAAGATAAAAACCTATTGAACAATTTCTAAAGAATGGCATCAAGATAGCACTTAGCTATACATTTCACACAAAACAAAGTTACACCAACACCCAAGTGGAGGAACTTGCTTAAATATTTTAGATTTTAGAAACCAAAGCAATGATTACACAGAGTAACTTCAGAACTTGATTACCATTCAGGATAGACAGTTTATTTTTTCCCTTAAAATACTTAGCATAAAGTTGAAAACAAATCAAAGCTTTGCAGTAATACCAGCTACCAGGTTTTTGTTTCTACCACCTGTACATACCACTCCTGGGTTCTGGGTTATGTGTCCCATCATTTATGACCCTAAATTTCATTCCTCAATTGAAAGCAGGAAACTAAAAGTGGATAGAAAACATCAATTGTAAAACTCGATTTCATTGCCTCTCTTCTGAAGGGTATAATCTTTAATAATTCATGTTTTGCAGAAAAGAAGGTAATACATTCTGGGAAATAAGTTCTGTATACGTTTGCCATATGTTTTGTTGGTTTTACTGAAGTTCAATCATTCTGAAAGTCATTCTCTGCCTTCCTTTAGCTTTCCATATGTTTGCAGGTATAAGAAAAAGACCCAGGCTATCAAAAAGGAGGAAAATCCTCTCAGTCTCTTAATTTAAACCAGTTTGTTTCTTGTTCAGTCATGGGTTCCCTTTTCTTTACTCTGGTACAGAAAGGATGCACTAGGGAGACAGAGAATGACAGTCCACTCTGCAAAGCAGTCTGGGAGAGTGCCCATTCTGTCCCACACAAATTGAAAGCACCACATGAAGCCCTGGTCATGAGGAACTGCAAGGTCTCCCCAGGAACCAACTGAGCTTCTCCTCCTTGAGTAAGCAGACTTGGCTGACAGCCAGAATGGCAAATAGGTTTCCCTCATATGCCAAGTTCAACCAATTACTAGGGTCTTCCTGGTACTCAGTTTGAGAAGAATTCTGAGAGAGGACTGACAGCACATGCATGACACATTTGCTTTCCGTAACTTAGAAGTTACTAACAAGAAGTTTCTCAGATGATAACTCCAAGGCTAATAATAACACATCAGAGTATTATTAGCTCATCTGCTAACACTAATGTTTTTGATCAGTGACAGGGAGTATTTGTCAGAACCAAATTTTTGGTTACCTTCTGTAGGTAGCTACTTATAAATTATAGTAAGATATTTGGAAAACGTGCACTGGCTCATATGCTTTACATAGAACTTCTAACACTTACAAAAAGAACTTTTATTAATCCATACTTACAGGATCCCCTCCAGAGGCAAATGAAATAGACTGCATATGATGATTTGCAATAATCTGAAAAGCAGAAACAAATTAAACATGTATGATGCTACAAATTGATTATAATTAATTAGTAATATTAGTCTGTTATATACATTCTAAAAGGACTAGATATACATTTGTTTGTTTTGACTTTGCCTGCTCAGTATCCCTTTAGGAACCACCCCACCCAAATTCTATAATAAGCCTGTTTGGACCATGAGGGTCAGGTGGTTTTGACATGCCCAGTTTATCCGCCCTCCCCCACCTAGGTGGGTACAAGATTCAGGTATAGGCAATCTGAAAATGCCATCCCTCTGGATACAGCAGAACCAACCAATGTCTTTTGGGAGGAATTGGGATGAATAATAGAAGAGGAAATATCTCTCTCTGGCATTAAGAACCACATAAGCCTAGAGCTTCTCCAGGCCATCTTTTGCTGCCACATGGGAAAAGCCTGCTGGAAAATGAAGATTTCCTTCTGGAGAAAATCAGAGCTGAGACCTATAAATAGAAAAAAGTCCTGTAGTAACATTTGTTCCATCACTTGAACCAGTAAATTTCCCCCCTTCCTTTTTATTTAATTTTTAGATTTTATTTGTTTATTCATTTTTGTGTAAGTTAGTTTGACGGGGTTTCAGTCATTCACCACCAAAAGAATACTGACTAAGGCACTGACATTAAGACTTCCAGTACGAAACAGAACTATCCAAGTGAACTGCATTAGTTAGCCAAGAAGATGATCTTTTACTCGGGATTATAGGAGTGCTTGCCTAGGAAATACAGGGCAATGACCAATATGCAGAGTGTATTTAAGTTGGTTTCTTTAAAACACCAACTATACACCTACTGGCTCATCCTCTTTACAAGCCCTAGTATCAAAATTTCAGTACAGAGTACCTGCTGATAAGTTATCAAGGACAGTCTGATAAATTGATCCCTCCCCTCTATAACTGTTCATAGAAAAGTTCTTTCCATGCCTGTCAACTCTGTTTCTTAAAAAACTTATTTGTTCATCCAAATGCATGGACAATTTGGATTTGCTCACTACTTTAAGGGCTCTCCAGATTGTTTCTTGACACACCAGTAGAGATCACCTTTTGACAGGTGTCAGTCAGGCAAGATAAACCCATCTCTTACCTAGGAGAAGTAACCCTCAAAACAGAAATAAAAGTGGTAAATGTGGATTAAAAATTTGATCAGAAAACTTCTTCAAGAAAGCAGATACTATGTAAATAGAATACTGTGTGAACTTTTATAACAATAAATTTGAAAACAAAATGAAACGGACAATGCTAGAATAATATACATTTCAGAAACAGACCCAAAAAGGAAAGCATCTAAATATATTAATAAACTTTGAATTAACTAAACTGGTGTCAAAATTTTATTCCAAGAAAAGGGCATACCCAGATGTTTTTATGAAAGGTTCCACCAAATATTTAAAGAACAGGTAACTTCCATCCTATACACAATGTTCCAGAGCACAGAAAAAGATGAAAAGCAACGCAACAGACTTTAAGATTATAGGATAACCCCAATACTGAAACTGGACAAGGGCTGTACAAAAGACAAAAACTATAGGTTAGTCCCATTTATAAACATAGTTGCAAACTATCCTAAATATAATGTTAAAAATCAAATCCAAGCAGGATTTATTTCAGGAATGCAAGGCTGGTGCAATATTAGGAAAAAATCTATTCATATCATTCATTACAATAAAAAATTTAAGGAGAAAAAAGCATATAATAATATCAATGGATGTCAATAAAGCAGTTGGTAAAATTCAACCCCATTCATGACAGAAATTCTTTAACTAGGAATAGAAAGGACATTCTTAACTGATAAAAGGTATCCATCAAAGGGTAAACATCGCATTTAATGGTGAAACATTAGAAACATTACCTTTATTTATTTTTTAATTCAATTTTATTGAGATATATTCACATACCATGCAGTCATACAAAGCATACATTCAGTTGTTCACAGTACCATTATATAGTTGTATTCATCACCAAAATTAATTTTTGAACATTTTCATTGCCACACACACAAAAATAATAAGAATAAAAATTAAAGTGAAAAAGAACAATTAAAGTAAAAAAGAACACTGGGTGCCTTTTTTTTTGCCCCAATTTTTCTACTCATTCATCCATACACTGGACAAAGGGGAGTGTGGTCCATATGGCTTTCCTAATCACATTGTCACCCCTCATAAGCTACATTTTTATACAATCGTCCTCAACATTCAAGGGTTCTGTGTTGTAATTTGATAGTTTCAGGTATTTACTGCTAGCTATTCCAATTTATTAGAATCTAAAAAGGGTTGTCTATATTGTGCATAAGAGTATCCACCAGAGTGACCTCTCGACTCCTTTTGGAATCTCTCTGCCACTAAAGCTTATTTCATTTCTTTTCACATCCCCCTTTCGGTCAAAAAGAAGAAAGATTATCTTTAAAGTCAGAACGTCTCTCTATAACTTCTATTACATATAATACAAGGAAAAAAAGTAGAGTTTTAGACTAAAAAGAAAAATAAAACTATGATTTTTACACACAATTTGAATATCTAAATTCAAAACAAACAAAAAAAGTGACTCAACTGACAAATTATTAAAACAAATAAGAAAAAACAATGCACATCTGGTTGAAGGCATCAGAGAGCTAGCAAGGTTTTGTGGACTTGAGAGGCCAACATAATGGAGACAAGGGAAGTGCAAACAGATGAATCTGATTTTGAACGCTGCTTTCCCTCTTAAGACGTTTGCCAATTCCAAGAGGCATCTAAGAGACAGAGAAACTGAGACAAGCTTCTGGCAGCCTTACAAGACTTACAAGAGGGACAAAAATTGGAGCTCAAGACCCAGAGGGGCCCTGGCAAATGCTTCAGCTTCAGCTGGAGTATCTGAAGACTACACTCTCACAGTGGGAGTGAATAAGAACTTGACCAATTCTCACAAAGTCTGAAACCTATCTTTGAATCAATTCAATCACTAACTAGATTAAGTTTATTTATCCCTACCCTAACTCCCGACCAGAAGCAAATTATCTTTGGAGAAAGATAACACAACCTTGAGCCTTCAATTATCTCTAATTTTTCATGCCCTATATCTGGCATTGAGAAAAACAAAACAAAACAAAATCCTGGTACAGCAAGAGACAAGAATGGCCAAAAGCTAAAATGTAAAAAAAAACCCCAAAAACTAGAAGACTGAAAGAACATAAAAGACATGTAAGACATGGTAAAAATTATATGTGTGTGTGTGTGTGTGTGTGTGTGTGTGTGTGTAATTACATACACAGAAAGAGAGGAGGAAGAGATTAAGGGAGAAACAACATTGAAGAGACTCTGGCCAACAATTTTCCAAAATTGAGAAAAGACATCAAGCCAGAGATTTAAGAGGCTCTTTGAACCCCAACAGGATTAACACAAAGAAAACCACACATAAGAATCTTATAGGAAAACTGCTATAAACTAAATAAAAAGGAAAAAGAAAGATCTTAGAAGCAGCTAGAGAAAAAGATAATTATTTTCAAAGAAGCAACAATAAGACTGGCATTATTGCTCAACAGAAAAAAAAAGAAAGAAAGTTAAAAGACATTAAAATGATACGTTCAAAGTGCTGAAATTACCAGAGGATTCCATATGCAGAGAAAGTATCTTTCAAAAATAAAATTAAAATAAAGACATTTCCAGGCAAACAGAAAGTAAAAAGAATTAATTATCAGCAGACGTATGCTAAAGAAAATGGCAAAGGGAATTCTCAGGCAGAAGGGAAATTATGCTATATGAAGCATGAAAACAGATGAAAGAATGAAGAGTAAAGGGTAAATATGTGGGTAAAACTAAGTAATAATTTACTACATAAATAATTTACATTTTTTGCAGAGTAAGACAAGGATGCCCATTCCCAAAATTATACTGAAGATCTTAGCACTGCAAAAAACATGGAAAAGAAAGAAATAAGGAAGGGAAAGAGATAAAATTGTCCCTATTTATAGATAACATGATCATTTTTTTAAAAGCCAAAGAAAATCTACACATAAATTATTAGAATTTATACGATAACCTGACAAGTTCACTTTTACAAGGTTAATATACAACAAATTATATTTCTATACCCAGCAACAATTAAATAATAACATTTTAAAAATGAAAACAATTTACAATAGCATCACTTGTGAAGAACAAATTTAACAAAGTATGTGTAAGACCTCTACACTAAAACTGAAAAACACTGAGATAAATTAAAGAAATGGAGGATAGGTTCATGGACTGAAAAACTGAATATTGTAAGGATGACCCCTCCCCCCAAATCAATTGATAGAGTCAATGAAATCTCAATCAAATATTTTGGTTGTGAAAACTGGCCAGCTGATTCTAAAATTTATATGCGAGTGGCCAGGACTAGCCAAGAATGCCTTGAAAAGAAGAAAAAAGATGGAGAACTGCGGGACACTGATTACGTGCCTTAACTTGGCGGGCCTGGGCTGGGGGACCGGATCCACCCCTGGGGAGGGTAGTGGGTACGGGTGAGTGCGCCCTCTACAGCCCCCCGGGCCTGGGAAAGTGAGGCCGGAGGCAGGCCCCATTTCCTCACCCAAAATATACCAAATGTTAGGAGAGGCTTGCCGGAGGGAACCGCCTTTTCCCCACCCCCTTATCTTGCCCGGACACTCCCCGTTGCCAGCGCAACTCCCATCACCACCGGTGCGCATACATTGTTGCCGGACACCGTTACGGGAGCAACTCTCGCCCCTTTTCAATCTACCTCCGCGCCCTCTCAGAACCAATCCAAGCCTTTAACCCCTACAGCTACCCCGCCCTCTAAACCGCCCGATATAAACTTGTACTCTCCCCTAATAAAGCTCTCTCTCTCTCTTGGTTTTCATCATCCTTAAAAGAAATCGTGTCCCGCCTGTTCCTTTCTCGCCGCCCTCCATACTTGCACGCCTCCCGCCGGGGACCTGGCCAAGTCCCCCGCCTCGCCCTCGCCTCCGGGAAAGAGCCCCCGCCGCCGGTACCCTCGGAGTAATCCTGGGAGCCTAGGATTTAGCAACCGGCCGCCACCCTCCCCCAGACGAATCAACTGCGACCGCAGAGAACTAACACTAACAGATTGTCAAGGCTTACTACAAAGCTACAGTCATTATTGACAATATGGTAATAAGCACAAGGACAGAATAAACAAGTGACATCAAACAGAGTCTATAGAAACAGAGAACACATACATGAATACTTTACTTATCACAAAGGGGCACTGCAGAACAGTAGGAAAAACGGTCTTTTCAAAAACTGATACTGGGTCAATTTAATACCCATATAGACAAAAATTAATCTTGACCTCTTATTTACATCATACCTAAAAAACAGTTCTAGGTAGATTGTAAATCTAATTCTGAAAGTTATACCAATGCTTCTAAAAGATGATATAGGAGACCACGTTCAGGACAAAATGTCAAAAAATGGACAAAAATAGTACTAGCGAAAAGGAAAAACTGATAAATCGGACTACATCCAAATTAGGAATTGGTACTAAACAATTGATACCATTAAGAGAATGAAACGGCAAGCCACAAAATGAAAGATGTTCACAAATAAGTAACTGACAAAGAGCTTGTATACAGAATATATTAAAAAAAACTCTTACAAATTAGTAAGCAAAAGACAGACAACACAAATTTTTGAAGTGGGCAAAGACATCAACATTTACTTCTCAAAAGAGGATATCTAATCCACCAATAAACACATGAAAAGGTATTCTCCTTTACAGTCATCAGGAAGATGCAAACGAAAACTGTACTAAATTATGAACTCACAAGAATGGCTGAAATTAAATTTAAATATATTGTGTCAGGATGCTTGTGTTGGACAGAATGTGGTGCAACTAGAATTCTCATATGCTGCTGTGTAAATTGGTGCAACTGTTTTGGAAAATTGTTGGACACTATTAAAACTGCTTACATAAGATGACCAAGCAAGTCTACTCTGAGATGTACATCCACCAGAACTGTGTTTGTATGTGCACCAAAAACAAACAAAAAATCATGCTCAAGAAAGGTAATAACTGCCCTATTCACAAAAGCCCCCAAAATGGAAACAATCCCAAATGACTGTTGTGATATTCAAACAATGGACTCCAACATGGTGTTAATGTCATGCAACATGTTTTTGAATATAAGAAGCCAGATGTAATGAAAATACACTGCGTGATTTTGTTTACGTAAATTTCAAAAACAGGCAAAATTATTTTGTTGTTTTCAAAGTCAGGATAGTGGTTACTTCTGGGGCAAGGAAAGAGAGCACAAGTGGTTTTCAGGGATGCTGGAAATAGTACTCTTAGTCTGGGTAGTGATTACACAAATATTTTGTGACGATCAAGCTGCACATTTATGATTTGTGCACTTTTCTATATTTATAGCATATATGTACATATCTATACACATACATAATACATTTTAGTAAAAAATGCTTACTAAAAACAAGAAAATCAAGATACAACATACAACATACAAAGATCAGTGTTATTCCCATATATCAGCAATAGCCAATTAGACACTGTATTGGGGGAAAAGTTATATTTTACAAGATTACCTAAGAATAAAATTGATAAGAATCATGTTAAGACTTTCTGGAAAATGTCATTGAAAGGTATAGCAAGAACTAAACAATTAGAAAGATGCATATCATCTTTATGGATGAGAAGACAATACTGCAAAGATGTCAATTCTCTGCAATGTAATCTATAGATACCATGCAATTACACTAAAATTTCCACCAATGTCATTCAAGGATCTTTTCAAGCTACTTACTTCTAAAATTAGAAGGAAGAATAAATGTGCAAGAAAAGCAAAGGCAAATTTAAAAAAAAAAAAAGAGAGAGAAAAAGCTCAAATTTGACAGCATAAAAACTAATTTTAAAACTTTTGTATGAGAAAAGACCACTTGACCAGAACAAACAACAAAAGGCAGGGAGAATGTATTTATAGAATGTAAAACAAAGAATTCCTACAAATCAATACAAAAACAAAACAAAACAAAATTGGTTCACAGAAGAATAGAAATGTTCAATAAACATACTGAATGATATTCAATCTACAAGACATAGTCATGGATAATAACAACATATCATTAAATTGATAAAACTGTTAAAATTCAACAAAATCATGTGTAACAAGGGTATGGGTATTCTCAAATACTGCTGGCTAGAGCATAAATTTGAATAGAAACTTTGATGAACAATTTGACCATATTTATTAAGAGAAAAGTATGCATCCTCTATGATGGTGCCTTTCCACTTCTGAGTATTTACTCTAGACAAATACTGCCAAATGTGGATGTCCATTTATCCATAATTCATAATATAAATATTTCCGAAATTATTTGTCCATGATTAGGTCAACATAGCATATCTGTACAGTTTATCTATACAACGAAATGCTGCGAAAACATAAAACATGTCTATGTATACTAACAGAGCCAAATGTTCAAGACACTCATGACGTTTTTTTAAAATCTGAAGACAGTTATGTAAAATATGCAGACAAGTAAAGCACAAAACAATATATTTGTCACGAAGACAATACAGATCTATGTAAAGGCAAGGAAAAAGAATTGAAAGAATACACACCAAATGGGTAACAGTGAGAATTGCCAGAAAGTTACCTCCTGGGGATAAAATGGGACCAAATATTTTTCACTTTAACTTTTTTGCAAAAAAAAAAAACAGAACACAACACGGATATACACTTACTATTTGACTTTAACATTTTTTTTTAACGTCATAAACAGAAGAAAAGCAGAATGCATATTTGAGATAGACCCGTTTTTAGCAGGTTGATTTGTGGTTGAGAATATTGCCTGCTTTGGAGATGTAGATTGAAAAAGACTTTAGAAGTCATCAGCGCACAGAGAGATGGTAGTTAACTACGGGAGCAGATGCGATTGTCTAGAGAAGGAGGAGGAGGGAGAGAAAGGGGGTATGGTGGAGGGGAGGGGGAAATGCGAGAGGACTGGGAAGAGGATGAAATGTTTCGGACCCGTGGGGTATTCTCAAATTTATAGCATCATACGTAGCAGGACAGTTAAGTAACACAGGGACTGAGTAACGCTCTTGGACGTACAGTCTCTAAGTATGAAGTCAGAATCGAATGCAACGTAAACCACAAAGCACTATAACGTTCTCCGAGGGACAGTGAAGAGACCCCACCACCTCAGCGCGCCAAGCGGAAAGCGAGGGGGGGAGGGTCTGGGGGTCACGCATGCGCACAGGGTTACGCAAGCGCAAGGGCGCCTGCGCACGCGCAGTACTGTACTGCCGCGTATCTCCGATCTTGCTGAAAACGCTGTGCTAGCGCTCAAGCAGCTTGTAAGATGTCTGAAATGTCCGTGTTGTCCGAGTTGTATGAAGAGAGCAGTGACCTGCAGATGGATGTGATGCCTGGCGAGAGTGACCTTCCGCAGATGGAGGTAGGCAGCGGGAGCCGGGAGCCATCCCCGAGCCCCTCCCGCAACGGGGCCCCGCCACAGCTCGAGGAAGAAGGCCCAATGGAGGAGGAGGAGGCCCAGCCAATGGCGGAGCCTGTGGGGAAACGGGGCCTTGCGAACGGTCCCAACCCTGGGGAGCAGCCAGGCCAGATCGCAGCCCCATACTTCGAGAGTGAGGACGAGGGTGAGGAATTTGATGACTGGGAGGACGACTACGACTATCCCGAAGAGGAGCAGCTGAGTGGTGCAGGCTACAGAGTGTCCGCGGCCCTCGAAGAAGCCAACAAGATGTTTCTGAGAACATCTAGAGCAAGAGAAGCAGCCCTAGATGGCGGATTTCAGATGCATTATGAGAAGACCCCGTTTGATCAGTTGGCTTTTATCGAAGAGCTCTTTTCACTTATGGTTGTCAATCGTCTGACCGAAGAACTCGGCTGTGATGAGATTATCGATAGAGAGTAGTTACAAGCTGTTGGAAGAGGAGGAAACTACTTGAGGAGAGACCCAACATTCCACTACTTTTTGGGTTCATTACAAATAGTTCCGTACCTGTGAAAAACTTGATCTTCAAAAAGAAATTTTTTTGTTTTCGTTTTGCCGAATAGAATAGGGCAGTGACTGCACAGTTGGAAGAAAAGGAAAAAGGATCTGTAGACTTGAAACCTCTTTTCCAGAATGTCCTGAAACACCTATGCCTTTGACTTTGTTATTGATCCAGATTATTTTCCTTGCATTGGGGAAGATCTTACCTACCTGCTTCACAGTAAGGAATGGTTTTGCAAGAATAAGTCATGACCAAGACAAACTGCCAGCAAAGAGCCCATTGTTAAAACTGTGTATTGAGACAAAAAAATAAGCAAAAAGTCCATCTTAGGGCACAAGATGTCTTTGAGTTATTTGGAGTGGAAGCCTATTGAGAAAACTTTGAAAATTCAAACTTTATGATTTATTCAAACTAGAGTTTTCAAAGGCTAAATTATTTGTATAAGACAGAGTTTTCAGTATCCCAACAGGATGAACAAACCCCCTCAAAAATACATATCACATATGCTGTATCTTAAAATGTGTTTCCAAGAGCATCTGAAATTCTGTTTTTACATGTATCTTGATAGTTTATAAAGCTACTGTGTTCTATAATTCAAAAGAATCCATTGTTATGACCATTTAAAAAATTAAGACCAATTAAAAATTAAGATTCTCTTAATAATGTTTCAAATGTAAACACTAAAATTGTATGTGAAAATACAGAGAAAAGAAACTATTTATAACACCCTTACATATTAGGGAAATTTTCTGTTTTGCTCCCTCTCTATTTTTCATGTAACTTGTCAGGCAAAAGATTAGTTGAACTTCATATTATGAGAACTGTTAGTGAAAATTTGTCAGTAGAAGGAAAGCTGTACATCTTGAACTACCAAAAAAAAAAAAAAGACTTTATGAACAGTTTTGCCATCAATCTTTAAAGGTGGTTTTAAACCTGCCCAAAAATCCACTTCCGTATCTGTTTCCCTCTTCTCCTCCTCTAATTAAAGCTTGTTATTCATTATGCACCAGCATTCAATATAAAATTTCTTGTTCTGTGTCTTTTGTTTGACTAATGCATTGCATACATACTTTCTCTATATACTACTTTTTATTGTACATATCATTGCAACTACATTATGATTGAAATTTAACCAGTTTTTATAAGGGAAAGTGTGACTAGTTTCAAATACAAATTAATTTGTGGAACTCAAAATGTAAGTTAAGTATTGCCGGCAAAATATTTTTGCCAACCTAGGAAAACCTGCCCTATAAGTGAGTGTATTATGGGGATTATGTTAAGATACTGCAGTTCTGTAAGAAAAATAGGAAAGATGATGTCAGAAGGCTGCACCCAATGTAATCTAATTGTAAATCAGTAGGTTTTATCATGATCAGTAAAAAGGTTACCAGATGTTTCTGCCCATCAAGGCAGTGAAGGACACATTACATACAGCAGGACAACTCAGAGCCTTATCTCTGGAATAGTCATCCTGTCCTTGGGGAGGGAGTTTCTTTTCTGTAAAATACAGGCTTGTGACCATTAAGTCACAGTGATGATTCATAATCAAATGCCAGCTTGGTGGGGTGGGAGATGGGGAACGTCTAGACAGGAGGTAAAATGTTGGCGCTTAAATATCTTAATCCTAATGCCTCTCCTGTTCCTCACCTCTTCCACTGCTTTCTCAAATAGCTTGTTAACTCCAGTCAAATGAGTCTGGATAGATAATTTGTACAATGTGAATTAACAGTGCTCCGAAAAAATGCCAGTACACAACAAACTGGCCAGTTGTATTTGTCTGCATTTAAAGATGCCAGGAAAGATCGGCTCAGGAAAGAACTGAGGTCTACAACCTAGGAGATTATGATTCCATTTCTTTCTGGGACTAAGCAGAGAGCAAGGAGAGGGGAAAAGAAAACTCTTTTAAACTTTCTTTAAACTCAAGGCTGTTGAGTTTAAAGGCTTCTCTTGGGGAGAAAGACCTGGGCTGTGCAACTGACGGTTTGTTGGTTTTCAACATAGTAACCTGAGAGACCACTGAAATTCATACTTGTTAGTATTTACTGAACATGGAAAATGGTAATGTTTTAACATCCACTTTAGAGGTATAAAATCACTTTTGTATTCTATTTTAAATTTTATAGTTATCACAGACTCTGGAGCCCTGGTTCAAATCTGGGCTTCACTACTTTCTAGCTCTGTAACTGGGTAAATTACTTAATCTTTCTGCCTCAGGGTCCTTAACTGAAAAGAGGGATGATAATTGGATGTACCTTATAACATGAGAATTAAATGAAGATATATGTGTCACTTAATGTTTGGCACGTGGTAAGCTATATGTAGCAGTAAGTGTTACTATTATTACTGGGAACTGAAAAAAGTTCTGGGGAAATCTTGAAGTAGAGTTTTGTTTTGTTTTGTTTTGTTTTGTTTTGATTGGGGGAATGGTGGATGGGGAGGGAGAACTTAATGGAGCTTATGAGTACATAGTGTGATTGGGGGAGGACTTTCTGGATCTATCCATTTGTATTATAAATGCTTAGATCAAATGTCCCACATTGGCTGCCCCTCAGGCTACAGATAATCCACAGATCCGTTTGTTTGGCTCCAGTTTATAATTGTTAATTTCTTAGAGACCAACATCTCATAATCAGGAGTTAGAAGCTAAAAACCCAGATTCCCAGTAGATCTGACACTTCATCTGCAGTCCTATAAGGCAAAAAGACATCTAATTCATCTTCAGATAGAGAAGGTATTCTGTTTGCCATTTTCCCCAGTGTTGTCTCCACAATGCAAAGACCAAGTGGCACCACCGTTTATCATTGTGCTTGCACCATTGCTTCTTGTACTTGGACAGTTGGCGTTACCTGCCTGGCCTTTGTAGATGTTTGAAGTTGCCTCCCCTCATGGAGACTAAAAGATGTTTCCATTTTCTGCCTGTTCTATCTTCTATATTACCCTTCAGAATTCTGTAGCTGTTGGAGTTAGTGATAATAAAAGTGAGTAAAGAATTAGTGGGAATGGGAGCTACTGAGACTAACATTTTTGCTTAAATCCCTAAAATGCCATCTTAAAGTCTGTGAAGAAAGACTGCTGTGTAAATTTTAAAACAAAGAATATATAGGTACTCCTATAACTCCTATAACTTAACCAAAATGTACTTCCTGTCCCCAAAATAGTAATTTTTTAAAATGGCAAGCATTCAGTGTTATAATTTTGTTTTCAGCCCTGGAGAGTCTATGAAACACTTCCTGGGAGTGAACGGCTATACTGTTGATGTCCTCAGTGGCTGAAGATAAATGTGAGCCAACTGACCTATAAATGATCTGTCATCTATGAATGTATCCATAAACTTGAACCTGTCCATGTTTTTCATCCAAAGTGTCTCTTATAAGGTATTACTATTTCCTTGGATCCGTCTTAGAACTTCAGGTGGTGGCAGGTAGCTTTCTTTAAGGAGGATTTAATAAACAAATCCTGTCCGCATGCTATATCCATAAGGGCCCTTCTCTGCTGCCTTCGTCTCTTGAAATATTTTAGTTGCCCTTTTGATGGACAACTAAAACTTGAGATGATGCATTCAAAGTGGCACGTCTTTTTTCCTCCCAGCCATTGTCTCTGCAGAGTAGTCCACAATAAGTTTTAAAAATCAGTCCCTGAGTCAGATCAATGAAATCCTAACTTTGGTTCTCATTTCTGGCTGAACACAACCCTATTCCATGCCACCAGTGAAGAAAAGATGAGTCACTCCCAATAGCATCTCATTCTTACAGTTACTGGAAGTGGACGCCACCATGCCACTTTCCTTACCTCTATTCTGCCTTAAAGATTGTGGGTGTGTGAAAATACCACCTACAACTGCAGTGGCCTAAAGAAGGGTAGTGGTAGGGAAAGAGATACTGAAAATAAGAACACACTACCAGACACACTCCAACCCCATTCTTCCTGAGTTTCCCATTCACTTCAGTTACCCCTTGGAAAGAGCCACTTAAAACCTGCTCATTGGATTCTGCACCTAAAGCTGTCACCATGATGGCTCCAGTTTTGCCCACTCTTTTTCCCCTGTAAAACTCTGACAGGATATCAAGGACTCCTATACTCAATGAGAACTCATGATTAAAAGCACTGAGATTCCTGGTGCAATATGCTTGGGTGAAAACTAAAAATAATTTTAAATCTGCAGTTGCGTGGAGGGCACAGATTCTAAATGACTGAATGAATATTTTGCCTGCTACCCAGATATGTTACATCTTCCAAGTACAGCCCAAAATGTTAGTCTGTCTTTATACCAATGTTATCACCACCCTCGGATAATCAATCAGGGCCCAACAAGACAGGACTCTATATTGAACTGTCTCCCATTAAGCATTTTCCTCCTAAGGTATTTTTTTTTTTAATTTCTGTTTCTGAATTTAGAATATAAAGCAAATCTTTAAATGAAGTTTTTGGTGAAAAATAGATGTCAAATCATATATGACTATATTTATATGTTACTAACCATTTTATAATTTTATATAATGTGCTTTCCTTGTTAAGTACTAAGTGTACAAAAAGGTCTCCAAGAAAGAATATTGGCGTTAATAATAGTAATAATGAAAATAATAATTACCACATATCTAGTAACAGCAACTAGTTTATATGCACTAGTGTTAAATCTATTCTCTTAGAAATCCTATGAATAAGTACTATTCATAGTAAAACTTCATTTTACTGATGAAGAAAACTAAAGCTCAGAGTATAGTAGGGTATCTTGCTGGTAAGTGGCAAAGTCAGAATTTCAACCCTATGTATGTCTGACCTCAAAGCCTCTTAGTGTGTCGTCATTGCTGAGTGCACATTTGAACTTTCCAGGAGTTCCAAACAACCCTCCATGCAGGAAAATATTAAATATCAAGAACACTGAATCACTATATATTAGACAAAGAAAAAAATCAGACCCTAAGATACATAAATAATGTGATATAAGGAATTAAGTTTAAAAAATCAAAAGCAAGTTAAAAATAATCAAAAGCAAGTAATAAAGAATGCCCTAGTTTAGGTGCACATTTAGTTGAATGCGCATGTATCTTTTGCGTCTGCTTTAGTAACACTGTTCTGTGAGAAATAAGGTTCACAAAATGAAAACTCAGACACACCATAGTATCATAAATCATCAAAGAAGAAATATTGTGTTTATAAAGTAACATTGTTTTATGGCATCTAACTAGTTTTCATTAATTTTCTATGTGCTTTTAAAGAGTATAGTTTCTCAAAATCATCACATTTATTCCCTTCTATATCACGGTGTTAGGGGTCTGGTGCCCCCGCAATCTGGAAAATCCGTGTCAAAATTTTTTTTCAGGGTTTCAGGAAACTCCCTAGCTGCTGCTTGATTGGCAGATGCTGCCTCTCTCTTTACTTTTACATTATGTAGGATAAATCTTTTTTTTTTTTAATTTTCAAACCAGCCCTTGCTGGCCTGAAAATCCGTAGGGGTAGACCCTTCACCTTCATTTTCCTTTAGGGAATCATGTAAGGACTCAACCTTTTTTCATTTGATGCCAGATTCTACCGGAATGCCTTTTTTATAACAATCCTGCACCCAAAAGAATGTTGCACTTTCTATGCCAGAGAGATGCAGATCTCATGGCTTATGCAAATGCTTTGCAGTTGTTGGTATAGCTGCAGCAACAGTTTCGCGGATTTCCTTCTCTTTTTTTCTTGATATGCCTTAGGTTGGACTCATTGACTCTGTAATGGCCACCAACCGCAGCAGCTATTTTGCCTGAATGAAGCATATCTAACAATTCTACTTTTTCCTTCAAGTGGTAGCAGTTTCCAAACAACTAGGAACACTACATTTGGGAACTATAATTTTACTTCCTCAAAACTCCCCCCCCAAATTCCCATTTAATTTCTTATGTTGTTCGGCGATATATCTAAACAGCGATGAGGAAAAGTTGCCATGTGGAAGGGATAACTGTAGTTACTGGATTTTATATGTCCTTTAGAGCAAGCTTTTTTGTGCATCCATACTTTTTTTTTTTTTTTTTTTGCATAGTCTATCATTTTGCGATATGGATTTTTTTTTTTTTTTTGGCTGGTAAATGATTGCAATCAGTTTTTCTCAAATAAATACTTCCCTTTCCCCCTCCCCTTGTCAGCTAGTAACCACTAATCTACTTCTATCCCTGCAAATTTACTATTTTTCATCTCTTATAAGTGATATACAATATTTGTTCTTATGTACCTTACTTATTTCACTGAGTATAATGTTTTCAAGGTTCTTCCATGTTACAGCATGTCTCATAGCTTCATTTTTTCTTAAGGCCAAATAATACTCCATTGGGTGCATGTACCACATTTTGTTTATCCATTCATTTGTTGATGGATGCTTGAGATGTTTCCACCTTTCAGCTATTATGAATAATGCTGCTATAAACATTGGTGTACATGTATCTGTTTGAGACTGTTTTCACATTTTTTGCTGGGCCATATGATAATGCTATATTTAACTTTTTGGGAATCACCATATTGTTTTTCCACAAGTGGCTGCACCGTTTTACATTCCCACAGACAACAATGTCTCTGCATCTTCTTCAACACTTGTTATTTCTGTTCTGTTTTTCTTTTTTTTCAATAATAGTCATCCTTGTGGGTATGAAGTAATATCTCATGCTTTTGATTTGCATTTCCCTAATAGTTAATGATGCTCAGCATCCTTTCATGTGCTTATTGGACATTTGTATATTTTATTTGGAGAAATGTCTTTTCAAATCCTTCGCCCATTTTTTATTTGGGTCATTTGTCTTTTTGTTGTTACATTGTAAAAATTCTTTATATATTCTGGATATTAAGCCCTTATCCAAAATATGGTTAGCAACTATCTTCTCCCATCCTGTATGTTGTCTTTTCACTTTCCTGATAATTTCCTTTAATGCAAAAAATGAAATAAATTTGAAGTAGTCAAATTTATACGTTTCTTTTGTTGCTCAGGCCTTTGGTGTCACAGCTAAGACTCCATTGTCAAATCTCAGTTTGTGAAGATCTGCTCCTATGTTATCTTCTAAGAGTTTTATAGTTTTATCTCTTATATTTAGGTCCTTGCCCCATTTTGAGTTGATTCACTTTGAGTTCCCAATTTCAATTGTGCTGCAAAGCTACAGTAATCAAAACAGTGCAGATCTGACAGAAACCAGTAGACCAGTAGAACAGAATTGAAAGTCCAGAAATAGACACACATCTATGGCCAGTTGATTGTGTGTGTCTGTGTGTGTGTGTTTCTAACCTAGTTTACTTTCCTTCTTGTGGCATAAAAAAATAAACAAAACAGTCTTACTCGCAGCCTTCTTCACAGGGATGCCTGAGCAGATTTCCCAAGGCTGGCTTCCTGGCCAGATACGGGCATCACGACCTCTGTTTATCACACATTCCAACCCACCTCCCATCCTCCTTCTGTTGTAGTTTTATGACATCTGCTTCACAAACCTCACACATATACACAGCTGTCTATGCCCTTATCTTTCACATGCATGTTCTTTTTTACTGTACAAACACACACTGATGGAGAGAATCTCGTTTCCCACACTTCACCGTAGTGGCCAATGTTTTTTGACAAGGATGCTAAGTACATGCAATGGGGAAAGAATAGTCTCTTCAACAAATGGTGCTGAGAAAACTGGATATTCACATGCAAAAGAATGTAGTTAGATCCCTATCTCACGCCATATGCAATAACATTTTAGAAAGATTTTCAACCACAAGAGTTGGAAGGAAGTGATTTCTAATTAAATCTCAATTACTAGAATATTAACCCTAACATCACTCCTCCCCCTTACCCATCATTTGCACCCCTGTCCAATATACACAGTCCATTAGTTCTGATATTGGAATTTCTTTCCCTTTGGGGAAGTTGGTGGAGAGAAATAAATGACTGGTTCTGGAATATGAATTGCCAAATGGTATTTACTATGTACTGTGCTTCCTAGTTCTTAATACAAAGCCAATCAGGCAGAGGCACATATGCAGGCAGTAAAACACCCCAGTAATGTTAGGCATAAATCTTTGGCAGATTTTCTCTCTTGTGCCTTATTAAATTTTAAGCACACACCATCTGAAACTTTATTTTCTTTATTATCCCCAGGTTCCTCTAGAAAAATAGGCACTATGTTGAAATTATAAATGACATTCAGGATCTTACCTGTTGGTTGTCGAGATTCAGCAACGTGAGGCTGCATGTTGAGATGGTTAGTTTTATATTCATTCCCGAAAATTGAAGATTACTTTTGCCAAGCACTGTCGATAGAAACTTTACTGGAGGCTTTAAAAGTAACAAAACAACATTCTAAGTTGTGGACTTTATTACTAAATTAGTGTTAATGCTATCTAAATGTTTTTTTAAAAGGTCAAAACCATACATGTATCCTCTACTTTACGTAAAATCAAAAGAGATGGAATTATTTTTTTAATAAAAATTTTTTAAAAATTGCAATGCAGCAAGTCCTCTAATAAGTAGGGAAATTTGAGTCCTTAGAACTTTTCTCATGCATTCTCCCTCTCCCCATTTGGGAGAAGGGGTCTACTGTAAAAGGAACTCCTGTAAGAGTTTGGAACAGCTGAACTCTCAAGTACTTTTCAACATCATGAATCTAAGTTGATAATCAGCCAGTGAAGGCACTAATGAACACTGTCCAATTAAATAACTGCTTCCTTTAGTGAAACCATCCCTTGTTTCTCCCCCGCCTTCCCGTTGCCAGAGTTGAAAAAGACCTCCCTACCAGCCTAATCTCCATCCTCAGAGAAACACAATGCCTGAAATTCCACCCTCAGTCATTCTTTTAGGTTAAATCATTGTTTCCAGAAGGTCCCTGTTGTTAAAATGAACAAATATTACTAGGAAGGGGTTGGCCTATTCCAATTCACTCACTAACAAAGATGGCTTACTAGAATTTGCTAATGGAAATGTACAGGAGGCTCCTGAGGCAAGGGACATGTTTTGATAAAAGTTAAAAATCTGAACCAGGCATTTCTCAGGGAGAGGAGGTTTGGGGGATGGAGAAAGAATCATGAGAGTTAGGGTGCCCAAGAATTATAAAGGCATGGAGGTCATAAGTGGGGAAAGAGATGGCAATAGAAGGATGAGAGGTTGTGCTGATCAAGGTTCTCAGGCAGAAGTGCCACTTGCCAGCTGTATAATCTTGAATAAATAATTTAAGCTTTCTAAGCCTCAAATTCTTTTTCAGTTAAACATGAATAAAAAAAGTAGCCATCTCATAGGGGGCTGTCATGGAGATTAAATTAGATAATGAATGGAAAGCACACTTAGCACTGTACTTGGCTGGATAAATGAAAGTTGCTGCTACCGTTGTTGTTGTTGTTGTTATTTTGGACCTTTCCAACACTAAGATTCTAAGCTCTAAGAAATAATTTCAGATATTTAAATACTGTGATTTTTAGATTATGTCCTGAAATCCTGTGCTGGAAAGCAGACATGTTGAGGATGGAAAGTGGGTGGAAAGTGGGTGATTCCTCAACATATGAATGAATACTTTGAGGTCTCCATGGGGGTGAGAGGAGAAGAGAAGAGAAAGGGGAGGCCAAGGATGGGCTACTTCACAACTTTGACTAAAAGGTGCAGTCAGGACAGACAGGTGATTATCTACTTTTTATAAATGAGAAAACTCTTAAGATCTAGAGATGTTAATGACTCTACTTTGTTACCAACATAGAAGCCTGACTGTTCTGACTCCATATCATTTAGTCTCTCGGGGAGCCCCCAGTTCTTTTAGTAACTCATTAGCTTTCAGACTTCAAAGCCATGGGATATCACATAAGTGGCTAAATCCTGAGCTCTCCAAACTGTCTATGTTGAAATAGCCCGCAGACCTAATGGAATCAAAAGAAGATCCAGACCACATTCAGCTGACCTTAAATAGTTTTTGGCTCCCTCACCCAGGGGGAGATGCTAGGCCAGAGTGGCAGATAACATCATGGTTTAAGTGTTGAGTCCTTGAGCCAGTCTGCTTGGGCTTGACCCTGGCTCCTCCATATTGACTGTGTGACCTTGGGCAGGTTACGTAACCCCTCTGGGGCCCCAGTTTCCTCAACTGTAAAATGGAGCTAAACAATAGGATCTGCTGTCAAGGTATTTTGTGATGATTAAAAGAGTATAAAAAATGTAAAGTGCTTGGGAGTGTGCCTGGTGTGTAGTAAGTACTCAGTAAATGCTAGCCATCAAAAGGAAATTAACTCAAAATTTTCTTTTTCCTTTGTGAGTGTGCTTTATGGAGAGATAATAACCTGGTTTGTTTTGTTGTGTTGTGGGGATGGACTCCCTACTCCTACTATGAGAAAGGCTTAAATGAGTGGGCCTGTTTGTTGGGATCATCTAGCTGAAGCATCCTGTTCTCAGAAGTTATGAGAAGCAGGAGGAGGCTAGAGACTGCTGCTTCGGGGCCATGGGCACTGTCAAACAAACTAGTAATAGAGAGTTCTTACTAGAATTTAAGGGCCTTTTGTCAGAGTTTTCCCATATCTTGTGGCTCATCTGAGTCACTCTGGGTGACACCGGGGTCAGTGCTATGCAAAATGATGAAAAATAACAACAACAACAAAAAGAGACAGGGCGGTATAGAAATAGAGCACTAAGCTGGGAATCTGAAGACCTGGCTTCTAGAACTGGTCTGACCTTAACTGTCTTAGTGACTCAAGGAAAATCCCTTCTCTTCTCTGAGCATTGGTTTGGTAGTTGGCAAAAGAGAGGGTTGAACTGGGCCTCTGAAAATCCCTTCCCTCTTACACAGTCTATAATTCTATGACAAATTTAGTTGTCTGTAGAGCCTTTGTACTTTTGTACTTTTTGTACCTCCCCTTTGTACTTTTAAAAGAAACGAAACATTCTGGGGTTAATAGCTTAATAGCAATACTACTAGCTACCATCATTGTTGAATGCCTAATATATGCCAGGCACTGTGTTAGGTACTTTTTAGACATCATTTCACTTAATTCTTACACAACCTAAAAAGTAAGTGCTATTTTCCCCCATTTTACAGATCAGGAAACCAAGGACTCAAGAGGTTAACTGATTTGCCCAAGATCACACGTAAGTAGGTAGCAGAGGCAGGATTTAAATCTAAGTCAGTCTAACATCTTTCAGCATGGAAAGCTCCTTCCACCCATCTATGCTCCAATGTGAAAATACAGAGTTAAAAAAGTCTAAAATGTTATAATGCAGAATACATACATCATAAAATATTGAAACTGGAAAGGACCAAACTGGTCACCTGATTCAACTCTCTAACTTTACAAGAACAAAACAGAGTCCTAGAGAGATGAGATAATATGCTCGAAGGTAAATAAAGACCTATGCCTCAAATCCAATGTGTTCTGACTTGAAAGCTCAGATGCTTCCTCCACTCTGTCACTCTAGGCATCACCATTTCAGACAGTATCTGGGGAGGGTCAGAGAAACTTGAGGGACAAGATCAACTTTGAGGGCAGCTCTGATATCCTGCCACCTAATAAAGGTCAGCCTGGGCCTGAGTCATATGGTGGAATTAACTAACAACTTTTGATGTTATCTTTCCCATAGTGAGCAAAACAATAAAATCACTGAATATTTACCTTTCGCTTTTTAACGGCTCCGTTTGCTCCAGGGACAGCTTCACACAGGCGACTTATTGCTTCCCTACAGAAGAGAAACCATATAAAGACTTAGCATACTACCTAGCACACAATAAATGCTCAATGAACGTTAGAAATCATCATGACCGAAATGTACATACGTATAGCGGTGAGTCTGAGATAACCGACCCTTAAGGAGAAAATGCTGTTCTTAATCCTGTTGCAGTTCAAACCCAGGAAAACCTGCTGTGGTAGACTGAATCATGTCTCTCACAAAGACTTTTTCAAGTCCTTAACCCCTAGTACTGTCTGTATGAACTCATTCGTAAATAGGATCTTCAAAGATCCTAATTGGATGAGGCCAAATTGAACCAGGGTGGGCCTTAATCCAATATGACAGAAGTCCTTGTAAGCAAAGGAAGTTTGGACATGGGAACGGAGGCCACAGGAGGAAACAGGAGACAACTTGCTATGGGATGGAGGCAGAGACTGATTGCCAGCAAGCCACCAGACTCTGGGGAAGGCATAACCTGTCGATACCTTGATTTTGAACTTCTAGCATCCAAACTGTTAGCTAATAAATTCCTGTTATTTAAGCCAACCAGTGTGTGGTATTTGCCGTAGCAGCCCTGGCAAACCAAGATACCTAGAAACATATTAATACCGAAACATTGTTCTGTAATAAGGAGTACTGTAACTTATTTAAATTACTTTATTAATTTATTTTTATCCTTGGCTTTTCAGTTGTGGTCTTTATTTTCTGTGGTTATTTTTTATCCAAAAGGAGCACATCTTCATTTTCTGGAAAAATTTCACAGTTTTACTTTTAGCCAAACCTTCTTTCGTGTCATGAATAAAACGTTCTTAGAATCTCAGCACCAAAGCCATTAAATACAATAGAACCCGATACTAGAGGAAGTTTAAAAGGATCAGGAGAGCAATGAACTTCAAGGTGGTCTCAAATGGAGCCTTATTGACTCAGGTACTGCGAGAAGCCATTGAGCTTTCATGTAATTTCACAGAAGAAAATAAAATCAATAACAAATTTCCTCCGTTGCTTATTTTTCTGCCCTTACTATATATGGTACTTCCTGAGAGAAAAGCACCACTAAAATAAGTAGTTGCTCCTTAATGGAAGTGGTAAACATTCTGGCGCCCTGCTCTCCAGAAATGCAGTTATAACTAAGAGCTTTTGTCTCTGGGATCCTGAGCATTCATAACCTCCCAAGCTTTCGCTCTGAGTAATCTGAAACTTAGGCTTATGGCTTTCAACACACGTATTAAACTTTTCACAAGACAAGTGGAAATATCTGAACTCCTTCCTGGATCCTCCTGAGATCACTGTTTAAATTCATAAACTGTATTAATACACACACACGCACATGCACCCACACAAAACACTGTGTTTCAGTTTTTATATATCTTATATTTCTTATAAATATTTTCTGAGACGTTTTTGATTCCTGAAGAAGAGGGGGGAGGTCAGACAGAGGAATGCAGACACAATTTTAAAAACTACAGTGTGATATTTGGAGTGCAGAGCAATGCTTTTCTAGCAGACACTTTGGGAAGATAAGTAGGAGGCTCCTCCAAGATTCTGGGCTTCATTTTGGACTTACGTGTTTTAGTTCAGATCCCCCTTTTTTTCTGGGTAAATAAAATTCTTCTCCAAGGTATTATCTTGTCTGATTTTTGCATAATTACTTGCACCAATGGATAGAATGATTCTTTTGTTTTGAATATTCTCTCAGGATTTTATATTTACTGTTTCTCTGCCTAATCATTGCCTCTCTGGAGTCAAAGAGAAGGATAACAGGATTGGGCTCTTTTGTTTGGTTGGTTGATTGATGTTTTGAGTCATCTGAATGATCATTCAATAATTGATGGGACTCAGGATTGATCCAATTTGGCTTCTGGGACCTCCAAAATAACTAGTCCAGATGCCCCAACATCTAGTCTGTATTGAATAAAGAGATACTGTAAGAAAGGGCAGATCCTTTACTCCATGAGAGCTGACTGGAACACTTTGGTTTAAAAAGCTTGAGTTAAATGGTTTGAAATAAAAGTAGAAACAAATGTGGGCACTGATGCTGCCAAGTACAATAAGAAAAATAATTATTGTTATTAGAAGAAGTTGTTACTTTTATATAGCACCTTGTTGTTTTACAAGTGCTTTCCCAGGCATTATTTTCTTGATTCTCACACCAACTGTCAATATCATCCAACAAAAGGTAAAGACGTGAGTTTGAATTAAAGGGAATGCTTTATAGCATGAGCACCTTCCAAAGGAGGGTTGGGAAGGATGAACCTTCTTGGAAATTGGAGATTGGAAGTTCAGACAGAGGTAAGAGCGTGTGCAAAGATACTTAAAACATAAAGTATCATGATACCAAGGGAACTACAGGGTACTTGGATACTGTTGGAGCATAAAGTATGAATGAGAGCTAAGAGAAGGGATTAGAGTTGGAAAACTTTTTCTGTAAGGTGCCAATTAGTAAGTGTAATTAGTAAATGTTTTAGACTTTGCTTTGTTGCAAGTACTCAACTCTGCCGTTGTAGCATGAAAGCAGCCAAAGACGATATGTAAACAAATGGGCATGGCTATATTCCAGTAAAGCTTTATTATTTACAAAAATAGGCAGCTGGCCAGATTCAGTCCATTGGTCATAATTTGCCAACCCCTGGAATAGGTAATTCACACAAAAGGAGACAGAAATAGTTCAGTTTTAGAAAATGGGAAAATAGTCACATTCATGATCATTTTTAAATTGAAAACTAAAATAACTACAAGATACTCACTTCATTCTCATTAAATTAGCAAAAAAAAAAAAAAAAAAAAAGGCAAACACAAAATCCAGTGTTGAGAAAGAGGGAAAAATTCAGCTTAGGGTCTTTGTATCCATTGCTAAGAGCTGATTTGTATTAAGTCCTTTTAAAGAGTAATTTGGTAAAAGATGACCAATGCCATAAAATTTATCAGAGCTTTTGACAAGGGAGGAGGACTTGTATCAAAATAGCATACAATGCAGAATGAAATAAGCAAGACACAAAAGGAGACATATTGTGTGTAACCACTAATGTGAGCTCTGTGACAAATGTAAAAGAAGTGTCTTATATTGTAGAATATAGGGGACCTAGAGATAGCAGCTACAGAAGGGGGAACAATAACCTAATCAGAACAGACAAGATATTGAGGGTAATCATATGGGAACGCTCAGGTGTGACTATGGTTTGTTATTTTTCTTTTGGTATGGTAGGAGTATATTGGAAGGAATGAAGTTATCTCAGGATGTTTGTTTTTCCCATTGCTTTGCTTTATTTTGTTTGGAAATGTTTTTTATTTGATAAAGTAATTTTAAAATAAGAAAATAAAAATATACATAGAAAAGAAATGTTTTAGAGTCAAAAACCTAAAACAACCGAAAACTTAATTGTGACATAGAGACCCTGTTAAGATAAATACTGCCACTTAGAATGCTAATGATGATGACTACAAAAATAAGGGGAAAAACTGTATAAATTAGTGGGGAGAAAAGTAGAACTTGGAATTGTATATACACATTGGTAGCAGGTACATAAAATTCTGTATAAACAGTGACGTAGAAAAAGCTTATAAACAGTGACTTGGTTTTAGATGTTTTTTATGGTTTGCTATGTCCTGTTTCTGGTTCTACTGATGTTTAGATGTTATCTTTTACTTTCATGTACAGTTCCTTGGATACACAATCTTTTAAAATATTCAAAACAATGCAAAGTAAGTTCCCTCAGCAGGATATTTGCTCACGTGAGGCACAGGTGCTGTGGAAATTGAGGGCATGTCAATGACGCCCCAGTGGAGAGATGACGTGGCTCTTCTCTCTCTTGCCAACACCCACCGAGAATGGGCCACTGTTCATGTTACAGATAATAACAGATGTTCTGAATTTCTCTCCCTGGCCCCATCCCAGGTTAGCTTTTAACTCCTCCATCTTTGTAGTCACGATATCCAGATTTGCTTTTTCAGTTTATTTGGTAGACTTGCCTACTTCCATTCCCAAAAGTTTCATAAAGAAAAAAAAAAAATGCTTGACCAGGTTTAGCAATGCTTTCGCATTAGAAATCCCTGTGTTTAGAAGTCAGGCCATGATATACCATCTGCAGTGGGGAGCCTGCATTTTGGTGAAGGAGCAGCACCTATTCATTGAGCAGGCCCAGCAGTACACACCTTATGCACATCATCTCATTTAGTCTTCACGATATCATTTCAAAGTAGGTATTTTACCCCCCCCCCATTTTACAAAGAAGAAAACCTAAGTTCAATGAATTTAAATAACTGCCTCCAAATAATGCAACTGATTGTGGGAGAGACAGAAAGCAAATCCAGGCCCAACTTAAAAATCAACACTCACCCGGGGTGGGACTCGCCAGGGAGGATCATATTCCGAGCTGGAGGAAATGGGGGGCATCTTATGCTCTAGGGTCTAGGGGGAGTAGTATGTTGGCCATCATTCCTTTGCTTCCACCCCCAACAGAGCAAGGGCTATTTTTTTTTTTTTTTTTTTTTTTTTGGCAAATCCTTATATTAATGTGGCTTGGGTAAACTGCTGAGAGAATAAGGCAAAGTGGCAGGGGTCAATTCTGGAAAATGCTTATGCATTGTTCCTAGCCCTTCCCCAACCCTTTGCTTTCTGTACCTTGGCACTTATCTTCTGATGGAAGAGAAGAGCATGGCAAGGACGTGTGCGTGAGCAAGGACACGTGTGTGTGCGCTCACACACACACACACAGAACTTTAAAGTCAGTCAAGGTGCCTGAGGCTTCACAGATTCTGAAAATCTCTGCTATACAGCTCTGCTCAAAAGAAAAAAGGGGAAAACTTGACTTATGGACTTGCTTTTTAAAAGCAGTTATTAGTATTTTGGATTTGAGACTCTAAAGAGAGCCATGGGACCACACCCCAATAAAAAGCCTCTATATATGAACTTTTCTGTTCTATTTTAGAGAGTCCATAAGTCCCAAGAAAACCATCTTTGAACCTCCTGGGAACCCAGAGATACTGAGTTAGGAACCACTGCTTTAAAATAACCACTTAAATTCTGCTTTCTTGGCTGGTATCAGCGTAAATAAATCTCCTGAAATCCCAACCAGGGGAGACAGATAGATGCAAGCATTGTGTTGCCTTTTTTCACAAAGATTTTTTCTTTCCCCCAGATGGGGACCAAGAGATTAACTGTAACATTTTCAAGAACAAATAGTACTTTCAATGCTTTTCTGGAGTTTCAGCCACACCCTCTGGCCTAAAGCGTTGACTTTACAAATGCTGAGGAAAAACAAAACCAAGCAGAGAGCCCAAGGTAGAGATTCCCACAGGATCTAGGGCGTCCCGGTCAGTCCAGTGGCCCAAGCAGCCTGCATTTCTGCTTACCCAGGAGCTGGCTTGCCATGGGACATTCTCCAGCTACCAAATATTTGTCAAAAGTTCTCTCTTAGAGGGGCAGGATTTTTAGAGTTTAGATGGCCAAAGAAAAGATCTCCATCCTGAGAGCCTGTACTAGAAAGAGCTAGAAACGCCCTACAGCACCAACAGTGGACACTTTGTTTATTGTTTTGCCACATGAGAGGGAAGGGGAGAAGTGGGCTGATGTAAGAGAAAGAGAATGCAGTTGAAGATTTGCTGTTAAGCATATAAAACCCTGCCTACGCCAAAAAACCAAAAAAAAAAAAAAAGATGTTTTGTCTGTCTTAATAGACAAAAAGCCCTTCTTCATCAGCCCTTAGCCACTACAGTACTTAGGTTATAATTTTTCTATGTCTTTAACCCTTAAGCAGTTAAGCTCGTCTGGAAGAAATGTTGCCTAGCCTCCCTCCCCACCAGCCCTCCCGTATTTTTAAATTTTGGAAGGCTGTATCACCATCCAAGAGAAAGTGGAGCATCTATCGGGGAGAGAGGCTGTGAGACAGACTTTTGCTAGTGAATGTCAAAAAAACGCAGTTCTTCAGTAAATAGGAAAGCTAAAAAATGTGTTAACAAGAGACCAGGGAAATGGCCCAGTGGAAAGATTAAAGGAACTCTCCCCACCTCCCAACACACACACACACACCTCTCTCTCTCTCTCTCTCTCTCTCTCTCTCTCTCTCTCTCTCTCTCTCTCTCTCTCACACACACACACACACACACACACACACACACACTGAAGGAGTCCAGGCAAATAGAAATGAGAATAAATTTTAATCACACACTACAACTCAAAAATAGTCTGACTAAACAAATTCATCCCATTTCCCAAGGGACTTTTCCTTACTTTCTACTACCAACGTGAATCTTTAAAGAAATCAGTTAACGATGTCTGAGGGACATATTGTCACCTGAATGTCTCAAATTGCCTTTTTATTGATGAATGAAGAGACTTGTGTTGGGGACGATTATGGTAGCATATATAATACTCACCTTCAGCGATACCGGTAACATGCAACATGGCTGCCAGGGCTGATGCAAGAACAGCCTAAGCTATAGTTAGCCTTCTTCAAGGAAGTAACAGTAGTTCCCGCCTAAGCAGTAGCTAGTTCGCGCCAAAAGCTAACCTTACATCTGCCTCTCACCCTAGCAACAGCAATCACCAATCCTAGACCGCGACCCGTTTTTACTAGCCACTCCCTCTACCTTAGAGCATATATACCCTGCCTTTTCAATAAAGTTTTGCAGCTTGATCAGAAACCTGTCTTGCTGTCATTCCTCGTGTCTCTTGTCCCATACCATTCCTCCCTTACAGGTATCAGAGCCTCCGTTGATTGTCCCGCGGGCCGGGACAGACTTGTAATTCCGACTCCACTTACTATGGTGTTGTCATTCTGGTTGCTCTAGGAAAGAGTACCATCTTTTTCAGAATCTGCTCACATCAAGGCTCAGTGATCAATGTGTGCAATTTTGTTCAGCTTGGTGAAATTAAAGACATCTAAGAATTTGTGCAGGCCCTCAGACAGGACAATTTAGAACATGATCCTGCTCCGTGCCGATAAGCAAACAATGAATGCAGTCAAAGCCCACAGACCAGGTGAAAAGGGAAAGCTTCAAACTCCTTTTGTGCTCTCATCAAGGGGCATCACCCACGTACTCTAGGAGGGTAGATTCAACACATAAAATAGATCCTTTCATTTTAGAAAGAGGCACTTCAGGTCCAGGATGGTTAAAAAAAAACCTTTCAATGCTGCCCACAGCATTTATCGTCAACCTGAATTACATTTAAAACCTGCTTCTGGATACATTTGCAATTCTACCCCTCTCAGCAATCCTAGGACATGGGTTATTCTTGTATTCCGCCATCCTGTGGTTTGGCTCAGAGGTAAATGTGGAGCCTGCGATTGCACTGGAATGAGGTTTGAGACCATCCTGTCCCCAGTATCACACCTCCCTTATGAGTCTTCCCTCATGAATGGAAATGAAGTGCTAATTTTCTCTCATCCCCACAATTGCTTCCTGAAATAGAATCACACATTTAAAAATGCAAACACCTATAACCACAGACTGATGGTGTATCACCTTATGCCTTAAGAAAATGACAATGAAGTCATGGGGGTTAACTTCATACAAAAGATACTGGAATTTATAAATGCAAGGGACTGTTGTCCTTTACCTTGGGATCATCTGGACTTTTCTAAAGCAATTCTGTATTAGAGAAAATATTTTAAATGTCATGTAGACAAGCCTTTTGGAGTCAGAGCCAAGTGATGTGTGCTATGCAGTGTGGTCACTTACAAGAGTCACAGTTCATTTTTGTTAAACCAAAGCAGATCCAGCTTAATCACTAACTTAATAACCCAAATTTCAATTCAAATGATGTTTTTCTACTTCCAAAAATTGGGTCTATCTTCAAAGGAGGAAAAGAGTTGGCATTATTTAAAATATTTGAAACTGTTTGCTATAGAGGTGTCTATAATATTGAGCAATTGATGGAATGAGTATATGACTTGCACTACCATTTTTTTTTTAAATATCTCTGGTTATTTTAAAGGTAATTTGGCATATATACTATAGATTTTATCTGAGAAGACCATACTTTGTTATACATGTGCCTCTCTGGAAAAAAATAACTGACCTAGCCAGCTGTGTCCACCGTGATGCTAAATGTAGGACAACTATAGCTGGCACATCTTCGAAGAATTCACTGGCAAGCCGTTTCAGTAAGTGGTGATCAAACTTTAAAGCTCTTAAGAGCCAGCTGGGAAGCTGGTTAAAATGCAGATTCCTAGGACTGTTCCTAGAGAATTTGATTCTACAGGTCTGAGGTATGGCCCAGGAATCTGCAATTTAACAAGCCTCCTCTGAGACAGATCAGTTCCTGGACTGCACAGCTGATTAAAACTTCTACTCAGACACACTGCACGGGGTGCCTGGCTCTGTTCTTCTGTAGCTTTGACCAGATGGTTGCTTTACTGAACACTAAGGAATTAGGTCACCTGCTCCTAGTGGCTAGGGTAGTGAAGGCCATACCACCTGTACATTTGATCTTGTTCCATTTGGGGAAAAGTTTGTTTTCAATTTAGTCACTCTATGTGCAGGGAAACATATTTGGTACAATTCTGTCCTGCCTCTGTTCCCTTCATCCCTTCCTCCTCATGGAGCAGAGCTTTAACCAGAGGTCATCTGGAGGGTTTTATTCACTTCATGGTCTGCACACATAGATGGTGAGGAGTGACCTGCATTCTACCTTCCATCTGACAGCCTGGATGCAGAGAGGCTCATAGTCCATCTGCTCCTCAAAATGCATTCAGGCTCTAGGCAGTGGTTCTCAACCTTGGCCGCATGGTGGAGAAACACCTGGGAGCTTTAGCAAATACTGACTATTGAGTCTCGTCTCCAGAGATTCTGATTTCATTGGTACAAAGTGGGGCCTGGGCATTTGGATTTTTAAAAGCTCCCCTAGTTGTTCCAACGCAGTTAAGGTTGAAAATCACTCTATAGTAAGAGTCAGTGAACTTTTTCTGTAAGGGGCCAGATAGTATTTTAGGCTTGGTGAGTGATACTGTCTCTATTGCCACTACTCAACTCTGCTGTGGTAGCTCAGTTAAGTAAACAAATAGGTGGCAACTATGTTCTAATAGCTCTTTACTTATAGACACTGAAATGTGAATTCCATATAATGTTAACATGTTGCAAAATGTTCTCCTTTTGATTTTTTCCCCCAACCATTAAAAAACATTAAAACCATTGTTGGCTCTCAGGCCATACAAAATCAGGTGACAGGCTGGATTTGACCCCCAAACCATGGTTTGCTGACCACCCTGTTTAAGAGCAAATCAGAAATGAATGTAAGAGTTTTGGGGTTATGATCGGCTATTAGCTTACACATGGCACTAAACCTCTTAATCTTTAAAGACAAAGATTATGTACACATATTGAGGACTTGGTCTTGTTCAGTTTATTGGTAATGAAGTTGTGTTTTACGAGAAATGGGTTTTTACTATGTAAATATAAAGATTATGGAATACCTTATACAAACCATTAATTATCATTTCCAATCCTTTCATTTGTTGCTCCTACCAAGGCTCAGTGGAGGGAGAGAAAGGGGAGGTGCAATTCTGTTTTGTTGTTGTTGTTATTTTACTATCAACTAACTTTCAGTAAGTGATACTATATGCATGATACAGTGCAAAATGTTTTGGTTGATACAGAAATAATTATAATATTATTTCTTGATTGCTCAGGGGAAAAGGTGAAAAAATTACAGTAAATATCAAAAGCAAAAAAAAATTGGCAGCTTTAATTTATCTGTAACTTCCCCACCCAGGAGCACAGAAAATGAAGAAGGCCTGGTTGAGTGGGCTATGCAATTGGACAGCCAGAGTTCAAAATTTAGCTCTGTCTTTTATAAGCTGTGTGACCTTGAGCATGTTTTTAACACTCTCTTTGCCTCAGTTCCTTACATTTATAGAACAAGAATAGTAACAGTGCCTTGAACAGTGCTTTGGTATGTGCTAGCGATTACTATGGCTGTCTCCATCATGACCTGGGTCCAACCTGCTTTTTACAATACCTAGTACCCAGCAAAGTGCTCTGTGTCATAACCAGGATGCTGTAGGTAATATGCCATATAATGAGTCAAATTATGTCCATCATTCAAATAGTACTGGATAGTTTAGGAATCTATAAGGGCAGATGCATGTCTGATTTTCTTTGGATACTCCATGATGCCCATGAGGCTACCATGGACTTATTGTGCATTCAATAAACTAATGTTTAGGCATCTCTATGGCATTGAAACAAAGTATGATTTTTGTCCCCCTACCCAATCCAAACGCCCCTTTAGGACTGAGACACTCACTTCCCCAGCTGCTGTAAGTGTTGATCACTAATGCCTTAGAGCTGAATTCCTTCCCCAGAAACTGTCCTCTCCTGAAGGGAGTCGCTTGCCCACTAATACACTCAGTCCCTAGGGACAGAGGGAGTCCAGTGACCGGTAATGTGGGGTTCAGAGGCAGCCCCCTGGCTTCAGTTCTGGAGAACTATGAAGGACCTTTCCAGAACTGCCAATGCAATCTGCTAAGGTCTTTGTTATGCCTGCATCACAGTTCAGCCTCTCCCTCTGCTCACTCTTGTTGCCCTCACTCCCTCACGTGCTAATCTTGAGAACCCTCCCAATAAAACTCCTGCACTCAACCTCCATGTCAGAATCTGCCTCTAGACCCAGCCCCAGACCTGATAATGAGCTGCTGCCAGAGTAATGACAACTTATATTTGCATATTCACTTAACTAGATTGTCTTTCCTCTTTAAGAATCTGTGTTGACATAGATGACAGCGAAAAATATCATTTTCAGAGAATTTCTCCTAAGTGGCTCAGATGATCTGCGTCAAAAGCACCCACCCTTTTATTGTTCAAACACACTTGAAAATAAACATTTTCCTAGAGTGAGTGCAGCTCTTTCAAGCTACAATTCAATTATGTTTAATTAAAAGAACCAGAGCTGTACACTTATTATATTAGGTATTTCTCAGTTTTCCTAAGGAGAATACTCACAGATGATGAAATGAATCTGCCTTACAGGTGGAGAGATGCACCAATCATCCTGCATTTCTTTGGGCCACCAAGCTCACTTTTTATCAAAGAGAGATTCTCAGGCTGAGGTTAGTTTTTAATGAATTAATTAAATGCCTCCTATCTACCTCATCGTTCCCAGAGGGAACTGCATCATTAATTTTTCTGGCTATTTAATATTTAGCAGAATTTTAAAACAAACAGCTGCTCTAGTATTCCCAGGCTTTCCTCTTTTCTGTTCCGAACACATACACACACACACACACACACACACACACACAGGTACATTTTGTGATTTCCTGGGGAATCACCTGCTCAAAAACAAGGTATTCCCATATGATCCATGTTCCAACTAGGCCCTCATTTTGAAATTGCTGGACAGGCTTCCCTTATACCTGGGATTCTCCAAGTGGGGTCTTGGACCAGCAGCATCAGCATCACCTGAGAATATTTTAGACACCCAAATTCTTGAATCAAAAACAGTCTGTATTTTAACAAGCCCTTTGGGTAGGTCTATTGCATGCTAAAGTTTGAGAACCACTACCTCACACAATCTTTTTTTTTTTTTTTTTTTCCTTAGTGGAGATCAGAAAAGGACATTAAAAATATTCTCACCTGCAGATTCATGAGCATCTTCATGAAGGCCTTTTCAGAGAGAGCCCACAAATGGGGATCTGGCCAACTGAACACAGACCAAATTCTATCCTGCAGAACGAACATTTTCTTATTCTGTTACTTCTGGCTTTCAGCATTTTTCTAAGATTTGTTCCTTAAAATTTTCTTACCAGGGACCTCTTATTGAGACTTAGTGCATAGCAGTCAGGTACAACTGGCTTCCAGTTCCACCATTTATTAATTTACTAGGTGACCTTTTTAAGTTCCTTGATTTCTCTAAGTCACAGTTTTCTTATGAGTAAAATAGGATTATTATAATATCTATGTCATAAATGTTAACTTTTGTGACATGATGATGCTGATGATAATAGCTATTTAATAATAATAAACTGCTCTATAGACTGCTTGTTAATAGTAGTTGTTGAAAACCATGTTTAATTCTCTCAACTAGAAAGAGATTCACTTAGTTTCATGTAGATTGAGAAATTCTGCTGTTCACCTGAATCAACTCCTTGGATCCCAAGGCTGTATGAACCCAACTAAGCATCTTTGGTTAATTTATAATTTATTCCTTTGTTCAACAATATATATGGATGGACCCCATGTGCCAGACACTCTCTCATAAAGAAATTGTCTAAAAGCTCCTCCTTCTGGAATTTAGTCTGGATCAGGATGCCAGACCCCTTCTTTGTGGGTAATTTACATTTTATTGCTTCTCTCTGACTACCAGTAGTAACCACGGAGCCTTCAAGACCTCCAGGGTCATCTCAAGATCTATGGTGTTGGCCTGAGAAGCCCTGAAATCTCTATACATTGATCCAACTATGCCCTATGCTCTGTGGCTCTAAAACCTGCCAGCTCCATGGAATAGGCTTCAAAGGAAAACCTTAAAGCCCAAAGGTGATAGACATGGAGACCTTCTGATTGCTCTACTGAACTTTAAGAGATCCAATCCCTTCCAGGCCAGATACACTCTGGGACCTTCAGGAGGCCCCCATGCAAATGCAGCATTGGTGCTTTCAGGAACAATGGATCAGAAGATCCATTGTACTTGCTTTGTAAAATGATTCAGAGTAGGGGCTGGCCACTGTTTTTATCACAATCAAAATGAGAACTCCAGTCTCTTCCTCCTGGAGAACATTTGTACAAAGTCTAATTGAGAATGCTTGGGAGACTATAAGCATCCAGTACCAACTTCTAAAGGAAACCAAATAGGTGGCACAGAAGGGAGTTACTAGAACACACTCTTATCTGGCTCTGAGTGGTAAGGAAGGCCCAGAAAGAAATCACTGAAGAAATCTATTCCATTCAGCAATCAAAGTTAAAAATACTGGAGTTCCCTCACATGCATATGCTCTATCACTCATGCTTTTTAAGTTCTAAATTAAATTTTCTTTCCTGTAAACACTCAAGGCCATCGACTACCATGCATACTTAGACATGGACAGACGTCTAACATTCTTGCTTAGGTCAGTGAATGTGTGTATATCACCTGTTTGAGGGTGTGTGTTTGTGTGTGTGTGTGATAATATCTGCACATCTGTAAGTGTCTATAGATTCATATGGATAAATGAGGAGGTCTTGCTTTAGCTACAATATAATTTTAGAAACCACTTCTTAAAGCGGATCATATTTTCCATGGAAAAGGGGCTATAATTGGGAGTTTCATTCCTGACCTCCTGGGCAAAGAAAATATAGATACTGTGGACAGCCCATCATGGAAGAAAAAATATGACCATTTTACAGACCTCTATAAATATCTAAAACACTAAAACAATGTCCTAAGCCCTACAAAAGGGGCATAAATAAACTGTATACAGTACCTACACATAGAGTCTTAAAGTATCTTGAAACGTTTAACCAGGACAAAAAAAAAATACTGCTCAATACAAATATGTTCTAAAATTAATACACTAGCAAAAATAGCATTAAACATTTTATTAATAACCTTGCAAACCTTCTTAGAGTTTCATGAACATTTGGGGGCTAATTTAAATAATCCCCATCATTCTTTCAAAAAAAAAAAGCATCCAAGAAAATTTCATCTAGTGTCTTCTTTTCCCTTTGTAATGGAAATCTATTTCTTTATTGCCTCTACCACCTCCACTCTGTAAACGTCCTTCTCTTTCTTCCCTTCTTCTCTTCCTCTTCCTCCCACCACTCCCCTTCCTAATACACAATTAACCTGGGAACTACCATATTACAACAGTGAGACTCTGCTCTGGCCAAAGATGATTGCTCCAGATTTGGGTCCCAATCCCAGTCTTTTCTGAGAATTGGACATTTGGTACCGAGAGAACCAGAGATAGGGGAGTCTCTGCTCTCCTGCTGCTGAGGCCTGCGGGGACGCCCTTACCCCTGTCCTGTTGACTTGATTGTTCATTCCTCCTCCAGTTCCACGAGGTGCCCCAATAACCTATATGCTAAAGCCTGGCAGAGTCAGTCTGTTACTTAACGCCAAATGAACTCTTAATAAAGACACCGCTGGCTAGTATGCACTTAAAATTACTTCTCTCACTTTAAAGCTCAGGTAGAAACAATTACTGCTCATACTTAATGACCTAGAAAATGTGCACAATAAATGACAAAAAGCACATGACAAATTACTATGAACCATATAATCCCAGTTTAGTTGTTAAACATAGGAGCAGGAAAACCAAACTGTTACTATTGGTTTTCTCCAGTGATTTGTCCATTTTTCCTTTTATTTTACCCTACTTTCCAGTTTCCACAAGACAGATATACTTTTTTATAATCAGAAAATAATAGTGATAACATTTTAAGAATTTTGAGAATATAGATGTTGCACAGAGGACTACTGTTCACGATGACAATCGTCATGGCAATGGTTTTGTCTCACTGATAAATGATTTTTAACGAAGACTCAGGCCTCACTTTATTCCCAATTATTTCCCACCATCGAGGTCTATTTGAGGCTACAAGAATAGATTCTTTGTTTCAAACAACAGCAATGTCACTAGAAGACATTAAGTGCTATAAGAAAAGGATTTGGAATGAGAATACCTGGGTTTAAGCCCCAGTAAACAGCTGTCACTTCTCTGAGCCTCAACTTTCCTTGCTCTAAAATGGGGAATTATAGCACCCCCTGTTTCAGGGTGATTGTGCATTCAAAAGAGAACATGGATGCAAAAGCTCTGTGCGGTGCTAAACAAACATCAGCTAATGTTAGCCACTCTTTCTCCTCTTTTCCAGTTGCAGCCCACTCTGCTGAGGGGCTTTTGTTTGTTCTGCCCTCCCAAGATAGCAAAAGAGGCCATCATGTACTTCTTCCCAAATTGCTCCAAGACCTGCCAAAAACTCAAGCCCTGAAACCTCACTTACCCTTTTCTAATTGGCTTTGTGCCCTTTCCTACAAAATAAAATTAACTTATGCAACATTTAATACTGCAAAAATGAAACTCATCGAATAACTTTACTTCTTCATCTTACACCTGTTCATTCAAACAAATATTAACAGTGCACCTACTAGGTGAAAGGTATTGTGCTAATAATGGCACTGAGCAAAATGATGCAGTTGTCATTAATACCCCTCTCTCTGTATTTGACTCTGTTATGCTATTAGAAACCTTTCTAAATGACTGGAAATGTTTTTTTTTGTTTTGTTTTGCTTTGTTTTGTTTACATGATCTTTAATGATTTTTAAAGGAAATTTAATTGGCGATTTAACCCCAAATAGGGTTAACCTCAAATAGGTTGTGTGGAATGGGTGGAGCAGTGAAACTTGAAACTAGAAGAGGTGGACTCTGTTCACACACACACACAGACACACTCACACGGACACATACAACATCTACACATCTGGGAAGGGCTTTCCTGACATCGATGCATATGTGAAAGGAAATGTCTCCACTTACAGCAGTGCTTGCCTGGGAGATATCAAATTTGAATATATTATGTTTTATAGTATGATTACAACCAGCTGATAAAGGGCATGAACTCTGACCCTGGGACACCAGAACGTTACTGGTCATTGAACAATGAAACATGTTTTAACCAACCATGTACATTCTATCCTAAACAGAGTGGTGGTTTTTAGTCTGCAGAATGACCACCACAAGCTAGAACTTTATAAATCCTTATTTTATTCTCCTTAGCACACTTCTCAATAAATTTTGTCATTGGGGCGTGTTTCTCTGCCTGGCAGTCTTTTATCAGCCCTCTGGTGGTTTTTATTTTATTCTTTGATACATGCCATGTGGGGTACAATCTTAATCCTAACTCCATGGTCTGATCACACATTAACCCAGAATCCATATACCATGTGCTGGTGTCCAAGTTTATGCAGAGATTAACACATTTATCCATGCATAGCTGTAATCAATCCTATTTCTATAATCCTCAGGAAATTTAGATACATGTCAACCTGTTTTCAAACAAACAAATATCTTAATTTAGCACCTAACATACAGATATTTGACCTCTATAGAATAGTTTCCTCCTCCTAATGTTCACATTTCTTAGAAACCACAGGCAATATTTTTATCAGACACTTATGTAAATATTCAGCTGCAACTGGGATCTGCTTTGCATCTGATGGCTGCTAACGCGTGTGCCCACACACAAACACATGTATGCATTTGTCTGTAAAGAACTGCCTTTAATGTCCTGTTGAAGCCAAAGAATCAAAATTTCAAGAGAGTGAATTAAATTTGCAGAATTACTGCTCAGGAGCAAAAACATTATGAACAGGAAATTAGTCCAATTACAACATCCTCTGAATTATGACCTCTGCTTCCTTGTTGCTCTACCCAGTACCAAATCACCCAAACAGGCTTCTTTACTGTCTACATCAGCAGTTAAGAAAACAACACTGCTCAGGCTCTGCACCCTCCCCCACCCCTGCTCGACCCATAGAATGGAATCGGGCGGATAAATAAACTACAGTGTGCAGGCCCTTATGAGGAAACTACTCTTAAGCCAGGACCCCAAAAGGGAGAACTACCACATGTCCTCTTAAGAGCTCCCCGCTTTCCTTCCCATCACTCCAATGAGGCAACCCCCTTGCTGCTGCTGCTTCCCCGCCTCTATCCCTGGAGCCCCATGTGAGCAGATCCTGTACTGGGCGCCTTGCTCTCAGCCTGGCTGATTTTATTACCATATATGAGTTACAAATGCAAGGCAATAAATACCGGAAGAAGACAGAGTAGTAAAATGATGATCCAGATCTCCCACCCACAACAGTGTGCCCTGATCCTCGGGGTAAATTAAGTAGAGTGGGTGGGATGGTGATGAGCTAGATGTCCCCTCTATAATTTCCTTGGGTCTCAAAATGTGAAATTCTGTTTCTCAGGGTTGGCAGCCCAGCCCAGTCACACCAGCTCCAATTGGGGAGTTTGCTCTGGTGGGTCTATTCCTTCCTAGAACGTGAGGCAAATTCCCACCTAGACACGAAGAAGGAAGGACTCTTGGGAGGAGAGGGAAGATGTTTTTTCTTTTTTGCGTAATGTGGATGCTTGTTCAAGGAAGGGAAGTACGGCTTTAGATTCTGATGTTCTGAATTCTTTTTGTGTGTAAATTTGTGGATTAAGAGCAAATGGGATGTTTTGCTTGTTTCTCTGGCTTTGTTTTAAAAATCATGATGAGACCATTTTTTATGGGGGAGAGCAAATGGCTATAGCATCTTCAGCATGATGGAGTTCCCTTTCCCCATTCTCAATATTTCCTTTTGATATTTTTCCAGACATTCTGATGAACCATGGCTATGAGCGTTAACCTTTCTAGGAAGTTTGTTTCTCTTTACTATGAGGAAAAGCCCACTCCTTTGCCTCTTGTACATGATTACTCAACTACTAAAAATTAAGGTCTGGTTTTGAATCAGTCAAGGGAATAAATGCCTGGGTGACGATTTGTGTAGGAACAACAGCAAAATCCTCCCAAGGGGCTTCCTCCAGGCTAAATCCGGAGTCCGGGGGAATGAGGGCAGAGAGTGTGATGAGAGTTTGGGAATGGGTGTAATCCGAGAATCACTGAGAAAGTGAATGGCCACTTGTCCTTTTCCTTTTCTCTGCTCTTTGAGTTACTCCCTGTGTTCCTGTATTCCTGTGGGTTCAGCCCTCAAACAGTTTTGAGTCTTTGGAAGAAAGGTCCCTTGCAAAGACAGGGAGAATTCCACTCTTTTTCCTGTTTCAAGTGCTGACCCTACTGCTGTATCATAACTGTGGCTCCTCTTCTTTATCAGGAATTTCATGCTGCTGTTTCCCTGTTTATCTAGAATAATGAGTCAGCTAGTCTAGAGATAGCAAGCCATTTACCATGGGTGAGACATCAGCTTCCAGTTGTTTGTATCTGTAGTGGAAATTAGTTGGACTAATTTATTGGCATTTCCACCTGATTTATCTTATGCTTGATTAGTTAACTAATTTATTAGCATTCACACAAGATTTATCTTATGCTTGATGGTAAATGTCTGGAGATAGCTGCCAAGGCTATAAATGTGGTCACACAAAATAAATTCTCTTCTTCCTTTTGGAATCCTTACTGGTCTGGGTTGAAAATTTTTCTTGGACTAAATAGGACTACAAGATAGAGAAAGAAACTTCATGAATATATGAAATTTTTAAATAAAAATGTTTGAAACCTGATTCAACAGTAATGTTTTAATTATAGCATCCAAGACAACTGGTAATAAAGCAACTTGAACAGTGGTTGACATTCAAATGTCAAAGATGCTTAGAAGTTGAGAAAAGAAAAGAGAATAAGAAAAAGAAGGGAAAAATAAAAGAGAAGGAAGAAGAGTAAATATTTGGGAAGTAAGTTTGGAAGTAGAGGTTATAGTGATAATGACCATTTTCTTAATCTGGTCTCATGATAACAATGAAACAATCTGCTCCAGGGTGGCAATATTCATGTGGCTTTGAGATATACATTTTATTGAATGTACTAGACTGATTTCAAGATGAGAGGGGGGCTAAAGAAAAGATCCTGGACCCAAATAAAATGTTCTCATCAAGCTAAAGAATAGGAGGAATCTATTGTGTGCACTAATACCTATGCTTATATCCACTTGTAAAATATCCTGCATGACCTAGAGTTTCAAAGACAGGTTTCAACGCTCACCCTCACTTTCGGCATTATGTGAGCTCCTAAAAAAAAAAATGAAAATAATTTTTTTGCGTACTGAATTTTCTTTGAAATGCCAGCAAAGAATTCACTACTTAAAGGAACCCATAGATGAAGTCTTCAATGAATTGTTTTCTGTTCAGTAAGTTTAGAATTTTGCTACTTCCTTAAAGTTGGAATACCTACTTTTTATCTTCTCTTTCGTCTTCCATCTAACCTTCTGTGCTGGTTTGTATATATTATGTCTCCCAGGAAAAGCCATATTCTTTAATGCAATCTTGTGGGGGTAGATGTATTAGCGTGGATTAGGTTGGAATCTATTGGTTCAGTATTTCCATGGAGGTGTGGCCATGTCCATTCAGCGTGGGCCTTGATTAGTTTACCAGAGCCTTATATAAGCTCAGACAGAAGGAGCTCACTGCTGTAGCTGAGACAGACATTTTGAAGATGGCCATTGGAAGCTGATGCAGACATTTTGGAGAACGCCATTTTGAAACGCAACCTGGGAGCAAGTAGACGCCAGCCACGTGCCTTCCCAGCTAACAGAGGTTTTCTGGATTCCATTGGCCATCCTCCAGTGAAGGTACCCTTTGTTGATGGACACTTTATGGCCTTAAGACTGTCACTGTATAACCAAATAACCCCCCTTTATAAAAGCCAATCCATCTTTGGTGTTTTGCATTCTGGCAGCATTAGCAAACTGGAACACCTTCCTTGTAGGTTTTCTCCTTCTCCTTTCTGGATCAGGAAGCCAGGTATATTTCCAAGCCCAGATAGCTACCAGATACAGCATTTCAAATTCTATGAATCCCAGGAAAGGAGTTCAGGAAGCTAGGAAGGGACAGCCTGGAGCATGTGATTCTGAAGCAATGAGACTGATGTTTAGCCCTGGCTCATGGAAATCAGCCTCTCTGCTTTCAATCCATGCATGGATAAGGTCCTAGGCTGCAGGTGACTGCAGTCTCCTGCCTTTATGTTGGCCCACTTGACACCATAGGGCATCCTGAATTCTGATCCTCCCATATAATTGGGATCTCTCTCTCCTGAGTTGGGGCCCACTCAATGTTTTATGCATCCGCCTTTGGGAGAGGTGATGCTTCACGCTCTTACCAAGCTACCTGCATAGCTTATGAGCCTCGTTGATGTTGATGCTGTTGACCAGAAGATGTACACAGCCATCTTCCCTTTTCCTTGAGCTCTCTTCTCCCATGGCTGAATCCCTCACTTTACACAGGTCTTAGCTCAAATGACAAAGAAGCCTTCCCTGACCACCAAATCTAAAACAGATCATGAGAGCATAAATCTGCCCAGAACATAATCTGCCATGCCTGAATCACATACATCCCAAAATAACAATATCCAGGTACCATGTCAGATGCTTTCCCTTGGAGGTGTATGTTAATCTTAAACTGAATCCTTGTGGCAGGGACAAAAAGTAGTCAATCTTTAACTATTTACCAAATGATAGGAAAATATAGACTTAGGAGTTTATGAAGATTTTTAAAAAGTAGATACAAAGAAAGATATATGGCTGAGAGGGAGGAGCATTAACTAGTACAGTCTTCTGCAGAGCAATTTAACCACATATGCATCTAAAGCTTTAAAAATGTTCATATGACTTAATATTTGGACTAGGGAGCCTTATTCTAGGATTTGTCCTCAGGAAATAATCAAGAAATATAGACAGGATGTTTGCACTGGTTTGTATATATTATGTCCCCCAGAAAAAGCCATGTTCTTTAATGCAATCTTGTAGGGGCAGACATCTTAGTGCTGATTAAGTTGGAACCTTTGGATTAGGTTGTTTCCATGGAGATGTGACCCATCCAACTGCAGGTGATTAACTATGATAAGATAATTTCCATGGAGGCATGGCCCTGCCCATTCAGCATGGGCCTTGATTAGTTTACTAGAGCGCTATATAAGAGTTCAGGCAGAAAGAGCCTGCCGTTGAGCTGAGACAGACATTTTGAAGATGGACGTTGAAAGCAGACTTTTGTTCAGGAGAAGCTAAGAGAGGACAAATGCCCCAAGAACAACATTTTGAAGAATGCACAGGAAATGAGAGAAGAGCTGGAACTCAACCTGGGATCAGCAGATGCCAGCCACATGCCTTCCCAGCTTACAGAGGTTTTCCGGACACCATTGGTCATCCTTCAATGAAGGTACCCTATTGTTGATGTCTTACCTAGGACACTTAAGAGCCTTAAGACTGTAACTTTGTAGCCAAATAAACCCCCTTTATAAAAGCCAATCCATTTCTGGTGTTTTGCAAAACAGCAGCATTAGCAAACCGGAACAATGTTCATCACAGCATCGCTAATAATAATGAAAAATAAGAAAATATTATGCAGCCATTAAAAATGTTTAGCATGTTTAGCAACAGGAAAATGCTCAAGTTGAGAGAAAGTATTATAAAACAGTATAATATTATTAAGATTTTCTTTAAAATTACTGTAAGTCCATGCATAGAAAAAGAAACTGGAAAGATATTCCAAAACACCTAATATGTGTAGACATTATCTCTAGGTGAAATTATGAGTGATTTTATTTTTTCATCCTTTTCTATATTTTCCAAATGTTCTAAGTAAACCTGCAATATTTTAATAATTGGAAAACAAAATTAAATTTAAAAGCCTACTCACTACATCTCTATTCTCTTGCCTTGCTTTATTGTTGTCATAATAGCAGTTATTACTACCTGAAAGAATATTATATATTTATTTGTTTACTAGCCATCGTCTGTTTTTCCAGCTGTAATGTAAGTTCCATGAGGGCAGGGCAGGGACTTTGTCTTCTTTACTGCTGGATCTTAAATTCCTCAACAGTCTCAGGAATTTAATAAGCACTCAAATATTTGCATGAAAGAGTGTGAGTCAATGAATGAATGGATGGATGGATGAATGAATGAATCAATGAATAGAAAATAAGTCATCTTCAGGTTAGGTAGTGGACTTGTGCCTGATCTGTGCTCCCATCTGAGGCCACTAGGGTAGACCCTAACCTACTCAGGACTGAAGAAAGGGCTTTCTCCAGGAGAAGGATCATGAGGATGAAATAAAACCTAAGATATGTCCAGAGGAGGACCAACAGGGTAGGAGTAGTCCGGAAACCATGTCACTAGAAGGATAATTGCAGGGATTGAGAATGTGAAACTGAAAACTTAAAGGGGAGATGAAGTGGACAGTTGTAGCTGTCTCCAAATACTGGAAGTATAGTCAGGTGAAACCATGCATTTATTCGGTAAATATCCATTGAGCCTCCTCCATGTGCCAGGGACTAAGCTAGGTACTGAGAATACAAAAAACAGGATCAGATTGATCTGTGGCTCCGGCAGGAAAACCAAAGCTCAATGAGAAGTTTGGAATGATAGGTTTTGAAGTATCATAAGGAAAAGAATCTCTATCAGCATTTCCTAAAGTGCATTTGGTGGAATCCTAGGGATACATGGAATGTTCATTTATGTGACATGAAAAAAAAGGATTCTGGGACCAAATCAGTTTAGAAAATTATCATGGCACAAGAGGGCTTTTGTAGTCAAAGGACTAAAGAAAGCACCGGACACGTTCTGAGACATGAGCTTTTATTATAAGGCTTACCTACAGGGTGGGGAAGTCGAGCCACATTGCCCTGAAATCAGGGAACTGCTCTGGATGGATTCAGCAGCTGCTCTGAATGGCGGCGTGTTCAGAGCACAACGTGGAAACAGTCCACACTTTGGGGCTGAATAAGCTGTTTATAAGGGCTCGACATTCCAATGAGTATGAGAGTTACATAAGGCAGGGAGCAGGGTCGTGCAACATAGGGAGGAGTTGATTGTAATCAACAGGGAGGAGGGGCGGATTATAGAGATAACAGTATCTCTGGGAGTCTCAGGGAGGAAGTAGTTTCGGGTATAGATTACAGTTAGCATCTGATATTACAAGTAGAATAGGTCAAACCTTAACTGTCCTTGGTGAAGCAAACTGCTGTGTGCAGTCTTTGAGACACTTGGGGGCCAGGGGCTCCCCAAAAAATCTTGAGATAAAGTTAGAGTCTTCTAAATTACAGCACAAGACTTCTCAGAGTCTTTAATACACTATCATATAAATGCCACTCTCCTAAAGAGCAATACTGTTCCTTTTATCAAATCTTTTAGACTGCAGAGACCTTTTCCAGGCCTAGAACTCCATGGGATAGCATGAAGAAAAGCTATCCTAGCTTCATAATGAGGATATTCACCTTCAGAACAGGTGTCCCTGAGACATACCCGGACACCACAAAAAAACAGATGCCCGTCTTTGTTCTGAATCACTCATATCCATCCAGTCCTCTCACTCATCTCCCTTGCCTCCATTTCCCAGTTACAAGTTTTGGATACTCTACTCCCCAACCCCCTCTTTCCATCTATGCTTTGTACTTGGCCTGAATGAACCATGTCTTATATTTCTGATTCTGACTTGAGCTGTGCATGTCACTGATTCTGGCTCTTCTCCCAATCTGCTTGGGGCCACCCTGGGTAAGGTTTCTCTGGTTCAACTGTTCCATCCAGCTCACCTTACCTAAAGGAGTGAGACCTGGACAAGGAGCAAGCAGGGTCTCATGTCAGAGATGCCATGAATGGTGACAGCTTGTACTTTCCTGCTCAGATGTAGCCCTCTCTCTCTAGCTAAGCCAACCCGGCAGGTGAAATCATTGCCCTCCCCCCTACATGGGATCTGACACCCAGGGGAGTGAATCTCCCTGGCAACGTGGAATATGACCCCCAGGGAGGAATGTAGACCCGGCATCATGGGATGGAGAACATCTTCTTGACCAAAAGGTGGATGTGAAAGGAAATGAAATAAGCTTCAGAGGCAGAGAGATTCCAAAAGGAGCTGAGAGGTCACTCTGGTGGGCACTCTTATGCACAATTTAGACAACCCTTTTTAGGTTCTAATGAATTGGGGTAGCTGGTGGTGGATGCCTGAAACTATCAAAGTACAACCCAGAACCCATGAATCTCGAAGACAATTGTATAAAAATGTAGCTTATGAGGGGTGACAATGGGATTGGGAAATTGTCTAGTTTATGGATGGATGAGTAGAAAAATAGGGGAAGGAAACAAACAAACAAACAGACAAAGGTACCCAGTGTTCTTTTTTACTTCAATTGCTCTTTTTCACTTTAATTATTATTCTTGTTATTTTTGTGTGTGTGCTAATGAAGGTGCCAGGGATTGATTTAGGTGATGAATGTACAATTATGTAATGGTACTGTGAACAATCGAATGTACGATTTGTTTTGTATGACTGCGTGGTATGTGAATATATCTCAATAAAATGAAGACTTTTTAAAAAAAAATGGTGACAGCTTGTACTTTCCTGCTTTTATTTTCAGCTATCTCCTTCACAGATCTAAGGTTCTGTAATATCCCTATTCCCAGGCATAATTTTAATTACTTTTGGTACTGGGAAAACCAGCTATTTCCCTGACTGGATCATCTTATCAGAGCTCATATGGAATGCAGATGCTCCCCCAGTTTCTCCCAGTGAAAGTTAGGAAATCGTTCCCACGATGAGATAAAGACACTCATCCAGAGTTGCTGGGCCATGTTCTGTCTTCCAGCCATATGAATAAAAACTCATACTGACTTTGAAGGCTTGTTTGAAATTTCTTTGGTTAGAAACTATTTTGACTTCAAACTATGACCCTCAAAGCACCTCCCGTTTTTGTTCTCTTACCTTGTAACTTGAGTTCTCATTCCAAAATCCAGGGACCTCATTGATTGCAGCACTTCAATACAGCCCATGTACTGGAACAAGAAAAGAAAAGTACAAGTAGGGAAAAAACAGCATATAAATGTTTTTTAACCTCATAGTGATTTCCTGGGAAATACCTAAATCAGCTTCTGAATAAAGTTACATTTGCAAACTTAGCCTAATATTTTTGATACATTAATGGGACACATGCCTTAAGTTACAGTTCGGTTATAAAATATCTAGTGAATCCAAACTATGATATCAGGCATGCAAGAGTAACAAGGCTGAACATGAATTCAGTGGTTCAGAGTGTGAGCTCTGGAGCTAGACCATGTGAAATTGCATCCTGGCTCTGCCACTTACTAGTTTTGGAATCTTGAACAAGTTACTCAATTTATCTGCATCTCAATTTTGTCATTGGTAAAATGGGAATAAAATTAGAATCTCTGTGAGCATTAAATTATTTCACACACACAAACAGTTTAGTAGAATATACAAGTGCTCAAGTACTAGAGGAAGCAAAAATAAATGTGAAAGAAATAATACAGTCTCTGTTCTTGAGAAATGTCAAATCTTCTAAGAAAATAAAGCAAGCATATAAGTGCATATAATACAAGATTTAGTAATACAGGGACTCTATAAGATCATTTATTAAGGGAGTCCAAGAGAGGGAACAAAAAGTCATGTCCTACATTAGAGATTAGTAAATTTAGCTTGAACACCAAGTATTGGAAAAGGAATTGTGGGTTCTAAAGCTAATAGATGGTTTATATTTAATGTGGCCATAGTGGGGAGCCACGTGAGGCTGCCAGTAGGAGGGTGATGTGACCAGATCTGTATTCTAGGAGGCTTAAGTCAAAAGCAATACGAAGGTGGATTAATAGTTAAGAGACAAGTTAAATGCCCTGCCGAGAGGAAATAATGACCACCCACACCGAGGAGGAGTGGTGGCAATAGGAAGGAGGGGACAGATTCAAGTGACATCACAGAAATGGATGTTATATGCTTTGCTATAGAGAATAAGAGAGACGGATGAGTCAAAGATGACTCAGAAGTTTCCAGCCGGGATAACGGAGAGAACAGTGATGCCATAAACAGAAACAGGAAAGCCAGGAGAGAAGAAGATGATGAATTGGTTTGGGACCCATTGACTGTAAGACACTGGTGTGGTATCCAGGAAATTAAAAACTGGTAGTTGAAAACTGGATTCTGGAATAGTGTAGAGGAAGTAAGCCTAAGGATGCAGACTTAGGAGTCTTCCATGGAGCTTTGCGAGGTGAAGCCGTGGGAGTAAATCCTCTTAGCAGAGCCTTAGTTGACTAAGGAGAGTGTTTCTCTGAGAACTGCCTTGGAAATGTTATGAGAGTCAAGAGGTCTGATTGAAAGTGATCTGTCGGCTCCTTGGAAATGATATGCTTCCTGTTCAAATTTCCTTTGGAAGGTTTTCAGCCTCCTTCTGCTCAGAAATGGCAAAAACACTGCAGAAAGATGGCAGGGGCTTGGGTCCCCTCTGCAGACATATCTTGTAGTATTCCTGAGCTCATTCTATAGATTAAGCATCATGAGAGTTTTTCTGAGAAAATTCTGTAGCTCACACATTATGAGAGCAGCTCAGTGCACCCAGTGCTGCCTACAGTGCTGGGGAAAGCGTGCTGGCTCAGGCCACCGCCCAGCGATTCTCAGCCAGACTCCTTGGGTGTCTCCAACACTGACACAGAAAAATTTTGGACGTTGTATTCTGTCCCAGGCACACTGAACTTCCCAAGGCTTGGGTAGTTAGTGGGAAGTCAGTGTTGTCTAGGGATTTCTGGTCAAGAAATAAAAATTATTAGGAAAGGAAAGCTAGAATTTATTTAGGAAGCCCATCTCAGAACTGTTGTGGAGGGATCCAAACTCCATGTTGAGGTTGGCTCTAGGTTTCCTGCCTTTTGGTGCTTTCTGCTCTAGAATTTTAGCTCCTGTTCTCCTATTTCCTGCACGCCTCACCTTGGAAAGAATTGACTCCCCACACAGGTTGGGGTTCAGGTCTGGGCTACCCCTCCAATTCTCCCAGGAGGCTCTACCTGTGCAGAGTTCAATGTCATCTTTCTCTTCAACTGTAAATCACCCATTTCAGGTGAAGAAATACCAACTGGCCTATCAGTGCACACTTCTGAAAATGTGACCAAACACCTGCATTTTTCACACTCTGCCAAAGTGATTTTTCAAAAACGCTAATTGGATTGTGTCACTCGACTGTCTAAAATTCCTGGCATTTATTATCAAAACAAACTTATTACCATGGGCAGCCAGACCTTGTGTTATCTGGCTCTGCTTATCCTCCAACTACAGCTGTACCACTCTCCCCTGATGCACGTTGCTGCCACATTGACCTCCTTTCTATTCCTGGAATACAGCACACTCTTTCCAGACTCGAGCCTTTGCACTTACTCTTCCCTCTGCCTGACTCTTCCCTCATTTCTCTGCAGGACTGTCTCCTTCTCATCCTTCAGGTTTCAATTCAAAAGTCACCTCCTCAGAGGCCAGCTGCAGTCATCCTTCATCACATCCCCTAATTGTCATCCCCATTGAATTCACCAATTACAATTGGTAATTATCGGGTCTACTTGCTAACTTGTTTTTTTGTTACCTGCTTCCTTCCCTTGGCTGTAAGTGCCACAGGTGTAAGGACCTGGATCACAGCTATATTCCTGGCACACAGGACAGGCCTAGCACATGGAGGGACCCAATAAGTGATGGTTGGAAGAATGAATGCAGCACCTATTGTTCAACTCCAGCTATACCTTTAAAATGAGCAGAGGGAGGAAGCAGGGTGGAGGGAGGTGAAGGTTTGATGTCTCCATCTTCAGGAATAAATAAGGGATACAGGAGACCTCCTAGGAAGACTTGGGAACCACAGGCCAGAATGATATCTTTGGGAGGTTTCTGGATTCCTTTGTAGTTTCCTGCATGTTTATTTTTGTTATTCACCATTTTAGAGATTGACAATAAACAACCTAAAACAGAGAACAGTGGGAAAATGTGGAGAATATACCCTAGTCCTCAAGGGAGTGTACACTTTACTATACTTGGTAGTAAAGTGGGAAGATGTGGAGAATATACCCCAGTCCTTGAGGGACTGAGGTAGTGGAGGCAATTCTCAGCCTGAAGGAATGATGCAACCACGGTGGGATTTTGTTTATCAATGAGAAGAAGGATTTTCACGTGAGGGAATGAGAGAGGGACTCTTCCAAGGTTTTGCTCTTAATCCCCTTATCTGCTTCCTTCTAAGGATTTGGTCTTGCTTCCAAATCCGCTACCTTTCATTGAAACCTTTTTGCTTTGCACACTCATTGTCAACAATGGCACGGGTGATGCCACCTGCCAGCCTCACTATGATACAATGAAAGTTCTGAAGAAACATGAATCCTGGCCTAAGATGATTGTGACAAGTACATTTCCCCTTCCACCATGGGTGTGTGGTGAGGAAGCCACTCTGAACGAAATGAGAGAAGGAATCAACACCCTGTTTTTGCCTCTAATTACCCCAAAGCCTGGAATGGAGTTGGTCTTCCTATTGACTCACACAGTTCATTTCACATGGAAACCACTCCTGTAAGGAAATGCAAAGAGGGAGGTATATTAAAATAATCTGTCCATATTATCTCTGCTTAGGTACCTGATGCCTGCATAAGCAGATAGTGGCTGAATGTCAAGGCCTGGGGAAAGAGAAGTTTGATTTAATTTAGGTATAAACTGGGGAAAATACATCACAATCATTTATTAAATGCAAATCTGCATAAGACACGATTTCTTTTCTTAAGAAACTCAGCCTTGTAAAGAAAGAAGAACCACGGAAAGAGATGATCTATGTTTTCTTTCTGTGAGGTTAGTCCTCACAGAAAGAGTTAAATTAGAATTAAATTAACTTCATTTAATTGATGAGGAAATTAAAGCCTGTTTAAGGGAAATGGCTGGCTCAGTTTCATTTATTCAGTGTTACTAAATCAGGGACTGCTCTCCAAGTCTGGAGTCCTTTTCTATATGTAACACCTATACAACAGAAAAAGAAAAACAGAAGTTAACCAGCTGGCTCCCACTGACCCTTCTCTGATCTACCCAGGTAGGTAGCACAGGGACCAGACTGTAGCCACAAGAACAACAAATGTGGATCCAAGCTGCTCTGGAACTGCAGGAGGTGGCACTTGAAGCAGAAGACACTCCCTAATTTCTGACGCTGTAACAAAGAGAAGACACTGAAGGCCTTTATTTAGAGGCATCCTGGGCTGGTGAGAAAGTGGCAGAGCTCAGCAGTGCTCAGACAGCCTTCCCATCCAGCACCTAACAGACAGCTTACCTAACTCCCTGCTCTCTCTCTCTCCCTCTCTCTCTCTCTCTCTCTCTCTCTCTCTCTCTCTCTCTCTCTCTCTCTCTCTCTCTCTCTCTCTCTCTCTCTCTCTCTCTCTCTCTCTCTCTCTCCCTTCATGCCCCAAGGCTGTAATAACATTTTTGTACTGTCTGAGCTTCAACCACGTGCTCCCAGGGGGAGGTGGTCTGCCCGTTCATTGTCATGTGTATCTTGGGCTCCGTATTCCAGAGAAGAAATTATTGGAGTTTTCAGAGAGAAGGAATGATAGCTACCTTGTGGGAACTTCTCATCCTGACTTACAGAATTATGATTTCTTAAAAAAAAAAAGATATATATTTACATATCCTCAAAATGAATATCTGAAGGATACATTAGAAAGTTTTAACAGTGATAACCTCTGGGAATGGGAAACTAGCAGTCTTTCTTTTATCTTACACTTTTGTACTATTTATGTTTTTAAAAATAAGTAAATATTACTTTTAGAGTTAAAAAATTCAATAAATAAGGCTCATCACTCAACATCTAGGAACCTCAGTTTATTATTAAGTAGGGTTAAACCCATTTATTTGCAAGGGCATATCCCCTTCCTTCCTCATGAATGTGCTTAGCCCTTTGCCAGGAGTATGAGGAAATATTGTCCAAGAGGAGGTTCAAGTATAGGCCGTGTACTTGTTAAGTTGATAATAAGAGTGATATAAGACAAGAAAGAATAACATTAATGAAACAATCAGAGCAGTGAGGAAGACTATATAATCAAGTATCATATGATTAGAGTCTGACCCTCATGCAACAAATGTTCAACAATGGTAGAGGCCACCAATATGGCAGGAAGAAGCTGTGGAGTTTTGTTCTACCACTTGAAGTCTTCTAGTCTTTCCCATCTATTTTTTTTTTTTTTTAAGAGGATATTCTCTTTATAGCCTTGAGACATTGTCTTCACCCTCGTACTTTCCACTCATGGCTCAACAAACTATAGTCAAGTTTCTGTCCTCAATACTCTACTGAAACTGCTTGAGCAAACCAACTACCTCTTCAAAGTCAACTCTTGTGAACTGATTTTGTTCTCCTGCTCACCCATCCAGGGCACCTGCCAGTGCTGACTTCTACTTTCCACCCCCGCCCACCCCACCTCCCACACACACATCCACACCTTTTTCCTCTGAACCCCTCTCCTTCCTTGGCTTTCAAGTGAGCATATCCTCTGGTTCCTCATCCTGTCCCTTCTCAGTCTCTTTTGCTGGTTCTTTGTGGGGTTGTTGAGTTTTTTTTTGTTTGGTTTGGTTTTCCTACTTTTGCTTTTAAAAATGGCCCCTTCTCTTCTCACTCTACACCATTGGCTCTCAATCCTGACTGCACACTAAGATCACCAGGAGAGCTTAAAAAATAATACCAATGCCCAGGCTCTACTCAAACCAATTAAATCAATCTCTGGCATGTTCACTTCTATGCCTCCAATTACTACCTATGTGCTCATGGCACACACATCTTCAGCCCAAGCTCCTTCCCTTGCTCCAGACCTGTATAACCACATGAATATTCCACTTCTACCTCAAATTCAATATATTCAGGTTATTCTTCTACTTATATTTCTGATCTCAATCAATGGTATCACCATCTACCTAGGAACATAAAGCAGAAAACTCAAGTTCCTTTCCCTCAAACTGCTCATACGGTCAGGAGCCAAGTCCCATCAATTTAGCCTCTATATCATGTCTCATATCTTCCCTGTCTTCTCCCTTCAACTCCACACTATGGCCCAACTTTTAGCACCCTAGCTTAGGCAATGAACTCAATTGCAATACAGCGTGTCTGTCTCTCACTTGCAATACAGTGGACTTATATCATATGCATGTTCAATGTACCTGAATTCAACTATATCTATTTAGCATGTAGAGAGCAAGAGATCAATCCCTTTGTTCATCCTCTCAGCCCTCCAACTCTGTTCTTCAAATTAGACTTTCACTTCTATCACTCAGGTAAAGGGGACCTCCCTGTAAAATGCAAACAGAAATACAAGCTGTTGATTCTGATGACCAACATTCCAGGTGTTACACATTTAGGGGATGGCTTAGTGTCATTTTTCAGCCAACGTGAATTTCACCCTAGTGCTCACTTCAGAACACAACCCTTCAAAAGACGGAGTCCCTGGTGTGCCACCCACTGCATCTGTCTTTCACACTGTGGTCAGCACCTTACTGAAATACAGATCTGACATGTTATTTCTCCATCCTGTCATGGCCCATTCACCCTAAAAACCCTTATGGCTACATCCCCTACCCCCATTCTTAAAGCTGAGTTCCTCAAACATTGGAAGGCTTCAGAATCTAAAGAAGCAGATTCCTGGGCCCCATGCTAAGAGATTCTGCTTCAGGAGGTCCAGGAAATACATTTTCCTGCATTTAACAAGTGATTCCACTACAGATAGCCCAAATTCACACTTTGGAGAAAACATCAGCCCTCAGGAAAAGATCCAACTTTCTTTGCATAATGGACAAGGTCTCTGATTATCTGACTTTTGCTTAACCCTTTAGCCTTTCCCTTCTGCTTCTTGTCCTCTCACCTTACACTCTATAGTTATTTGATTGAACTCATCAAGCCATTTAAAGGATAAGAACTACCTACCCCCTTCCATTGCTCCTTCACCTTGGATTGCCCTTCCTATCCACGTCCACCTGGCTTACACCAATTTATCATTCACAAGACAACCCAAGTCACTTCTATTTTTCATAAGGCAACACAAGTCACTTCTTTTTGAGTTTTGAGAAAGGATAGGAGATTTTACACACACACACACACACACACACAAAATCATATTAAAGAGCTAGATAATCTTAACCCCTCTTTCATACTGAATCTTATCTAACTCAGATTTCCCAAAAGAGCAATCATAAAGATTACAAAGTCAATACTTAATAATCAAGGTAATATTATTAGAATAGCTAGAAGGAAAGAATTGAAATGGTGGAACTGTAACCCATAGCATCCTTTGAAATTTTTTCTATAGCTACTTGTTAAATTGTAATCTGAGTTATTACTTTTTTTGTATATATGTTATATTTCACAATAAGGAAATAACTGAAACTATGGTATTGTAAATCATACCATTTTTGGAAATTTTCTATATAACTACTTGCTAAATCACACTTTGAAAGATATTACCTTTTTGCATATATGTTATATTTTACAATAAGGAAATAATTGAAACTGTGTAACTGTAACACAAAACATTCTTTGAAATTTGCTCTCTAACTGCTTGTTAAGTTGCACTTGGAAAGTTATCACTTCTCTCTCTATATATACATATATATATATTTTACAATAAAAAACACGATTAAAAAAATATAATGTTGGGTGAATTAGGCCAGATCAAAGGAAGGAGCCAGACTGGAGCAAACTTGGAACTACATGGCCTACAAAAAGGAGGGGTCCCAAACTAGTCACTATTCTCTTGTTGCCATTTGAAAAACCAAATCATCTGAGTTTTCAAGAGAAGTAAAAAAAATCAAGCTTTATGTGAGAAATTTCCTAAGTTTTAAAACCAAAAGGCTGCAATGAACAATTCAAACATGAAATTGAGAAAAAAAAATTCCTTTTACATTAGATTCAAAAGGAATAAAATATTTCATAATAAATTTAACAAAAGAAATTAGAAGGAATGAATGAAGATCTAAATAATATCTAAATAAATGGAAAGGCATCCCATGTTTATGGATAAGAAGTCTTAATATCATTAAGATAACAATACTCCCCAAATTGATCTACAGATTCAATACAATCCTCGTCAAATTTCCAGCTGGCTTCTTTGCAGAAATTGACAAGCTCATCCTAAAATGCAAAATAGTATAGCTGCTGTAGAAAAGAGTGTGGCAGTTCTTCAAAAAGTTAAACATAGAGCTATCACATGACCTGGAAATTCCACTCTGAGGTATATATGTAAGAGCACTGAAAACGTATGTCTACACAAAAATTTATACACAGATGCTCATAGCAGCATTATCCATAATAGCCCCAAAGTGGGAATAAAACAAATAAGTGTCCATCAATTGATGAACGGAAAAACCAAATGTGGTATATCTGTATAATGGAATATCATTTAGCAATGAAAAGCAATGAAATATTGATACATGATACAAATGGATGAACTTTGAAAACTTCATGCTAAGTAAGGAATCCAATCTACATAGACTATATATTATATGATTTCATTTATATGAAATGTTCAGAATAGGCAAACCTATAGAGCTAGAAAGTACAGGGCAGGGATGGGGGGTGAGAAATAGAGCACAACTGCTGAAGGGTACTGAGTTTCTTTTTTGGAATGTGAAAAATGTTTCAAAATTTATTGTGGTGATTGCTGCACAATTCTATGACTATATCAAAAACTACTAAATTGTACACTTTAAACAGATGATTTGTATGATCTATAAATTATATCTCAATAAAGCTGTTAACAAAAAAGACAAAAAAAAAAAAAAAAAAAAAATAACAGGCCAAACAAACCATGTCTGCAGGCAGTGTGTGACCTCAAGGATAAACTATCCCTGACCCAGAGTGGGCATCCAGTAAATGTTTGTTGAAAGAATGAATAATGAATAAATGAATGAGGTAACAAAAATTATTATGGTTGCTTGAAATCTTCCCCAATATCCTGGAGGCAGAGTTGACTGCTCTTCCTTTGGGCTCCCAGAGCATCTTGGTCATACCCAAGCCTGTACTCATGCAGCGGTGCTGTGATTTATCTGTTTGAATGTCCAGGCCCACTGTTAGACTGTGGGCTTCTCAAGGCTGACAGTGAGTCTTAGTCATCATTATGCCCAGTACCCCTTACAGTGCAATAAATGATTTATTTGAATGAACTAGCCAAGAAATGATGTTCAGGAAGTCTCAAAATAACCTGCATCTTAACTTGACCATCTGTAATGTGTTCCTTCTTAAAGGGGTATATGGCCAGTTAAAATAATCCTGCAGTTAAGTTTCCCAGAACTCCTCATGCCAGGTTTGAATCAAAACGTAGGTTAAGAAGAGAATGGAAAGTCCTTCCCGTTTTAGTGCAGTGCCAATGTAATGAAAATCTGAGCAGGTGGGCACTGGGGATGAGGGACCCTTCCCCTTGAATGGGGAGCAAGATTGGGGGGCAGGTCAGAGGCAGGGAGATGGCCTCTCTGATTCTCTTTTCTCAAAGGAAAAGACACTTGGTCTTAGCAAACATTGTTGTCCTTGGGAGCACCTTTGAAACTCCTGTCCTTCAGAAAACACAGGGATGTTGACACCTTCCCCTTCTCCATAATCTGTCCCCTTATCTTTATTTTTATCTGTAGCACTTGTTGCTGAAAACATTATTATGGATCTGCTTGTTTACTTCTGTCTTTCCCACTAGAAGGTTAGTTGCAGAGCAGGGACTGCTTCGTCCCCATCATCTAGAACGTTGCCTGGCATACAGCAGCCCCTCAAAATATAGTTTTCTTGATTGGAAAGATGTTTCTAAAAAATCCAAATGTCTACCCTGCTAAGGGTTCCTCCCTGTGCTCCAGGTTCAAAAGCCTAAAACTCTGGATTTGTTCATTCATTCATACTTTGGACTTGGCAACCGGGAAATTTCAACCATCTGTGTCCTTAGTGCCCACAAAGATAGAATCTTCTTAAGGTAAGTTGTATGCTCTGCTTGTTCTTGAAAAAGCAAGATCTGCCTCTACAGGGCTTCTGCTCAAACAAAAAGGCAGGGCTGGGAAGCGAGCAAAGCCTCACTTTTATGTTCTTCCCTGGCCACGTAGCTAGCAGAGGTAGACAACCTCCTTCCCCCATCCCCTATCTTCAGAGTTCATTCTTAGGCCCTCTAAGGTAAGCAGGCTGATAACATCTCAAGTATAATCTCCCAGGAAATTTTAGAATTAAATGAGGGAAGCTTTAAATTGATTCAGATGAAAAGTTTCTCTTTAACAGTGGGCAACCCAGGATTCCGCAAATAGGGTGACTTGGGTGCTAGAAGGCCAGATAAACATTAAAGATCATGGTCCGGTTGGCCCTTTGGTAAAACCCTAATATACTGGGATATGGTCTGCCCACAACTGTCCAAGGAAACCTTCCAATTCATCCTTAAAAGTACTTACTGTCTGTGGGCAAGAAAAGTATGACAACTATCTGCATCATATAGGGCAGATATGCAGTGCCTCATACCAGCAGTCCTACTCCCATTGAAAATCCCTTACACAAAGGGATTTTTTGGCATGAGAGAGATCTCAGCTCTGCCTACAGACCTGAACATGGACATAGTCACTTAGCTTGAAGCCATCCCTGTGGCAAAAGCCACACTGATAGCATTTGGAGGGCTATGACCTCTCCTAGGAATAACTTTGCACCCACATTTTGAGAGCCACAAGTGCCTCTTTCTGCTGCTGGGCATGGCCAAAAAAGTCCTGTGTGATCATGTGCCTTTGCATGAGCAGAGTTGCTCTGTCTATTCTCGTTTGGTCCTCACAATGAAACAGAAACAGAACCTGACATGTAGATGACTCTCCTTTTGTAGCAGGGAAAACTGATTCTCAGAGGCTACTCCATGTCACCCCCCTGACCTGGAGAAGCTTGTGATCTAGAGAAGACTCCAAAACCTGCATCCATAAAAAATTTACAATAGTGTGCAGTGATGTTAGACACTAATTTAACAGACTCAAGGGTGCTTTGTCCTATCAATGAGCCATCTGTTGGCAGCAATTCCCAGAGGGTACCTGGGTAAAGTAGACATTTCCCCATGATTCTTTATGCCCCAATGAATAGTCTGGGGAGATAGTGAAAAAGAAAATGAAACCAGGGAACTTCTGGATTGAAGATATTATATTTTGCCTCTTTTCCACCCATCCACCCAAATCCTCACAATATATGTATATACCTATATATATATATTTTTGCATAAAGACAAAGAAACGTGGTGAAGTTAGCCATCCTCTGTGGGTAGCAAATGGTTTTTTAAATTTTGCAATAACTTATAGTGACTTGGAGAAAGATTAATGCATCCACCACCTAAGCCAATAAATATTGCATACCATGTCAATCACCTTTGTGTTCTCATAAAACAGGAATTGCATTGCACAAAGGTGAGTCCTCCTTTACCCAAATATTCTCATCATGTTCTTTGTAGATACTCCTCAGGAACCTTGTACTGTATACTTAATTTGAATGTTGTTACTGAGATTCAAACATTGCAACCAATAACTTTAACAAATCCTTTGTGGGGAGGCGCTAGTGCTGGCACTGTGTTCAAGCCTCCTAAGAAACTTTTAAGAGATTTTTTATCATTGTGTAAGCTTAATCCCAGGAGACCAGGAATGCTATTTTCTTTTTTTTTCTTGGAGTGTCTCTAACCTGGCTGGACTGGTTCTCCATAATGAAAACGAGGATTGCAGTCTTGGTCTACGAAAGCTGGTCCTATGCAGGTTAAGTTGCTTTTGTAATAGCAATTGACTACTCTCTCCTGATGGACTAGCAAAATCCCAAATCGCGTCAAAGCATTAATACATTCAGAAGAGAAAAAGCCTTGACAGTACCACTTACAGGAAGAACAACTGAATAATTGATCCCAACAGCCATTTAGTGGAGACCTATGGTTTAAAAGGCAGATTTTTTCTTATTCCTGGGAAGACCCTCATTCCTCTGGACACTTTATCTTTCTCTTTTCTTTCCATTTTCCACTTCCCCTACTCCTCTCTTTTGTATATCTGGGAGTCATTAGTGCTGATACGCAAATATGTCCAACTTTTCACCCTCCTAGAATTTAGTAGGATTGTACTTCTCCTGCTCCTTTGAAGTTGGGTGTGGTTCCTGATTTGGCCAATGATATTCAAGAAGACTAATATTCTGGCAGTGATTTGCCACATTTCTTTTCTCTTGCAATTGGAGAATTGAGAGAGAGATAGAAGAGCCTCCCTCAGCCTAGGTCCCTAAATGAAAATAACATAGAGCAGAGCCTCCCAGCCAACCTGCTATGGATACATGACATGAGCAAGAAATAAACCTTTTTTTTTTTTGTCTAAGCCATTGAGATGCTGGGATGATTTGTTACCACAGCACAACCTAGCCTGACTGATAAAGTATCTATGAAAGGGGGAGAGTATATGGCATAGAAACTCAGAGCATGGACTTTGAGAGTCAGGCAGAACTAGCTCTGCCGTGTACCAGCTGTGAAACCTCTATTTCTCTGAGCTTCTGTTTCCTTATTTAAAAAACAGGGACACTAATTAATCTGTTCCATGGGGTTACTGTGAGGATCAAATGAGATAATCGTGTTTGGTGCTGAGAACAGTGGCTGGCACATAGAAAGGACCCAGAAAATGATAGTTTCTCTACTAGGATGATGACTTTGTTCTTCCCTGTCCTCTTCAGTTCCACCTGCCTATTAATTTGAGGAGCAGATGAATAAGCCTCAACCACTTTACAGCTTACAGGGACCTCAATCCAGAGTCCTCTTTGCGGGAGTGCGACAAACACTACGATGCAAGGTGCTGTTAGAGTGCATAGGAGGGGCTCCAATCCAGCCTCAGGGAATCAGAAAGAGTTTTCAGAAGAAGGGATGCTGGGTTGAGTCATGAGAGCAAATAAGGAGAAGTTGGGGGAGAGATTTCCAGGTAATGATCATGACATATGCAAGACATAAGGGAAAGAGTAAGGGGTGCTCCCAAAACACCAGATACTTCAACATGGCTAAAAACCAGAGATATGGCTAGGAAGTGTAGGCAGGGGCTACAGTGCATTAATTCTCTATTTAATTGCTGGGTCTCATTTACCCTTGTATCCTTGGAGTCCAGCCCAGTACATGGCACCTACTGGGCTCTCAGTAAATGTGTGCTGTAGGCCTGATGATTATAACCAAATTTCAGGCCATCCTAGATTAAGCATAGTGCCAGTTTCGCCCCATTGTCCCATAAGACTCCAAACACACTTCCACACAACCCACTGCTCAGACCCAAAAAAATAAAAGCTAAAAATATAGCCCAGGTCATGAATCATAAATGAGATGGAAAAGTAGTGACTCACAGAAATTAATCTGCTTCCCAGGAGAGTTTGCTGGATGTCCTTTGCTCTGAAAGGTTAGGCAAAATGCCAGCACAATCTCCACACAGATAAAACTAATGCAATTCCCAGGCCTGCCATCGGGAGCCCATCTGATAATCCAAGGCTCACATTCAGAGGTGTCAAGGGGCAGCAACCTTGAGCAGCCCATCCCAGAGCAGCAGAGGGATGGCCCAGACACAATGCTGATGAGGGTGCTCTGGGTGCATGCTCAAGAAGATGGCATAGGACCTTTTTTGGTCTCAGTGGCACAATCTGTCTACCGTCTTGTTAGCTATGGTCTTAATATGGTTGTAGAATGGCTTAGCAAATGGCCTACCAACTATATTGTTTCCTTGTCCAATTAAGTTGGGAACGTAAATCCTAACCTAATAGTGACAGTGTGTGTATGGTCTCTCCTGATAACTCACAAACCACTTAAAATGCTACATCTTTGGTTTTTATGATCCTATTTCTCAGTTCTGAGCTCTTCAAAGACAATTAAATAAATTATACCCTACATTCCAAAATCATTCAATTCTGAATCACCCTTAAGTGCCCAGGGCCTACAGTTATTGAACCGAATTGAATACTTTTTGGAGGAACCCTGTACGTTCACAAATGAGAGCATCTGCGAGTACTACCACAAGGTAGACAAGGTTTCACAGCTCCATCAACCTCTTTCTTCAATTGACTTTTCCCAACCGAGTGGTGTCTGAACCCATACCCCTTTAAAGACTCAAAAACCCTTAAACTATTGCTCCTGTCTTTACTGATCATATTAAATCCTGCTCTCAGGAACTAATCTGGTATCTTGGATAGCATTACATATAACTGAATGACTATTAAAAACTCTGTATACCATTTAATTGTTATTGGAAAAAGTCAATTCAAAAAAAGCAACATTTTAGTTATCAGTTGCCATGTTTGGTCAAACACGATGTCCCCAGGAGAAGCATCAGATGAACATGGTTTCACTATTCCCAGCTCTCTAGAACTGTAACATCACCAGTGGGTGGTAATGTCTGGAGACTGTGGTGGCCAAATAACCTCATTCACACCACCCTCCCTCAAAGTCAGAGCAACGAAGTCCTGCATGAATGACCAGTTGTTCATCATGGTGAAACCACAGCTCACATTAGTCAATCTCCCACATGCTTATAAACTGCTGAATGATACTGTACTAGTTTTCAGCTTTTATGGTTTCTCTGAAAAAGAAGCAGCCAACAATATGCCTTTGTAGAAATGCAGTTCAAACGTTAATCATCTCTCATTATACTTCTATTTATGTGAAACACAAGAGTTCTCTGTAGCGCAAGTCAGTGAAGTCTGCCTCTTAATAATATAACTAAGAGACTACTAAAGCTTGAAGGACCTTAAAGATTATTTATTTCAACCCTCTACTTTTTATAGATAAAAAAATTAACCGGCTTGTCTGACATCACTCAGCACTTAAAGGGCAGGGAAAAAACAGTCAACTGAAGATTCAAAACAAAAGTCAGAAATGTACAAGGTGAATCAGGAGAGTATGACAGAGTGAAAGTCAAGGGTACAGAAAGTTTCATGAAGAGTGTGCCCTGAATTTAAGGCAGCAGAGATAGCCAGTAGGCTTAGGGCTTGGAAATGTCCACTGGAATTTGGCAACTGTTGGCTTTAGGGCTGTAATAACAGCAGAGTAGTAGAATTAGAAGCCAGATGGCAGGAGATTTAGAGTGTAATATAGAAGTGAGAAAGAAAACCAGTGATCGAAGTTTATTTGTTTTGGTTTTGTTCTAGTTTTGAGAAATTTATATTTTAACAAAAGAGGAAAGATGAGCTAAGGGGAAGGAGTTATTTTAAGGATGGAAAGCTTGCCAATAACAGAAGAGAGGGAAGATCATGGCCATGTCCTTGGGGAGACAGGAGTGGAGACTGTCCATGAAATATGTATGGCCTGATTCAAAGAAATTCATTTAATGATGAGTCGTATTCTCCCAAGTGTTCAAATCAAATAAGTTTCAAAGCTGGAAGAAACATTTTTGCTTTTGATATATCCAGATAACATTTACTGAATTCTTAAATATTCCTGTAAATAATCAGGACCAAGCCTAAGTTTGTGTAAGTGGAAATAGTGTTATGGTGGGCAGCAGCAGGATCCTGTAAATTCAGTAATCCATGGCATTGCTTCAGGATTAAATGTTACAGGCATATGATCAGAGTTAGAAAGAGATGACCTTGCTAGTCAATGTTTTAAAAAAATAAGTAAAACACCTACAATCAAAACCTCTGTCTTGGAAGTGACCATATGCTCCAACTCCTTATTTATGAAGCATTTAAGTGACTTGTCTGAAGTCACAGCATCATGGAATTCTACGCAAGCATAAAGATTTGCTAAACCATTCACTCAATCCCAGACTCCAAGTTCCTAACAAACATTAATGTGGATTGGTAAATCAAATTCAAATAATGCCTTCATATTATGTGAAGGTACACCTTCAGAATGCAGTTCAAGTAACAGCTCAGATTCAATTTATTTATTTTATAGCTGTACTCTTTAAACAAAATCTCTCAGCTTTTTCAGATGAAGAGAAAGAAAAGGTTCCAAGGAGAAACTTTATTTCCTATCAAAGTCCATTAGCACAAAATAGATTATTAGTACTACTAGTTATTGTATTAAGTAATGACTTTCTACAAGGATACGTAGATCAATATAGGTAATTAAAAAGATAGGGAAGCTAATGCAAGATTCTAGGGGCAGGGAAAGGTCAGTTGGATATAGCTAAAAATAAGAAGTGTAGCTCAGGTTTGAGATTCTCATGGAAGTTAAGCAGCTTCTTTCCTTTCCCAGTCCCCAACCACACCCCAAACTTCCAACCATTGCCCTGAATGTCCCCCTACCAATGGCATTTATGAGTAATCAATGGGGACCAAGACAAGTAAATGATACTGTACAGGTGGCTTTCAATTAGCCATTCTCATAATACTTAAACAGAGTCTGTCCATAGCATCATTTCTTTAATGTTCTACTGAAATACCATGTTTCCAGAAAGCTCTCCAATGCTACCTCTGAAAAACTGAGGTGGACAATTCAGCAATTAGTAAAAATCATCCTTTTCAACAATCTAAGCCTATATATTTTGAAGTAGTCCAAGGATGGGCCTTTTAAAGCTCTGCCCTGCTCTCTGTGTAACAGTATATGATCTACCTTTGTAAGCCTGAGCTCCTAGAAGGCCAGGGCAAAAATTGTAGGTTGCCTACCTTTTTTTCTTTCCTTCCCCTTTTTTTCCTTTCCCCCTTTCTTCCTTACTAGCAGAACACCTGATATATCCAGCTTAAAGACTACATTTCTCAGCTTTCCTTGAAGCCGGGGGATCAATGAGATATAAGGGTAAGTCATTGGGTGGGAATTCCAGGAAACTATTTAAAGGGGGTAACTCAGCAGGAGGTGTGCCCTTTTGACCTTGAAAATGGACAAGGAGTGGGTGCTACAGTGGCCATTGCAATCGGAGGATGGAAGCCATGAGTTAAAGATGGCAGAACAGGAAAAAACAGCAGGAGCTTATGTTATTGGTGACTGTGGGACCACCATGTAGCCCTGGCCTACCCTCTTATGGACTTGTTTTATACCAGCAAAAAACACACTTCTGTCTTGTTTCAGCTCCAGTTGCTTGAATTTTTGTGATGACCTAATCCTAAATGATACAGAGGCCTTTTAACCTGTGCTTTGCCGGAGGCAGCAGGGGAGTAAGAGCCCAGCTTACCCTCTGCTTCTCCTTTCCTACCAAAGGAGAGCTCCAAGAAAAGGTTTCTTAACCAGAATCAGTTCAGTTCAGCAGCTCTTGAACAGACTTTCCCATATGTCTGCAAAAGTAATATTTTATCTGAAAGTAAACCCTTTATACAATAATTTCTTAACTGGGGGGTCTTATACCTGAAAATTGCAAATGTTCCAAGTATGGCTGAGAATACAGAAGTGCCCAAAGAGATTCAAAAAATTAAGTCGGCAGTAAAGCTTATGCTTGTGTTTTTGTTTTGTTTTCCCTAGGAGAGCACCTCAGTCCTTCATTTACTCTTCATTTACTCTTGATTTAGATATACTTGTATCTCCCTTGGCAGATCAGAAGCCAAAATTGGAGTGTTGGGACCTCCTAGAGATAGGCTCCCAGTCAAAAGCAAAAAGTGACAGCTATCTAAACAGAAGGATCCATAAAGATCATAAAAATATAGATGCACAAATTGAAAAAGCTCAGCCATCTGGCGACCGGAGATCAGGAACAACCAACCCATCACACTCCATTAGCTCCTGAGGACAATCCTGGGTCCCAACACAGCACAATGACTGTTATAATGAAGGTTCCATTTACACCAGAAAAAAAGAGGAAGTTAAATGCAATGGGTATCCACTCCTAGGTATATACCCAAGAAAACTAAAAGCATATGTCCATAGAAAAACCTGTACACAAATGTTCATAGCAGCATTATCCATAATAGCCCTAAAGTGTTGAAACAATCCAAATGTCCATCAGCTGATGACTGGATAAACAAAATGTGGTATAGCCATACAATGGAATATTATTTGACCATAAAAAGGAATGAAATACCAGTACATGCTACAACATTGAAAACATTATGCTAAGTGAAATAAGCCAGGCACAAAGGAACACATATTATGATTCCATTTATATGAAATATTCAGAATAGGCACATCCAAAGAGGCAGAAAGTAGATTAGTGCTTGTCAGCAGCCGGGAGTGGAGGAAGGAAGAATGGGAAATGACTGCTAATGGATATGGGTTTCTGTTAAGTGATGAAATGTTCCAAAATTAGTAGTGACAGTCGCATTATATCTCAATAAAGCTGTTAAAAAAAAAAAAAAAAGTAAACCACAGATCTAGGGGGAAAAAAGCTCTGATACTTTCCTGTGTTCCCTGCTCCCCCAATTCAATCAGTTTCAAGCATCTATGAAGAGAAGGAAACATACATTCTTCATTACGCAGAGGTTTCCATGTAAAATATTTAAAATTTTAGAAGTTTGGCTTCTAAAGGGGGAAACTTCAGTTGTACGAAAACCTGGATGACTGCCTGGTGATGTCAACTAAAGGAGGCTTTGCTGTGACAGGATTTCTATGGTGGGTGTTGACAGAGTCTGTGGGCAATTTGTTCAGAAGAAACAGCCCTGCTCTTAACTCACTTAAACAGTTGGATGATGACTCACCGAGTTTCTGCTCTTTCACTTTCTCAGAGTTCCTTAGTGTGTGTGGGAAGCATTAACTCACTTGTGGGTGAACCACCTCAAAACCTTTCTGGAAGTCGTAAATAAATTACTCGTGAGTATGCACATTATGCTTCCTGGCGGCCTCCAGGATCAATACCCACTGCTTGCCAGGGCCCAAGGGCCTCCTACAGCAATGTCAACATCCTTCTCTTCCCCTTTCCTCTCCTCCCACAGTTCCACCTTCCTTTCATAGGTGATATCCTAGTAAAGAAATCTGATTCTTAACATTTTCTGAAGGGAGATTTGGAAATTCACCATGCATTCCAGGCCAGAATCTCTTTCACTTGTTTTGTGTTAGGGCTTCCTGTGTGGCTGTGTTTGTCGCCTCACTCTGATCATTTTTCTTGCTCTCTGGGCAATACATTCTGGACACTACTTCTACAAAGCACTTCTATTATTGAACTAGGCACAACAATAACTTGCTTGAAACCATAGCTTTTATTTTCACAGAACCTAACAACTTAGTGCTGCTTGTCATAAAAAATAAGGAATTTAAGTGAGCAACTTATAGATACGCTGGATCTGTTACATGTTTTTAAAAATACACCTCTGTATTTGAAGGAGTTAAGAAAAAATACTTGAAAATAGCGTCTAAGTGAATAAAGTATCCAGGAATAAATTTAACCAAATATATAAAAGACTTGTACAATGAAAACTGCAAGATATTGCTGAAAGAGATTATAGGCCTAAATGAATAGAAAGACAACTGTGTTCATGGACTGGAAAACAAAACTGTAAAGATGTCAAAACTACCCAAATAATTTACAGATTCAACACAATCCCATTCAAATTTCCAGCAGCTTTTTAATTTTTAATTTTTTGCAGCAATGGAAAAGCCAACCATCAAATTCATACAAAATGGGAAGGGGCACCTTATAGCCAAAATCATCTTGAAAAACAACAAAGCTGAAGGTCTCACACTTCCCAATTTTAAAACTTATTACAAAGCTACAGTAATCAAAACAATGTAGTACTGGCATAAGAACAGACAATAGACCAATAGAATAGAATTGAGAGCTCAGAAATAAGCCCACAAATCTATGGCCAATTGATTTTTTACAAGTGTTTGAAATCCACTCAGTGAGGAAAGAATAGTCTCTTCAACAAATGGAGCTGGGAAAACTGAATGTCCGCATGCAAAATAATGAAATCCTACCTCACACCAGATACAAAGATTAACTCAAAATGGATCAATGATCTAAATATAAGAGCTAAAACCATAAAACTCTTAAAAAAATTTAGGGGAAAATCATCAGGACCTTGTATTAGGTGAAGGATTTTAGATATGACATCAAAAGCAAGAACAACGAAAGAAAAAAAAATAAATGAAACTTCATCAAAGTTAAAACTTTTGTGCATGAAAAGACATTAAGAAAGTGAAAAGACAGCCTACAGAATGGGAGAAATATTTTGGAAACCATATCTGATAAGGTTTAATATTCAGAATATATAAAGAATTACAACTCAACCACAAAGAGAAAAACAACCCAATTTTTTAAATGGGCAAAGGACTTGAATAAATATTTATCCAAAGATACACAAATGGCCGAGAAGCACATGAAAAGATGCTCAACTTCACTAGCCTGAACCTTCTCTCATCTATTCAAGGGTAATCACACCCACTGGTTTTGGCTTCTAGAAGCTGAGTTTAATGTTGAAAGAGAAACCAACAGCCTAAAAAGATGTCATCTTTTCTAGCCCTAAATAAGCTAGCCCGTATATTAGAATAAATGATCAACCAAAAATACACACTAGAATTTATTCTTTAAATGATATTAATGATTTTAAGTTTTCTTGGTCCAGTGCCATTCTCTAATAGAAATACCTTAGACAAAAATACAGGCTTTACTTTCTTAAACAATATAACACTCACATTTGCAGACACATACCTACACACACACACACACATGCACACTTCAGGGTGAGTTGTTGCTGTGAGCAGGGTAGCTAATAGTTAATCATTTTCCTTGGGGAAACGGTCTTGACGGATCTGAGCATCTCCAGCTACAAAGTAAGTGCCATAGCATGTTCCTAGACTGAGACAGGTGCTCCTTGTACTGGGCCCTGCTTGGAGAAGCAGCCTTGTGGGGTGAGGACAGCAGTAGACTGAAGACAGTAAACTGAAACAGTGCATGGAAGAAGAGGGTCTTCTCACCAGGGTTAGGAAGTCAGGGAACGGCTAAGAGGGTGGTCCATCGCCTGGGACACTCTGCTGCCACTGGGGGATTAGCATGCACTGACAGGCAGGGGTGCCCCAATCTGTTACTCAGAGAGATAAAAGCATACTGCAGAACAGTGTGTTCAGTATAATCTTCATCTGAGTCAACAGTTATAGTTGCATGTATCTATAAATAAATAATGATTAGAAGAGTGTCTGACTGAAACAAAGAAAACTTTAGTAGTGGCTATTACCCTAAGAAGGGACTTTCACCTTTTATCTTCTGCAGTGTTTGAATTTTTCCCAAAATAAGCATACATGACCTTTGACATTTCAGAAAATATGCTAACAGAAAAATTAGATTAAACAAAAAGAAGTCAGAAAACAGTTCTTGTTGTTGGTCCTCCCTTATTCCATCTGCTACTCTTCCACTTTTTAGAAAACAAAATTGAGAGAACAACCTGATTCATGAGAATTCTGGAGGCCTTTGAGTTCCTGGGAGCACCAGGAAAATAAGCACAAAACCCAGAGTGTTTTCACTTAGTCTTAAGCTGGTAAAAACGCTGATAACAGTTGGGACGAAATTGAACCTCACTTATTTAGTGCTTTCTTTGTAAAGGGAAAGGCTTAGGGCCAGTAGATGAGCTTCTAAATTTAATCCTTCATCCCCAGAGATACTCTTCTTGTTGCTGATTCAGTTTCATCTCCTGAGGAGGGTCTTGGATAGGAGTCTACATGGGCAGTCAGGATATCTGCTGTATTCCTAACTGCACCTTCTATTTTCTAGGTTGCCTTGGGGCACTCTCTCTTTATCACTTTCCCTGAACAGAAACCATGTGGAGAATAAGTCCAACAGTATTTATTATATGCTGTCTGCTCTTCAAGGGCAAGATGCTGTTGTCAAGTTTAACTCAGTGATAACAGCTCTGTAGCAAACATGGACATGTAGTGACAAAACTCAGAAATGCATTTTGAGATACATCAACAAATCAAGTTGCTGAATTTTTAAAACACAGTGCCACAGTAGAAACCCTGCTAACTGTCCTCCACTCAACCAACTTGCTTGCAGCCAGCAGGCTACTGGTATGTCCACACCTTCTGCTATCACCATTTGAATAGTGGGATTACCAAGAGCCCTGCTGTGTTTGTTACCATACCTGTTTATGGCAGTAGGAATTGATATTGAAATCATATAATTTAAGTAGGTATTAAACAACCTGATAAAATGAGTGTGGATAAAAAGCTTGGTCATTTCTGTGAAAATTAAGTCAAAAGCTTTGGAAAGACTCTATGGAGGTAAGTTGCTTTAAAAATAATATTAAAGACAGTTGTGGATAAAACAACTCTGAAAAAGAGAGTAAAAACATGAAAATCGTTCTGCACTCAGATAACCTTGAGGATATCTCTAAGATCTCACTCCACTTTAAAGAAACGGAAACAAAGAATCATAGATGAGGCACTATGGGTGTGGTTTATGCAAGACTGAAGAAAGAGGATATTAATCATCATATCCATAAAATTATAGGGTAGAAAGAGACCTTCTACCCTATAATATTAACACTCTATTCTTCACCACCTGAAAATCACCTAAAATCTCTCTGTTTTAATGGGACACTTGTCAGATAAAGTTGTCTAATCGCTTGAGTTGACCCATATAGTGCACATCAGGGTTGATGCTCTCCCGAACTCTGCCTGCCTGCTGAATACCTCCCTCTGTCTAGATGCCTCCCTGGGACATCAAGCTCAATTTGTTGGAAAGAGAACCTCTTACCTTTCCTCTCAACACTGCCTCTCCTCCCGTGCCCCTTTTTCTGGTTTCTCTTCCTTGCCCCAATCCCAAACATTCTATCTCAAAGTCTCAGGCACATTGGATTGGGTTCTGCTTTCTCCTTTTTCCTCTTTATCTAATCGCTCTTGCATAATTTCTTTACTAATTGTTTCTTCTTTTTTTTTTTTCTTTTTGGACTCTGGCTCTGATTCTCAGGTGACACACAGATACCCAAAGTTCCAGGGAACAAAAGAGCTCAGCATCTCAGAATGTAGAAATACCATTACAACTCAGGAATAGATGTAACTGCTGTGAGAGCTTACAATCTAGGAACCTTTACACTAAGCCTCCCCCTGATAACCTGTGTTCTCAGATTCAATTCTCAGAGCTTGCACATTATAGTTAGTCCATATTAGTGAGGCATTATATTGTTTGTCTTTTCATTTCTGGTTTATTTCACTCAACATAGTGTCCTCAATGTCCATTCACCTAGTTGCATACCTCACAACTTCATTCCTTCTTGTAGCAGCTCAATATTCCATTGTATGTATACACCACGGTTCACCATTCCATTCATCAGTCAATGTACCCCTAGGCCACCTCCATCCACTGTGAATTGTAAATACTGCTACCATAAACCCCACTGTGCAAATGTCCATTCATGTCTCTGTTACCAGTTCTTCACGTTCCTGTTCTTCCAAGTATATACCCAATATATATGCAGGACCATATGGCAACCCCATGCTTAGTTTCCTGTGAAACCACCACATTGCCCTCCAGATGGGCTGCACCATTCTACTCCCCCACAAATGGTTATTAGGTACATCCCTCTCTCCACATTATCTCCTGCGCTTGTATCCCTGTTTATTTTTTAGACAGTTTTATTCACACACCATACATTCCCTCCTAAGTAAACAATCAATGGTTCCCTGTATAATCACATAGTTATGTATTTATCACCACTATCAAATGAGAACATTTCCATTTCTTCCACAAAAAAAGAGGAAGAGGTGAAAAAGAAAAAAATTAAAAAGAAAAAAAGATGCCTAAAAACAAAAAGAAAAAATAAAATTAATATAAAATAAAAAAGAATGCAAAGGCCAGACGACACCAATGCCAAGAACCCCAAACCCCTCCCTTATAGCCTCCTCTATAGACATTTAGCTTTGGTATATTGCCTTTGTTATACTTAATGACAGCATATTACATGTTACTGTTAACTGTAGACTCTAGTTTGCATTGATTGTATTTTTTCCCCAATACCATCCCATTTTCAAAACCTTGCAAAGTTGACATTCATTTGTTCTCCCTCATGTAAAGATATTCTTATATTTGTACACTTAATCACCATCATTGACCACTCTAGGTTTCACTAAGTTATACCATACTTCTATCTTTCCTTCTGGTGTCCTACATGTCCTTAACCTTCCTCTTTCAACTGTACTCACAGTCATCTTTGTTCAGTGTACTTACAATATTGTGCTACCATCACCCAGTATTGTGTTATCCATTTCTGGATCCTATACAATCAATCCTGTTGAACATTCCGTACTCCCTCAGTATCAAATGTCCAATCTTTACCTTCTTTCTCTCTCCTGGTATCTTCATTTCTACACTCTTCTCCAAACCTTTCTCTCCTTTTTCTGTCTGTCTGTAGCACTCCTTATAGAATTGCTTGTAGAGGAGTTTCCCTGTTCACAATCTCTCTGTGTCTGTATATCTGTTAATATTTTAAACTCTCCTCATTTTTGAAGGACAGTTTTGCCAGATATAGGATTCTTGGTTGGCAGTTTTTCTCTTGCAGTATCTTGAATACATCATACCACTGCCTTCTTGCCTCCATGGTTTCTACTGAGAAATCCGCACTTAAGTCTTATTGAGATTCCCTTGTATGTGACAGATTGCTTTTCTCTTGCTGCTTTCAGAATTACCTCTTCATCTTTGACATTTGAAAATCTGATTAGTAAGTGTCTTAGAGTAGTTCTATTTGGATCAATTCTGTTTGGGTATGCTTCACATCTTGGGCCTATAATTTTATGTCTTTCATAAGACTTGGGAAATTTTCATTGATTATTTCCTCTATTATTCTTTCTGCCACTTTTCCCTTCTCTTTTCCTTGTGGACACCTATAACACATATATGCACGCACTTCATGTTGTCATTCAGTTCCCTGAGACCCTGTTCATATTTTTCCATTCTTTTCCCTATCTGTTCTTCTGTGTGTAGAATTTCAGATGTCCTGTCCTCTAGTTCAGTAATCCTTTCTTCTGCCTCTCCAAGTCTGCAGTTGTATGTCTCCATTGTGTTTTTCATCTCTTCTATTGTGCCTCTCATTCCCATAAGTTCTGCCGTTTCTTTTTCTCACATTTGCAAATTCTTCCTTATGGTCACCTAATGTCTTCTTTATTTCCTTCATCTCTTTTGTCACATTTTCCTTCAACTCGTTGATTTGATTTAGATTTGTTTGAACATCTTTAATTAGCTGTTTCAGCTCTTGAGTCACAGTTGAGGTGTTAGTTTGTTCCTTTGACTGGGCCACATCTTTGTTTCCTGGTGTGGCTTGTGACTTTTTTGCTGTCTAGGCATCTGATTTCTTGATTATTCTGGAGGTTTTTTTCTGTCTTTTGCCTTGGGTTTTCTTGTTGGTTTTCTTTGATCTCTATATTTCTTTGTTTGTCTCACTGGCCAGTTGTCAGATTGGCTCTGCCTCCCCCAGTTTTCCCCCCAAATCAGGCACCCATTGTGGCATGCCACAAGGATGGGAGGTAGGCACTGGACACCCCAGCAAGTTCACTGTGTATGGTAATATAGATCTGCTGGCTTCCAGTGGTGCTCTATTTTCTGCCGGTCATCAAGACCTGGGTTTGTTTTAGAAACCTGTTTTAACAGTTGGGTTGTCTGTATTTCTCAGCCAAAACAGGGCTAGATTTCTGTGCAGGGCATATAGACTACTCCTGTAGTCCTAATAAAGGATCTGGAGCTTCTTTAAAAAGTGTTTCTATTCCCTTGCACTTTCCAGACTGTCTGGCAGATGACACTGCTTGGTAACTTAATTATCCTCAGAGGCTGCTTTGCCTCTGAGCACAGGCTGCATCTATACAGGTGAGCTGAAACTGTGGGATTCCTATACACTCACTTTGCTTGCCAAAATATGGCTCAATGTGGGGCTACACCTGTGGAAGAGTACTCCCTCAGCTGACCCAGTACTCCACCTGTTCCCAAGGCAAGGAAATGGCTGCCAGCTGCTGCTTCCCTGAAGGGTGGGGGAAGGGTTTTCAGACCCAGGGCTGGAAATGCAGTCTCTGTCCACATTTTCTCAGTCTCTTTGTCCCTAACTGACCTGGGCCTTGAAATGTCCTCCCCTAACAGTGGGGGTATGTCTCATTGCTGTAAGAGATTTTAAAATCTGTTTCCCTGGTGGAAGGGGTCCCATCTGCTGATTTGGTGCCTTTCCCACACAGAGAGGGGGTGGGGAAAGGACCAGCTGGTCTGGGACAGAAGATTCCTAACTGATATTTATTCTTTTTCTTCAATTCAGCATCTGCAGGGTCCTTCTCCAGTCTATATCCACCTCTAGTGTTTCAATCAATTCAGAATTATTCTTTTTTTATTGAATCTCTGGAGAGGAGTTTTCAGTAGCTGTTTACTTTGCCATGTTGATTGCATCAGCAGTTGTTTCTTTACTCCATTCCTCTCATCATGATCCTATTACAGACTCCTCTCACTTTTACTATTGCTGTAATAGCCTTTGAAAGGGTTTCTCCACCTCCAGTCACTGCTAGTTCAAATGAATCCTAGTTCAAAATGAATCCTCATGATCATGTCCTGCCTTTGGCTCAAACATCTAAACTTCTCAGCTATATATTTAAGACCTGCTATAATCTGGCTCAAATCTCACCATTATTGTCCACCAGCCTCTACTATACTAAAACCAATGCTTTGCCCTATAAACAACCTACATTTTCCATATCTATGTCCCCTCCATCTAGAATACTCTTTTTCATTACATTCCTGCAGTTAAACTTCTATCTAATCTGTAGGGACCCTCTCAAATGCCATTTCCCCTGGAAGTCTTCCATGAACACCAAATTTGAAATCATCTGTATTCCTTAGAGTTCACTACACTGGCTTAGCTATTTTTGATAGGCATCTATCATTACCCACATAGTATAAGATTATTCATCTCCTAATCTCAACTGAAAGCTAAACAGCACAGTTTCCTAAAGTATGTTTCACAAAATACTCACTCCGTAAGAAACTGATCTAATAAGTTTTAGAATACTTAGAAATTGCAGTGGGAATGGAGAACAATGGGTGTGTATGTGAAACATCATAAAAGTGGAACTGACATGACTTGATAACTGAGGACTGTGTGGGATCAGAGAAAGTGAGAGTGCTCTAGAATAACTTCCAGATTTATGACTTGGACAACTGAGAGGCACCATCACCTGAGAGGACAGAAAGTGGACAGAGGGGATGTGGGGTATCTGATGTTGTCTGTGGTTTGGGACCATTGAATTTAATATCCCAGTGGAGAGGGAGAGTTGGAAGACAAAGGGCCAAACTCTACTTCTCTTTCTCAATTCTCATCTTCCTTGAATCTTCCACAGATTCTAACATTGTTTTGACCAACCTCCTTCTCCTTGAAACTCTTTCCTCCCTCTCCTTAGATGACCCTGTCCCATCTTGATTCCCCACCCCCATGGTCTCCAATGCCTCCTCTCCACAAAATACTTAAATGTGGCATTCCTGAAGGTCACCTCTATTCCTGCTCTAAACTCTCCTTTTGGCAGCCTTTTCCATTCCCTGAACCTCAATGACAATAGCAACATAAATAATGCCTCCTTAGTCTTAACTAGTCAATTTAATGCTGTAGATTTCCATTTGCACACTTAGAAGTCACCTTGAATGCAGAACATGCAAAATGGAACTCACTTCCAACCCCTAAAGCTTAATGCCTAGTTACTTCCCTACCTGTCCCTATTACTTAGGCTTCCCATTTCCTAGGAGGCAAGAAGTTGGTCAGTTCTTCCTCTACTGGGTCTCCCATCTTTCCATTCATTTCTTTTGCCACTGAGTTTGTTCCCATACTGCTTCTCACCTTGTCCCCACTTTCTCTGGTCTCCTTTCTCTTGGATCCTCTCTGAGTATTGCTGCCCATATAATATTCCTAAAACATACCTTTGAGTTTATCTTTCCTCTGTTTTGAAAATTTCAATGGTTTTCTGTTCAAAAAGCCAACTTTTCAGATCCTATAAAATTTTGTTATAGAAGGTGTCCAACTTATTTTCCCTTGGATCTCCTACATATGCCCCATACTCTATCCAACCAAATCAAATTACTCACTATTCCCCAAACACATCCTCTACTTTCCAGCTCCATACCTTCACTCCTGTCATTCTCTTTGTCTAGAATCCTCTCCCTTTATCTCTACCTATTGAAATTCTGCACATTTCTCAAGACTCAGTTAAGATGCCACTTCATAAATGAAGCCTTCTCTAATCATTTCAAATGGAAAGTGTCCACTTTCTTCCTTGAACTCCCATAATACTTACTTCTATCACTTACACAGCTTTGTATGGCAGTAATTTGCAAGCATCTTTGCTCTTCTTTCATACTGTAACCTCCTTAGAGCAAAAACTATGTCTTATTCACATGATATAGTGGAAAGAGCACAAGCCTGGGGTTCAGGATACCTGAATTTTGGTACTTGCTCTGTGACTATAAGCTCTGTGGCCTTGGATAGGTTCACTTGTGATGAAACACATCTTTGTAGTCTAATATATCGGTAGGAATTCTGAGTCCAGACTTAAAGGAAGCATACTGAGAGGAGACAGTACACCCCATGGAGACAGTAATTTTCTATTATTTACTGTAATTTACTAGCCTTTTCCTCCTGCTCTTCCCTGTGTGTTCACAGTGTTCTCCTGGACTCCAGAGTTTTGAAATATTAATTCAGAGAGTTTCTTCCTGTTTAATAGTTGTTCTTGTGGAGGGACTGATTCCTGGAGCTTCCTACTCTGCCATCTTCCCACACTCCTCTGCCCTATGTGATTTTGATACAAAGAAAATTTGAAAACCTTTGTGGGTCCAATTAGTGCAGTGGTTTTCAATGGGAGATGATTTTCCCCCTTCAGGGGACAATCTGCAATGCCAAGAGGCATTTTGGTGCCTACTCTCATGGTAGGCAGCAGTGGGGTCCAGTCCCTGGCATACTGGTGCCAGAAATGTACATAAAAATCCACTTCCCCATGATCTGGAGTGGGCATGGGCTGATTTCTGATCACAGCTTTTGATTAGCTACTTTGAAAAGCTGGGGGCCTGGCTCTAAGGGTGGCCATTATTCCAACTGACCCCAGGAGAAGGTGGTGGGGAAAACTTAAAGACAGTACAATTCCTCAGAGCTTCAGAGGACAGTTGAAGGGCTGCATTTGCTAGGCAGGTCAAGAAAGCACAGCTTTGGAGAATAATGGAAGAAGCTGCTGGTCACCTTTCTAGCCCCTCCTTATCCCCTCTCCAGGGCAGTTTGGAACCAGCCTGTACTCCCTCTGTGAGTCCCTGGCCTTGTTCCAGCTGGGAAAGACTGACTTGGGAAACTCCTCTCTGGTGTGCCCCCCTCTCAGTTAAAAGCATTATATACTGATAAAGTGGTCAATTCAATAGAAGAGATGTAACAATTATAAATATAAATGCACCCAACAGCAGAACCCAAAAATATACGAAGCAAATAGGAACAGAGTTGAAGGAAGAAATTGACAGTTCTACATTAATAGTAGGAGACTTTAATACACCTGTTCCACTAAAGAATAGAACATCTAGACAAGATCAATAAGAAAATACCAGACTTGAATGATACCCTAAACCAACTAGACCTAACAAACATATATAAAATACTTTACCCAATAACAACAGAATACACATTCTTCTCAAGTGCATATGGATCATTCTCCACGATAGGCCATATATTGGGTCAGAAAACAAGTCTCAACAAATTCAAAAATACTGAAATCATACAATGTATCTTCTCCAACTACAATGGAATGAAGCTAGAAATCAGTAACAGAGGAAGAAATGGAAAATTCACAAATAAGTGGAAATTCAATAATATAATCTTAAACAACCAGTGGATAAAAGAGTAAATCACAGGGGAAATTAGTAAATATCTTGAGGTGAACAAAAATGAAAATACAACATACCAAAATTTAAGAGGTACAGAAAAGGCAGTGATAGGGGAATTTATAGTGCTAAATGCTTACATTTAAAAAGAAGAAAGATTTCAAATCGGAGACCTAATCTCAACACTGGAAGAACTAGAGAAAAAAGAGCAAACTAAACCCAAGGTGAGCAGAAGGAATAAATAATAGATATTAGAGTGGAGATAAATGAAATAAGGAATAAAAGAAAAAAAGAAAGAAAGAAAGAATCAACAAAACCAAAAGTTGCTTCTTTGAAAATATCAAAAAAAATTGGCAAACTTTAGCTAGACTGATAAAGGGGAATAAAGAGAAGACACAAATTACTAAAATCAGAAATGAAAAGGGGGATGTTACAACTGTCCCCACTGAAATAAAGAGGACTATGAGGATACTATGAGCAGCTGTATGCTAAAAAATTAGATAACCCATGTGAAGTGGACAAATTCCTAGACATACTCAAAAGACCTACACTGACTCAAGAAGAAATAGAAGGTATCAACAAACCTATAACTAGTAAAGAGATTGAATCAGTACACTAATCAAAAACTTCCCAACAAAGAAAAGCCCAGGACCAGATGGCTTCACAGGTGAATTTCACCAAACATTCCAAGAATTAACACCAATCCTCCTCACACTCTTCCAAAAATTGAAGAGGTGTGGTAACTGGAAGCTGTATGTACCCCAGAAATGATCATGTTCTTTTTTTTTTTTTAATCTTCATTTTATTGAGATATATTCACATACCATGCAGTCATACAAAACAAATCGTACTTTCGATTGTTTACAGTACCATTACATAGTGGTACATTCATCACCCAAATCAATCCCTGACACCTTCATTAGCACACACACAAAAATAACAAGAATAATAATTAGAGTGAAAAAGAGCAATTGAAGTAAAAAAAGAACACTGGGTACCTTTGTCTGTTTGTTTCCTTCCCCTATTTTTCTACTCATCCATCCATAAACTAGACAAAGTGGAGTGTGGTACTTATGGCTTTCTCAATCCCACTGTCACCCCTCATAAGCTACATTTTTATACAACTGTCTTCGAGATTCATGGGTTCTGGGTTGTAGTTTGATAGTTTCAGGTATCCACCACCAGCTACCCCAATTCTTTAGAACCTAAAACGGGTTGTCTAAAGTGTGCATAAGAGTGCCCACCAGAGTGACCTCTCGGCTCCTTTTGGATCTCTCTGCCACTGAAGCTTATTTCATTTCCTTTCACTCCCCCTTTTGGTCAAGAAGATGTTCTCCGTCCCACGATGTCGGGTCTACATTCCTCCCCAGGAGTCATATTCCACGTTGCCAGGGAGATTCACTCCCCTGGGTGTCTGATCCCATGTAGGGGGGAGGGCAGTGATTTCACCTTTCAAGTTGGCTTAGCTAGAGAGACAGGGCCACATCTGAGCAACAAAGAGGCATTCGGGAGGAGGCTCTTAGGCACAACCGTAGGGAGGCCTAGCCTCTCCTTTGCAGCAACCGTCTTCCCAATGGTAAACCTGTGGTAGAGGGCTCAACCCATCAAACCACCAGGTCCCCTATGTCTGTGGTCATGTTAGCAACCAAAGATCAATGTTCTTTTAAATCCATTCCTGTGGGTGGAGGCCTATTGTAGGTGGGACCTTTTCATTGGGTTGTTTCAATTGAGATGTGATCCGCCTCACTCAAAGTGGGTCTTAATCTTCTTACTGGAGTTCTTTATAGAGGATAAATGACACATAAAAAAGGCCCAGAGAAGTGTAGAGAAACACCCAGAGGATCTGAAAGAGAAAGTCACTGAAGCCAGAAGCTGAAAGCAATGAAACCCAGGAGAGAAGGACCAGCAGATGTTATTATGTGCCTTGTTATCTTTCAGAGGAGCCCAAGATCCCCAGCAGCCTTTCTTCAGAGAAGTTATCATCCTGTTGATGCCTTAATTTGGACATTTTCACGGCCTTAGAACTATAAATCAAAAGTTAGTAAATCCCCATTGTAAAGTCAACCCATTCCTGGCACACTGCATTCATCAGCTTTAGCAAACCAAAACAAGAGGGAGAACTCTCTACGTCATTCTATAAGGCCAACATCACCTCATACTAATGACAGATAAAGATAACACAAGAAAAAAAATAAAAATAGACCAACATCTCTTATGAATACAGATACAAAAATCTTCAACAAAGTACTAGCAAACTGAATCCAACAACACAGCAAAAGAATTATACACCATGATCAAGTGGGATTTATCCCAGGTATGCAAGGTTGGTTCAACATAAGAAAATCAATTAATGTAATACATCAAATTAACAGAATGAAGGAGGGAAAATACACATGCTCATCTCAAATGTTGCAGAAAAGGCATTTGACAAAACCCAGCACCTCTTCTTGATAAAAACACTTAGAAAACTAGGAATAGAAGGAAGCTTCCTCAAAATAATAAAGAGCATAATGAAAAACCCACACCTAACATCATACTTAATGGTGAAAGACTGAAATATTTCCCTCTAAGATATGAAACAAGTCAAGAATGCCCGCTGTCACCACTATTATTCAACATTGTACTGGAAATTCTACCAGAGCAATTAGGAAATAAAAACAAACTAAAGACATCCAGATAGGAACAGAAGAAGTAAAACTTTCCTTATTTGGCAGATGACATGAACCTATACAACAGAAAATCCTGAAACATCCACAACAAAGCTCCTAGAACTAACAAATGAATTCAGCAAAGTGGCGGGGTACAAGATCAACACCCCAAACTCAGTAGTGTTTTTATACACTAGCAATGAACAGTTGGAAGAAGACATCAAGGAAAAAATTCCATTTATAACAGCAACTAAAAGAATCAAATATCTAGGAATAAATCTAACCAAGGATGTAATAGACTTATACATAGAAAACTGCAGAATATTGCTGAAAGAAATAAAAAAAGACCTAAATAAATCAAAGGACATTATGTGTTCATGGTTTGGAAGTCTAAATATTGTTAAGATGTCAGTTCTATCCAAAGTAATTTACAGATTCAATGCAATCCCAATCAAATTCCAACAACCTTCTTTGCAGAAATGGAAAAGCCAATCATCAAATTTATACGGAAGGGTAAGAGGCCATGAATAGCCAAAGCCATCTTGAAAAAGAAGAATGAAGTTGGAGGACTCATATTTTCAGATCTTAAAATTTATTACAAAGCCACAGTAATCAAAATAGCACAGTACAGACACAGGGACAGACATATAGACCAATGGAATTGAATTGAGAGTTCAGAAATCAGCTCTCACATTTACGGCCAACCGATTTTTGACACGGAGGCAAACATTACCCAATTGGGAAAAAATAGAATCTTCAACAAATGATGCTGGGAAAACAGGACTGCATTTGCAAAAGACTAAAGTGGACCCTTACCTTGTACCACATAAATAATCAACATCAAAATGGATTTAAAGACCTAAATATAAGAGCCAGAAATATCAATTCCTAGAAGAAAACATAGGGAAGTATGTCTAAGCCCTTGTAGTAGGCAATGGTTTCTTAGATTTTACACCCAAAGTACAAGCAACAAAAGAAAAATAAATAAATGAGACCTCATCAAAATTTAAAACTTTTGAGCCCAAAGGATGTTATCATGAGCCTAAATGACAACCTACACAACTGGAGAAAATATTTGGAAACCACATATCCAATAATGGCTTAATATACAGAATATGTAAAGAAATCCTTCAACTCAATAACAAATTACAAACAATTAAAAAATGTGTAAAAGACTTGAATAGACATTTCTTCAAAGAAGATATACAAATGGCCATAGGAAAAGATGCTCAAAGTCGTTAGCCATTAAGGAAATGCAAATCAATACCACAGTGAGATACCATTTCACACACACTGTAATGGCTACTATTAAATAAATGAAAATTTACAGATGTTGGATAGGTGGAGAAATAGGAACACTCATTCATTGCTGGTGGGAGTGTAAAACGGTATAGCCACTGTGGAAGACAGTTTGGCAGTTGCTCAGAAAACTAAGTATAGAATTACCATATGACCCAGCAATCCCACTTCTAGGTACATACCCCAAAGAATTGAAAGCAGGGACTTGAACAGGTATTTTCACACCAATGTTCTTAGCAGCATTATTCACAATTTCTAAAAGATGGAAGCAACCCAAGTGTCCTTCAACCGATGGATAAACAAAATGTGGTATACACACATGATGGAATGTCATTCAACCACAAAAAGGAATAAAGTTCTGATACATGAGACGACATGGATGAAACCTGAAGACATCATGTTGAATGAAATAAGCTAGATACAGAAGGATAACTATCATATGGTCTCACTGACACGAATTAATTACAATAAACAAACTCATAGAGTTAGAATCTAGATTACAGATTACCAGGGGTGGAGAGAGGGCATGGAGAGTTAAGGCTTAAAATGAGCAGAGTTTCCATTTGGGATGATGGAAAAGTTATAGGAATGGATGATGGTGATGGCAGCACAATATTGTGAACATAATTAACAGCACTGAATTATATATTTGAATGCGGCTAAAAGGGGGATATTTTAGGTTGTATATATGTTACAAGAAGAAAAAATTTTTGAAGTCCATGGGACTGCGCAACACAAACTGTGAACCCTAAGTTAAACTGTGGTCTATAGTTAAGAGTAGAATTATAAAAATGTGCTTTCATTAATTTTAACAAATATACCGCACTAAGGCAAGGTGTTAATAATAGGGTGGTATATGGGAACCTTATATTTATGCATGATTGTTCTGTAAACACACAAACTCTCTAGTAAAAAAAAATCACATAGGGAGTTTATTAAAACTTGCAGGTTTCTGACCCCCAACTTCAGAGATTCTGATGAATAAGTCCAGGATAGGGGCTGGGAATGTGCATTTTTAGCCAGTATTTTAAACTGATATAGGTGGTCCTTTGCATAATCTAAGAAATAATACAATGATGATTCAATGAAGTAAACAAACATTTTTCAAAATGCAAATACCGTTCACTCCACTGTACTGAGGAAACCGATCTGACTACTGGAGGAACAGTAGGTAATTTTAGGGAGGAAGGCAGGCCCTGGTGGACACCATATGAAAGACTTAGGGAAGAAAGTTCCACCAGGTGACACTGCCAGCTGAGAGAAAGAATGCCACAGGGAAATGGTGAAATGCCAAAATCAAATTTAGTTTATTTCCATTTTTTTTTTGCCTAATCCCACTTCTTAGTATATACTCAAAAGAACTGGAGGCAGGGACTTGAACAGATATTTGTACACCAATGTTTATAGTGGCATTATTTACAATAGCCAAAAGGTGGAAGCAACCCCAGTGTCCATCAACCAATCAATGGATAAACAAAATGTGGTATATATACACACATTGGAATATTATTCAGCTGTAAAAAAAGAATGAAGTGCTGATGCATGCAACAACATGGATTAAACCTGAAGAAATCAGGTTGAATGAAGTAAGCCAGGCACAAAAAGACAAATAATATATGATCTTGCTTATATGAAATACCAGAAAAAGCAAATTTCATAGACAGATAGTGGATTATAGGTTTCAAGGGCTGGGGGTGGAAGGACAAGAGAGAGTTAATGCTTTATGGGTGCAGTTTCTCTTTGAAGTGATGCAAAAGTTGGGGTAGTGGATGTTGGTGATGATAGTACAATATTGTGAATGTAATTAATACCACTGAATTGTATGCTTGAAAGTGGTTAAAATGGGAAATTTTGACTTGTATACATGTTTTTTACAATAAAACATTTAAAAAGTTTTTAATGTTACATTATTAGTTTTTCTTTTTTTACCCAGAGGTACCCCTGGACCTTTGAAAGTCCATTCTCCTCCCTCCACCTGAGACCTATAAGAGTCAAACTTTTTACAGATATTTTTTCATTTAATCCTCTCCCTAACCTTATGATGAAGCTTATCAACTTTTAACATTATTTCTCTGGGAAAATTCATTGCCCCAAAGAACTGACTCACAAACTAACTTTTGACTCACAACCTCTTCACAAAACAGGTACAGTCTGTACTAGCCCTGGAATTTCTCTACCCTTAAATACTCTTTGCAACTCTGTTAGGATGGGAAAAGGCTTTCTGAGCCAAGAAGGCAGGAACCCCTCTCTTGGGTCTCACCCAGCCCTGGGTACTCTGTGTGTCTTGTTAACCCAAGAAGATACTCTCGGCCTTTCTCCCACATATTCTGAATTGGAAAACGAAAGACAAAGGGGTTAGAAATTTCCTCTCCTTCTGACCCCAGAGTTCTAGGTGGAATTTCTTGATTTTTAAATGTTGGCAACTAATCAAAAATTTGTTTCATTGTTTTTCTAATTTGACGAAACAAAACATGTCACTAAGCTGTCAGTTTATAACCTCTGTGTTGCAGATTCCTTTCTAGGTTGGACACTGCTTGTACTGTGCATTCTTTTCTCTCCCTCTCTCCCTTCCCCTCCCTCCACAACCTCCCACAGGCAATACAATTCCCAACTCCTTTCAAGAACTGCCTTCAGCCTCTTTTTCCTTCAGAATCCTTGACTTCCAGTGTCTGACCCTAACAAATGAAGGCAACTTTAACTTCATCTCATCCTTTCCCAGCTTTAAATGTCTTTTTATCTGCATTCTTTTCCATAGGTGGACCGGTGCCCCTCTTCCGTGCCCTTCCTTGATCATCAACCCTTTGGCTGCTAGTTGCTTCTGGATTTCCCATTAGCTTGGTTAAGCCATCTGCTCTGTCTGTTATTCAAGAGAAATAAATGTGAAGAGGATGGGTAGATGACATTGGTGGTTCTATGAGCATTATGGACCATAATACTGCATTATGGCCTGCATCCTGGCTGGGCCCCAAGGAGGTGGCAAGGTCTTCTAAGGGGGAATGGCTGGAGAGCCACCAAGGAAGGCCAGATGCTCAGCAAGCAGCTCCCAGATGGATAAAGACTCTAGTGACCCAAGTGGAGTTCTGGAAGCATTGCCTCCTGTCTGTAGGGAACTATTAGGCAAAAACAAGGAACTGATGATTAAAGGTTTTTCCCCATTTGGGGACACAAAATAAGCCTCCTGATTCATTATGTGATCCTGATGAGGGATTACTGAGGAAACAATAATGACCAAAATTGAAGTTATTGTCAGCCAAACAGGATGAGGGCTTAGAGTTGGGTTTCATGTGACATAAAGAAAATATTTTAATACCATCTCTTGTAGCCCTGAACTTATAGTTGCAAATCTATCATGTGATGATCATATGATGATCCATTTTAATACTCTCAATCAAAAATCCAGTTCTTTGAGGCCTCCTAACTTTTCCCCAAATTCCCCTGTTTCAGATGTAATCTTCTCATGAAATGACTATTTGTGGGCAGTATTGAGGCCTGCTTCTTTTGTTCACCATGATCTTGATATTTTGATGCAAAAGTGACCAGACCTCCCTGAAACACAAAGCTTTTATCTTTCTCAGAGAGGAGAAAGAAACCACAGCCACCTCATATCCCAACTACTGGTTGTGGGATAGGGGATGGGCAGCCCTGCCCCATGAGTTGCTCACATCATTTAGATCAGATTCCTAGTGAGGGAACTGTTACATTGGGAAACAAGGTTGGTTCATCCAATCTGTGTAATGACATGGATTTGAATTTACAGTAATACGAAAATGGAATTAAGAAGAAAAAACATATTGGGAGAATGTCCCCAAAGGTTTTTGGAAGGTGAATGAAACAGGGACCAGTCCACAGACATTGAACAAGTCCTGGTTCATCATAAACATGTCACCATCAACAAGGACCTCCTTAAACAAAAAGGTGAAATTGGCAAAGCAAGTGTACTTTGGGCTCCTTAACACTATTCTTTGCTCTCTTTTCCTTCTCACTGCTATTTTAAGACAATTTTCATATTAGAAAAATGTTTTCCTCAATGGCCTTTAAAATAAAAAACCACATGGCATTTTTAATCAAGTAGAGACATTTGGTATAGCACTGATTAGTTCCGGGACGAAAGGTGAAGCAGGATGGGAGTGAAAAATATTGTTATACACGGAATGGGGAATCCTTGTCTGGGCTCTGCCACTAAGTAGTTGTGTGGCTTGGGGGCAAGTCACTTCACCTCTCTGAGGTGAAGTTTCTTCAACTGTAAAGTGGAGCATTTGGTCTTGGTGATCTAAGACTCTTTCTTCCAGTTCATGCTCTAGTGGTCCAGGGTAGGGAAGGACTGGAAAAGTCAAGAGATGCATGAGGGTCTAAAGAGAATGATAGGGAGAACAGGTCAAACCTGCCAGGATTTTCCTAAGTTCTAGCAGGATCTATTTCCACATGTACTCCAAGAAAGAAACAGGAAGGAAAATATAACACTGTCTATCCCAAGTTGTCGGTTTTAGCTGGAATTATTTCCTCCCACCCACACTACCTCCCTCTTAAATGCCAATAACTTAGGAAAGAGGGAAATGAGCAGAAGCAGAAAGCTAGCTTCCTTAGCAGTGAGTATGTGAACCGTGGGACTATCTCTCTGGGGGTTTCTAAATCTCAGCTTTTTGAGATTAGGGTGACCCCCAGACTGCCCATGTGTGTAACAGTGCTTTTTTCTCCTTAGCATCTTTTGTCCATAGAGAATAGAGAAAAGTTCATTCCTGCTGCTCCTACAGACTTCGGGTTGGACAACAAGCCCCAGCATGGGCCAACTCACATCCCAGCCACCATTCCTCTCCTCTTTCAACCCTGGCCTGCCCCCTGGACAGGCCTGCCCTCCACCCCTCCCCAGAATCCTACACTTCAATGCTGATCCACAATCTGACTCCTCTCTGCATCACTTCTCTAAAATTCACCATCTCCACCCATGCCTGTATGAAGTATGATGCATCCCTTTCTGCTTTAATGGTGAAGGCAGCTCAGTGTCAGTAAGAGGATGCTAAGGTGTATGCTAATGCAGTCTTGAAGGACAATCCTTCTCTTCTCTGTTAACATGAAGATGTTTAAAAAAAGAAAAAAGTTCTTGATCTGTTTTCTCACCCAAAAGATCCTAATAGCAAGGGATTTCAGACAGATAAGAAAGGAGACCTGGAGTCTCAGAATATTTGACAGCATTTTGTTTGAAATTCTTTTTTTAAATATGAGAAAATGAGGCTTGGAGAGGTGAAGTGGCTCACTTATGGTCACATATCTGGTCAGTGTTAAAGCCATTACCTTAACCCAGGTCTCCTAACTCCCAGACCTGTGCTCTCCTGTGGTAAAAGTACTTGGGGTAGACATAACATTGTGGTGGGCTGTATCTGGTCTAGAGATAGACAATACTAGTTTTGGGCTTAGGAATGAGATACAACATCAGACAGGGGAGGACAGAGGTAAGCATATGCTATGAGATTTGCAAGGAATTAAAAAAAAAAAAAAATTCCTCAACTCAAATTCATATTTGTACACAAAGCTGATGAGCCCAATACCCAAGGATGCCTGTGTGGGCAAACACATTACAATAATTGTTCTGGTGGACTGAGCTGTGTCTTGGGAAATGGGATTTGTTGGGTTGAACTAAGAAAACTGGAATTATGCAGATGAATGCAACCAGGCAAGTTCCATGGATGGTACCATAATAAAATCTGTTCTGCACAATATGATCCTTCATCTATGATATGGCAGTCACAAATTTCCAGGACTGCTTGTCCAACTTGGAGGTATGATGATGGGGCAGGAAGAAGATGGGCATTGGAATACGACAAATCTGGATTTGAATCCTCACTCTGCTACTTACTGGTTGTAAAGTATACTGTCCTCGCTGGAGAATGCAGCCCTCCTCAGAGGGTTGCTGTGAGGATTAGCTGTGGTTAGCATCTGCTTTATTTAGTCTTGAACAAAATTGTGGGGAAAGTAAATTAACATTGTACGCACCTCCATGTGAAGAAATGAGCCCTAGACTCATCATGTGCTGCTGCTGGGAGGGACCTTTGAGACCATACAGGCCAAGCCTCTTATTTAGAGTAGAGAGCACTGGACATGTTGTGTATTTCCCACACTTACCACCACCCTATGCTGGGCACCTCAGAGCCCTTCATTGAATGTCTATTGATGGATTAAGTGACTTGCGAAGACCTCCAAGAAATGACACTTAGCCTTATGTTTGGCCCTGTTTTACAGACTTCACCCACCTCACTACCTTGCTCAGCCCAGGGCCTGGCTATCCCATTCCTGGCTCAGTATCTCTCAAAAACATGGTTTCCCAGCCCATGTCCCTCAAGAGTCCTCCAGGTAGGTCAAGGTCTGGACTTAAATGAAAATTACTCAGAAATAGGTGCTCAGGATTCATAAAGTATTTCCCATTGCATAATTAATTCAATATCATAAGTCCCACGGAAGAGAAATGTCTTAAAAAGGATATTTAACCCAAAGTCAACTCTAACTAGGGTAAATGCAAAGTACAGCCCATACTGCAAAGAGAAAAAAAGTAAGAAAACAAAATAAAGGGTAGCTATAATAATGCCATATGCTACCCAAAAGGAATACCCTCCATCCACACCCAGGTCTTTCCCACTTACTCTGCTTTATTGTTCTCCATAGAATTTATCATCATCTGACACAGTATATTTACTTTTTTTATTCAATTAGAGCTTATATCCACTCTCTAAAATGTAAGTTCCATGAGGGCTCAGACTTGGTCTGTTTTGTTCCTGCCTCAACCTCCCACAGCCTAGAATAGTTCCCATTGCATAATTGTTCACAATACATATTTGCTGAATGAAGGAGTGAATGAATTAATGAATGTGTTTGGGCAGAGAGGGGAGAAGTCACATGATATAGTTAAAGAAGTAGAATATGGGGCCCTACGCCTACAAAATTTGCTCATATGTGCACTAGTACTATGTCCACTAGCCCTTAAGAACGTGTCTCATCTCTCTGCCCTGATTCCATCATCACCAAGCAGCTTTTGATTTAAATTTTCCTATGTGCCTTTTCTTACCAAGGAAAATGCAGGGCTCAAAATTTTGGCCCACTTGGCATGATATTTTTACTGTAAATTAATATATTGGCACTCCATTTTTTTCATTGGTTCACATCTCAAAACATTCTGAAGGACAGAGTCTCAACCAGGATGGAAACCTGTGGTGAAAAGAACAAGGGGTGGCACAGGGAGATTTGGATTCTAGATCTCTCTCTGTTTTTGAGTCTCCTGAGTGCCCTTAAAAAAGTCGCTTCTCTGGGTCTCATTTTTCCCTAAAGAAACATTGAACTAGATGACTTCTGAGCTCCTTTCATCTTTCAAAGTTAGAATTCTTTAGAAATTAATAAAGTGAGATCATCCAGATATCTTGACTTCCTAAGAGAGGCACTTAACTGGCGTACCTGTCATTGTCCATTGGCAATATAGTGAGGTCCACTTGGGTTGTGGGGCCACCAATTTTCCTGGGATCAGTTATCATCACCATGAAAATACAGATGTCCTCATTAAAAATCTAAAATGCCAGTGGAGATGCTCCCCAGGGAAAATGGAGACCACATAGCAACTTGTTTCATATTTAAAATTGTACAGGTGTGTGGGCATGGAGAGGTAGAAGGAGGTACAAGAGGGAAGGAAAGGCAAGCAGAGGATAGAGGGTGTCTAGGTGATGGGAGAGCAGGGACAGAGAATATAAGTTTGGAAAGTTGCTCTTTTCCCCCAATAGGTCCTCTCAGACACTTGGATTTGACAAATGAGAAATGTGCCCATGAACGTTTAGTGGAAACATGAAACTATTTTCATTATGAGCCACAATACTGTGGGTGAGGACAAGCACCGTGGGTCCCATAAATTTACCTTCCTTAGAAATTTTAGTTATCCCTCTGCCAGGGCTGCCCCCAAGTCTGCTCTCTCTGTCACCCTTCTGGCATTCATTATTTGGACTTCCTTGAGATCCTAATTAAGTTTTGTGATACAGGTATTGCACTCTCAAATTTATACCTTCAGATCAGACTTTTCAGCCAAGTGCTAGACTTACATGACTACCTACCTACAGATTAGTACCACTTAGATATCATTATTTTAAACTTAGTATGTCAAAAGCAAACTTAGCATGAGTCTCCCTTCCTAGTTCACTCTAACAGCATCATCAGCATCACTCATCTCATTCTTGGACTTAAATTTGGAGTTATCTTTCACTCTTCCCAATGCTTCATTAATAATCCTCCCCCACCTCCAAAAACAACAACAAACTCATAGGTCTACCCATTGCTCAATAAATTTTTCACTATTTTACTATTTCTATTATCTCAAATTATCTGATTAACCAACCAAGGCTGTTGTCACTTCTCTCTCAGATGCGTTTGAATTCATCTCCTTTTTCTCATCTGCACCTTAATCCAGGTTCTCATCACCTCATGCCTAAACTCCCAGGATATCTTTCTCACTGGCCTCTCAGTCTATAATTTTTCCCTACTTCAACTCGTCTCAAATAAATCAACAGATTGATCTTTTTAAATCCACTTAAAGCAGGTCATACTTTGCCTAAGAACTCATGAGGGTTCTCATTTTCCATTTAGAGTGTTTACAAACTCCTCATTTGGCTTTTAAGAGCTTTGATCAACTATTCCCTCTGCCCCAGCTACCCATGATCTGTATTTGTCTTTATTCAACTCATATTGTTTGACCACCAACTATGTGCCAGCTCCTCTATCAGCCGCTACTCTTCAATTCAACATCTCCCATCCCTTTCAACTAAGCCCACTTTATGAGATGCTCCCCTCATCTGCCACAGTGAATCCTGCCTCCTGCACTTTGCTTGTTCTCTTGCCCCTCCACATGTAGCTTCTCTTGAAGATTTCTCGTGTGAATGAATCCCAGACCACTATCTTTCCCTTTATCGGAATTCCCTCAGCATCCTCACACTAGATGTCTATTGCTAAGTATTGTTCTCTCACTATTTCAAATGCATTCATTGATCTCCTCAACTAAAATTTGAGCCCCAGAAGGGCAGGGACCAAATCTCGTTTTCATTTTTCCAGATCCGGATTGGGCAAGGACAGATGCAAGGCTAATAAGGACCTTGATTTTGCACATAGCCCATGGACAAGGCCCACCCACACAGCACAGGCAATAGAGGCAATATATGTGCACTGAAGAGCTAGACTAGCTCCTTGCACAAGGTTAGAGAGTCAGCCATTATTCAAGAAGCGCTTGACAAATGCTGAATTAAATTTTTAAAAATAATTCAAGCCCTTTACACACCATGTGTTCCTCTAGCACAGAAATCCTTATTGCTTTAATCTGACATACAATGGCCAGTATGATCTACTGGGTCTCAGTCACTATCAGATTTGGAATCTCTGTCTCTTCTTAGCCAGAATGCTAGGTTGAGTGGGGACAAGAAGGTGCCATCTCAGCTGCCTCTATCTAGAAGTTGCCCCTACACCTGATAACTACCTGCAAGTTAGCACCAGTTTATGCCCTTGAGGCAAAGGTTGTCTGACTCCAGGTATTTGTAGGGAAATCTGGATACCCAGCTCCCTGCCCCTTCATCCTGTTGTGCAAGGTCTTGTCCAAACCTAGAACCCAATCAGGAGATGTGCAGCCTCTTGGAGAAGACAGAGAAGAGCCTCCTTTCCCCACAAGTCTTCGAGTGCAGAGAGGGAAATGGACTTACCTTCACATAGTAGTTCATGCCCATCCCCAGCAGGTGCTGGAGAAAGGGCCTGTCCTGCCGGCTTCCAGGGGTTGGCTCCCCAGGGCGGGGAACTGGGCAGGCACCCTGAGTTAGGACATGTGTCCTGTGCCCCACCACGTCTGGCTGGGGCGGAGGAGCAGACCCGATCCTATTTAGACTGGTTTCAGGGGAAGCAGGGCTGCTCGGAGCTGGATCCTGGTTTTCCTGGAGCTTCAGTCGGGGCACCTCTTTGGTACCCAGGCAAAAGTTTTTCAGGCTCAGCAAGGTGGCTGGGTTGGCCAGCTTCACGCTCGCCATGCGGGGGATCAAGGTGCAGAGCGGCGTGGGGCTCTCCTGGGACGCCAAGGTGGCATCATCCGCCGGCAGGTGAGGTGCCAGGGCGGGGTAGGAAGGCTGCGGAGAGCCCTTGGCCCCGACTGAGACTCCAGGGCTGCCTTCGTCCAAGGACGTGATGGACTCGTTCCGAAAGCGGCTGTACTTGGCCCTGTGCAGCATCCCGGGGTGTCCGAAGAGTCCTACATACAGCACGAGTCCTGCCAGGCTGTCCTGATTGCGTTCTCGCATAGCCTTGGCAGTACTGAAACAGGATACTGTTGCATAAATCGCCTCGTCTTCTGGTAGATAAACGGTACGGAAATCAAACGCCTACCGCCTGGTGCGACTCGCGGCAGCCACCTCTCCAACTCTTCGCTTTCGCCTCTCAGGAAGCCTGCATCGGCTCCTGGCCCCTTAATGGTGACAGCCCAGAAGAGAAACGCCTCCTCAGCTCCGATTTCGGTCCCTCGCTGGCTCAGGCAGCAGCTCCCGGTATTCTCGCCTTGGATTCCCTGCTGGGAAAGCTGGACCGAGCGACGCTCGCGGCCGCGGGGGTCGCTCACCGCCTACTCTTCCGCACAGAGCCCCGCCGAACACCAGCCAGCCGGTCCCGCCGCATAGCTAGCCTTGCAGAAAGCACAGAAATATTTAGCGCCCTCACCTCCCAGCCTCCCCTTCTGCACACAGGAACTTTCAAACCTGCTCCCTATGGCTCTCACAGGGCGGAGCAATGACTGGCCGATTTAACCCTTTATTTGTTCCAGCGATTGTTCATTTAAATATATATACATATATGTGTATATGTATATATATACGTGTGTGCCAAAGGCCCTTCTGCCTGGGTTCGTCGATTCTGGTGGCTGCCTTCTCTTGGAAGATCTTGTCTTGCATCCCGTTCTGGGCCACGAGCCAGGAGTACCAGTGATGGGCGCTGCTCTGCATTGTTTCACGGACTTGCCATCCCTCTGTGTTCCTCGGATCCCCTCCCAGCCTGCCCGAACTCCCCACCCTCGCTCAGAGCTTTCCTTCCTCCTGGGCTCCACTCGGGGCTTCTCTCAGGAGCCTATTTGCAGGAGAAGGCTGAGATGTACACGACGAAAAGCAGAGTGTTGAAATTTTTATGAATGAACTTTGCTGAATGAATTTTTCTCTGTGTGTGCAAGCTAATAAATCTGTGAATGAAGCTCAGAATAGCTGTAATTGACTGCCGGTCTCAGGGGTGCTTGGTTTTTATCCAATCAGGCAGCAGCTTGATGACTCATATGCCATAAATACACTAAACTAGTAGCCATGAGAAATAAAACCCTGGGGGTGGGGGTGGGCAGAGGGGGGGTAGATTTTATTTTGTGATATCTGATGAATAGGTTAAAAGGAAACACAATCTTTACAATAAATCATCAGTAAGTATGGGGAGCAGCATGTTAAAAGATCTATTTTCTTTGTTGTTGAAATGGCTAGGAAAGCCAAGCAGAGGAGGTAAAAATTAGATCCATTGTTCCACAGATATTAAGACATATGGTACACAACTCCTGTGGGAAGCCGTGATGCATCTTTCTTAGAAACATAGTTCCTTTTCTATTGATTGTTGGTTCCATCTCCGGTCTGGTGTAACTTCCTGTACCTATCAACTGCATTCTGAAGACATGATGACAACTACAAGAGGTTTAGCACACAGGAAGCCAAAAATGGAGCCAGGAAAGGGAAATGCAGGTACTTTTAGTGATGGAGAAGAGGAAACTGCTAAAACATGGGGGCGGAGAGGGGGTGGAAATTAAGTATACAAAGAGTCAGAAAAATCTCTGCTGAATGTTAAATTTCTCAGTGGGTCATGGTTCTTGTGTGTGAAATTGCTCATTAACTTAAAAATTAAAACAAACTGGTAAAAACAGGAATGAGGGATGCCCACAAGCCTGAATTAAACTCATGAGTATTCATGACTTTGGTGGCCTGAGCTCCCTTGGGATCCAAACACAGCTTCCCAATTAAATGGTTGAGTGTCACCAGCAGAAAACACATCCTCTTTGGCTTCCTGCTCCCCCTCAGAAATAATGCACCTTTTTGCATCCTGTCTGCCAAACCTGTTAAGATGATGTGTTTTTCTTTGGGAAGGCCTTTCTGCATCGTCATAACCCTTCTATCAATCCTTGCTAACTCCCTTTTCCTGCTCTCACACCTCCTGGCAAAACCCCTCACTAGTGTCCCTTCCTTGTTGCCATGGATCCTATGCAATGCTACCTTGAGAAAGTTACTTTATTTGAATTTCCTCATCAATTTTCCTCATCCTCTAGCTAATGAGGATGCTATGAGGGTTTATGATATAATCCTGATCCATGTAAAGCACTTGTCACAGTGCTTGTCTCAATGAGCACATAGCTGGCAGTATAAAGAAACACCATTTGAACAGCTCTGCCCCACTCAGAAGCTGGTGTTCTTACCCTCCACAGTATAGACTCTATGCCAGTCTGGGTAATTAAAAAGAAAAAAAATTAGCATCAAAAGGAAGAAGCTGAAAAAGCCAACATTGCCTAAAGAAATAATCTCCTAATGATCTTGTAGGCCCGGAGAAGGGACAGACTGACAGAAGTCAGCCTGGCTGACTTGTTGAGGTCTTCATGACTAAAGGACTGAGTGCTGCCAGCTCATCCACGTAGGCACCATGCTGGACCCAGACCCCAGGGGCTCAGACTACTCCCATTCCTCAGAAGCAGGGAGTCCTGGGAGGGGTGGGGAGGGACCAGGTGGGATCAGGTAAGGTAAGAAAGCAGCCATGGCTGCTGTGGGCTGCTTCTCTGTCCTTGGGAACCCTGGAAACGCTGGCTATTCTATGCAGCTCCACCAGAACCTTTTATGAAGGTGAGAGACCCAGATCTGCAGTTTGGGAGTGGGTAGGCAGCCTCAGTGGCGTGGCTGGCCCAGCCAGGCAGCTCTCTCAGCCCAAAGGCAGGGGCTAAAAAGCTGCTCCAACAGTCCATCACGGCAGTGCTTGGAGGCTGAGACTATTTGCATCATCTCTGTACAATTGTGGAAACAAGACTCAGGGCAAGTTCAGGGACTTGGCCAAGGAACCCCAGCTGGAGAATGATACACCAGGATTCCTCCAGCAGCTTTGCCTCACAGCAAAGCTTGAACTGGTAGCCACTGTACTCTGCTGCCTCCCAGGGGACCAGAGGAGCTCAAATCTAGACTCCAGGCCTTTGTTGAGGGTTACAGACATGTCAATGCTCCCTGGAGCTCCAGGAAAATGACTGAGCAAACGTAAGTGCTGGGGATTTCTTAGAGAGTCTAGAATTGCTGGGAAACCCTCTCCTAACCTTGTCCTCACAGATCAGCCAGAGAGGGGCCTGACAGGATATTTTCCCACCTCCCATTTCTCCCTTTCTATCCCCTCCCTCACCACAACTCCCAGAGAAAAGTATGTTTAGCCCAAAAATAATTCCTTAAGAATGAAAACAATACTAGACTAGATGTCTCAAGAAACCTGAGTAACTGCCACTACCCACAAGCTCTGTGCATTTAATAGCATAATTTAGTAGGACGAGCATTAGCTTGGGAGTTACAGAACGAGCTGTGGGACTCTGAGGAAGTTACTGAACGTCTCTGAACCTCAGTTTTCATACCTGTAAAATGGGTGCAATAGCACTTACTCTGGAACAGGACCTGAACTAAACACTTCACATTTAATCCTCATAGCAACTCTATATGGCATTCTCATGTTGCAAAAGAGGCAATCAGGGCTCAGAAATGTTTAGTGGTTTGTCCAAGCCACACAGCAGCAACTGGCAGGTCTGGTATAGAACTAAGCATTGACTAACTCCCACTGCCATGTCCTTAGTCACCAGTGTATGTAAGTACCTATCTCCCACCAAATGCTCACTAAACGTTAGTTCCTGTTCCCTTTTCCCCTTTGGAGATCATACCTATAAAACTCACCCTAGACAACTCATAGGATTGCTAGGGGTAAAAACATAGATAATAGATAAGAAAGATATGTTATTATCATTAAACCATTACAGAACCATTAAACCCTCTCATCACTGTCATTGGAAAGCAGGTTCTGCTTTGACCACTGCCACATGCCTCCTTTGCTTTGAGATCCCTGGTAAGTGTGAATCAATATACTGGCTTCTCAAGGACAGCCCACTCTGGCTGAGTGTCTTGGGTGGAGCAGACAGAGTCAAGAAGAGCTGTGTCAGACTGGTCCATGCTAGAATTAGCCAGGTCCCGCTAGGATTTCTTGGAGGAGGGGGCATGAGGAGAAGGGAACATGAGCAAAAATGCCTGCTCAGATTTGGAGATAACCCATTATGGAATTTGGGGTGGAGGAGGGTGTGGGGAGGTAAAGGGCAGAACAAGGCAGAAACAAGTCTGGGGGATGGGACACCAGTTGCTACTCTGGGAAAAAGTACAGCAGGTGACATCAGAGCTCTATCACACAAGGACTGTTACTACAGCCACCATTACCATTTCTATCACAAAGCAGGCATATTCCTAAAGAATATTCACTGAACGATATCCAGAATGATTCTAAAGCCCATTGGTGAGGAATGCAAGTATTGCTAATGCGGTTTAGGAAAAAAATTCCACAAGACAACATTTATATAACATTCTTGGCAGAGATCAAAATACTATTATCAAGATGGGGAAGTGAGACAGTGAGAAAGGGTTGAGTCCTTGGGAGTCAGGGTCTAGTCTCACAAAAATGGAGGCAGGCTGTTTCCCCCAGAGTGGTCTTTAACTCTGGAAACATCTCCCTTTTGTCCTGAACCAAATGTTTTCAGTTTTCCAACAGTTTTCATCCTTGGTAGGTTGAAAGCTCTCTGATGGTTATTACTGGCCTTTACTGGTTCTCCTAGAACCAGGACTAACCAGAAACAGCACAGGAAAACAGGTATTTTCCTACTTATTGAATATGAGATAATGTACCTGAATAATGTGCTGTGTAAAGCATAAGACATCATGCAGACAAAAAGTAGATGAATTACTTAGGGTCAGGTTCATTGCAAACAGCACAAAAATCCAAAAGAACAGTGACTTAAACAAGAATTTTATTTCCCTGGAGGTGGAAAGGCTAAGACTAGTGACAGCTCTTACCCACACCTAAAGTATGACCCTTCTCCTCATAGTCCAAAATGGCTGATGGAGCACCAGCCATTTCAACACTTTAGGCAGCAAAATGGAGGAATGGACAAAGAAGGACATGCCCCTTCTCTTTAAAGAAACATCCTGGAAGTCCCACACAATGCTTCCACTTACATCTCATTAGCCAGAACTTAGTCACATGGTCACGCCTACCTGCAAAAAATAAAGCCTTCTTCATCTGAGAATGAAGAAGTCTTTTGTCTGAGTGTATTCCTGATGCACACAAATCGCAGTTCTGTTACAGAGGAAGAAGACAATGGATATTGTGGTAGACAACTGTAGTCTCTGCTACAGTAATATATGGTACATCTTCTACCTACATAAAAATTTGAAGCTGGCATGGGATAAAAATGTCCTTGATTAGTGTGGCCTCCGTCCCCCCCTTTTCTGTGCATATGGGTATACAGGTGCATGAGTGCACATACAAACACACACACACAAAATGAAGCTTTAAAACGATCTAAAAATAGGTGCTGTCATAACAGAAGCTTGGCTCTGCATAGCTAACAGGACTGGAGGAGTCTCTGGGCCTCTGGAAGGTGGTCAGGTGCTTCCAGGAGCCAGCAGCAAGCAGTGACAGGAAGTGCAGCCAGGCTGCTGCACTTCGCAGTCTAGGTAATTAATTGGGGTCAGGGATATCTTACAAGAAGGAGTGAGTGGGTGGTATTGGACAGGTGGTCAGAGCACAGTCATCAGGAAGTGTCTGATTCAGGCACAGGATTCCAATTTTAATTGTGGGCTAGGAAGAGAAAAGGACATAAAGACAGTATCCTGGACAGATTGAAATTCTGCCACTGTGAGTTAGCTAATCCAATCCTCATTTCCAACCCCCTTTTTCTTTCCCCAGCTCCACCACAGAGGAAGAACTAAATACTCACTTTCTCGGGCTTCCTTGAAACTGCAGGGATGGGGACATGTGACATAGTGCTGGTCTATGAGATACAAATGAAAGCCTGCTGGGGAGCTTCTGGGAAAATAGCTTCTTTCCTGCTAAAAGGAGCAGAGAAAATTGAAGCCCTCCCTTTCCTGTCTTCGGTCATGACTGTGGATGTAATCATTTGTAGTTGTGACAGCCATGTTGCAACCACAAGGGAAGGGCCAAGCAAATCATCAAGCTACTGGTCTTGACATCATTGAATCACTGAACCAAGACCATCAACCACTTCCAGGTGTATTGTTATGTGACAAAAATAAACCCCTGTTGGTTCAAGCAGCACTCACTTATCTTTAAGCTGTTACTTACAGCCCAACTCATTACTATCCAATGTGAGACAGTGACAAGAACAGGGTCACAGGATGAGAAAGGCCACTAGGCATAAGATAGAAGCCCAGTTATGAGAAGAGACTAGCAAGTCTGGTGGGAAAAGCCCAAATAAAGTCAGACCAGCCTGTGCTGAAATCTGGATTCTGACACTATGGTCAGCAGACTAATGGATCCCAAAGATATCCATGCCCTAATCCTTGGAACATGACCAAAGAAGCTTTGCAGGTGTGATTAAGATTACAAAATCTGAGATGGGTAGGGATTACCTGGGTAGGCCAATCTAATCACATGAGTTCCTAAACACAGAGAACCTTTCCTGACTATAGTGAGAGAGAGATGAAGCAGAAAAAGGAGGACAGAGATTTGAAGTGTGAGAGGAACTTGACCTGCCATTTCTGGCTTTGAAGATGGAGGGAGGGGGCCACAAGCCAAAGAAGCTGGGAATGGCCCTGAAGCTGACAGCCAGCAAGAAACGGGGATCTCAGACCTATAGCTGCAAAGACCCCAGTAGGGCTTCCAGAAAGGATGCTGCCCTGCTGGCACCTTGATTTTACCCAGTGATACCGATGTCAAACGTTTTCTTCAACCTACAGAACAGTAAAATAATAAACTCATGCTGTTTAGCTAGAAGAATTTTGAGTAACAGGATAGAAAAAGGCTAGATTTTCCTTGAACAGATTATTAGTAGAAATATGGACATTAAAGGAACTGCCAGTGAAATCTCAAAGGAAAATAAGGAACACGTTATTGGAAACTGGGGGAAAGAGGATCCTTGTGGCAGAAAGCTTAGCAGAAACTGTGTTTTCTTGTAGCTGTGTGGAAAGCAGAATTTGGAAACAATGAAATTGGACATTTAGCTAAGATTTCCAAGAAAGGTGTTGAAGGTGGGGTCTGGTTTCTTCTTGCTGCTTATATTGAAAAGTGAGAGGAAAGAGATAAATTGAGGAAAGAACTGTTAAACCAAAAGGAACCAGGACTTGGTTCAGGAAACTCTCAGTTTATCCAAATTAAGAGATTCTATGTCAGGAAAACGTGCCCTACAGAAAAAAAGACAAGGATATGGCTGCACAACCTTTTGCTGATACCTCAGAAAGATCAACAGGTCAGAGTCTGCAGTCACACAAAAGGCTCTCTGAAGAGATTAAGGGTGTGACTCCCAAATACCTCAATCAAACCAGAGAGCATCTTAGAAGCTGAAGGTCTGTTCTCTCAGCCATGTCAACACAAGTCAAAAATAGAGACAGGATTATCTATGGAAGATCTGTAGATGAGCCTCCTGTCTCATGGAATAAATCTCTGTGACATAAATGGAAGGCCTGCAAGGTTCTTGAGAATTCTATATCAGCAGAAACACTGCCAGCTTGACTAAAGGGATAGAGAGCATGAAATGAAAGAAGGCTGTCAAACCCCCAAAATTTTACAGGCAGGAAACAGACTGAAAAGACTACTCAGCTGCAAACATATACTACCTTTCACAAAAAAAAGGAAGAATGACTCAGAGGACAGGGCCTTGAACCCAGAGGGCAGAGCTGAGAACAATAACAATTATTCCAAGACCTTGAAATGTAATGGAATTTGCCTGGCTGGATTTAGAAATTACTTGAGACAAGTGACTCTTTTTTTGCTTGCCGTTTTCTCCCTTTATGAACTGGAATGTCTATAACTGTTATCCTACGATAGGACAGAACAGAGAGCTTGTTTCTTTATTTTCACAGATCCACAGATGCAGAGAAATTGTGCTCCAGGATGGAGTATACCCAGGGCCATACCTAATTTAGGTGACTTAGATAATGAGATTTAGGACTTTGGGGCTGATGAGACTTAGATGAGATTTTTGGACTTCAAGTTGATGCTATAATAGGTAGTTGAATGTATTTTGCATGTGGGAATCTTGGCAGCTAGAGAACAGACTGACCTACAGAAATTTAAGATAATAAATTTGTTGTCTAAGCTGCTAAATTTGTGGTACTTTTTTATGGCAGCAAATGAAACTAAGACATATGCCTGACACTAGGAGTCAAGGGGAAAGAAGCATTTTGTACCCTGAGATAAAAGAACAACAAGCCAAATACATACATACATATAGAACATAAATACCTAAGAAAAAAAAGGTTTGCCCCATCTAATTCTAGTCCCCCAAACAAATGGTATCTTGAGCCTTTCTTGTAACTGAGACTGCCAATTTACCAGCTTTTGCAATGTTGATGACTGCTGATATGTGATGACCTTTGCAGATATGATAATTGCTGTTTTCCCACCATGACCTAGATTAACTGCAAACTTGGTAATTTGCTACTCTTGTGTTTTTTTCTTTAAATATCCATTGGGTCTTTTGTTTTGTTTTGGTTTTGTTTTGTTTTGTTTTGTGTGTCTATGTGCGTGTATGTATGTGTGCAGAACTTTCTTACAAAGTAAACAATTTTTCTTTTCTAAATGCTTTTGTCTCTCAGTTGTCCTTTTCATATCACCTATGTCATTTTGACAAGTTATTCTACCTCTGTGAGAGGTAGAATAGTTTCTCCTCATTTCTACAGTGAGGATAGTGATTTCCACCATATGGCATTGCTGTAAGGATAAAATGAGTCTGTGACATACAGCAGGTCTTCACTGCAAGGTAGTCATTATTACTGGAATAGAAGCCCAAGGAAAGATCAGAACTAACCAACAAGCCTGAACGGATACTGAGGCCAATACATTCTGATCTAGAGCACCTTAGACCAGATTATGTTATGTTATAACATATGTTTAACATTATGTTAAAAAAAAAGTGTCTTTGTCTTTTAGATACACATACTGATGTGATGCAATGACTGAAATTTACTTTGAAATAATCTATACAGGAGAAAAAGCTGGGGGAAGAGGGCACAAATGGAACAAGATTAGCTGTTATGTTGATAATTGTTGAAGCTGGGTGATGGGTACATGGGAATTACACTTTGCTGTCTACTTTCGTAAAGCCTGGGATAAGGTGGACCCTATAGGTGGGGCCTGGAGGTCCAGTAAAACGACTGCCTGATGTAGGGCTGGAGGGACGAAATAGTGTAGGCAATTCATTGCAGATTCAGCACCACTCTTGTCAGGTTGGTCAGTAGAGGGGAAGAAGCAGGGATGTGAAGTTTGGGTCAGGTGATCTATACTCTTGAGGGCTGCAGGATTAAATTAAACTAGGGGGTGTTTCTAGTCTGATCTTCCATTCCTGCAACACAGGTTTAAGAAATTTGCTTTGGCTTCCTGAGCCTCCATTTCTACATTAGGAAAATGGGTATGAAGAATGGATATTCTTGGCCAAGGTGCTGGGCAGTGGGCCATTCATGGCTAACAGTAATACACTGTTATTGAAGAGGATGCCTTCCGGTGAACGCCATCGTTCAGTGACAATATGGTGAAGTTGTCCAATGACATGTTTCTCCTCAACAATCATATACCTTTCCATAGCTTCCATTTATCATCAATGTGTCTATGCTGTCCACCTTTAATCTTATTCTCAAGTTTTTCATTATTTTTTTCTTTTGTATTCATTATTTTTTTAATACATCAGCGAAGTTAGCTCCGAAGTCTTAATTCTAGATTCAAATTTCAGATCGTAAAACTCAACAGGTCAAAAGCAGAGCGTTCTGCCTTGACATCCTGCTCCTCCCCCTGTGTGCCTTGTGGCATCGCCATTCCTTCCATCCATCCAGCAGTCATCTTGGACTCCTTTCTCTCTTCGGTCACTCACCAAACCCGTCCATTCTAACTCTGAACTGCCTTTTGATTTTGTCCTCAATTTTCCATTCATACCTCTACAGGCCAAGCCCTGGTCATCACTTACTGAACACACTTCCTCCACTCATCCAATATACTCTTGTCAGAATTATTTTTCTTTCTAATTCAAAAATATGATCATATCATTTCCTGAATTAAAACCTCTGGTGACTCCCATAATCTACAGGATAAAATTCTAATCCTTCACCATGGCTAGCCCCAATTTCTTCTCCAGTCATTAATTCTTGAAAATCCCATTTCTAGCAAACCATGCTACTGGTCACTGCCCCAAGACAGAAGAATTATGTGTGAAGATGAAGGTGTTCTGATATAATTGTCCTAAGAAGTTTGGCTAATCCACCTCCCCATACATCCTCTCTCTCACTCCACTTCCTTCTCTCATCTTCTTCAGAACCCAAATATTGCACCTTTCCACTTCTTAAAATCTGCTGTCAGATTCTTCATTCACAGCAAGAGGCAAATTATTAATAGCATTTTAAAGTGGTATTGATGGAGACTGCCTTTAGATAGACTTTATCAAAGTCATTACAGAGAGAACAAACCAGCAGTATGGTAAGGCTGGTTCAAAGAGGAATTGGAAGAACACAAGTTTACATAGTCTACCAGGAAAGGCATCCCGAAATAAATTTGCCAATGAAAGACAAAACTGGTTAATTTTCTACAGGGCAATAAAATCATAACGTTTGGGATAATCTTTTCTATTGGACAGAAATTATTTGCCTGTATTCCAGATAAGGTCTACAAGTTAACATGTAACTTCAGCTTCTAAACCCTTAATTAACAGTAAAAAGCAAAGTCAAATATAGCTACATTCTGTGGATAATTAAATTTTTGTTAAGCCCGTGAGACAATGCCCCATTATAATGTGTCTATGCTGTCCACCTTTTTGTCTTATTCTCAAGTTTTTCATTATTTTTTTCTTTTGTATTCATTATTTTTTTTAATACATCAATGAAGAAAACCAAACTGGAGGAATTTCAGGCATTCATTTGGTAGATGTATATGGGTAGAATGGAATTCTCTTCCACCAAATTACATATACTCCTCCCCTTGGAATCTTCCATAAGATGGCTTTGCTGGTAAAGAAAATAATGAAATTAAGAAGGAACTTCCCTGAAAGGCTAACACAATCTGATGAGTTCAGTGATTTTTGGATCAACAATAAATCTGATGCACTGGGTTTTCTCTGGTGACCCAAGTCTGGCCAAATCCTTGAAAAGCAAGTCAGGTCTCTTTTCCTGTCAACTGTCTCCTGACAGTGCCTGACAGAACCACAAAGGCAACCTGGTTACAAAGAGGCAATGTGGAATAGGGAAAAGCCACTGGCTCTGGAGCAGACAGACTTGACATTGAATCCTCATTCAACCATCTATCAGTTGACAGTCTCTGAACAGTTTCCTCACCTGCAAGTAGGTCATTTTAAGTATCAAAGCCATGGAGAAACAGTTCCCAAATGTTGGTCCCCAAACAGGTGCTGGTCTGTGAAAAAGTGTCTACCAGTTTAAATAGAAATAATAATAATTTATAAAGTAAGTGAGAGAGGGGTGAGGAGGCAGACAATATAGTAAGGATTTTATAAAGTTAAATTTAAAGACTTATAGATTGTTCTTCCTATTATGTGTGTGTGGTAAAATGTCCCTTCTGTTATGAAATAATAGAAATTGTGAATAATAGTTTTTTAAATGGCTTTACTTGGCAAAATAGAAGTTGGCAATCCTATACCCATCTCCAGAAGATTTCGATACTGCTCGAGGGAACCACTGTGAGTGTGTATACAAAAAAATATGTATACATAGTGAGTTATTATCACTGTTGTCTCTTGAGTGTCGTTGCTTGCATGGTAATGAAAATATTATCCAACTGTTCCTAAAGTTCCCAAAGAACCCCCACTACAGCAGCACCTCCCTTGGAAGTCTAACTGGGGACCAGGCCCCTCACAAAGAGAGGGAACTCGGGCCGACTTTGGGTCAAGCCCTGGCCTCTTTCAGGAGAGGAATTTTACCTGCCAAGACTCCTGCTTCCGGCAATGAGAGTGAATAGCCCGATAAGGCCTTCCCTCTGTAGAGGCCAAGGAAACTCCCTCGCCCGAGAGAACATGAGGAGAGGAAGGAAGCTGGTTTCTGCAAGATAGCGGGAACCAGAGGGAAGAGAGAACCTGGTGCTCAGACGTGGGAGCTCTAGAGGGTGAGGAGGGTGACACATGGAGGCTTGCATGGGGAGCTGGGACAGAAAGACCAGGGCAGCCCAGGACTTCTGACAGGATAAATGGTGCTGGAATAATCCCTCCTGAGCTGAACAGGCAGTTTTGAAGTCACTTATTTCACTTTACATAAAAGGATGTTATTGAAGGAGTTATAAATAAGCTAGGAAAGAAATTCATCCATATCCTAAATTAGAAAAATCATTGTTAACATTTTAATATATAACCTCAGGGTGGTGTTTTTCCTACAAACAATTAATTTTTTCAAACAAAAAAAGACATGATATTGTGCACACAGTTTTCTGCATGCTTTTTTCACTTAACAACAAAAAAATCGCATTTTTCCATGTCAGTAAATACATGATGTTATTTTAATGGCTATGTAGCACCATTGTGCAAATGTGCCATAATTCAACAAACTGAGGGGTGGACATTTAGGTTTACATACACGCACACTCACACACCATAGGACAGGTGATAACTCTTGGAGTTAAATCCTTGCATACAAACCACTAATTGCAGACTCTAGGGTGTCCACTGTACAATTCTTGCAACTTTTCTGTACGTCTGAAATGTTTTATTCTAAAATATGGGTAGGAAAAATTTTTTAAGGCTTGCATGCAGCGGTAACTATCTTCTTAGACGAGTTCCTAGAAGTGCCACTGCTGGGTCAAAGGGGATGCCTGTTTTTCAGATGTGAAATGCAGGCTGGATGACCAAATTTCTGGGTTAACTCTGGGATGGGTGGGGCTCCACCCCAGGGCAGGCGGCGCTCCCCCTCGGTGAGGCAGGAAAGGAAGGAGCTGCTGCCCGTCCAGATGGGGAGCGAGGCTTCTCCCCGCTGCCCAGGCTGCACCCCTGTCCAGAGAAGCCTGGGTGGCTGGAAGCGCGCCTCGTCTGCGCTTTCGCACGGCCTCCCTGAAAAAGACCAGCGGAGCACCAGGCTGCCAGGCGCACAGCATCAAAGCTGCAGGCACCCCCAGAAGAAAGGACCAGTGTGAGTCCCTGAAATTCAAAAGCCCTTCTCCAGGCAGAGTGGCTCGGGGGGCGGGGGAGAGGACGCTGAGCCTGCACTTTAACAGTGTGGGCAGTCAGGCTGTGGGTGCCCCGCCGGGACAAAAGCGCCTCAGTGCTGGAGAGAACGCAGCCCCGGGGCCTGGTGGGAGCATAAAGGGAAGCTGTGTCTCCCACAGCGCTCAAGTTCACCTTTGTCTTCTGAGTCCAAGTCAAAGGAAGGTTACAGAAGGAGCCTGCGGGCTCTCCTCCCCTGTCAGGGGTCTGGTCGATAGGATCAGGCCAAGTTCTTTCCCCAAGATGCTGGGAATTCAGATCAAAATAGAAATGTGCTTGCCTGCTAGCTGGGACAGCGGTCAGTGTTTATGTCAATAGCCGTGTCCTCTGGCCAGGGCCCAAGAGGAAGGGGAAGCCAGTACAAATTACTGGAATGGTGGTCCAGTAGGGGACCAGGCACACATCTTACATACCAATATGAACTTGGCCTTGCTGGGGATGGGGGGTTGGAGGTGGGCAAATTTCTTTGCACCAGATCTGCCACTGCATCTTCACCAAAGAGAGAGGCCATGCTGTGTTCCTGCCTGATGGCTGAAGCCCATTGATGGGGGAGGTGGGAGGGGGGCTAGTGGTGGGTGGTTAAAAGACGTCCTTGCCCTTGACCTTTGCTAAGTCTCTTCCTGAAGTTGGTGCAAGGTCAAAGTAGGTCAGCCATCTTGGATAAGGTGTCTCTTGGCACTTAGAGAGAATGCTTTGGGCAGAATTACCTAAATAATTGCAGTGGCTTGAGGCAGAGTGAGGAGGAGTAGCTGTGATGAAGAGGAACCCACAAGTCCCCCCCAACACACACAAACACACAAATCCACATCCCAACTGTACATAAATTTCGTAATCCAGCTTTTTGGTATAGAGAAGCAAGAGAGTTAAACACACACACAAACTTTGAATCACAGACCTGAGTTTCATTCCTAACTTTGCCACTTACTATCCATGACTTTGGACAACTAACTTAACCTCATTCAATGGCCTCAGCTTTAAAAGGGGCATATGATATCTGTCTTAGAGTTGTCTTGAGAAATAAAGAAAATAAAAGAGAAAGCACATGTGAAAGTTCTTAGCATGGTAGTAAACCTGAAATAGAGCTTTTTTTTTTTCAACTTGATTATTCCTAATATCATTCCAAATGGTTTGAGGCTACTTAAATATAAATAGTACTAGAACATAAATAATAAATGAATACTTTCAAGTTTTGCTTGGTGTAATTCTGAGTTCTTTCCATCTTTTATAAGAATGTATTAATGCATTAACTTGTGAAATAAATACATAAATATATTTAAGAAATAAGTAAAGAAAAATATAGGATGGAAACTAAGGTGACGCATGGATTGACAGTATGTAAAGTGTTTGGCAAAAGGGCAAGTAAACTTTCTAGAAGTAGGTTGTCAATTTAATTCTGAGTTCCCAAGCGGCCAAGAGAAAGAGGGAAATATAATTGTTTTCATAATTCATGGTATTCACTTATGAAAAATAATCTCTAAGGATCATAAGCCATTTCCTTAAAAATGCCTTTAGAATAAAGTTTTTGTGAAAATGAAACCTTGTACTTTTGTGAACATCAGCAATGTGTTCTATAATTCCAGAGTGTGTTTCATAATGATGGACTATTGTCAACACACAATTCAGTGAAGGCACTTCTCCAAGCACCAAATTAAATACTACCACCACCAACTACAATAGTTCCGCTTGTTCAATTAGCACTTCACAATTGGCACATCCTTTTCATGTTCACTAATCCATTTACTTTCCCAGTCCTGCGACCTGATCAAAGCCCACTGCTAGAAGACTCCAAACCAGCTGTGTCTATACACATGCCCGTGAATCCACCAAAATTGAGTATTTTGTAGACAACAGTAAGAGACTCAAAGAAGACACTTCTTGCCTTATATTGATAATAGCTAATGGTCCCGAGATAGGCTAGTGTTCCAGTTTGCTAAGGCTGCCATTTGCAAAATACCAGGAAATGGATTGGCTTTTATAAAGGGGTTTTATTTGGTTACAAAGTTACAGCCTTAAGGCCATAAAGTGTCCAAGGTAAGGCATCAACAATAGAGTACCTTCACTGGAGAAAGGCCATTGGCATCCAGAAAATCTCTGTTAGCGGGAAGGCATGTGGCTCGCATCTGCTTGCTCCCAGGTTGTATTTCAAAATGGCGTTCTCCAAAATGTCTCTGTATCAGCCTCTTGTGGCAAACTCTGGGCTAGTACCTCTAAAGCATAAGCAAAACTCTGCTTTCAGCGGCCATCTTCAAAATGTCTCTCGCTGTAGCTCCTCTTTAAAATATCACTCTAAGTTGTTCTAGCAGTGAGCTCCTTCTGTCTGAGCTTTTATAGGGCTCCAGTGAACCAATAAAAACCCACCCTGAATGGGTGGGGCAACACCTCCACACATCTCCATGGAAACACTCAAAGGATTCCAATCTAATCAACACTAATACTTCTGCCCCCACAAGATTGCATCAAAGATAACGGCATTTTGGGGGCCATAATACATCCTAACAAGCACAGCTGGTAAGAAACAGAATAATAGAGGACAGCTAAGTTGTCATAGGTGAAGGATTGGAACTGAGAAGGTGAGAAAGAAGAGACAAGAGGTCTTAAGCAGTCAGTTATGGAGAATGCTGGAAAAGAATAGCTTGGGTAAATCACCTAGACTCCATGCCCTAAGAAAAAATACATGAACATGGAGATTTAGCTCACAGGAGCCAGGGTGGACAAGTGTCTCTGGCACATAGAAAAGGAGAAAAGTCCAGATCTGCCAACAAAGACCTTACTCCCTCAAGACTAGTGGGCTGTGGGACAGTCTAGACCTACCTGGTAAAGAATGTATAGCTAGAGGGGGCTCTTCTGTACAGGCTGTGGAGCCTGGGCAGGGTCTGACAAGAGGTCAAACACAGCATCATGGCATGTTAGCACTGGAACCCTACAGACTAAACCTTTGGCTCGGCCATGGTATCTCTGTGATCTTGTGCAAGTCATTAATTTCTCACAGCCTCAGTTTCCTTATCTGTAAAATGGGGTTGATAAACCTACCTAGTCTACCTCAGAAATTGGGGTAGGGAGAGGTGTAGCAGTGATAAAGAGAATTCTCAACCCCCCACACCCTCACACCCCAATTGCACCCAATTTTACTACAAAATAAAATAAAATAAAATGAAATGGTGGATATAAACTAGAAGGTGCCACATAAATTTGACGTGCACAAAACATCAACAGTGATCACAATAGTTAACAGAGGCTCTACTCTCTGGCATTTTGTCACCAAGAGCCTTTCCACAATCACCTCAGCCACCTGGCCATGAGGGGTGCTGCCTGGCCAAGGCCAGTGCTGCTCACAGCCAGCACCTCTGACAGCCACTGTGACGAGAGGCCCCATGAAAGCGTCATCCTGCCAGGCGAAAAGAGCACTTTTCTCCCCTTCATTCCAATAACATGTCCAATTACTCCCTCTGCTCCTAGTCTCTCCCTCTCTTCCATCCTCACCGCCTCCAACCTTGGATGTTGGGAAGGCAAGAGCAGGTGGAGATGGAGCCCCAAATCTTCCTGAACCCAGTCAGGTCCCCAGTTAGACACATCTCCTTCTTTTCACTCTCACAGCAGTGTGTAAATCATCAGGTGTGCATTGAGGCTTTGAAGTCGGTCTAACCATGAGGGCTGGGCTTCCATCTTGTTCCCTGCCCTCACCCAGGGCTCAGCACTGGGGCAGGTACATAGCAGGGTCCGTAAACATCTGAAAAGCAAGTACGTGAATGCTTGAGTGAGTGTTGTGAAGGGGACACCTAGGTCCCTGACAACCTGGTTTAGTGATTTTCTTCCTTAGGGAGCCAGAGGATGAAAGGAGGATGAGAAGGATACTCCCATGCCTGCCTAAGTCTTGGCTTCCTCTTCTGAAAAAAGAAAAGAGGGTAATATCTTCTTCATAGGGAGGTTGTGAGCATTGAGTGAGGTGATTCATGTGAAGGGCCAGCTCTATGGACTGGCCCCTGATAATCCCAGTGCAAGGGGTCTACCATCGCTGATCTCGGGTCATGGGGATACTAGCCTTCTCCCTGGTCCTGCCTTGGCACTTTGTACCTAGCCCTATTGTTGCACTGATTAATATTACAGAATTACATCTTATTATTAAAATTATTATTGAATGTCTGCTATGTGCCAGGAACTATTTTAAATTCTTTGCAAGTATTTCAGTTAATCCTTACAACAACTCTATATATTTTACAGATGAGGATGCTGACGCTAAGGGCAAGTTAAGTAACTTGTCCAAGATTAAGTTGAGATGGGATTTGACCCCAGGAATGTCTGAATCCAGAGTCTATGATCTTACCCTCTACATTAATTGCTTTCTATCCATCCTACAGTACTATCAATTGTTTGCTGCAATCTCCTTCTCCTATTCTAAATTATAAGCTTCTTAAGGGCAAACACCTTACTTTATTCATCTCATTTCTCTGGTACCTCCAACAGTTCCTGGACCTAGTAGGTCCATAGTAAATACCCACCATTTATTGAAAACACTTACCATATATCTTAGTTTTCTGGCTGCTTAAACAACAGGAACTTATTGGCTCCTAGTTTTGAGGCTAGGAGAAGAACAAAATCGAGGTATTGGCAAGGCGATGCTTTCTCCCCAAAGTCTGTAACATTCTGGTGCTGACTGCTGGTAATCCTTGCAGGTCATGTCTTATATCTCTGCCTCACATTGTAAGGCAATGTACCCTCCTTTCTCTTCCAGATTACTGCTGACTTCTGGCTGCTGCCTCCTCCCACAGCTTTTTCTATGCCTGGATTTCTTTTGCTTATAAAAGACTCCAATAATCCTGATTGAGACCCATGCTCATTCAGCTGGCTGCACCTTAACTGAAAATAACATCTTCAGAAGCTCTTTTTTTACAATAGGTTTATACCTAAAGGAATGGAATTAAGATTAAGAACATGTTTTTTCTGGGGTATATAACTCAATCTGCCATACCATGTGTGCCAGTTTGGATGTATTGTGTCCTCCAGAATGCCATTATCTTTGATGCAATTTTGTGGGGCAGACGTTATTAGTGTTGATTAGGTTTGGAATCTTTGATTGAGTGTTTTCATGGAGATGTGACTCAGTCAACTGTGGGCAAGGACTTTCACTGGATTATTTCTATGGAGGTGTTGCTCCACCCATTCAGGGTAGGTGTTAATTGGATCACTGGAGTCGTATAAAGGAGTTCACAGGCACAAGGACCTCAGAGCAACTGAGAGTGACATTTTGAAGAGCAGCTGCAGCTAAGAGAGGACAAAATGCCCCAGGAGCAACATTGTGGAGAACTCCATTTTCAAACACAACCTGGGAGCAAGCAGATGCCAGCCACATGCCTTCCCAGCTCACAGAAGTTTTCCAGATGCCAATAGCCTTTCTCCAGTGAAGGCACCCGATTGTCAATGCCTTACCTCAGACACTTTATAGCCTTAAGACTGTAACTGTAACCAAATAAACTCCCTTTATAAAAGCCAATCTATTTCTGGTGTTTTGCAAAATGGCAGCATTAACAAACCAGAACACCATGTGTCAGACAAGTTACAGACATCCCTGCACTTATGTGTTGGGAATTACTATGACCATTTGTCAGAAGAGAAAACTGATGCTTAGAGAGGTTATGTAACATGTATGTTTCGATGGATTCTGACCTAAATTTTTCTGACTCAGAAGTGCATGTGCTTAACTGTAAGATATACTGCCCTGTTCCCACCAGTGAGCGTTACTGATTCTTTTGGAAGGCAGTTCCACATGTGCAGAAGTGGAAAATACATATGTTCAAGTGAATAAAAACCATGTTCTCATTTGTGTTTATACATAAATATATATGTATAATTTATATATACATCTTTCCTAGTATGTGCATAGAACAGCTCTGGAAGCTGCACCTCCAGAGACCTGCCTTTAGGGATGAGAGTTGAGGAATAAGGAGGAGACTTACTTTTCACTGTACATCTTTTTGTACCTTTTCAGTTCTGAACTACATGTAGATTCTTCCTATCTAAAAACAATTAAAATGTTTTAAAAGATTGCATATTTTTTGTGGAGAAGATACTGGATCCAGGAGACTCAGGTTCTAATCTCATCTCAGCCACTGGATAAATTTAAGGAATAATCAAATTTATTTGCAGTTTCTTCATCCATGAAATGGGTTTAATAATAGCTGCCCTACTTCCCTCTGAGTCAAATGAGATCACGCACGCAAAAGCATTTTGGAAGATGCAAATAACCCTGCATATACAACACAGAATTATATCACAGTTGCATATCCAGAGTGCATCTTATTAAGGTCAGCTCCACAATCCATCCACTCTGGCAGTCTGAGGACTTTGTAAACAACAGCAGGTGCCTTACGGGAGATAACTGGCATTTCCTGATTAGAAAAGAAGTTTGAATACTTACTAAATATCTGTGGACAAAGCAACATGAAGCACCAGAATTAAATCTTTCAATGCAGCATTCATATTTCCTCTTCCATTACCATCACATACCTACAGGAAGTGGTTTAACTCCTCTTGGGTTTTAAGAATGTTTACAAAGGTAAGAAGATGGCCAGAAGTGAGGCAGCCTTTCTTAAACTGGTGGAAGTAAACACGGTACTGATGGAAGACATTTGTGGGTGGTTGGTTGTGTTGCTGCTGTGGCTTTCTGCTCAATAGGAGGAAGGTTTCAGGTGCAGGGAAATTGCAGAGTCTGTGGGTTGTCATGGGATGGCAAAATTTGGGAATCTCTGCCACAGAAGTTCTATGACCCCAACTTGGCAAGCACAGCTATTTCAGCCAGAAAACAAATCTTTCCTTAGAGAATCTATTTTCAAAAGGAGAATTGGAGGTGGGGGAGAACCCCAGAGTATTTTCCAGTTTCTGAGGCATGGAAAGGAGTGGCAAGAGAACAGCCTGGGAATTGGGGACCTGGGTTCCAACACTTAATATGCCTCCAAAAAGCTGAGTGGCCTTGGGCAGTTCCCTTCACTTGCCTGGGCCTCAGTTTCCACATCTGTAAATGAGGGGTGTGCAGGTTTGTATATATTATGTCCCCGAGAAAAGCCATATTCTTCGATGCAGTCTTATAGGGGCAGATGTATTAGTGTTGATTAGATTGGAATTCTTTGATTGAGTGCTTCCATGGAGATGTGACTTAATCAACTGTGAGTGAAACGTTTGGATAATTTCCATGGAGGTGTTACCCACCCATTCAGGGTGGGTGTTAATTGGATCACTGGAGTTATATTAAGGAGTTCACAGACAAGGACCTCAGAGAAGCTAAGAATGACATTTTGGAGAGCAACTGAGAGTGACATTTTGAAGAGGAGCTGCAGCTAAGAGAAGACAAAACGCCCCAAAAGCAACATTTTAGAGAACATCATTTTGAAATGCAACCTGGGAGCAAGCTATGATGCCAGCCACATGCCTTCCCAGCTAACAGACATTTTCTGGATGCCATTGGCCATCCTTCAGTGAAGGTACCTGATTGTCGATGCCTTACCTTGGATGCTTTATGGCCTTAAGACTGTAACTGTGTAACCAAATAACCCTCTTTATAAAAGCCAATTCATTTCTGGCGTTTTGCAAAACAACAGCATCAGCAAACCGGAACAAGGGGGCTGAACTAAATCATTTCCACATCTTTCCATACTTTAGATCCTGTCCTGGAAATTCTGCCTTTGAGTCAGCTCACATTAGTCATTAACCACATGTTGCTTGCCCTGTGTTTCTCTCGACAGGCTCAGGAGAGTGTGCTGTGTTTTCTCATCCCTGTCAGCAGCATCTGGAGAGATAGGACAAATAGGTGACAGTCTATCCTGAGTTATGAACCCTTTAGCAGGGGAAAGTGCCTCTGACTTGACATTACACTAGGAGACCTTGATTCTTAAACTGCCCCAATCTGGTGGGAGTTTGAGTAAGAAACAGAGCATGTGCATGTGTGTGCACCTGTGTGTGTGTGTGTGTGTGTGTGTGCATGCATACATGTGTATGTGTTCATTTGCATGTGTTGATAGGAGGGGTCAGGAAATTGCAGATGTGTCCCTATCATCCTGAGGTATCTACTTTTTCTCCTAGAAACAAGGTGAAATCACCCCAGTGGTTTCAAATCATGTAGCTGAAACACTATTTTTGCAGAAGACTTTTTTCCTAAGGTTGTGGATTTTTTCTATCATTGCAACTACAATACGGGTTATGTTTAACCTGCATAACCTATGGGTTTAGCTTGGGACTGACTATAATCAGCATTTTCATATAGCCTCCCTGAGGAAATATTCTGAGTCCAAGCAAACGGCTTACTAACTTTCGGCACATGGTCAAGCATGAGTCGGGAGGTGCCTGTACTACTCTCAACTCTGTCATGGCACCTAATCAGCATTAATAAACACTAATTAAATTAAGATATAATAAAGGTGAATCACATTTTGTGATTAAATTGGTCTCCCCATGTCTTTGAAGAGCAGGGTGACCAACTCTTCCCATTTTGCCCAGGACTGTCTTGTTTTTAAAATTGAAAGTCCGGTGTCCTGAGAACCCCTGTCAGTCCTGGGCAAACCAGGATGGTTGCTGACCCCAAAAGATGGTTGCTTTGTAGGCAGGGGCTCTGTGCTCCCTTCTCCTCTCCATAAACATAAGGGCTGCTCAGGCTTTTCCAAGCCCCTGTCCAGTGGTTATCCCATGGGCTTGGTTCTGAGGCCGCCATTCCATGGGAAGTGGTTGGTGTAGCATGCAGAGGCTTTAACGCATCTGCATTTGGGACATTGTTTAAATGGGCAGGGGACTGGATTTCACTTCATGGTGTCTTATAAAATTCAGCCCTCCCCACTTTTGCTTGATTTAAACACGTGGTCAAGATCAGACCAGTTCATTCCCCAGGTCATCTGTTAACACTCGACTCGCTTTACTTGGAGCTTTCATTCCACAACCCTTGCCGGAAGAACCTCCTTGCCCTTTTGCTACTCATATGCCTCCCCACGTGATGGGAGAAAACAAGGGGGAGACGTAGGAGGAGGCACTGGCATGTGATCAGAAGCTCGGGGTCAAACTCTCCTCATTCTCTTCCCCCAGGAACTGGAAAAAAAAGGCCTCTTTTATCTGGAAAATCTGGACGCGTCTGGCTAAGTTCGCTCAGAAACATTAGAATATCTAATATGGGCCAGAAACAGAGGTCAAGGGCATTTGATTATACCATGTAAGCACATGCCCTCCTGCTTGGGGTCCTGAACTTATACAGGATTAATTATCCAGGATCCTGGCATTGAGTTAAGGTTTCTCAGCCTTTGTTCTATTGACATTTTGGACCAGATAATTCTTTGTTGTGGGAAGCTGTCCTGTATATTGCACGATGTTTAGCAGCCTCTCGGGACTCTACCCATTAGTTGCCAATAGCAGCCCCCTCTCCACTTGTGACAACCAGAAATGATTCCAGACATAGCCTAATGTCCTGGGGATGGGGTGGGGGGGGAGTGGATTGCCCCTAGTTGAGAACCATTAAGTTAGAACACTTCAGGCTTCTGCTGTATGTCCCATCCTCCTGGACGTTAATATTTTAGGGTAACATGACTTAATGCACATTACTTGAAAAACTAATTTCCCGGGATGTTCATAGGTATTTCCCAGAAAAAAGAGCTCTGTGGCCAAGTAAATTTGGGGAGCTCTGGGTTCCATGGTCCAACATGTTGTGGAAATGCTGCCTGACAAATACGCAGTCTTTCCCTCAAGAAGAGTCAAAATACATTAGGATTTTGGAGGCGCTACAAAATCTGACAGTAAATCAATCTGTTTATCACTGTTTGATTCAGACTTTGCTTTTTCATGACCACTAATGATTCTAAAGATTCCTGTCTTATAATCCATGCACCTAAGACCACTTAACCCAATCTTTCTCAGCCCCAAGTCCACAAATCCCAAGAAAGAGACTCACTGGTCCAGCCTGGATCGAGTTCCCATGCCCAGACCAATTGACCGTTTCAGGATCAATTAGCTGGCTGCTCCTGTTGCAATTAAGACATTAGATTGCTGGTGGTTGGAGTGGAACCATTCCCCAAAGGAGGAACATACTAAGAACACAAAACAATAGATGTGACACTATAGTTCTTTAATGGCAATTTCCTTTAATTTTTTTCTTTATGCATTTCCTAAATGCCTGGACAGCTTCATTGTCTTGATTCTTGCTCAGATTTCATGGAACCTGTTGATGGCATACATAAATTGCTACAAAAGTCACAAGGAGATGGAAACAATTTCTTAAGTTCTAGAGTTAAAAGAGATAGTTTAGTCAGTATTTCCAGGGACTGGAGATAAGGACCACTATAATATGGCAAAAATGAAGTTGGCTGTGGATATGGGTCCAGAGCATTTGCTGTGATTGTATTCCAGGTAGGTACCCCCTTTAGAAGTTTGCTACTATGAATAGCCATGTGAGTGAGGAATATTCTTTGAAGAAGCAAAGCAGCTCTGAGTGGACCTGAGGCAACACAATCAAGCTTACTCAATTTCTATTCTGAGCAAGGGATGATGTCACTTTGAATACTGTTCCAGTTGCTAAGGAAACCAGTAAGTAGGTTGCCAACACAATCTTCAATCTTTCTATGAAGATTAAAGCACCTTGCTCCAGCTAGAAAGCAAATGGGGGAGTCATAGGAGCACGCCACATTTCTCATTACTGGGGAGGGGTTGTTGGAGGGGAGGGTTTGACCAGGTGAAGGATGAAGGAAGACAGGTTCTAGTTCATGGGAAGAAGATATAATTTGTAGCAACTGTCTATTTAATAAATAGCAATTATGTGCTAAATCAATCAAGAATGGGTTAATCCTGGATTCTAGTCCCATTTTTACCATTAATTTACTTTGCAAATGTATTCAAGTCAGACAACGCAAAGTTTAATAAGTCAGTCATGGAACACATAATGGGTTGTGTTTTAGTTTCCCTATTCCTTTTGGCAGCTAAGCATATTAAAAAGTATAGAGCATATTAGTGCAAACTCTCTTATACCGATCACACAGCTTAAAAGTAAAATGTATGGCAGGTTGATGTGCCGAGCCCTCTATCATGGGACTTGCCTTTAGAGGCCTGTTACTGCAAAGGAGAAGCTGAGCCTGCTTATAATTGTTCCTGAGAGTCTCCCCCAGAGTCCCTCTTTGTTGTTCAGATTGGCCCGCTCTCTTTCTAACTAAGCCATCTCAGCAGGTGAACTCACTGCCCTCCCCCTCTACGTGGGACCTGACTCCCAGGGGTGTAAATTTCCCCAGCAACGCAGGATATGACTTCCAGGGATGAATCTGGACCCAGAATCATGGGATTGAACATCTTCTTGATCAAAAGAGGGACGCAAAATGAAATGAAATAAAGCTTCAGTGGCTGAGAGAATTCAAATGGAGTTGAGAGGTCACTCTGGTGGACATTCTTATGCACAATATAGATAACACTTTTTAGGTTTTAATGTATTGGATAGCTAGAAGTAAATACCTGAAACTATCAAACCCCAACCCAGTGGCCTTGATTCTTGAAGATGATTGTATGATAATGTTTCTTACAAGGGGTGACAGTGTGATTTTGAAAACCTTGTGGATCGCACTCCTTTTATCCAGTATATGGATAGATGAGTAGAAAAATGGGGGCAAAAGACTAAAGGAAAAATAAGGTGAGAGGGAGGGGGCAATTTGGGTGTTCTTTTTTCACTATCATTTTTTCATTCTTATTATCACTTTTTCTGGTACAAGGAAAATGTTAAAAAAAAATAGATCAGGGTCATCAATGAACAACTATATGATAGTAATGTGATCAACTGATTGTATATTTTGGATGATTGTATAATATGTGAATAAATCTTAATAAAAAAATAGAATTGCCATTAAAAAAAAATTAAAATGTAGACACACAGCTCTTTTCAAGGTGGCAGAGTGAGACACTGCAGAGTTCTGTCCCTCACAGAAACTGAACAATCAGCCAGAAATGGCAGAAACAACTTTCTCAAAACTTCAGAAAATAGTTAAAGGACTGTAGTAACAGGGCAAGTGCTGAATCAAGAAAAAGGCTATTTAACTTATCAGATCCTTTTGCTCAAGTGGTACCACACATCCAATAGTTTTCTAGAAGATGAATGTAGTATATGCCGTGAATAACAGTTGGCGTCACTTTGTTAACACAGAACATAAGTCTTTCCTTTTCAACATGTTTGCCATCAAACTGGAAAAATAAAAACAATATGATTCCAATTTCTCCTGAGTTGCCTTGATAATAAGGAGGGAGGGAGGGAAGGAGGGAAGGAGGAAGGAAAGAGGCTAGTAAAAAATGGTAGGATCTTCTGGTGTCCTGCCATCCCCTCCCCCACCACTCACCCAGCTGGGCACAGGGCAGCCCATAATCCCAGTGTGGATCCTTGGTTCCAGTTTCAAAAGGAGCAAAGCAACCCTCATTCACATACTGGGACACTATGTCTGACTCAATCTGTCTGGTGGTTTCCTGAGGGACCCACCATACCAGAACTTGTCCTGCATATAGAAGGCAGCTCACCAAGCTCTCCTAGGAATGCTATACAAGAGCAGTCAAGTCATGCTGTCTAGTGCAAGACATTGCTGGCTCTAGGATATACAGTGCAGTGCCCAGGACAGCAAGGAAGCTGTTTCCTAGGGAAGAAGGGATATTCCTATCCCTGTAAATGGAGAGAATTCCCAGAACCAAACACATATGCTCAAGACAAGAAAGGAGTAGGGAGGCCATTATGCTTTCACCTGGAAGTATTCTCCAAACTCTTTGTATAGATGAGCCCTGAAGGAGAGCACTCACACAGTCAATCTGCAAAGACTGGGAAAGGTGTTTTCTTTTTTCCCTTCCTTTTTATTTTCTTAGCTCTTGGCAATCATGAAAGCTATGTCATAACACTAGCTGGATACAAACTTAAGGAACAGACAACTCAGAATCTAAATTCCAGTGTTAACACATTAAAATATCAAAATGTCCCTATTTCAACAAAAGGTCACAAAACGTACAAAGAAACAGGAAGTAATGGCCCAGGCAAAGGAGAAGATTAAAGCATTAGAAACCATCAATGAGGAGGACCAGACCTGGGATATTCCAGAAAAAGACTTTTAATAAATGGTTCTAAATATTCTCAGAGAGCTAAAGGAAAACACGGACAAATAACCAAAGGAAGTCAAGAAAATGACAGATGAACACAAAGAGAATATCAACAGGGAAATGGAAATTATGAAAAGGAACCCAACAGAGCTAAAGACCACAGTTATAGAAATTAAAAATTCCCTAGAGGGGTTCGACAGCAGATTGAAGCTCACAGAGGAATCAGTGAACTTAAAGATAAGACAATTGAAATCAGTCTGAGAAACAAAAAGAGAAAAGAATGAAGAAAAGTTAACAGAGCCTGAGGAACCTGTGGAGGCTGTCCAATGTCCCAATATATGCATTGTGGGAGTGCCAGGAGGAGAAGAAAGAAAGAGAAACTGTTCAAAGAAGTAATGGTTGAAAACTTCCAAAATTTAACAAAATACATGAATATACACATCCAAGATGCTCAACAAACTCCAAACAGTATAAACCCAAATAGACCTATGCTGCAACATATTATAATCAAACTGTCAAATGCCGAAGATAGAGAAATCTGAAAGCCAAAAGAGAGAAGCAACATGTCATGTACAAGATAGCCTCAATAAGATTAAGGGCCAGGTTCTCATTAGAAACCATGGAAGCAGGAAGGCAGTGAGATGATACATTTTAGAGTGCTGAAAGCAAAATACTGCCAGCCAAAAACACTGTACCTGACAAAACTTTCAAATATGAGGGAGAGATTAAGACATTCCCAGATAACAATAGCTGAAGGAGTTTGTCACCACTAGACTGGGCAGACAAGAGATGCTAAATCGAGTTCTGTAGGTTGAAAGGAAAAGACAATAGGCAATAGATCAAAGCCAAATAAAGATCACTGGTGAGGTTAATGACATGGGTAAATATCAATGACAATACTATTGTATTTTTGGTTTGTAAGTCTACTTTTTATTTTCTACAGGATATAAAAGGCAAATGCATAAAATGTAACAATAAATCACTGGTTTTGGACTCATAAGGTATAAACATGTATTTTGTGACAAGAATTACATAAAGATGGGGCAGAGAGGGAATAGGAAAAAAATTTGTGTATACTATTGAAGTTAAGTTGGTACCGAAGCAAACGAGATTGTCAGAGATTTAGGATGTTAAATTTAAGCTCCATAGTAACTGCAAAGAAAATATTGGAGAATATGTGAGCGCATAGACACAAGAACTAGAGTACAGGTTGCCAGAGGTAGGGGGCAGGAATGAGGAGTTAATCCTCAATGGGTATAGGGTTTGTTTGGGGAGATAAGAAAGTTTTCGTAATGGAAGTTGGTGAGATTGCTACAATATTGTGAATGTGATTAATCCCATTGAATGGTATGCATAGGAGTGCTTGAGATGGGAAAGTTTAAGTTGTATGTATGTTCCAACAATTAAGAAAAAAAGAAAAAGAAACTACAGAGACAATGACAATGAAATGAAATACACGACCCTGGATGGATCTAACAAGGGAGGAGTAAAGGCTCAAAGGGACATTATTAGGACAAGTTGGAACAGTGACTGTAAGCTTTATATCAATGTTAAATATTTTGAACTGCCCATTCCATACATTCCATAACTGTATGGAAGGTGGTTTCATAAGTGAATATTCTTGTTCTTAGGAAATGCACATGGCGTATTATGTGTTTAAGGAGCATGGTATATATATACAACCTACACTCAAGTGTGCAGAGAATGGATTGAGAACTAGACAGACAGACAGATAGTCAAACGGGTAGATAGAATGATACAGCAAATATGGCAAAATGTTAAAATTGATGGATCTGGGTATCTGGGAGGGTAGGGATACACTGGAGTTCTCTGTGTGAGGTTTGTATGATTTTTGCAACTGTTGTAATTTGAAAGTATTTCAAAATAAAAATCAAAGAAAGCAAAATATACAGTGGAAGCTGCTTGTGCATTCTTGCCCTCTTTCCACTTAATCTCATAAAGTACTTCTCACACTTGCCACCTACCTCTAAATAGGAATCATTAAATAGTTACTAAACTTATTGTATGTTCTTAAGCATAAGCAATATTGGACTATTAAATACAGAATAACTCTAGAAGCACTGTATTTTAGAGTGGGGTGGTGGAAAATGCTTTTCTATTTGGGATAAGGTTAGTTTTTCCTCCAAACCCAAGCTGTGAACAAGTGTGAGAAAATGGGGAAGCCAGGTAGTGACAGTATGAGTGTAACATGCTGCACAGGGCATGGCTGCATTGTAAATTCTGATGCCCTTACTTTAGCCTTCCCTCATTCATTCATTCAACAAAGACTTATGGAGTACCTATTATATGCCAGGCATTGTGCTAGGCACTGAAGATAAAGCAGTAACAAAATAGTCCAAGGTTTCTGCACACAGAGCTTACATTCTATTTGGGAGTGGTGGCAGACAATTGAAAAAAACAAACAGATGTGCAATGAAGAATTTAACCTTGCCCCAAAAGATGTCTGGCCTTTACCTTGGCTTCTGGGAGTAATCTCTAAACTGTTGGAATGTCATGCTTGATAGCAGTGTCTTTGTTTGCCTGGTGGCCTGGGGTCACAATGGATAGTCTAATGTGATTTGGGGTCAGAAAAGGCCTCACTGGAGAGTCTTAGAGTAGGGGCTGGCACACCAGGTAGTACCAGGATGACTGAGGGGGCTTGGGGGTTACCTGGTATCAGTTAACCTCCAGAGACACTGGGGACTGAGGTGAGACATGTAGGCAATCAATCAGGCCTATGTGACGGAGCCCCAATTAAAACTTAGAACATTGAGCCTTGGGTGTTCCTTTGTTGGCAATTCCTTTGTTGGCAATATCCCAAGCATATTGTCACACATTGATGTCGGGAAAACATTGTCCTGACTCCATGGGGAGAGGACAAATGGAAGCTCCTCATTTGGCACTTGTCCTGGATTCTGTCCTATATGTCTCTTCCCTTGGCTGTTTTTAATCTGCATCCTTTCCCTGTAATAAACCATAACTGTGAGTATAACTGCTTTCAGTGAGTTCTGTGAGACTTTCTAGTGAATTATTAAACATGTGGCTGGTTTGGGGAAGTCCCAAACTTGCAATTGGTGTCAGAAGTAAGGAGATCTTGTATGAACTGTTTCCTAACTTTGCAGTTGGCTGAACTCTGCACAATAAATGAAATTCCTAGTATGTTAGAGTGTGATAAGGGCAAATGTAAAAGAAAAACAAAACAAAACCAAAAGCAAGTTTGAAGAATAAAGTGATGAAGGGATGCTACAATTTTGTGTGGACAGTCAAGCAAAGCCTCACTGTGAAGGTGCATTTGAGCAAAGAAGGAACAGACAGGGCAAAGGCCTTGAGGGAGCAGCTTGCTTGGCATGTCCCAAACCCATAAAGGAGGTCACTGTGACTATAGTAGAATGAGCAAGGGTGAGGGGAGGTGGGGGTAGTAGAATATGATGTCAGAGAAGTAACTCTCTCTGTGTGCCCATGTGTGTGGACCTTATAAAAAAGAAGGCTTGTATTCTGAGTGACATGGGATTTGGAGGGTTTACAGCAGAGGAATGACACGATCTATCTTAGGTTTTTAACAGGATCATTATGGATGCTATATTGAGAGCAAAGGAGGGCAAGAGGGAAAGCAGGAAACCCAGAGGGAGAAATGGTGATGGCAGTGGACAGATTAAAAAGTTGCTGGATTTTGGATATGTTTTGAAGTGAAACTAACAGGTCTTCCTGACAGATTGGATATAGATGTATGGAAAGAAGAGAGTCAGGATGACGCCAAGCCTTTGGGCCAGTTGGTTCTGGAACACACCATGCAGGGAATAATGTTGATGGTGGTTGTTGGAGCTGCAGCTGGAAGGTCACTACCTCCACAGATCTGCCAGAGGAAGTCCTCCTACCCAGCTTGTGTCCTAGCTGTAGACATCCCCACTGTGGTCCTGAGTCCATTCCACATGCTCTTTACCACCTGCCCTGCCACATCATTGGTCTTTGGCATAGGTCACTATGAAGGCATCAAGTTCTCAAAGCATTTTTTTCTCTAAGTCACAGAACCTCAAGACCATTCATGTTGGAAGGACCTTAAATATCATCTGTTTAAGATTCAGTTGGTTGACCAAAACAAAGGCAAGCTGGCCACAATTAGGAAAAAACATGTTGAATGAAGATACAGACATGGGCTAAAATCGCAAAGCTGTCAGGATAGAAGGCAGCTAGCTCCTTGCTCTGTTGCTCTCATGATCTGATCTTTCTACATTCTCTGCATATCTATGCCATTCCCCTTTCTTCAGGTCATATTTTTGAGGGAAGTAGGGTAATTGGCTTAATTACCATGTCTGGTTCTGGGAACCAGGCCACATTGAGGGTACGGGGCAGTCTCTGGCTGTGGTGGTCTTAGCCAAGTACCCAGCCTTGGTCCAACTCATGGCCAGCCTTGACTAAAGAACAGCCTTACTGCTTCCCCAGGGAGGAGACAAGTTTCAGAGGTCCTTTAACATATTCAGTGCATTGCTCATTAATAGAGGATGAATCTGAAAGCCAGAGAAATCAAGGAACTTGTCCAATACTCCAGAATAAGTAGAGGATGGAGAAAGAGAATCCAGGTCTCCTGAGTCCCAGTACAATCAAAGCCTCAGGGTTTGTCCTGGTGGTGTTCTTACCATGCATCCATAGGCCTTCTACCATTGGGCAGAACTTACTGTAGTTTTTAATACATAAATCCACAACAGATGTAACATCTCTAGAAATAAAAGGAAGAGTTGGGGAAAAATCTCATCAGCGTGAAATGCTATTGACATCATCTGAATTTTAAGTATTAGCAAACTTTTTCTGTAAAGGACCAGATAGTAAATATTTTAGGCTTTGCAGGTCATGTGGTCTCCTTCACAACTACTCAACTCAACCATTATAACACAAAAGCAGCTGTAGACAATATGTAAACAATTGTACATGCATCGCTGTGTGCCAATAAAACTTTACAACAGGCTGCTGGCTGAATTTGGCCCATAGGGTATAGATTGTCAACCCCTAATCTAAAACGTTATTAAATTGTTGAAATGATGCCTTTTAAGTATAAAGGAAAGAGTAAAATTAAAGAAATAGTTGTGCCCTTCTTCTTGGTCATCATTGTGTTTAAATACTTCTAAAGATGAAACAGAGCTTTCTCACCTTCTTAATTACAAATGTAACAGCATTAGCTAGAAACTCATCATTTTCCTTACAATAATTGGCTTTAGGGAGGGGGGAGCAAGGAAAAGGAATAATGACTGGAACAATGACCTCTAACCTGTTTCCTATTGTCAAAAACCAATACTTTCAAACTTTTTTTCACATTATTCCTTAACCACAGCTAACAAGCAAAATTAACTACTTAAACTTCAATTCATTATCTCATTCTCAAGCTGAGGGTTTACAAAGCAATGAAAGTGCTCCAACTCACATGAACAGAAACAAGAATGAGAAGCAAAGAATAAAAACAATAATTTAAGGAATCTGTGTACATTTAAGTGCATACTCCTTTTACACCCATCACTCTTCCCCTGGTAGATAAGAATTCAACCACTACAGCTGCCTAAATCAGAGTTCCATTATGGGAAAGCTATGGCTAATACCTGTGCTGGTTTGAATCTATTATGTTCCCCATAAAAGCCATGTTCTTTTAATCCAACCTTGTGGGTGCAGACTTATTGTGGGAAAGATCTTTCGATTAGGTTGTTTCCATGGAGATGTGACCCAGGCAACCATGCTTGAGACCTTTAATTAGATTATTTCCGTGAAGGCATGACCCCGCCCATTCAAGGTAGGTCTTGATTAGTTTACTGGAGTCCTTAAGAGAGCTCAGGGGCTGACACATACTCAGACGCTTGGAGATACAGACAGAAGGACACTTGGAGATGCTAAGAGATGAAGCCCAGAGTTTGCCCCAGAGAAGCTAAGAAAGACCTCCAGACGCTTAGAAAGAAACACCCTGGGAGAACAAGTAAGGATGCACAGGAGCTGAGAGAAGCTAAGGGAGACAGAAGCCCAGAGACATTTTGGAGAAAGCCATTTTGAAACCAGAGCCTGGGAACAGAAGACCAGCAGACGCCAGCCATGTGACTTCCCAGCTGACAGGGGTGTTCTGGATGCCGTCAGCCTTTCTCCAGTGAAGGTATCCTTTTAGTGATGCCTTAGTTTGGACACTTTTATGGCCATAGAACTGCAAATTTGTGAACTAATGAACCCCAATTGTAAAAGCCAGCCCAATTCTGGTATTTTGCATTCTGGCAGCTTTAGCAAACCTGAACAATACCTGTTCCTTCTGCATTATTCAGGGCCATGGCCAAGCCTGAGGCCACCGAGAAGACAAAGCATGCATTCCTTCCACAGAAACGTATAATACTCCATAGCTCACAATTCACAATTCTATTCTTTGGTTCCAAAGCAATCAGATAAAGTACACCATGCTCTGCTGGGAGCCCCAAATTTCATGCAGTTTACTATCTTACTGGCTCTAACCCTCTGCTTCCAGACTGGAACTTTGGCTACAGGCACAGGCAGGCTAATGCAGCATAGTTGTCCAGCCCATTTCTGCAAGGGCAAATGTCTGCTTACTTGCCATAAGGATGCCAAATAATTACTCCAAGCATCAAAAAGGGAGGAATGGTGTGGGGAAGAATAGGGATTGGGATTGGGTTCAGAATTGAAACATTCCCCATTTCACCAATCCCTGGATTGCTGGGAGCTCCAGTGCAGCATGTTTTGGCCCTGGATAACAAAGCCTCTATTGATCCCTCGTATGTAATAAAACCAAGTGTCATAGTTCATATATGTCAACAACATCATCAAGTTCTGAGCTTAGACTCAGAACTAAGTAACTTTTATGGCACGGTCTTTACTTCAGCCTTCCTCCTCTCCACACTTTAACAAAATTATTAATATCACGTTAGCCTTTGACCATTTTCAAGTGCCATGCACACCCTCTTCTGGTCAGCAGAAAAACTGATCACTGTTAGAAATAAAAGAACTCTATCCATGGAGGGATACAAAGGTTGGCTGTAAAGGAAATATCTGATACAACTTGATGAGGCATTCCTCCTTTTTCTTTGTGATCAGCAAAAGCTTCATTTCTTTTCATTGTGAAAATTAGTGATCCTATGATTTTCTAACAAATGGAGTCTACTCTTTCCAGAATCCATACATTTCATTTTGACAATGACAAGGTCTGAGGTTACTCTAGGGAAAGAGTGATCAGATGAGGTCCAATAAATCCACTAACTTAGGCAATCAACCAGTCCTGGCACATTTCATGTCCCAGAAGACACCTGAAAGAACAGGGTGAGGGAACCACTGTTGGTTTGCACACCCTGAGCACTTTGTGCTGATACACACAAAAAAGCATGGTGATTAGAAGTATGGACTTTGGGGTCAGCCTGATCAAGATGGCAGAATGAGAAGCTCCAGGGCTCTGACTCCAGGGCTCTATCCCCTCACCCCAGAAGCTTTAAACAACCAGAAAGATCTGGCAGAAACATTTTTTCTCAAAGCTCTGGAAAACAGATGAAGGACTCCAGTAACAAGGTGAGCATTGAATCAAGAATGTTAGAATCTTCCAGCGCCCAGTCTGGCTCCTACCCCATCTCTCCACCAGCTCAGTGTGGAGCTGTCTGGCACTCCCAGTGCGGGTCCCTGGTCCCAGTTCTGGAAGGAGCAGAGTAACCCTCATGCATGTACTAGGAACCTGTATGTCTGGACCAATCTTCTCTTGTGGCAGCCAGAAAGACTAAACCAGGACACCTGTCATAGGCTTAGCATCCAGAACTTGCACTGCATGTCAAAAGCTGCTCACAGAGCTCTTCTACAGAATACTGTAAGAGAAGACTCCAATTGCACTTGCCTGATCAAAGGTTTGCTGGCTGTGGGACGCACAGTGCAATGACTGGGACCACGAGGAAACTGTTTCCTAGGGGACATTGAGATCTATGTAAATGGGGGAACTCCTAGAGCCACACGTGCATATCCAGGACAAGACCCATACACAGAAAGGACTGGAGAAGATACTATGCATTTGCCAAGAACTATTTTCTAAACTCACTGTATGGTTAAACTCTGAAGGAGAGCACTCACTCAGGCCAATCTGCAAAGACTGGGAAAGGTATATTTTGGGGGGTGGATTGGGGTGGGGTGGGGGGGGTGAGTGTTAGCTCCTGCCATTCATGGAAAGCTCTGTCATAATACTAGCTGGATACAAGCTTAAGGAAGAGAGGCCTTGGAATCTAAATTCCAGTGATACATTAAAATATCAAAATGTCCAGATTTTAACAAATGATTACAAAACATACAAAGAAACAGAAGTGATGGCCTAGGCAAAGGGGAATATTAAAGCATTAGAAACTATCAGTGAGGAGGACCAGACCTGGAACAAGACTTTTTTTTTTTTTAAATGTCCTAAATACACTCAAAGAACTAAAGGAAAATATGTACAGGAACTAAAGGAATATTAGGAAAACATTAGATGAACCCAAAGAAAATATGAATAAGGAGACAGAAATTTTGTAAAGGAACCAAATAGAGCTGAAAACCACAATAACAGAAATCAAAAATTCCATAGAGGGGTTCAACAGCAGATTGAAGCTCACAGAAGGAATCAGTGAACTTGAAGATAAGACAATTGAAATCATTCAGCTGAGGAACAGAAAGAAAAAGAATGAAGAAGATCCTCAGAGCCTGAGGATCCTGTGGGACACTGTCAAGTGTACCAATATGTGCATTGTACGAGTCCGAGGACAGATATTTTTTCTGAAGAAATAATGGCTGAAAATTTCCCCAATTTAACTAAAGGCATGAATATACACATCCAAGATGCTCAACAAACTCCAAATAGGATAAATCCAAGTATACCCAAACATTATAATGTATTGTAAACAAACTGTCAAATGCCAAAGATAAAGAGAGGGTTCTGAAAGCTGCAAAAGCAACATGCCATGTACAAGGAAGCCTCAACAAGATTGCGATTTCTCATTACAAACCATGGAGGCAAGTAAGCATGAAGGTTGACATATTTAAAATGCTAAAAACAAAAAATTTGCCAACCAAAAATTTTCTGTCTGCTGAAACTGTCTTTCAAAATGAGGGAGAGATTAAGACATTCCCAGACAAACAAAAACTGAGGGAGTTTGTCACTATTAGAACTGACCCTACAAGAAATATGAAAAAGGGAGTACCGCAGGTTGAAAGGAAGACTCTGGACAAAAGATCAAATCCACCTGAAGAAATGTAATCCACCTGGTAAAGGTAATGACCTGGGTAAATATGGATACTTATACTATTGTATTTTTTATTTGTAACACCAGTTTTTACTTCCTATAAGATCTAACAGGAACATACATAAAATGTAATGATAACTGCAGTTTTGGACTCATAATGCATGAATATGTAATTTGTGACAAGAACTACATAAAGGTGCGGCAACAGAGAGCTTTAGGAACATAGTTTGTATATGCCATTGAAATTAAGTTGGTAGCAAACCAAATAAGATTGTTATAGATTTAGGATTTTATATTTAAGCCCCTTGGTTACTACAAATAACGTTGTATCAGAGAAAATGCAACTGCATAGAGACAGAAAGTAGAGTACAGGTTACCATGGGTGGAGGGCAGGGGAAGGGGGGTTAGTGCATAATGGATGTGGGTCTTCTATTTGGGGTGATGGGAAGGTTCTAGTAAGGAAGGTGGTGAGGGTACCACAATATTGTGAATGTGGTTAATCTCACTCAATGGTATGCTTGGGAGTGGTAGAGATGGGAAGATTGTATATATGTTCCCATAATTGAAAAAAAAAAAAAGCAAGCAATTTAAGAGACAAAGACAATTAAATACAATACATGATCCTGGTTAGAGAAATGGCTCAAAAGGACATTATTGATACATGTGAAAAAATTGGAATTAGCCTATAAGCTTTATATCAGTGTTAAATTTCTTGAACTTGGTAACTGAGCTTAAAATGTTACATAAGTGAATAACCTTGTACTTAGGAAATATACAAGGAAGCAGTTAAGTGTTCAAGGATCATAATGCATCCTACCTACTCTCAAATGTTCAGAAGATAGACAAAAGATAGACATATGGATAGACAGATGGATAGTTTGGATGACAGAGCAAATGTGGGAAAATGTTAAAATTGGTGGATCTGGGGAATATGACAGTATGATGGAGTTCTCTGTATGGGGTTTGTGTTATTTTCTCAACTGTCTTTTAAGTTTGTTATTATTATTTCTAAATAAAGTTTAAAAAAATAATATAGCACGGACTTTGGAGTTGAACTGTCTCAGTTTGAATCCCAGATCTGCCATTTACCAGAAATGTAACCTTGAGGAAGTTACTTATCATCTGAAAAGTGAGAAATAAATAGTCTCTACTCATAGGGTTATTGTGAGGATTAAATATTTTAATGTTGGGAAATGGCTTCCAACAATGCCTTATACAGAGTAACTACCACAAGAAGGAGAAAGAATTTGTAGGAACCTTCTCCTAACATCAGAATAGTCTCTGGCTAGACGCCTAGGCCCACACTACAGAAGACAATGACCACCCCAGATGGAGATTTTTATTAGTAACTCCTTACTATAGTTTTTACTACCTCTTTGGCAAACCATGCAAGCAATGAGCAATATCACAAGCTGGACATTCCTTTTTTCCCTCTATCATAAAAGATGGGCAAGTCATGAATTCTTTAAATATGAATTCCAAAATGATAGGCTACATTCAATAATCATTTTATTAGTTACAGAAGAATCCCCACTAGTATTTACATAGTGCAAAAAAGCTGTTATTACCCCCAACATGTAATATAATTATCCTTCATACAGCAAAAGAACAAAATGAAAATCCCTTCATGTTATAATTCATTACTTTTTGCTAGCTTTTTATTAGAGCATTAAAATTGAGACATTAAATTATAAATTTATGTGGAATATTTAGAAATTAAATTACAAAATAATGCAAATACTTTAAGGTGTGATTTGCCAACAAAGTTTAAATTTTTATCACTGACTTGGATTCAGATTTCAGATAGGGAAACACATTTTGGTTGATTCTGTATGTATGTGAGGGTTCGATGGGGTAAGGGTGGAAGAAGATGTTTGTAAATAAATCATTTCACAGAAAAAAAATTTAAATCAGTACAAGAGAATTAATTTTTAACATTCATTAAATTAATATTCTAACCTGTTGGCACAATGTACAGAACATACTTAAATGACAGGGTTGGTTTTTTTGTTGTTGTTTTAAGCAAACAGCAGCTTAACAAACAGTAATACTTCTTAATACATATATTTAAAGTAAAAATGTGTTACAATTTAACAGCTTTATGTTAAAGAGTTGAAAATGAATATAGAGTTCATTACTAATTTGCACATTACAATTCCCACCCACCCACCTCCCCGAGCTTAGTAAGAAATCAGACAAGTGCATTATTTGGATATTAATTTCTTCAGTATTTAATTAAACTATGTGAATTTCTTTTGACTACTTCTTTTCCAAATACTGGAAGCATATAAAATACCTTCTCTGCAAAAATGACCTCCAGCCAAAGCCTTTAAAAATTTTTCATTATTTTCCATGCTTAGTCAAAAGAAATATATTGTATCATTTACAACATATTTAAACCAAAAATTAAGCTAATATGAACATTTGTCTTTTGAGAAGTAATCTTACAGCAAACAAACCTACTGAAGCAGAAATCTAATTTTGGGAGTGCAATTCATATTGAAATTCATACACATATATTGAAATATAAATCTAATAATTAGTGCCAGTAAAACAACCTCTACAAACTAAGAATTAAGAATCACTATGGTTTTTATTTCTTGTGATGATGAAATTTTACTCTTATCATTAGGTCTTTTTCTAGGTTTCAAAAGAGCCACACCCTCTTCCAAGAACAAAACAAAACAGAACACCACTTTCCTAACTTTCACACATCCTCCAAAGAGGAGGCTTCTAATATAACAAAATTCCAAAATTTACCTAAAGGAAACAAATTTTAAGCACATAATTAATACTTAAAGCATACTCTCAACATAGTAGCATTTCCTTTATCGAATTTTGGTTTATCCTCTAGAGGTGACCTGTCTCCTGCATTTAAAAAAAAGGCTGTGGTCCCTTGGGTTTGCTGGCAGAAGGGGTACTGCATGTGCAAGAGCATTTATTGAATATATAACTGAACACTCCTGAAGTCTATATAGCAAAATTTAAAATTATTGGTGCTCATAGGATTTCTTGAACTTCTCTTTTGATACAAATGTCAAAAAATCTAAAATGGCAATTCATGTTCAAAAGAGATATAAAATATAAGAAACCTTTGAAAAGCCATTATCTCAAGATCAAGAGTTATCTGAATCACTGACATTAAGCAAAGGAAATGTACACCATAAAAATTATGAAAAGTTTTAAAATTCACTTTTAAGACTGTCAGTAGTTCAAAACCTCTATCATTTCTTTAAACTAATGCTTCCGAATGTGTAGACAGTAAGATCTGCCACATACAAATCCATGATTTCTATTTCAGAGGCTTCATTCCTTACATACTGTATCCTTTAAGTGTTGGATACTTAGTGCCTAAGAAGTCAATACTGGAAAACAGTTTAGATAGGATAGTACAATAACATCCCCTTTCAGCACACTAGTAAGGTTGACAGACTGACATTTCCTACACAGCAATGCTCCCAAACTTCCACACTTCACAAACACTAAATCATCAACCAAGAATCTTAGCTCTTTCGTAGTTAAATATCAGCATTATAAAACACCAAAACTAACACAGTAGTCTCAATGTGTTTGGTAAATATTCTGCCCAATTCTCCTCTCCTTCTATGAGGCAAAGCCTGATATAACCAGAACAGGGAAAATTCCCCTCCCTCCCTGGTTTTCTTTGTGCTTCTTTATGGGAGCTTATAACTGGAGGGCTGGTGTGTGCATGTTTCAGGGTGTTTTCTAGGTGGGGGGATTGGAGGGGAGTCATAAAAATAGCTATTTATAATTTTCCCCCTATTACATAAATTTGTAGAGGTCACTACAGTCCAGCTGGTGACTGACTAGCAAATAAAATATTTAGCTCAGCAGGTTTAATTTCTCCCAAGAAGATATATACATTCCTAGAGAAGGGCAGAGATAAGTAACAGTGATCAAGAATTAACACCTGCACACTATAAATCACCTAACAGATTCAGCACAGTAAAACAACTTTCTCTTTTCTTCTAAAACTTCCTCTTCCAAGCCTTGAATTCTCAGGATATATGTTGTTAAGTTGTGTAAAGCTTGTTTCCCTTACCTCCTGTCAGTGACTATGGTCATTGTTATATGGAAGATGCTCAAGGCTAAGCGCAAAATGTATATTTTAAAAAGGTGAAACAGTTTCACTCAGGATGAGTTTGGGTACCCAACTAGATCCATAGCTCAAACTAAGAGGATCCTGGGCCAGAAGTATGCAAGAGAACACACAAGCATAAGAGCTTTGTTTCTGGATAGTTTACATTAAGTGCTACAATCATACAATCAATTACAGTTATTCACCTGTTGAAGTCTGCCTAAAATCTACGTACAAGAGCATTCCTGAGGTAAGAAACAAATGTTAGATCTACCTGGAAGGTGCTAACGTGGGAGACTTTTCACTATCACAGACATCTATCACTTTCTACAAATAAGGCCAGCTATAACCTATCATGGTGGCTGGTTTCCTTTGCTAGCCTGTTTTAAAAGTTCTGTTGTAGCCCATTCCAACTTGAATCTTTCACAATGATCAGTGACTTCTGAAATCAGTATTTGTGAGCAAAACAAAAGTTTCATCAATTTTTAACACAAAACACTTCATGGACTTACTCTCAGACTTTTATATCATTTTCTGACTCTACCTTGAGATCATTTTTAAAGAACTCTTACAATTTTCTGGTCACATGAAAGGAGGCATGGTCTTAAAGCAAACTCTGGTAAATGCTCCTATCCATAGAAACTTGATCTTTAACTTTCAAAATGAGTCTAAATAGGTAATTTAAATTTATTTTCTTCAAAACTTGGTCTTTTTTTAACCATTGTTTTCCATTACATAAGCTGAAATGGTTCTGAATTTTCCACACAGTTCTTAGAAAGACTCAGATGCCATTTAAAAGCTGAGCTATAGAACAAAACAAGTAAAAGAAAGCTACAAAAGTATTTCAGTTGGAAATTAAATACATGTATTAAATATTGAACAGTGCAATATGTTGAGATGAAGCATAAAAGGTAATGGCTGCAACCCTTAATATAGTTGGAGATAGCTGACATTTCCTGAGTTATATATTTTGGGGTACACAATTAGAATCAGAGCGTTCTTGGTTCAGTGAGCTGCAGTTGCTGGGTTTCTGGTGCTCGTGACTTGCTTCTTGGTCAGGAGTCCACGCCTCACTGTCCATTCCCACCTCCAGCGGCTCAGACACCTCTGTTTCCTCTTCTCCACTTTGCTCTGCATTGTCTTCCTCAGAACCATTAAGAGTTTTTCCAAGTTGCAGGGTTTCCATAGTTCTCTGGGTCTCTGAGACCCAAGACTCAATTCTACTATTGAGCTGTACTTCTACAGATATAGGTTCATGAGCATAATCTTCCTCTTCCTCCTCATCTTCATCATCCTCTTCTTCAAGCATGCCAGGTACAAGAGTGCTGGTGGTGCTAGTGATGGAGGAATTCAAAAGATCTCGGCAACTGCCATCCAAAGAGCCAGTCTCTGTACTCTGCTGTGAAGCCCATTCTAGGTCATCTGGCTTCATTTCCTCTTTATCGCTTGCTGCAGACTTCCCAGGACTTATAGCTGAGGTAGTACTGCCTGTAGCCACTGTCAATGGCTGCTTACCAACAGGGGTTGTATCAAATGGAAGTTTACTGGGTTTTTCAGATGTAGTGTGCTTACAGGAAACCTCCTTCTCATTTTCTGAGGTTTCCAGTCCATCTGAAGTTTCCACCATGTTTCTCCAATTTGTTTCTGCAAATATTGAACAGATTTTTTAAAAACCAGAACAGTTTCAGAGTCATGCAATTCTTAAAAATGAGAGAAGAAAATATAAAGAAATTTGTTGGCTCAGCTACTGATCGGAAAAACTAAGAAGTTAGTTTATTCTAGTACTAGTTTTAATATTATAAAAGGAAAACAACTCTCAAAAATGTATTCAAGATAAAGACATAAGGAGGCACAAAACACTTCATGGACTTAGTTACTCTCTTAGTTATTAATGCTTCAGAAAACAAAAGATCTTGTGCCAACAAGAGCTCACTGACGGTCATATATAAAATCCATATACTCTCAAAAATCACAAAGAAGTCTAATTTTTATTGTGGCCTAGAGATATAGTAGGCTTAAGAACCCAGGACTCACACATATGGCAGAGCTGAGATGTCCAGCACAAACAGTTCTGATTTGACAGACGTGTACCACGTTCTCTCTGCAAGCTAAGACTTGTCTTTCCGCCCATATTGGGACTTGTGTTTACATTTATAAACAAAGAAGCCATCCATGCATTTCCAGCATTTGTGAAATTTTACCTTAAAACATACCTAGCTTGGCTTACTGCATAGTAAGGAATTTGGCCCCTAAGAGGTAACCACCAACCCTTTGGGATTTCTGAAGGAATACGACTGTCTCTGTTCATCATGATGGGCCCTTCAGACAACACCTGATAAGTTTATGCTAACCTGGTGACCTAGGGTGAGCTCCTTGGGCCACACGTTATCAGCCCAACCTCTAAGAAGGGAGGGCCCATCAGAGATTGAGTTCAGGCAGCTGGACAATTAACTGATCAATCTGGCCTACTAATGAAGCCCCAATAAAAACTCTGGACACTGAGCTTGAGGAGCCTGAGCTTCTTGGGTTGGCAGTACCCTGTGCACATTTTCACATCGATGCTGGGAGGATACTGTGTCCTGAAGACAACAGGCTTTGCACTTGGAACCTTCCCAGAGTCTGCCCTATGCATCTGTTCCTCTGGCTGAATTTCCTCTATCCTCTCCCTGTAATAAACCACATTCATGAGTTCTGTGACTCTTTCTAGCAAATTTATCAAATCTGAGGGTGGTTTTGGGAAACACTAGAATCTGTAATTAGTGTCAGAAGTGAGTATGGGCTTGTGAGGACTCTTCCCTCTAACTTTGCAATTGGATCCCTAAATCCTAGCAGTTAGGATCAGAAGTCTAGGGCAGATTTGGCGGTCTGGAAGGCTGTGCCCTTACTCTCGCAGTTTGGCTATCTCTGGATACTTACCAAGAGGCTTTGGGGGCAAAAAAGAAAAAAGTGATATTATGTAATAGTGACAACAAAAAGTTATTTTTAATGAAAGAAAGTCAGTTTATAGAGCACAAAATGTAACAGGAATCAGGAGGTGAAGTACAGCTCTCCCACCCCTCTTTTTTATTTTTAAATAAAAATTCCCTTCAATTTATATTATAGGTGCTATTTACATTTTATAGGTATAATTCTTATCAGTTTGTAACGATATAAGCAAGTCCACAATGACCTACTTATATTAATGTATTCAACTTGATTATTACCCACTGATTGTATTTCAGACTATATTTTGGGCACCTGAAGTCAGGACACATGGTTTGGAAAAACCTTTCTTTTCTGCAGCTACTTCAAGTGCAGAATGGGTCCACCCCACTCTGACTCCTATACCCCCATGAATCAAAATCTACCCCTTTCTATATTTTCATTCTCACTATGACGTACCATTTACACAGCCTCAAAACAGAAAAACTTGTCGTAATCCTTGATTCTATCATTCTCCCTTACTACATCCCTTCAACCCACTGAACTCATCACTATGTCATGCCACTTCTATTATGGAATTTGGTCCTTTTTCCCCATTCCCATCAGTACTACCTTAGCTCAGGCCTTATCTTGTTACACATCCTGTTGTACACTGGTATTTTCCTAATTGGCCTTGTGAATTGGTACAACTGGCTTTCCATTAGGCAAGGGTATGATCCAAACTCCTTAGCTTGACACAATCAAGTCTTTTGTCTATCTTTTTAGTCTTATTTCATTCTGACCCTTAACCATATGTTTCATGCCCAGTATCACACTGCATTCTCACTGCTCCCAAAATTCATACCCTTTCTGTTTAAATTCCTTGTCTGTGCATAAGCTGTTCTATCTGTATGGGATATGTTTTCCTCCTTTACCCTTCAGACTCCCACTCATCCTTGATAACTGTCATTTTAAATTTGAGTTCCTTTCATGACTTTCCTAGGGGAGGCATTCACCAACTTGAAGTTCCACAGCTGTTTGTATGTACAGGTCAAAAGTACTTGTTTTTCAGCAATACATGCCAAAGTAATTCGGGCAGAGAATAAAAATATATATTCGGGGCTCCCCTGAGGAGCTGGGGGAGGATGTGGAGGTATTGGACTTCCTCACCTGGATTGTTGCTGATGTTCTCAAACATTGAGGACTGATGGTTTAGTGTGCAGACACCCTATTTTGGGGCTTGCCCTTATGAAGCTTGTTACTGCAGAGGAGAGCATAAGCCTGCTTGTGATTGTGCCTAAGAGTCTCCCCCTGAGTGCCTCTTTGTTGCTCAGATGTGGCTCTCTTTCTCTAGCTAAGCCAACTTGGCAGGTGATCTCACTGCCCTCCCCACTATGTGGGACCTGACTCCCAAGGGTGTAAATCTCCCTGGTAATACTGGGGATGAGCCTGGACCCAGCATCATGGGATTGAGAACATCTGGACCAAAAGAGAGAAGCGAAATGAAACAAAATAAAGTTTCAGTGGCTGAGAGATTTCAAATGGAGTTGAGAGGTCACTCTGGTGGACATTCTTATGTACTATATAGACATCCCTTTTTAGGTTTTAGTATATTAGAACAGCTAGAAGTAACTACCCGAAACTATCAAACTGCACCGATTATGTAACTATGTAGCTTACATGGGGTGACAATGTGATTGTGAAAACCTTGTGGATCATACTCCCTTTATCCAGTGTATGGATGGATGAGTAGAAAAATGACAAAATCTAAATGAAAAAGAGGGTGGGCTGGGGGGGATGATTTGGGTGCTCTTTTTTACTTTTATTTTTTATTCCTATTTTTATTCTTTCTAGTGTAAGGAAAATGTTCAAAAATAGATTGGGGTGATGAATGCACAACTATATGATGGTCCTGTGAACAGCAGACTGTACACCAGGGATGACTGTATGGTATGAGAATATATCTCAATAAAACTGAATTTTAAAAGAAAAGTACTTGTTTTTGTGTTTGCTGTTCCACCCCCTCATGCCTCCTCACTCCCATTCCAGCTCATCATTTTGTCCCTATGTTTGGTATATAGTAAAAGCTGGGGGGAGGGGGTCTATTAAATGAAAAATTCCACAAATATATTTAATTTATGTGGAAAAATAAAAATCATTTTTAGATGCACATTTGCATTTCCTTACAGTAGTTTTCCCCCTTCCAAAGTACTCCAAGAATTCACTTATGGGGTCTTGGGGAGTTCCCACCCTTCTCTTGACAATGAGCAGAGCAATTAATCAAAGGACTAGGAAAAGAAGGTCAATAAAATGAGCCAGGATGACCTCTTAGTATTGAGAGACTTAGTACTAGGCAGTCATCATTTCTGTAGGCGAGCTGAAAGCCAGACAGATCCTTCAGAAAGGAAAGAGGGATGTGGCCTTAGAATCAGAGACAAGGGACTCTCTGCTTCCAGTCACTCAGAGACCTGTTACAATGATCAAAATGCCCACAAGGTCATGTATCTGCAGAGGGACCCAGGGCCAAGGCTCCCACCATAAAGTAAAAGGTGAAGCTTGATCAACAATTGATGAGCACACCAACACATGAACATGACAAAGAGAAACAGAGCAGGTATTAAAGTGTCATCTTTCTCTAGGGGACGGGAGAAAACATGCAGGGAGGTGGGGATGAAATACACACAGTCTGAACCAGCAGAAAATATCCAGAAGCCCACTTTTGAAGGACTAGGAAGCAGGTTAAAGGAAGGAGCAGAGATCTCAACAAATCTGGAAATGACACTGATCAAATCTACTATATACATGAATTGTTTACTTTAATAGAGATTATTCGATAAAGCTCTTCTTTGCTTGTTAACCCCTTCTGGCTTTCCTTGTTTTGTTTATTAGCTCTGTATTGAAAATGCCTTTCAAACTTTCAAATCACTAGGGGGTTTCTCAGAGTTTCTTCAAATGAGTTTGAGAACCTAGAGAGGAAGGGGTGATGACAGACAATGAGAAGGAAATGCAGGATGGATGAACTACACATTGAGGTTGCCTCTCCCATAAGTTACTGAATAGGTTACTGAATACCTACTCTGTGGTGCTACTGTATTGAGTCCTATAGGGCATTTATTCAACAGACAGGGAACACATACATCACAAGTTAAAAGAGCAAGTCCTGGAGTCAGACTTTGAACAAGTTATTTACCTCTTTTTACCATAGTTTCCTCACCCATAAAGTGGAGTACAATATTTCTTACCTCACAGGGTTGCTGAGAGGATTAATGAATTAATAAATGTGAAGTGCTTAGAAAAGTACCTAAGAGATATTATTATACAGCAGTAAATGAGTTATTATTATTTATCAAGTGCCCGTTATGTGTCAAGTCCCAATCCTAAAAGAACTTACAATTTAGTTGGGATTTATGTTTAGAACTATTTGTTTCATGTAAGTGTGACAGAACTGAGACTCAGCTTAGGTAGAAGAGAATACATAAGCAAAGAAACAATTAGTATGTACACAAGGACACTGAGACTGAACTATCAATAGAAGCTTTCCTATTCTATTAATATCTGGTAGCCCTTTCTCAGCATTTTTTTTTTCTTTAAACAGTACAATCAAAAGAGCATATTTTAGTAATTTTGCAGCAGGATGGCATGGCAGAGATGTGTGTTGATTACTACAGTCATTCCCAATTTTCTTCCTTGCTAACAGAACCCTCAAACTTGGGATGGCCTTGAATTCAGTCCCATGAGATAAATTAAAATAGTTCTTAGCCAACGATGGCTATTCTATTCCCCTTTGCCAAATACTCTTATTTCCCTAGTCTCTCTTGCAGCAAAGAGTGATCATGTGATTAGTTCTAGGAAAACAAAAAGGAAGTCTTCCGAAAAATCTGTCCTTCATTGATAAAAGGAGTATATTACATGAACCTTCTGCTTTTGATTTTAGTTGTGAAGCCAGAGCTGCAGCAGCCATTTATGAGCATGAAATGAAAAGCACAAGAACAAGAAGCCACAGACTGAGAATAAAAGAGCAAAAAGTACTAGGGTCCTTGATGACACTGTTGAGTGACTATCAGCCCTCAACTGCTTTTAGCCCTGAATTGACTTCATCTGTGAAATAATTAAATATTCTAATTTCTTGTGCAACAATTAGCAGAGTTTATGTTTGTAGCTGAATACATATGATATAGACAGAATAACCTTGTGCTTTCTCCCAGTACTATTTATGGTTATTTCCACCCATTTCTTTGGCATTCTGATATATCAGCTCATAAGGCTAGAATCTTTAAGGTTCTGTCTAGATTCCTCCCTATGATTTAACCATTTGCTGACCGAATTTTATCTTTGAATGAAACCTTATAGATTACTCAGTTCAATGCTCCCCATTTCACTAAAGAGAAACCTAAGGCCCAAAGGTTAATCAACTATATCTAAACCCATTACACAGAGTGTGAAAAAGCCAAGACTTCAATATTTTAACACTTTAATTCTACCTGGTGCTTCCTAAAAACACTGCCTGAATCTTTTAAAAATTTCTTTTTATATAACTTTTCTCTAAATTTGTGCATACGAAGATCATTTGTCCATTCACAGCTTCATGAATTTATCTTGCAATCTGTCTTTGGGAGCTGGCATTTCACTCTATAGAGAGAATTTCATTGACAAATTTGTCATTTTATCTTTTTTTATTTTCAACTAAATACCACTTTAGCAAAATAAACATGTCTATCTCTAAGCCAATATCACCAACCCTGACCTTTGGTTTCCTAAAGGACTACAATAAATTTTTAATTACCTCTGGTCTAGGGCTTTATCAAAAGCATTACAAAGATTTACCTAGAATCACAGACATAAGACAGAAGGAAAGAGAGCATGGAAATAAGAGAAGGAAATGATGGAGCCAGTTTTCTATATGTTAAGTTTTAGGTGGCAACTGTCTATTTGGTAAATTCCCAGATCAATTAAAAAGAGAACAGAAGAGAAAAAAAAACAATGGCCCAGTTGAAGGAAGTGGCAATACTATAATACTATAAAAAAAAAAAAAGAAAAAGAACAAGGCAGAGGGGAAGCAAATCAGAAACCAGATCAAGAAAGAGGAGAACTTAAGGGTTCAAAGTACTAGAAAAACAAGGTAAGGAAACTATTAAGATATCCAATGCAGTAAATAATGTTATCTTAAACATTAAAAATAAATACTATTTTTTAGTCTATTTATATACATTTTTGACTACAATCAAATTTAACTCAAAATGTCACTAGTCTAGATTTCATAAACAGACTAATATTCTGATCTTTAGTTTACTTAGTAAATACAAAAGTTTAATAACTAAGTATAAAGTGTCAGAATAAAACTTCCTAGTATTTATTTAGTTATAGGTCATAGGTATGGTGGTGCATTGTGTTTTTTAAATTCCCTTAGGCATTTTACCACAACTCATATTATTAGCCAGTCTCTCTGAAGTATCCCTTATGAAAGGAACTGCATACACAGGCTTCTAAGGATGCCCTAACCCAATTAACTCAGATATGAAGTTTACCTTAATTATTTATCTGATAATTTTCTTAGACCATAATTTCATGAACTCTATTTGATCATTCAACAAAATTAATTAATTTTAGAACTGAGACCAAATTTCAGGATCTCACAGAAAATCTCAGTCCCAAATAGTCTCCCAATTTTTAATGGCCATGTTTAACACAATTTTTAAACCAAAATTTTGAGCAAAATTTGAATAATCAAGAATATATTAAAAGAAAACAACAAAAGGTTGCATGGAAGTCATTTCCAAAATTTAAAACATTTAAAATAATATGTAACAACTTACCATATTCCTTTTCATTTACTTCAGAGATGGGCTCAGATATGACACTGCAGAAAGAAATTGCACTTGCTGCAGAGGGATTTCGAGAATGTCCCATGTGGTGTGGTACCTTTTTCACATTCTTTAAGGCTTCCTCAGCCTGCTCTTGTTCCATTGCTGCAACCATATCTTTATATGCTTTCCTGGCTTCCTCAGTGAGTTCTACTAACTTATTGAACAGGCTCTAATAACAAAGAGATATTTTGATTAGTCCATTTTTTTCTTACAATTTTGATTCCTAATTAGCAACATCACCATTGTTTCAGAGTCAGGTATAGTTTCCATATTATGCAAATGGTACACAAACCACATAATTTTATAATTAAATAATTTTATTTAATTTTCATAAGTCCGCAGAAATTTCTTGGTTCTAATACTAGTCATTAAATGTGATATATATTACAAGTTCTGGCAGAGTCTATTAATTCAACACTCTTTGTGTCTGGCACTATGAAGGGAACAAAGAGGACTGGAACATCAACTCTACTCTCAAGGTACCTTCCTTGTGACTGGAAAGAAAAGACAGGAGACAGCTATAATTCAAGGCACAATCCCTTAAAAGCCTCAGAGGAATAAAGTGCTATGGCTTTTGGAGCAGACATCAAATTTAATTGCTGGACATTCATGAAGAATTTATGAAAGAAGATGACAGGAGATATAGGCCTTGAAGAACAGGTACAGTTTTAAGTGGTGAAGACAGGGCATTCTTAGCTAAGAATGCAAAACCATGAAAAGTTATGGATAGAAGTAAGTACAAAACTTGTTCAGGGAAGAGTAAACAGTCTTATTTATATCAGAATATAGGGAATGAATGTGTGCTAAGTAACCGAAGTCTAGGGCTTCAGGAGACGATGACAGACTCCATAGTAATTAAAGTTCCCTGTCATTTTTGCTTATTGGAAGAACCTAAAGACCAAAAACAAGTCAGTGGTGGTATGGTTTGCTGGGGCCTTGAGGAAAATACGACACAAGATAAAGAAGCAAGATTATACTGTACCAAAGGCAAATTATGGAAAAAGAATATATAGCTTGGAAGTAAAATGTGAACTCAAATATCCAAAAGTTCCTCCATCAGTGAAATTTGTAACAAAAATGAATATGAATGGAATAAGTAATTCCAGTCACAGGTGCGTACATGGAATATACTCATGTTACTAAAACAGCAAAATTCACGTAGCATTAAAGTTGTACTTTAATTAATGTCTAATGAAGTCAAAGAACATATGGAGCTTCCATAGCAGCTAGAAGGACAATCAAACAATTATTTTTAGTGATTCTTACATCAAAGCTCAACAACTTTCTACTCATGTTAATGCCTTGCTTTAGTATCACAATGCAAAATACCCACAATTAAGCACAGAATTTCAGCTGGTAAACATGACCTGTATATTTGGAAAAAAGTGTTTAATTTTATATATAAAATTTTGTTTTCAGACAATGGTAGAAAAAGTACAGTACAATTATTTTTCCTCTTAGCAAGGCATTGTCATTTAAGTATAAACCTGGAGCAATCAAAACAGAATTCAAGTTAACAAGATGACACTATGTCAAAAAGTGGCAGATCGATGTGGAATAATGTTTGTTTTTAGAAACATTATTTCTAAAGAAGAGAAAAACAAATGCATGCTTTCCCCATTTTGCATAGGGAGAAGAGCTGAAGTTTAACTTGTTTAAAATAGCAAATACAATAAATGTTGTTGCTAACTGTGTTGACTTTTTTTTTTTTTAATTCAGTTTTATTGAAATACATTCACACATCATACAATCATCCATGATATGCAATCCACTGTCCACAGTATGATAACATAGTTATGCGTTCATCACCACAATCTATCTCTGAACATTTTCCTTACATCAGAAAGAACCAGAACAAGAATAAAAAATAAAAGTGAAAAAAAAAAACACCCAAATCATCCCCCCATCCCACCCCATTTGTCCTTTAGTTTTTATCCCCATTCCTCCACTCATCCCTACACTAGATAAAGGGGGTGTGATCCACAAGGTCTTCAAAATCACACTGACTGTGTTGACTTTTTAAGAGGGCTGGGTGCTAACTACCAGTAGTATTGGAATTTATTTATTTTTAAAGGGGGAGAGGGATAGATTCTGCTAGAGTAGCTACTAATGTGTTACGTGTACCAGATTTGATCAACATTTGTTTGTAGCCTTTAACGAATCAAGCATTTAAGTGAAACCAATAACAATAAAATAGGCATATGGATATGCGATTCTGAGACTAACGTTAGTTTTACAGTGTAAACAAAACACAGAAATTGTTGGGAATAAAAGAATATAGGGGAAGAGAAGACAGTAAAATTGAAGAAATAAGCTAGGATCATGAAATGAAAGTAAGGACTGGAAACTTAATACAGAGGTTGGTTTTAGATAACAAGAAGTTAGGGGTGAACTCCCACATGATTCCAAGTGGATATAATTGATAATATATCAAAATTTTCTTTAATGAATTTTAGTTTAAACATTAATTTTACTACCTTAAAATCGTAGCAGGCAAGTAGAATAATGTGTAAACAAAACTGGCAAGCATTTTATAATATAAAACCATAAAAATAAACTATAATTCATAATTCATTAAGCCAATACAATTTAAAACAAACATGTCCACTTTTCCCAATCCTGATCCCACTACTATTCCTTAAATTCTAATAGTGAACAAAAAAGGAGTACATTCTATTTAAATGTATTAGGTCTCTTTATATATGTCCCTGGTTTTCCACAGAGGTATCGTCACCCAAATTTTCACATATACTTTAGCATAAGCAAGCAGATTACATCTACTACATATTCATTCAACAAGCATTTATCATCCACTCACACTCAAGTAATATGCTAGGTATCAAGGATACAAAGACAAGGGGTCTGCCCTCAAAGAGTTTACATTCAAAGGGAAAGAAACACATGTGAACAAACTATAGCCAGGCAGTATGATATGCCATAATCGAGAAAAGCATGGGCTATTGTGGGAGCAAATATCAATTTGCTCACAGAGAGTAGGTGGGTAGATACATAATTTCATGGGTGGTGGGAAGGAAACTGGATGGGGAAATGGGGATATGCAAATGTGGTGACTGGACAGGAAAGAATACATACTTAAATATTTAAGAACAGCATAGTTGGGAAGAGAGGGAAATGGTCCATCAGTAATATAACAAAGAAGTTTTGAATAAACTTCATAAAAAAGCCTTAAAATATTATCAAATTTAAAAATGGGCAAAGGAGTTGAATAGACATTTCTCCAAAGAAGATATACAAAGGCCATCTGAGCACATGAGAAGATGCTCAACATCATTAGCCATTAGAGAAATGCAAATCAAAACCACAAGGTAGCACTACCTTCCTATGAGGATTGTTTTTATTAAAAACAACAGAAAATAACAAGCGTTGGCGAGGATGCGGAGAAAGAGAAACCGTTGTACATTGCTGGTAGAATGTAAACTGGTGTGGCCAGTTGGCAGATCCTCAGCAAGTTAAACACAGAATTACCATATAAGCCAGCAATTCCACTCTTAGACATATACTCCAAAGAGCTGAAAGCAGGGACTCAAACAGATACTCGAACACCAATGTTCATGCCGCATTGTTCACAACAGCCAAAAGGTAAAGACAATCTAAGTGTCTATCAACGGATGAATGAACAAATAAAATTGTGGTATATCCATAAATAGAAGACTATTTAGCCATAAAAAAGAATGAAGTTTCAGTACGTGCTACAACATGGATGTACCCTGAAAATATTATGCTACGTAAAATTAGCCATACACACAAGGACAAATACTGTACGATTCCACTTATAAGAAATACTAAAAATACGCAAATTCATGGAGACACAAAGTAGATTAGAAGTTACTAGGGGCTAGAGGAAGAGAGAATGAAGAGTTATTGTTTAATGGGTACATGTTTAGGGTAATGAAGAACTTTTCATAATGGAAAGTGGGGATAGTACTACAATACTGTAAAAAGGAATCAGTGCCACTGAACTGTACACTTAGAAATTGTTAAAATGGCAAGTTTTATGTTATACACATACCACAATAGGAAAAAAAAGCAATCAGTGGTGAGCATCACTCTAAGTTAATAACTCTTATGTTATCAACTTCTATGGACAAAGTTCTTTATTAGCAGACTATGAGGGAGAAGACAGCATCATCAGTGCAGAACTTTTCTAACTGCTAGTTTAGGAAATTCACCTTCTAAAGGAAAATCTCTAATTAAAGGTTCCATTTAATTCATCTCCTAGTAGCACAAAATATATCCATCATCTAGACCAAAGAAAATTATTTTTTATTGTATAATATTAGATATCTTAACCTAGCAGTTAAATAAATTACCAAGATCTCCACAGTCAAGCCCAGAAAGAAAAAATACTCTGGCAGAAATAGAAACCAAAATCTTCTCAAAATGCTGTGGAATTAATCTATGCAAATGTTTTCACCACTACTGGGAAAAGGGAAAAAAAAAGAAATGTAATACTAATTCAAGAATTTTCCAATCATTCTTTTGAGAGTCGTCATGTTACTTCTTCAAATGCTTAAACATAACACTGGCATGTGTCAATAGAAAATGTGCTCTTTGTGGGGTGAGGGGGAGATTAGGGAGTGTGTCTTCTGAATTCTTACCTCAGCACCAAAGTAGTTGAAAATTCCCACTACACTAACAGGAACCAGCTTGTTTACACAGCGTCCTAGAGCTTTTCTTCCAAGTGCAAACACAAAAGGAATTTCTTGTTCCCGTGCCATGGCTATAACATTATAGAGAGCCTCATCCAGGCCACCTAAGAAAGTCATCACATGGAGAGGTATTAATATAATCATTTCCTAAATGAAGCTAATTTAGCATCCAACAGCTAAAGCATAAAGTATAGCATCAAAGGATTCTAAGAATGTTTGCAGCACTTAAGGTGTTCCACACATTCTCCTTGAATTTGTAGCATGTGTGGATATATGTACTTATGTTGTTTCTTCTCCCCACCTAAACCCCCAATTCCTTAAAAACAGGTATTTTTGTCTCTCTCACAGGGAATAGCACAGCAGAAGCCAAACTGCAATTCAACAAGGATTTAGTAAAAAGAAATGAATTAAAATTATTAAAAGTAGCTGACTACCTTTTCTAATCTCTCAGTTTAAGAAGTAATCTATTACAATGCAATGAGATATATAATACATTACTGCTTGTATTGGTGTTTCTCCAATGAGATATGCCTATTACTGCTACTTGATGCATCTATCTGCTCAATCACTTAAACTGGCTCCTCCATCAAAAGAGAGAAATAAAGGTGCATCACACAGTACAAAGTACACATATGCCAGCTCGCCCAAGAACCTCTGAATGTAACTGCTGGTAACTGACAGACATATCTCTACCATAAGCAGGAGAAGAGACCTTTAATATTTTTCTAATTATTTTTAAGATGAAGAACAAAGGAAGGTCATATAAAAAAATTAAAAAGCAGAACAAATTTTCACAGGGGATACTTCGTGGGCCCAACCTAAATCCTTAGAGTTCATAGATGAGAATTTTCTTCAAAATCTAATCTTAATTATACTACTTAAATTTCAAATATTGAAAGATTTGTATTTTCTTCCCTCATATTCAATATTTTGTTTTATACTTAAACTCAGCTGAAAAAGACATTTAGCTTCCACTTTAAAATCTACTATATGTCCTATAATTATACTAAATGTTTACAAAGTACCTCAAAGGAAAATGTTCATACCTTTTGATTGGATTTTTTCACAGTTTGGAGAAATTATCACACACTTAATCTTGTTTAACTTCATATGTTTGGTAACCTCCCTTAAACCCATAACCAGCCGTCTCCTTGCTTTTGCTCTTACAGGATCCTTTTGGTAAATCCGTTCCTGGAAACTGACAAGCTCTTGGAGAAGAAGAGTCACACATTCATCAATCTCTTTACAAAGAACCTGGTTACAATACCTGCAAAGGCAAACAAAAATAGGTAACTGTTTTATTTTCCTGTAATTATAAAATTATTGTAGGAAAATATCTTTGGGAAAAAAAATATATCCAGTGAGAGGTCTCCACAAAAATCAAATCTTTAAAACTTCTAAAATCCTTCAGTCAATTTAGAAAACCAAAAAAGTGATTGCCTGTTTCTGAATTTCAATAGATTGGGTTTTATGTAAAGGACAGATTAATCTCAGGGAAAACTATTCAAACCCCCAATGATTAAACTCCTGAGGATATACCAAAGATGCTTCTAGTAAAAAAGAAATATAATTTCAAAGGAGCTAACAGAAAGCCTTAAAACCAAAAGCTCTTCCTCCAAGCTTAGATAAATCACAGTGTCTGGGCATTAATTTGCTCATCTATTTAAAAAAGGAGTTAGACAAGATGGCCTCAACTATCTCTCTAGCTCTGAAATTCTATGCTATAGAGAATGAATTCAGTAATTAATCTGAAGCCAAAACCAAAGAGGGCTTGAGGTAAAGGTCACAGGCCTTTATATCAGACAAAGCAATAGAATAAAATGAAGTTCTTTATGAAATCATGTATGGCTATAAAGTGAAAAACAGAAAAGTAGTGTGATGCCACTATAATATTTTATTTCAGGGATAAGAAAGTCATCCCAGTTTACTTACTCCTTATATACTCTCCATCTTTTCTAGTTTTCATCCTTTATTGCTACCACAAGCAGGTCCTTATCAAGGAGAATTGGTATAATTCCTAATCTAAGAATAGCCAGGTAAGCTAATTTCCACTTGTAAGCTACATTACACAGTGGAAAATTCTAGGCCTGCCCTTCCTTAGGGCAAAAAAATTTCTGGTTGAGGAATTTTTTTTAAGTTTATGTGAAAAATGTTTAAATAAGTACAAGTATAACACACTTCATAAGAGAAGGTTTAACTGGACAGACTGAGGAAATAAATATTATTAGAATATGGCAAATTAAAGAATGTGATTAAAGAAAACATCAAAAATGCAATTTTTCTCTTTCCTCCTTTTTTCTTTCAAGCTATTTCATATGTGTGTAACACTTTATTCCCCAAGCGTTTCCTTTGCTCCACTCCACATCTGTTATTTGATATTTAATTGACTTCACAAAAATCAAGGCAAGAGGTATTTGCTCAAAAACAACAGTATAAGGAAAAGGAAAAAAAAAAAACAAACCAAGGTGGTTAAGATTCACAAAGATTATACTTTCACTCTGGGATTCTTTCAGATGTCATTTTTAAAGGTAAAATTAATTCATCTACACTAATGTTAAAATCCTAAAATCCTTCACAGTAAAACTGTGAATTTAAGGTTATCTACAGATGGAGTATATTTTGTAACTCCCTAAGTTATCTCAACTTTAAAATATAGAAATATTTGCTTATAAACAAATAGTTTTATGTAACAGGTTCACTTCATGTAACAGGATCCAAGAAACTTATTAATTGATTAGAGAGGATTCTTGAAGGGTAACAATATGGAAAAAAACAAAAGCATTTGGGGAGGAAAAACTCACTGTGTAGCATTTTATATATATAGTATAAGAGTCTAGATTTCCCAAAGTATATACACTATTTGCTATATAGAGAATATATTTCCTATCAGTTTACTTCCTTATGTACACAGACAGCTGACAGAAGGTTAATGTTTTAAATATAATAAAACCAGCTGCTTAACAAAATCTGAAAGACAAAATGAAAGGTCTTTGGTATTTTGTCTGCTCAACCCAGAGTAACAATGACAGTAATAAGTTCAGGACTACAGTCAAGATACTTAAACTATTCAACTTCAGTAACAAAAATAAAACTTACTCTCTAAATCTTTTGCTGTGGATTTTGGTTATTGTTGAAGATGCCATTGGACTGCCTATCCCGGAACTAGCAGGAGAACCTTGTGACACAGGTGTCATACAATATGGAGAGTTCTGACTTGCTGGAGAGAGTGAAGTATCACTGGGCATGCTCAGTCCAGTATCTGGGGAGGTGCCAGGGAGGGAAAAGAATTTAGAAACTTCAAATGTTTACAAGCTATATATTGATCAAAACAATTTAGAATGGCAGTTGTTTTTTTGGGCAACCACAAATTCTCCAGAAGCTAACAAGTTGGACATTTTTCATACCACAAATAAATAATTTTCACACTACAAAAATGAAGTCTTCCTATTTTCTATTAAAATATACTCCACAGAGAAGATGAAAGGCAAAATTATCCAAAACATGTATTAGTAGGTGATTTGAATTAAAGAACAAAAGTATTAACTTCTGCCCCTCGTTCCAGATCATTATCACCTATCTCCCTTTGCCCTTATTTTTCTACCTATATCTTAGAAATCACGTATTTTCTTAACTGTCTAAAGATTCCCATTGCTGCTGGCAATGACAAAGTATATCTCATTCATTCTCTTTACACCACTCCTTATTCTCCAGAGACCACCTTAATTTCTTTTTCATTTGATATTTGCTTCTCTGCTCAGGAAGCTGTATATTTAGATGCTATCTCTTGACTCTCCTCCTTCTTTCCTAAACAGCTCAACTCAGGAAAAGACTTGATATTTGTATATCCAGTCATTAATTAGCAAAGTCATACATCTTATCTCTTTCCCAAATAGTAAACTCTTTGATAGCAGGATCAGTCCACTATGTATCTTTATTATATTCCCCAGCCTGCCCCCAACCCCAGTTGTTAAAGTATACAAGGTAGGTGTTCAATAAACATTTGCTGAATGAATGGATGGATATACCTAAATATGCAGGGAATCATATTAAATTGGCAGCAAAAGATAATCCTAACCAAATGTACCCTAGTTGAACAATCCTTAGAAGTAAACTAATTTTCTAAAAACAATGGAACACTGCTACTCAATCTATGTATAAACCAGATATAAATGTGTTGCAAAAAGCTGAAGAACAAAAATATGCCAGCAGGAAAAGGGACCTAGCCAGGTCTCTTTTAAAATCTATCTTCCATGGCAATATAAATTTTAGAAGGAATCTACTATTTTGCTGAGGTACCCCATCTGGAATCTTATGTGCTGGCTACTGTATGGGACTGAATCTTATTGACCAACTGCACTCTGCATTGCAACAGACTTTGAGATTTCTACCTCAGTGTGACATGTTAGTTTCATAAATGGAAGAAATAAAACCAATAAAAATGACAAAAATAACCATGTAAAGAAAAGAAAGATTACCAATAATGTTTTGGATATAAAGGAAGCCAACATGAAAAGAACTGTGACCAAAGAAACCTCATACAATAATGAGCTTCATAAATTTGAGAGTTTATAACAAATTCAGGATTTAAGCCTCAAAAATATCAGACCTACTATATAGTTCTGATCCCCTTCTGTGCCAGTTCGGATGTATTATGGCCCCCAAAATGCCATTATCTTTGATGCAATCTTGTGGAGGCAGACATATTAGTGTTGATTAGGTTGGAAACCTATTGGTTCAGTGTTTCCACGGAGATGTGACTCAATCAACTGTGGGCAAGACCTTTCGTTGGATTATTTCCATGGAGGTGTTGCCCCACCCATTCAGGGTGGGTCTTTATTGGATCACTGGAGTACTTTAAAAACAGCCACACAGGCCCAGATGCAGAGCAGCTGTGAGTGACATTTTGGAGAGCAACTGAGAGTGACATTTTAGAGAAGCTGCAGCTGAGGGACACATTTTGAAGATGGCCATTGAAAGCTAACATTTTGGAGAACGCCATTTTGAAACGCAACCTAGGAACAAGCAGATGCCAGCCATGTGCCTTCTGAGCTAACAGAGGTTTTTTGGCCCCAATGACCATCCTTCAACGAAGGTGCCCTATAGTCGATGCCTTACCTTGGACACTTTATGACTTTAGACTGTAACTCTGTAACCAAATAAACCCCCTTTATAAAATCCAATCCATTTTCTAGTATTTTGCATTCTGGCAGCATTAGCAAACCGGAACACCTTCCTTTTTCTAACTATCCCCCTGTAAGAAACATCTTCAAAAGAAACCACACAAAAAAATATTTTAAAAAAAATTATATAAAATATGGAGCACATCCTCCAATTAGGACAGAGGTCTATCAATTAAAATACTCTGGACCATTCCACGAGAGGAGGGGAAAAGAGAAGGTTCTTACCTTCCTGGGAAACAATCTCCTGTGCCAAATCATCAGTAAAATCTAAGTGCATTTCTATTGGTTCTTCAGATCCCAAAAGATTGTGGTCCACAGTTAAACGACCCTTCTTTTCCTCTCTTTCTTTCAAAATAACCTAAAAGTCATTACCAGTCTTTAATTACTGAGTACGTACTGAATGATTTCAATGTATACTATTACACAGTGAGAGCAGTTCACTTGAAAATGGACATGAAGACTTTAGTTACTATATATAGTAGAAATTGGCTGAAAAAAAGGTGAATGTAACTTTAGATGCTATATGCTGAAGTACCGTATCCAAAATAAATGTAGGGAATCATGCTATGGAGTATTACAGCTATCAAATGACATTTGCTTCATTCTTTAAATCCATGGTGACAAACTATTCCCCCAAAAATGAAAGAAATAAAAAGTTCAGAAAGTAGTCATATGGCTACATCTGATTTACATTTTGTAGTTTTCAGTTATTTAGATGTGGATTATCTCATTCTGATCCTCCTAATAACAATATTGAATTAAGGAAGGCAAATATTAACCCCAACTTATAAATGAAGACAAGGGTAAAGTTTGCCTAAAGCTACAAAATAAGTACCGACGTTAGTGCTAGAATCCAGACTTCTGATTCCCAGGGTCTAGGAATGGTTGTTAAATATTAAACTTTTTTCTTTTTTTTTTTTTTTTTAACTTTATAGAAAGAAGTCATTCTCCAGGGTCTTGCTACTCGGAAAGATAGCCATGATACTGAAGCTATCCCCAACCTTAAGTTAACTGGCCACCATAAAGATGCATGACTATGAAGACTTCACAATCATCTGTTTGCTAAAATGCCACAACTATTTTTGCAAAACACCTTAACCACTATTTTTCCTGTAAAAAATATCCCCAGATTTAGGTTTACCTTTTTAAGTGCTGTAGGTCGTTTTAGTTTTGCAATTTCCTTCTCTTTTCCTTTTTTTGCTTTGGAGGAAGCAATGTCCAAAGAATTAAAAGATGTCAAACAGGGCTGACTTTTGGTTAAAGGTTTTCTGTTAGCAGAGTCTTTAGTGTGACAAGACGCTGCAGTGACCACTAAAAAAAACAAGAACATTAGTTTTGCTATTACAACCAATGCCAAATACTTTCAGAATTTCCAGTGACAAACCTACAAAAACAAGAACATCCTCTTCCTGTGGAAAAAACAGACATCATAATAGTAGGAGCAGTACATAGCTATGCAGTGTCCCTCAGATTCAGTTTTTATCCATCTTTTTAGCTCCATAAGATTAAAAAAAAAAAAAGACAAAGACAATGTTATAAACCAATCTAGCAGTTCAAAGTACAGATAAATATTAGTTCCACTCGACCGCAGCAACTCTCAAGCATGGCAATTCTTTGCAATTCATCTTCAGTCAAAACCATTCTGCCACTAAAATTTAAAAACTATGCACCTCTCCTTATTCCTATTGAATTTGCTATTCATTCATATATAAGATACGTGGTCTATCAGTCTTTCATTCATTTCAGTCTGTCAATAAAGAATGATGATAGGGATTGTGGTGGTTTGAAGTTGGTACGTACCCCAAAAAAACATGTTCTTAAATCTATCCCATTCCTGTAGGTATGGACCCATTGTGAGTAGGATCTTTTGATGAGACTACTTCAGTTAAAAGTGTGACCCACCTCATTCAGGATGAAACTTAATCCTATCAGTGGAGCCCTTTATAAACAGAATGAGTACAGAGAGAGGGAGAAAGCCATGGAAGCAAGAAGCTGAAAGCAATGAAACCTGTAAGAGAAGGGAAAGACCAGCAGACACCACCAAGTGCCTTGCCATGTGGCAGAGAAGCCAAGCAAGGATTGTCAGCAGCCAGTCTTTAGGAAGAAAGCATCGTCTTGATGATGCCTTGATCTGGACAATTTTTCAGCCTCAAACTGCAAGCTAATAAATTCCCATTGTTTAAACCAACTCATTTCATGGTATCTGCTTTAATCAACTTAGGAAACTAAAACAATTGTTTTTCCTAAGTTGCACTTAGTACTATTCAACAATTTGTTTTTGACTGGCTGATATCCTCATTCTCCACTGGCTAGCCCTAATCCTTTAATGTCCCTAAGCCTCCAATCTCAATTCACTCTGAGTCTAGCAGAGAAGCTTTCATTCTCCTTCCCCAAGAAGGTGCTATCCAACCTAAACTTAAAAACCACCTGAGTGAGGTAGCAGGCCTCCTTATTCCTATCCAAGGGTCAACAACCACCTCTGCTCTTCAACTCATCTCAATTTCCCTAGGATCTTGCTCCATTCCTTCCCCCTGGCATATTTCAAGTTCCTCCTTAACCCAGTTCTTTTCCCTGACTCTCTACAACAAGCTAAAATCTCCTCTATCTAAAAGAAGGAAGAAAAGAAAAAAGACAAGCCAACAAAATCCCTCCTTTGACTGGCTTCCCTTCAAGCTAAATTACCACTACTCCCCTTCAGTTCCCCGTTAACCTTCTGAAGTCTTTATCAACATCAATTCCCAAATCATCACAATATGACCTCTGCCCTACCCACTTTCTTGAAACTGCTATTACCAAGATCACCAATAACATTACAAATGCCAAATATAATTTTCTGAGTCTTGATCCTATTCTAGCTTTTTTCAACATTTGGTATCAAAGACCACATCCTCTTCCTCAAAATTCTATCCTTGCCTTCTGCGACATTACACTCTCCTACTGTTCTTCCTTTCTCTCAAATCTATTTTTCTGGTTCGTCTTCCTTCTGAACTTTAAATCTGAGCATTCTCCAAGGCGTTTATCCCTGAACCTTTTCTTCCTGAATTTTCTTTCCCTGGCAATCTTACATATTTCTGCAGCATCAATAATCATCTCTATTTGAAATAGGCTTCTAATCTAAACCACACACTCACATTGTACGCTAAATAGCAGCCACAAGGATCTCCCTCACTGAAATTTCAAATGTAATACGTCCAGAGCTTGTTCGTTCCTTCAAAACTCTTCTTCCATGATCCTTATGTTGTTTAGTTTCCTCATAGCCCTTACCACTATCAATTATCTGAGCCAGAGAGCTTGGAGTCATCTTCAACCTGTTTTCATATTCCATCAGTAAACCCTCTCAACCCCTTACAATTCTTTTTCATTCCTACCACAGTATCATCCCTTTCTTGGATTTCCCAATAGATTTCTATGTAATCTACTCTCTCCAATTTAAACACTGGTGATAGCATGGAAGTTAACTTCATTTCTGTCAAGAATCCCACTCCCCTTTCAAAGTCCAGTACTTTGTGAAGTCTTTATAACACTCTCCCATAACTCCCTGTTGACATAAAACACTCTTTTTGCAGTTCACAGAACTTTGCTTGTATCTTTCCTAAGACACTAGCTTTTTATTAGTTACTTGTGTATGTCTTTCTCCCTTCTAGACTATAAACTTCTGAACCACAGATGTATCTTAATCCTATTTGTAATACCAACAGTTCTTGACACCAAGCTTTGCATGTAGATATTTGTTTGTATATATTATCTGCTAACTGAATCAAGCCTGTAACAATAAGCCATTTGAAGTATCACAGATTAACCACTTCTCCATAGTATTGTTAGATGTCACTCATTGAGTGATTATACCTCCAATACTCTTCTAAGCAGTTTATAAGTGTCATCTTCTTTAATCTTTAAAACAATCCTAAGTAGGTACTCTCATTTCCCACATTTTAATGTGAGGAAACTGAAACAAAGGGGGGATAAGTAAATTGTAAAGGAAATATGTGGAAAAACAGGCAACTTGACTCCAGAGCCCAGCTTTAACCAACTGGCCACACTACCTCCAGAACACTGCTAATTCTTGGTACATTCCCTGTGGTCCTTTAATCTTGGTGAGATATTACTAGCGCTCTCCCCATTTAAACAACATGAAACCTTAAATCTTAGTATGCATTCAATATTATTTTTACTAATGGCTAACTCAATGCCAAGGTTTGTAATGGATGGGTAACAAGCTAGAGATTTAAACATTTTGCACATAGGATTAAAGTTATATACTGTTGCTTATGTTTTTGTCAATAAGCAATAGTCCTTTTACATAGGAACAGGAAAAAAACAGAAAATTTAATTCTATCTCTGGACATCAGAGCTTTCTATTGATATCTCACCCTCTAAACAAAGACTATGAAAAGAAACAGGGAGCACATTAGTGCTAAATTTGACAAGGTTTGTTAAAATAGAAACTGCTGTTTCAGTAAAAAGCCAGGACATTTTCTCACACACACAGACAAATAGACACATACAATTTAAAATAAACTTCTATGTTTGCCATTTGGTTTTAAATTGGATAATGTAACAGTTATGAGAGCCAAATTACTTGTGATTTTATTTCAAACTTTAAAGAAGAAAAAAAAAAAGTTTACTGCTTTAAAATGGACCACCAACTGAGTTTTGAGCAGAGACCTGAAGGACATAAGGGAACAGACTTCACTGATATCTGGGGAAAGTGTTCCAGGAAAAGGGAATATTAAGCACAAAGATGCTGTGTTAAGAGCATGTCCAGTGTATCTGATGATCAGCAAGGAGGATAATGTAGCTAGAGAAGAGTATCTCAGGAGAGAATGGTGATGAGGGCAGATAAACAATGGGGTCAAATGAGAGAGGGCCTTAGTCAGGACTTTGGCTTTACTCCAGGTGAGATGACAAACTACTGGAGAGTTCTAAGCATGGAGTGAAATGATCCAGCTTATATTTTTAAAAGATTGCTCCTTTCAAAATAGACTGGGTGTAGGGGAAGGGGAAGATGGATACTACAATGCTGTGAGATGATGGGGGGCTACTAGCAGGGCAGGAGAGGAGACTGTGAGTAGATAGATTCTAGACATGTTCTGAAGGTAAATTAGAACGTGCTCAAGAACTTAATGTGGGTGGGGGGGTCAGGGAAAAAGAACATGGATTATTTCAGATCTTGTGGTCTGAGTTGAATTTAAGATAAATATACACATATAATATAATTTTTTATTAATAATACCAATCCAAAATATTTTACCAAAGACAAATAGCAATTTGCTCAAACTAATGATATCACCTGTATATGACAGAGGTCTAGTATTAGTAATTTGCCGTGCTTTCATCGCTTGTTGTTGTTTTTCCAGAGCAGCTAGCATGTCCCCCAAATCCAGCTGCATAGGTGTTTTATTCTTTTTTCCAGCTGCTTTTGATAAAGCTTCCTGCAAGGTGAACATGGAAACATCTATTTTCTCACTATAATATAAAAGTGTGGCAATTTAACACCTATCACTCCTTTGTCCAACCTCCCAAACCTAGCAAATAAACTATCACATTTATTAATAAAATGAATATATACCTGTAGTTTTTTTTGCTCCATACTTATTTCTGAATATTCCTGAGCTGTGGCAAGGGCTGCAGCTAGAGCCTTCTTCTTCTGACTTTTTGCACGCTTGGGAACAGAGGTTGTAATAGGAATTGGAGTCTGAACTATATTAATTGGTGAGTTTTCAGGTAAATCATCCAACTATGATAACCAAAGAAAAACATCTGTTAGTGAGCCCACAAAAATTACAGAAGAATACCTAAGACAATAGATGGACAACAGAGATGGGATGAGCTTTAGTATAACTGTATATCTACAGGGAGCAGTTGGCGTAATTAAACTTAAAAAAAAAAAAAAAATAAAGTATTTTCTGACCAAATGGTCAAACTTGGCATTGCCAACAGTGGGATGGGCTGACATTATCCACCTATATGGTACTCTTGTTGGAAATAGCTGACCTCCTCTAGTCATGAGGAAAGACAATCCAGAAGGTGGGATGTTCTATAAGATAATTAGCCTAGAATCTTTACAAGATTCAATATCATAAAGAACAGACTGAGACTGTAGGACCATTCTAGACTGGGAAATAATGAAGAGACAAAACAGCCTGAATGGATGCTGCCTGCCTGGACTGAAAACAAAACAAAATACTCCAAAGGAAAGTTCTGCAATAATTGGGGAAACTTCAGTATGGACTGTACGTTAAATGATGTAATTTAATTAATGATATTTTCTTAGGTAGAGTAATGGAACTGTGAAGTTCATAGAAAATACTGTTTTACTTAGGAGATGTATGCTAAAATATTTAAATTAAAAAATATGCTCTGAAAAGAATTAAGTTTTCCCGAATTCTATCTTTGACCAATCTACCTAACGTCCTTCTTTAATTTTAATTACTTAATGACACCAATTTCTAATGTTGCAAAAGCTTAAGATCATATTATATATAATATGGTAGAAATCTATTAGGCCATAGAATTATATTAGAAATAAAATATGACTTACATTATAGGATAGCCTATTATAAATAAAGATGTACTATTTCTCCAATCTCCACAATGACCTGCCTTACTGTCAAATCCATATCCAAAACTTTTGAGATTCTATTACATATCCCATCATCAAATTTACCTCACTTGATCCCACAAAATTAGGAATCATCCACTGAATAAGTTTAGCTGCAATCTCTTACTTATGTGCCAGTTTGAAAAAGCCATATTAGAAAAAGCCATATTCTTTGATGCAATCTTGTAGGGCAGACGTTTTAGTGTGATTAGACTGGAATTTTTTGAGTGTTTCCATGGAGATGTGACCCACCCAACTGTAGGTGATAACTCTGATGAGATAATTTCCATGGAGGCATGGCCCCATTCATTCAATGTGGGCCTTGATTACTGGAGCCCTATGTAAGCTCAGACAGAAGGAGCGAGCTCGCTACAGCCAAGAGGGACACTTTGAAGAACGCACAGAAGCTGAGAGAGTAGCTGCAAATGAGAGACAGTTTAAAGACAGCCGCTAAAAGCAGACTCTTGCTCTGGAGAAGCTAAGAGAGGACAAACACCCCAAGAGCAACTGAGAGTGACATTTTTGAGGCACTGCAGCCTAGAGAGGAACATCCCGGGAGAAAGCCATCTTGAAACCAGAACTTGGAGTAGATGCCAGCCATGTGCCTTCCCAGCTAACAGAGGTTTTCCAGATGCCATTGGCCATCCTCCAGTGAAGGTACGTGACTGCTGATGACTTACCTTGGACACTTTATGACCTTAAAACTATAACTTTGTAACCAAATAAACCCCCTTTATAAAAGCCAATCCATTTCTGGTGTTTTGCATTCTGGCAGCATTAGCAAACCAGAACAACTTATTAGACATTAGGTACCTTGGTTAGCGGTTAAGTAACATTGCCAAAGTTGCTCATCTTAGAAGCCCTGAACTGCTAGATCAATGCTGTTTGCTCTATGCCATGCTGCCCCATGTGTGTTTAGTACTTATCTTTAATATTTCTTTTTTAACATAGCCATAGTTTAAAATATGTTCTATTTTGCTTATCTCTTTCAAAAGTCACTTACTACTTTTGAAGAAAGTTTCTGTTGAATATTCTCATCTTTAGCATTTCCATTCTCACTTAGTTCTCGAAACCCATCTTCATCCTGAAACAGTTTCACATTTTAAGTAAAACAGAGTTTAAGGCAATAAGCTCCTAAGAAAAACTACTTTTTAAAATGCTCAAAAGTAATGGAAAATGGAGAAGGTAGTTTTTTTATGTTAATACTGAACTATTTAAAGTCAGTCTTAAAAAGGAAATCTCACTTCCCACATGCTAAAACACAGATAATTATTGAAGGATGGGGCATATCTACACATTCACCTGCACCTACTATTACATTTTTATTAATTCTACACTAAGATAGATAGGTAAATGAAAAGAAATTGAAATAGGATTCTATCATATTTAAGATTTTTGGAAAAGTTCTTTTAAAGAAACCAGTTTCCTGATCTTTTGTTTGTCATCTCAAAAACTTTTTTTTTTCACTTACTAATTTTTATTTACAATTATTCCATGCAAACATTCTATACAGGCAATCCCATTCTTGGTGATGCCAAGTTTAACCACTTAGTCAGTGCCTTTACAAACACTTTAAATTGGTACTTAATATGCATTTTATTAATACATTCTCTGCCCAACATTACTTTATACAACTTTTTATTAATACATTTCCTGCCGCACACTACTGTTCAAAACTTTTATCATTAAGGATAAAAGTTAAAAAATTAAAATTAAAAAATCTGTTCGGTTCAAATTTCTTAATATGCCCACGAAACTATACCTAATACAGTTTCATAGGGAACAACTATATGGTTAAGTGCAGATAATAAAATTATCACGTCTAGATCTTGACAGAATAATTGACATGCACTTTGAAGTACTTTGGGCCTATTACTAAGCTTATGCAACATACTATTCAAACTATCCTCTGGCCCCAAGCAAGTTTTTCCAGTTAAATATCCATCGATGAACCCATTTTATAGAATCTATGATCTAACCTAAATGAGTTCCTCAAATGACTTAACTGGGATATTATTCACCATCCTGATACAACCAAATTCTACTCATTCTTTAAAAACCATCCCAAATGTTGTCCCTACCCTGCCCCAAACCCAAAGTGACTTTCCTCTCCTTTCAACTCCAACTTCAATCAACCCAGTATTAAGTATGTCCATGTCTATATTCCTCTACTACACAGGAAATTCCCTAAGGGTAATCTGTCCATTCACCTTAATATATCATTCAAAGCATCTTAGTTTACACACATAACAGACCCCCAACTAGAGCCAATTCAATGAACAAACAATAAAAATGTTGCAATTGGGATATAAACAGTCTGCCTTTAAAGAAAATAAAATAGCCTTTTCTCTTTCTTCTCCAAGATTCTCCTGGCTGGCAGCACAAATTACCTAGATTCAACTATTCAAATCTGAAAAACCTGTCAACAACAGCAATAACAACAAACGTTAAGAGAAAGTTCAATACTAGCTAAAGTCCACACGAAATCAAGTTCTACCCCTACATGTTACCTCAAAATGATGAACACACATGACAAAAACTTATAAAAGTAAACATTAAGAAGATAAATTTTGACTAAGTATATATAACCAAGACAAATAAAACTGAGTCAATACTTTCAAATATTTTATAACAGAGTCAAGACGTAAAAAGTACTTATGATGTTTACAACGTGAAAAATGAATTTCTTAATGGTAATATTTGCCAAAACGTTTTCCAAATAGATATTAAAAAAAAATACCTTAAAATATAAAGACTCAGAATTTAGGTCACTTCTATGGGATTGACTGGAGTTTAACTGCTTATTATCTTGTCTCTTTTGCATATTCTGTCTTCTTTCTGAAGAAGTACTATGTCCGCGGCATCTGAATCCAACCTGAAGTAAATCACAGAGCAGGGTGCAGGGAACATATCTTATTATTTTTAAGTAAATGTTATACTGAAGTATATAACATAACAGAAAAAAAAGACAAAAGTGTACAACTCAATGAAGTTTCACAGAAGGCATAATTATTTTAAAAGATCAAAGCTTTTGACAAATAAGGTAATTACAATATGGAAAATATGAAAATATGATCATTAAAGCACACTATGTTTTTATTAAGTTACTATAAGTCTCATCTGCAGTTTTTTTTTTGTGGTTTTTTTTTATTATTAAATTCAGTTTTATTGAAATATATTCACACACCATACAATCATCCATGATATACAATCCACTGTCCACAGTATGATAACATAGTTATGCGTTCATCACCACAATCTATCTCTGAACATTTTCCTTACATCAGAAAGAACCAGAACAAGAATAAAAAATAAAAGTGAAAAAAGAACACCCATATCATACCCCCATCCCACCCCATTTGTCCTTTAGTTTTTATCTCCATTTTTCTACTCATCCATACACTAGATAAAGGGGGTGTGATCCACAAGGTCTTCACAATCACACTGTCACCCCTTGTAATCTACATTATTATATAATTGTCTTCAGGAGTCCAGACTGCTGGGTTGGAGTTTGGTTGTTTCAGGTATTTACTTCTAGCTATTCCAATACATTAAAGCCTAAGAGGTGTTATCTACATAGTGCATAAGAATGTCCACCAGAGTGACCTCTGGACTCCATTTGGAATCTCTCAGCCTTATCTGCAGTTTTGTTTAACAAAAAAACAAAATTCCTAGGTAAAACTATTTAATAACAATCCTGTTATCAAGAAAATGTGAGTGATGTTTGAAGAGGAGCCACAGACAAGAGGGACACTTTGAAGAAAGCACAGGAGCTGCAGAGGAGAGGTAGTTTGAAGACGGCTGTTGAAAGCAGACTCTTGCTCCGGAGAAACTGAGAGAGGACAAATACCCCAAGTGCAACTAAGAGTGACATTTTTGAGGAACTGCAGCCTAGAGAGGAACGGCCTGGGAGAAAGCCATTTTGAAAGCAGAACTTTGGAGCAGATGCCAGCCACGTGCCTTCCCAGCCAACAGAGGTTTTCCAGACACCACTGGCCATCCTCTAGGGAAGGTACCCAATTGCTGATGTGTTGTTACCTTGGACACTTTATGGCCTTAAGACTGTAACTGTGTAACCAAATAAACCCCCTTTTATAAAAGCCAATCCATCTCTGGTGTTTTGCATTCCGGCAGCATTAGCAAACTAGAACAGATTTAAGAGAATAAAACTTTCACTCAATCACATAAATTATCATTCTATCAACAATTTGGCAAAATGTTCAACTGTTATATAGGCTACAAAAAAACATATTAAACATTATAAGAATCTTAATACATTTCAAGTTTCCTCTTTTAAGTACATTAAGTGTCTCTTTTAACCAGCACACTTAAAAGACTTGTAATATATGACTTTCATATATTATAGCTACCCAAATTCTAATAAACAGAACTTGAGGGAGACCCGGAGAGAAGGAGCTGGTACACAGTCCTTGAATACCAAATTGAACGTATGTGCACAAAGACCTGGAACCAACTGGCAATTCCTATGCAGCCACTGGTCCTTGTTGCTCTAAAAGACTTGCGGTTAATAACTTTTTTTTCCTTTTGAGAAGAAGGCTGAATGATAGGGCTACAAGCCACAGGACAGTCATAGCAAATTTAATTCTTTCCTCATAAAATGTACTGTGACCACGATTTTCAGCAGTCTGATTCCTACAGTAAATGTTAGGAAATCAGATAATTTTCCAGCTATTGGTTTTAAATATTTACCTCATTTTAAAATAAGCTCATGAATACGGATCAAAATGAACAGGTAAATACATACGTGAAGCTTTTCTAGTAAAGTAGCTAAAGAGAGTAGCTGTTAGCTATATGGGTTTCCACTAAAAAATTCTTTCAACTTTACCGCATGTTTAGAAATTTTCTTAATAGAATATTTTAAAATTTGCTCATGGAAAGAGGAATTTTACAAAACAGCAGTAAAACAAATGCAATTTACAATGTCAAGGTATCAAAAAAACAACTTAATTCACATAAATTAACACTGAAATGAATACTAATAATCAAGACCCAAGATAAAGACAAGTGAAAGCAACAGAAGTAATAATTCTTGAATACAACCCTTCATTTCTCTGTACAATCACCACCACAAAAAGGTAAATGCAAACCTGCCCTTCAAACAGAATTATAATCACATCAAAGTTAGCCTTGTTATAAACCAGAATTAGTTAGCTCTGTTGTAAACCAGAGGTAGTATACATGTATTACGTTGTTACAAATACTAAAACTATTTTCTTTAAAAACATGCAACTTGATTCCTACACTTGAAGACATAAAGCCATGATTAATTAAAACTCCCAAACTAATGGTCCCAACAAAGTTCATGAGGCCCAAAGATACGAGTATTCCAATTGCTTCCTGGAATGAATAAATAACCTCATGACATCTGTGCTGGTTTGAAACTGTTATGTACCCCAGAAAAGGCCATGTTCTTTCAATCCATTCCTGTAGGGCAGACCTATTGTGGGTGGGACCTTCTGATTAGGCTTTTCAACTGAGATTTGACCCACCTAATTCAAGGTGGGTCTTAATCCTTTACTGGAGTCCTCTATGAAGAAAATAAAAGACAGAAAAAAATCCAAGAGAGCTGAGAGAGAAAAGCCCCAAAGGAGCTAAGAGAGAACCCACATAGCAGAGGCCACTGGAACCAGAAGCTGAAGACAACGAGACCTAGGGGCAAACGACCAGCAGACAGTGGTCATGTGCCTTGCTATATAACAGAGGAACCCCAGATGCCAGCAGCCTGTCCTCAGAGTCCAGGTATCATCCTGTTGATGCCTTAATTGGGACATTTTCATGACCTTAGAACTGTAAATTTTAAGTTAATAAATCCCCATTGTAAAAGCCAATATATTTCTTATATATTGCATTGTGGCAGCTTTAGCAAACTGAAACAACATCTAAATACTTTTTATGAGTTTTACAAAAAAGAATGCTGTTAACAGAAAGTAGGCATATAGAACAGAACAAAGCAGAAACTATTATATACATATATCAAGATTTTTAATGATTAGTACAAAATTAAATTTAAATGATTTAAGGTGTGTCTTCCATCAGGCTTGGTGAGACGTGCAACCAGCCACAACATTTGAGAGTCAGTTGTGACCAGGAGTTCTTAATTCCAGTGTGATTACCATGCCTGCTCCTTTTACCCACCAAGATGGTGACTTCTGTGGCTCCTGTTGGAGCTGGTGCCTGGGTATGGCTGAACAGAGCCCTGGATGGGTGCTTTGCTCAGTCTCTCAGGTTCCTGAATATTGACTTTGTGTCTGAAGCTCCTGGAACTTTTTCCTTACTAAACTATAACTTGGCACAACTCACACTACATCTAGATGCTTAGCCGAAGTCTGAGAACTCAAGGAATCCTCTGGTGAAGCAAATTTGAACTACAGTGGGATTTCTATCCTGGAAGATGCAGTCCCTGAACAAGCTGATAACTTTCTTAAAGCTTCAAAACCTAGCCATCTACAAAGTGAGGTTCTAAAAGAAGAAGATCCTCGGCAGCAGGAAACCATCTCAGTAATGGAGACATATGACTCAGAGATCTCTTGTCAAAAGTTCAGACAATTCCAGTATTTGGAAGTGGCTGGGCCTCATGAAGCCCTGAGCCAACTTTGGGACTGCTGCTTTCAGAGGCTGAGACCAGAGAGTCATACAAAGAAGTAGATCCTAGAGCTGCTGGTGCTGGAACAATTCCTGACAATCCTTCCTGAAGAGGTTAGGATTTGGGTGAATTTACAATATCCAAAGAACAGCAAAGAGGTGGTGACCCTCATAGAGGATGTGACTGAATGCTTAAAGACAAAGATCTATCCTCTAAGAATTTTGTCCTTCTCCAGAAGGGGAGCACCAAGTAGGAGGAAATGGAAGCTGACTCACTAACCAGCAAATCCCAGGACATCTACTTACCAAATCAATCCAGACTGCAGAGTTGGAGAGTAAGAAAAAAACATGGATAATGGAGGGAAAAAATCTCAAGAAAGACCATTTTTGAAGGCCATTACAAACTGAAAGAAACTGCTCATGAAGGGAAATTTCTCTGTATAAAAGAATTTCAGTTAATAGATGAAGAAGGAATGATAGAATTATAATGATGCCTTCTGATTGAAGAATACAGCACTATTTTGAAGTATTCTTGCCAAAAATTTGAATCTGAATCTGATCAAATTCTAGATCCAACTTCCAATTTACAGGAAATAAAGAAAACAAACAAAATGCTAGACTACACCATGGAAGTACAAACAGCAAAATCCAGACTGGGGTAAACTGATAGTCAAATGACCTGTTTCTTTAAAAAAAAAAAAAAAAAAAAAAAAAAAACCTGAATAAAAAAGGAGGGCAGCCTATAGATTAAAAAATAACAAAAGGGCACATCACAAGCAAATCACAATGTGTGGATTTTATTCGAATCCTTATTTTAAAATATTGTTGGGGGGAAAAAGCAATGTATAACATTTATGTTACAATTACATATTTGAACACTGACTGAATATTTGATTATATTAAGAAATAATTGACACAGAAAGCAGAGAGAGAAAGATGAAGCTGAGAAAGCAAGCCACAGATGGAGCAGCCAGAAGTTGAAAATAAAGAAACCCGGGAGAGAAGGGAAAGACTAGCAAATGCGTCATGTGCCTTGCCAAATGACAGAGGATCTTTGGGGAGAAAGCATTGCCTGCTGATGCCTTGATTTAGACATTTTCATGGCCTCAGAACTGCAAGCTTACTCCAAACAGATTGCTATGCTTTGGGAAGACGTTTCCTCTCAAGTGCTTCTTGCTACATCTGAAGTTTAGGAGAATCACCAGACTGGTAGCAAGGAGCAGGAGAAAGAAACCACCAAAGGAAGACAATGTGAAAGGAAAGCAATCCAAAGAGGGAGCTCTCCCATAGGAGAAGAGAATTCCAGTTGGATCTTTGGTCTTTACAATCACTGGAGACCACAGAGAGCCTGGGCTTTTGCCTCCACAGTGGTAATGAGACAATTTCATTCCATTTGGCAGTAATAAGACAGTACGCTCCTTCCCTTGCTGGAAAAGTTTCAGAAGATGTCTGCTAAACAGATGACCTAAATAAGATTCAGAGTTTTATAACATACTATCTAAAATGTCCAGGATTTAATAAAAAATCACTTATATCAAGAACCAGGAAGATTGAACTTGAATTAGAAAAGACAGTCAACAGTTGTCAATGCTGACATCACACAGATGTTAGAATTACATGACGTGGATTTTAAACCAGTAATCATAAACGTGCTTCAACAAGCAATAACAAACACACTGGAAACAAATGAAAAATAAAATTTTCAGGAAAGAAACAGAAGATATAAAGAATAACCAAATGGAAATTTTAGAACTGAAAAATGACTTTTAAAAAATGGATGGGTTCATCAGCAGAATGGAGAGGACAACGGAAAAAACTGGTGAATTTGAAGGCAGAACAAGAGAAGTCACTCAATCTGAAGATTATAGAAAAAATAGACTGAAAAAAATGCAGTGCCTTAAGACCTGTGAAACAACTACCAAATATCTAACAGTCCTGCCAACATAATCTTGGAAGGGGAGGAGAAAGACCACAGGGCTTAATTGGTATTTCAAAAACAACGGCTGATCCTCTTTCCCCATAACGTTGACATTTCTTTTCAATATGAACAAGTTAGGGTGGTCATTGCCCAGATATCCCTGAAGACTGAGAACCTGACCAAACGAGAGAGGGGTAGCAACAGACAAGACAGGATTTAACAAAGGATTATGAATATTGAATCATCATACAATATATATTTTTTTTAGTTTCTAGAGTACTAGAATAGTTGGAAGGAAACAACTGACATGGTGGAACTGTAACCCACAGCATACTTTGAAATTTGCTCTATAGCTACTTGTTAAATTGTACTTTGAAAGTTATCACTTTTCTGAATATATGCTGATTTCACAATAAGGAAATAACTGAAATTGTGGAACTGTAACCCATAACATTCTTTGAAACTTGCTCTATAACTACTTGTTAAATCATACTCTGAAAGTTTTCACTTTTCTATATATATGTTATACTTCACAATAAGTGAAGTTATGGAACTATAACCCAAAACATTCTTTGAATTTGAAATCTGTTTGCAAACTTGTTAAATCATACTCTGAAAGCTGTCGTTTTTCTGTATATACGTTATATTTCACAGTAAAAAACATAAAAAAAAATCACTGAAAATATCCAAAATATGGTAAAAGATTAAAGAACCTGAGCAACACAGATGAGGCCTGTCTCTTTCTAAGCCCACTCAGCAGGTAAACTCACTGCCCTCCCCTTCATATAGGAAATGACTCCCAGGGGTGTATATCTCCCTGGCAACGTGGGATATGACTCCCAGAGATGAGCCTGAACCTGGCATCGTGGGATTGAGAAAAACTTCCTGATCAAAAGGGGGAAAAGAAATTAATCAAAATAAAGTTTCAGTGGTTGAGAGATCTCAAAGGAGTCAAGAGGTCATTCTGGAGGTTATTCTTATGCATTATATGGCTATCCCTTTTTAGTTTTTAGTGTACTAGAATAGCTAGAAGGAAATACCCAAAACTGCTGAACTGCAATCCAGTGTCCTTGATTCTTGCAGAATCAGTAACTATACAGCTTATGCGGTGTGACTATGGGATTGTGAAAACCTTGTGGCTCACACATTCCCTTTACCCAGTGTATGGACAAATGAGTAGGAAAAAGGGGGATAAAAAGTAAATGAATAATAGGGGGGAAAAGGAGTATGAGATGTTTTGGGTGGTTTTTTTGTTGTTTTGTTTTTTACTTTTATTTTTATTCTATTCTTATTTTTTGGAGTAATGAAAATGTTCAAAAAATTGATTGTGAATCCTGTGGCTGAGAAAATTCACTAAACACCACAATCTTATATCTAGAAAACCCTGAGAAATCGACGATACAGCTACTAGAGCTAATAAACAAATTTAGCAAAGTAGCGGGATACAAGATTAATGCACATAAGTCAGTAATGTTTCTATATGCTAGAAATGAACAAACTGAAGAGACACTCAAGTAAAAGATACCATTTTCAATAGCAACTAAAAAAATCAAGTACCTAGGAATAAACTTAACCAAAGATGTAAAAGACCTATACAAAGAAAACTACATAACTCTACTAAAAGAAATAGAAGGGGACCTTAAAAGATGGAAAAATATTCCATGTTCATGGATAGGAAGGCTAAATGTCATTAAGATGTCAATTCTACCCAAACTCATCTACAGATTCAATGCAATCCCAATCAAAATTCCAACAACCTACTTTGCAGACTTGGAAAAGCTAGTTATCAAATTTATTTGGAAAGGGAAGATGCCTCGAATTGCTAAAGACACTCTAAAAAAGAAAAACGAAGTGGGAGGACTTACACTCCCTGACTTTGAAGCTTATTATAAAGCCACAGATGCCAAAACAGCATGGTACTGGCACAAAGATAGACATATAGATCAATGGAATCGAATTGAGAATTCAGAGATAGACCCTCAGATCTATGGCCGACTGATCTTTGATAAGGCCCCCAAAGTCACTGAACTGAGTCATAATGGTCTTTTCAACAAATGGGGCTAGGAGAGTTGGATATCCATATCCAAAAGAATGAAAGAGGACCCCTACCTCACCCCCTACACAAAAATTAACTCAAAATGGACCAAAGATCTCAATATAAAAGAAAGTACCATAAAACTCCTAGAAGATAATGTAGGAAAACATCTTCAAGACCTTGTATTAGGCGGCCACTTCCTAGACTTTACACCCAAAGCACAAGCAACAAAAGAGAAAATAGATAAATGGGAACTCCTCAAGCTTAGAAGTTTCTGCACCTGAAAGGAATTTCTCAAAAAGGTAAAGAGGCAGCCAACTCAATGGGAAAAAATTTTTGGAAACCATGTATCTGACAAAAGACTGATATCTTGCATATATAAAGAAATCCTACAACTCAATGACAATAGTACAGTTGGCCCAATTATAAAATGGGCAAAAGATATGAAAAGACAGTTCTCTGAAGAGCAAATACAAATGGCCAAGAAACACATGAAAAAATGTTCAGCTTCACTAGCTATTAGAGAGATGCAAATTAAGACCACAATGAGATACCATCTAACACCGGTTAGAATGGCTGCCATTAAACAAACAGGAAACTACAAATGCTGGAGGGGATGTGGAGAAATTAGAACTCTTATTCATTGTTGGTGGGACTGTATAATGGTTCAGCCACTCTGGAAGTCAGTCTGGCAGTTCCTTAGAAAACTAGATATAGAGTTACCATTCGATCCAGCGATTGCACTTCTCGGTATATACCCGGAAGGTCGGAAAGCAGTGACACGAACAGATATCTGCATGCCAATGTTCATAGCAGCACTATTCACAATTGCCAAGAGATGGAAACAACCCAAATGTCCTTCAACAGATGAGTGGATAAATAAAATGTGGTATATACACACGATGGAATACTACGTGGCAGTAAGAAGGAACAATCTCGTGAAACATATGACAACATGGATGAACCTGGAAGACATAATGCTGAGCGAAATAAGCCAGGCACAAAAAGAGAAATATTATATGCTACCACTAATGTGAACTTTGAAAAATGTAAAACAAATGGTTTATAATGTAGAATGTAGGGGAACTAGCAATAGAGAGCAATTAAGGAAGGGGGAACAATAATCCAAGAAGAACAGATAAGCTATTTAACGTTCTGGGGATGCCCAGGAGACTATGGTCTGTTAATTTCTGATGGATATAGTAGGAGCAAGTTCACAGAAATGTTGCTATATTAGGTAACTTTCTTGGGGTAAAGTAGGAACATGTTGGAAGTTAAGCAGTTATCTTAGGTTAGTTGTCTTTTTCTTACTCCCTTGTTATGGTCTCTTTGAAATGTTCTTTTATTGTATGTTTGTTTTCTTTTTAACTTTTTTTCATACAGTTGATTTAAAAAAGAAGGGAAAGTTAAAAAAAAAAAAAGAAAAACAAGGAAAAAAAAAGATGTAGTGCCCCCTTGAGGAGCCTGTGGAGAATGCAGGGGTATTCGCCTACCCCACCTCCATGGTTGCTAACATGACCACAGACATAGGGGACTGGTGGTTTGATGGGTTGAGCCCTCTACCATAGGTTTTACCCTTGGGAAGACGGTTGCTGCAAAGGAGAGGCTAGGCCTCCCTATGGTTGTGCCTAAGAGCCCCCTCCCGAATGCCTCTTTGTTGCTCAGATGTGGCCCTCTCTCTGGCTAAACGAACTTGAAAGGTGAAATCACTGCCCTCCCCCCGACGTGGGATCAGACACCCAGGGGAGTGAATCTCCCTGGCAACGTGGAATATGACTCCCGGGAAGGAATGTAGACCCGGCATCGTGGGACGGAGAACATCTTCTTGACCAAAAGGGGGATGTGAAAGGAAATGAAATAAGCTTCAGTGGCAGAGAGATTCCAAAAGGAGCCGAGAGGTCACTCTGGTGGGCACTCTTACGCACACTTTAGACAACCCTTTTTAGGTTCCAAAGAATTGGGGTAGCTGGTGGTGGATACCTGAAACTATCAAACTACAACCCAGAACCCATGAATCTCGAAGACAGTTGTATAAAAATGTAGCTTATGAGGGGTGACAATGGGATTGGGAAAGCCATAAGGACCACACTCCACTTTGTCTAGTTTATGGATGGATGAGTAGAAAAATAGGGGAAGGAAACAAACAGACAAAGGTACCCAGTGTTCTTTTTTACTTCAATTGCTCTTTTTCACTATAATTATTATTCTTGTTATTTTTGTGTGTGTGCTAATGAAGGTGTCAGGGATTGATTTAGGTGATGAATGTACAACTATGTAATGGTACTGCAAACAATCGAAAGTATGATTTGTTTTGTATGACTGCGTGGTATGTGAATATATCTCAATAAAATGAAGATAAAAAAAATTGATTGTGGTGATGAATGCATAACTATGTGATGATACTGTGAACAACTGATTATACACTTTGGATGATTGTGTAGTATGTGAATATATCTCAGTCAAATTGCATTAAAAAAAAAAAAAGAACCTGAGAAACAGATGTAGCCTCTCTCTCTCACCCAACTCTGCAAATAAACTCACTACCTACTCCCTACATTGGACATGACTCCCAGGGATTTAAATCTCCCTGGCAATGTGAGACATGACTCCCAGGGATGAGCCTGTCCCTGGCATCATAGGATTGAGAATGCCTTCTTCACCAAAAGAGGGAAAGGAAATGAAACAAAATCATGTTTCAGTGGCTAAGAGATTTCAAGTAGAGTTAAGAGGTCACTGTGGAGGTTTTTCTTATGCATTATACAGATATTCCTTTTTAGTTTCTAGTGTATTAGAATAGCCAGAAGGAAATATCTGAATCTGCTGAACTGGAATCCAGTAAAACTTGATTCCTGATGATGATTTTATTACTATATAGCTTTTATCGTGTGACCATGTGATTGTGAAAACCTTGTGACTGACACTCCCTTTACCAGTGTATAGGCAGATGAGTAATAAAATACACACACACACACACACACACACACAAAGAACCTGAGCAAATCCCAAATAGGATATACACAAAGAAATTCATGCCAAGAAACATCATAGCCAAACTTCCGAAAACTGAAAAAGAAAAAAAGCCTTGAACCCGGCAGGCAAGAAACAACATCTTACCTAAAGTGGAAAAACAATTTTAATGACAGTGGATTTCTCATTAGAAACTATGGAAGCCAGAAAGAAGTGACAAAACGTTTTTCAAGTGCTGAAAGAAAAATAACTGTCAACCCAGAATCCTATATCTAACAAAAATGTCTTTCAGGAGTGAAGGGAAAATCAAGACATTCTGAGAGGAAGGAAAACTAAGAGAATCTTTCACTGCCAGAACTACTTCTAAAAGCACGGGTAGACGAATTTCTAGTAACAGAATGGAAATGATAAAAGAAGGAATCTTGGAAATTCAGGAAGGAAGAAAAAACAGAAAAGTAAAAACAGGAGTAAATACAATAGATTTTACTTCTCTTCTTATATTTGACAGTTGAAGCAAAAATTTTAACATTATTTGATGTGATTATCAAGTACGTAGAAGAAATATTTAAGAAAATTATATTATGAACATGGGAGAGTAAAGAGCATTACTAGGATCTAAAGTTTCTACATGTCACCTGAATTGGTAAAATGGCACCATTTGATTGTGATATATATATATATACACACACACACACACAGGCATGCCTCAGATACTGCAGGTTTGTTTCCAGACCACCACATAAAGCAAATATCACAATTTTTAAAACAAGAAATAAAAAAAAAAAAGATTTAAATTCTCATTCCTCATTTATAATAAACATCAAGAATATACGCAAATTTATTTTAAGAAAATTTATATCACTTCTGAAGGACAGAAAAAGATTACTCAAAATAGAAAAATGACTCAAAAAATAGGAAGACTATTTTTGCATAGGAAGACTTAACTCTCCCTAAGTTTACAGATTAATTTAATGGCCAATGTGACAAAATATAAAGTCCAGAAATCAATTCCAATATGTATGGGAATTGAAGATGTGATAAAGGTGGTTATATCAAATCAGTGAGAAAGTTATTTTCAGTAAGTCATTCTGGGAGCTTTGGGTAGCCATCTGGGAAATACACAGTAGGACCCATATCTTACACCATACTCCAAGATAAACTCCAAATGGATTAAAGACTTAAATTATGTAAAAAATGAGAACATAAACACACAAGAGTAAATTAAAGGCAAATTACTTTACAAAAATTTGCAAGGCTTTTCTAACTATAACTTAAAATCCAGAAAGCATTTTTAAAAATAAAAACCAATAAAGTAAATTTATAAAAATAAACTTCTTAATGTATTAAAAAAATAAAATAAGCTTTGGCAAGGAAATAAGGAGAAGAAAAAAAAAGAGAACATTTGGGAAAATATTTGCAATTCACATTATAGACTAAAGACTCCTAGAAATTTTAATAATGTGTTAAGAACTGGACCAAATTGATTTAAAATGTACAAAAGAAAAGAAATAGCTCAACATTCAAAAACAGACAAAGGATATGACTAGATAAGACCACAGAAAAGGATTACAAATGGCCCTTAAACAGATAGAAAGATGCTCAACTACACTAAGAAACCATTTTTACCTAATTAGCAAACATCCAAAAATCTGAAAACATACTATTTCTGAGGATGCATGGAAACACTCTCACATTGCTGTTGAGAATGCAAACTGGTACAATCTGGTGATATTTACCAAAATAACAGATGCATTTACCTTTTGATCCAGCAGTCCCTCATCTAGGAATTTATTCTGTTGAACACACACATATACTAAATGACATTGCAGTATGTCTGAATAGCAAAAATTTGCAAACAAGTCAAGTGCCCATAAACAGGACTCAAATCAGTAGTGTAGCAATACAATGAAATATTGGGCAGTTGGCTAAAAATAAAAGCGAAGAAGTTCTCTACAAAATTACATGGAAATGTCTCCAAGATATGTTAAGGAAGAAAAGCAGAGTACAGGACAAAGTATATATGCTACCTCTTATGTAAGAGAAGGATTAAAATGTTAGATACGTATTTGTATTTACTTATAATGACAAGAACAAATCTGATAGAATACTTAAAAAACTAATCAGAGTGGGAAGGGTATTCGGTAGAGGAGAGAGCTAGGGGAGGCACAGGAGAAAATGAGATTTTTCATTGTATACCTTTTTCATCTTCTATTTTTCAACCTATTCACAAAATACAAATACCTTAAAAGATTAAAGTTTTCAGAGCTTTTCCATCATTAAAATTAAAGATACATTACAGTATAAAAGGAATCTGCCCTATCAAATATAAACCACTGCTAAAAATGTTAAAAATCAGTGTAATTAAAATAGCATGGATGGGGCAGGGCAAGATGGCGGAATGGTGACGTGTGTGTTTTAGTTACTCCTCTGGGACAGCTGGTAGATAGCCAGGAACATTGTGGAATGGATGCCACAGACAAACCTGAGTTTGGACACACGTATTACAACACTCTCCAGTGCGTGGACCAGCTGAGATCAGCAAAATCTGTAAATTCTTGTGGCCAGGGGGCCCATGCCCCTTCCTGAAGGCACAAGAGACTCTTTTATGGCTGGTCTCCTGAGAGAGGAGGGGCCATCAGTGCTGGGAACCAGAAGGGAGAACTGCAGTTGCAGCACTGATTAACAAACTCAGACTGCTGAACAAAAACTCCAACCACAGATAAACTGAGACCAGACACTGGAGAATCTGGGAGCAGGCAGCCCGCTAGAGAGGAGATAGGGCTAGCAAAAACACTAGGAAAAAAACAAAAACAAAAACAAAGACTTTTGGAGTTGGAGGTGAACAGCATACGGAGAAGGGCTGGGCTCAAACAGAATCAGGCACATACGCAAATCCAGGGGCCAGGGCCCTTCTCTGAAAAGTCGGTTTTTCCGGTTTCATGTTTGCTACTCAACTGCACTCCAACACCTTGTCTTTTTGCATTTCAATGGCCCATCAGAACTGCAAGAACGGAATTAAAGGGATTTTCTTTAAATAGTCTATATTGGGCCTTTCTTTTTCTTTTTTTTTTTTAAATCTTTCTCTCTCTCTCTTTTTTTTAAATAACTATTCTAAGTAGCCCATTACAGAAAGCCTCAAAGACTTGCAATTTGGGCCCAGGCAAGAGCAGAGCTAAGATAGCTCTGAGAGACAAAGCAATAAGCCTAGTGGAGGAGAAAATTCACTAAAGACCATAACTTCTCCAAGAAAAGGGGGGCATGGCATTTGGGGAACTCAGACCCCAGGGGCTGGAATTCAGAAACCAGCTTCAGTCAGCCACGCCCCCGACAGGGTCAGGGTCACCAGGAGAACTAAAGGCTCCATACCTCCTCACACTGGTGGGGGAGCTGCGGGCTGGCAAGAGCTACCTGCTGGACAGAATAGGAAAGGCACAGAGTCTAAAGGCCTCACAGGAGGGTCTCATTCTCAAGTAAACGCCATACCCTCCTCCTGAGTCCTGGGCTCTCTAGACTGGGAAAACCTGACTGGGGTTGACCATATCTGAGGAGACCCTCACATAAGAAGGCTACATAGGGGCGGGGCAAGAAACAGAAAAACAAGAGGTGAAAAACTGATCAACTAAATAGAACCTAAGTTAGAGGTCTAGAATAAGCTGAACTGAACACCAAAGGTTACAGAACAAAAGAAACCCTATGTAAAAGAGTGAAAACAAGCTCCAGAATAAACTAATCAAGAAAATCAGATGCCTAGACAGCTCAAGATAAGGAGCCATACTAGGAAAAATGAAAATATGGACCAGCCAAAGGAAAAACTGATAGTTCAACCAAGATACAGGAGTGGAAGCAATTAATGCTAAATCAATTCAATGAACTGAAGGAAGAACTAATTAAGGATGTTCAAACAAATCTAAATCAATTCAAAAATCAAGTCAATGAACTGACGGAAGACAAAGCAAAAGAGATGAAGGATATAAGGAAGACACTGGATGACCATAAAGAATAATTCATAAACTTGAAAAAACAAATGGCAGAACTTATGGGAATGAAGGGCATAACGGAGGAGATGAAACAGACAATGGAGGGATACAATAGTAGATTTGAACAGGAAAAAGAAAGAATCAGTGAACAGGAAGACAAGACATTTGAATTCACACACTAAAGAACGGATGGTGAAAAGAATGGAAAAATATGATCAGAGTCTTAGGGAGTTGAGTGACAACAGGAAGTGCATGAATATACATGTTATGGGTGTTCCAGAGGGAGAAGAGAGGGGAAAATGGGCAGAAAGAATAATAGAAGAAATACTCACTGAAAATTTCCCAACTCTTATGAAAGCCAGAAAATTACAGGTTCAAGAAGTACAGCATACTGCAAACAGAATAGATCTCAGTAGACCTACTCAAAGACACTGATCAGATTATCCAATGTCACAGACAAAGAAAGAATTCTGAAAGCAGCAAGAGAAAAGCAATCCATCACATACAGGGGAAACTCGATAAGACCATGTACAGATTTCTCCGTAGAAACCATGGAGGCGAGAAGACAGTGGTATGATATATATTTAAAATACTGAAACAGAAAAACTGCCAACCAAGAATCCTATATCCAGCAAAGCTGTCCTTCAAATATGAGGGAGAGCTCAAAATATTTTCTGACAAACAGACAATGAGAGACTTTGTGAACAAGACACCCGCCCTACAGGAAATACTAAAGGGAGCACTACAGAGTGATAGAAGACAGGAGTGTGTGGTTTGGAACACAATTTTGGGAGATGGTAGCACAACAATATAAGTACACTGAACAAAGATAACTATGAATACGGCTGAGAGAGGAAGGTGGGAAGCATGTGAGACACCAGAAGAAAGGAGGAAAGATAAAGACTGGGACTGTGTAACTTGGTGAAATCTAGAGTACTCAACAATTGTGATAAAATGTACAAATATGTTCTTTTATGAGGGAGAACAAGCAAATGTCAACCTTGCAAGGTGTTAAAAATGGGGAGGCATTGGGAGAGGGATGCAATCAACATAAACTAGAGACTGTAACTAATAGAATCATTGTATTATGCTTCCTTTATTTTTTTTATTTTTTTTATTTTTTTGTTTTTTTCTAGTTAAACTTTTTATTTGTAGATATAGAGTCACATGCAGTTGTACAAAATAATACAGAGATATCTCATGCATTGTTGACCCCATTCACACAAACGAAAACATCTTGCAAACCTATCGCATAATATTACAGCCAAGATATTAACATGGTCATGGTCAAGGTACAGAATATTTCTATGACACAAGGATCTCTTGTGTTGCCTTTTTTTTTTTTTTTAATCATCATTTTATTGAGATATATTCACATACCACGCAGTCATACAAAACAAACTGTACTTTCGATTGTTTACAGTACCATTACATAGTTGTACATTCATCACCTAAATCAATCCCTGACACCTTCATTAGCACACACACAAAAATAACAAGAATAATAATTAGAGTGAAAAAGAGCAATTGAAGTAAAAAAGAACACTAGGTACCTTTGTCTGTTTGTTTGCTTCCCCTACTTTTCTACACATCGATCCATAAACTAGACAAAGTGGAGTTTGGTCCTTATGGCATTCCCAATCCCACTGTCACCCCTCATAAGCTACATTTTTATACAACTGTCTTCGAGATTCATGGGTTCTGGGTTGTAGTTTAATAGTTTCAGGTATCCACCACCAGCTACCCCAATTCTTTAGAACCTAAAAAGGGTTGTCTAAAGTGTGCATAAAAGTGCCCACCAGAGTGACCTCTCGGCTCGTTTTGGAATCTCTCTGCCACTGAAGCTTATTTCATTTCCTTTCACATCCCCCTTTTGGTCAAGAAGATGTTCTCCATCCCACGATGCCGGGTCTACATTCCTCCCCGGGAGTCATATTCCACGTTGCCAGGGAGATTCACTTCCCTGGGTGTCTGATCCCACGTAGGGGGGAGGGCAGTGATTTCACCTTTCAAGTTGGCTTAGCCAGAGAGAGAGGGCCACATCTGAGCAACAAAGAGGCATTCAGGAGGAGACTCTTAGGCACAAATACAGGGAGGCCTAGCCTCTCCTTTGCAGCAACCGTCTTCCCAAGGGTAAAACTTATGGTAGAGGGCTCAGCCCATCAAACCACCAGTCCCCTATGTCTGTGGTCATGTTATTATGCTTCCTTTAATGTAACAAAGGTGATATACCAAGGTAAATGCAGATAAGAGGCGGGGATGGGGAGACATGTTAGACACTTTACATTGGTGGTGTTGTCTGATTCTTTATTCTACTTTGATTTAAGGTTATTTTTTCTTTTGCTGCTTCCTAGCTGTCATTTTTTTTCCTCTTTCTTTTGCCTCTCTACCTTCTTTGACTCTCCCTCTTGCCTTGTGGAAGAAACGCAGATGCCCTTATATAGATAGTGGTGAAGGTGGCGAACACATAAATATATGACCATACAGAGAACCATAAATTATTTACTTAGGTTGGAATATATGGTGAGTGAACAAAACCATATAAAAAAAAAAAATGAGTTGACGACAAACCTCGAGGGCAATATACTGAGTGAAATAAGCCAGACACATAAGGACAATTATTGCAGGGTCTCACTGATAGGAACTAATTATAATATGTAAACTCATAGACATGAAATATAAGGTACCAAGATATAGGACGAGGCTTAAGAATGGGGAGCGGTTGCTTAGTATGAGCAGAATGTTCAACTAGGATGAACTTAAATGTTTGGAAATGAACAGGGGTGTCGGTAGCAAGATGTGAGAACAACTAACAGTGCCGAATGGTGTGTGAATGAGGTGGAAAGGAGAAGCTCAGAGTCATATATGTCACCAGAAGGAAAGTTGGAGGTCAAAAGATGGGAATGTATAAAACTGAATCCTATGGTGGGCAATGTCCATGATCAACTGTACAAATACTAGAAACTGCTTCCACGAACCAGAACAAATGTATGACACACAATTAGAAGTTAATAATAGAGGGGTCTATAGGGAAGAAATATATACCTATTGCAAACTATATACTACAGTTAGTAGTATTTCAATATTTTTTCATAAACAGTAACAAATGTACCATACCAATACTACGAGTCAGCAACTGAGGGGGGTTGGTTAGGGATAGGGGAGGATTAGAGTTTCCTTTTCTTTTTTTCATTTTTCATCTTTCACTTTATTTCTTGTCTGGAGTAATGAAAAGTTTCTAAAAATTGAACAAAAATTAAGTGTGGTGATGGATGCACAGCTGTATGAGGGTACCCAGGGCAAGTGATTGTACATTTTGGATCTTTGGATAATTGTATGGTATCTGAACAATCTCAATAAAAATTAAAAAAAAAAAAAAAAAAAAAAAAAACCTTAATGGGATATCATGTCACACCTACCAGAATGGCTATTATCCAAAAAAACAGAAAATTAAAAGTGCTAAAGAGGATGTGGAGAAAGAGGCACACTTATTCACTGTTGATGGGAATGCAGAATGGTGCAACCACTCTGGAAGACAGTGTGGCAGTTCCTCAGGAAGTTAAGTATAGATCTGCCATATGACCCAGCTATTCCATTACTAGAGGAACTGAAAGTGAAGACACAATCGGACATTTGTAAAACGATGTTTATCGTGGCATTATTCACAATAGCCAAGAGATGCAAACAGCCCAAATGTCCATCAACAGATGAGTGGATAAACAAACTGTGGTACATTCACATGATATAATATTATGCAGCTGTAAGACAGAACAAAGACATGGAACATATAATAATGTGAATGAACCCTGAGGACATTATATTGGGTGAAGTTAGCCAGAAACAAAAACACAAATACTATATGGTCTCACTAATATGAACTAACATTAATAAACAAACTTTCAGAGTTAATAGCTGATACACAGGCTACCAGGAGATAGACAGAAGGTAGAGATCAGGCATTGATGCTGAAGGAGTATAGAATGTTCAGCAGGATTGATTGTATAGATCCAGAAATAGATAGCATAATATTGTATGATGGTAGCACAATATTGTAATACACTGAACAAAGATGTCCATGAATAAAGCTGAAAGAGGTGGGCTGGGGCATGAATGACACCTGAGGTAAAGAAAGAAGATAAAGACTAGGGCTGTTTAACTTAGCAAAAACTGGAGTGGTCAATGATTGTGACTAAATGTACAAATATAAAACTGTTCTTGCATGTGGAAGAACAAATGAATGTCAACCATGCAGAATGTTGGAAAGGGGATGGTATTGGGGAAAAATATAATCAAAGCAAACTGGAGTCTATGGTCAATAGTAACACTGTAATATGCTTCCATTAAATTTAACAAAGGCAATATACCAAAGCTAAATGTCTACGCAAGGGGGATATAAGGGAGGGATATGGGATTCTTGGTAGTGGTGTTGTTGTCTTACCCTACTATTGTATTGTATTGTATACTTAATTTTCTTTTTATTATCTTTTTTATTATTTGTTAAAAATTTTTTTTTCACAGTAATCAATATGTTCAAGTGCTGACTGTGGTGATAAATGCACAACTGTTTGATGATACCATGAACAACTAATTGTACACTGTGGATAACTATATGGTTTGTGAATACAGCTCTATAAAATTGTATGGGCAAATATAAACAGGGATAAAAGTACTGGAGAAAACTTGGAGAGAAGGATGTATGTATTTACCGTTGGTTAGGAGATAGAATGGTATAGCCTTTCTGGAGGACAGTGGGCTGGTTCCACACAAAACTAAGTACGTGGGTGCCTGTGCTAGTCTGAATGTATTATGCCACCCAAATGCCATTATCTTTGATGTAATCTTGTGTGGGCAGACCTATCAGTGCTAATTAGATTGAAATTCTTTGCGTGTTTCCATGGAGATGTTGGCCCACCCACTGGGTGGGTCTGAATTAAATTACTGGCACACTATATAAGATCAGACAGAAGGAGCAAGCTTCCCACAGCCAAGAGGGACACTTTGAAGAAAGCACAGGAGCTGCAGATGAGAGATATTTTGAAGACGGCTGTTGAAAGCAGACTCTTGCTCCAGAAAAGCTAAGAGAGGACAAATACCCCAAGTGCAACTAAGAGTGACATTTTTGAGGCACTGTAGCCTAGAGAGGAACGTCCTGGGAGAATGCCATTTTGAAACCAGAAGTTTGGAGCAGACACCAGCCACGTGCCTTCCCAGCTAACAGAGGTTTTCGGGACACCATTGGCCATCCTCCAGTGAAGGTACCCAATTGCTGATGTGTTACCTTGGACACTTCATGGCCTTAAGACTGTAACTGTGTAACCAAATAAACCCCCTTTTATAAAAGCCAATCCATCTCTGGTGTTCTGCATTCCAGCAGCATTAGCAAACTAGAACAGTGCCAAAAGGTCCTGTAACCTCATTCGGCAGCATTTACTTGGAGGATCTGAGAGGAGGGACATGAATGGACATTTGCACACTTGTGTTTATGGATAGAGTATGCATGATTTGCAATGGGTGGTGGTGGCCTAAGAGTACATGAACTGAGGAACAGAATGGTGAACTGTTGTGTGTGCATACAATGGAATACTGAGCAACTGTGAGAAGCAGTGAAGCCATGAGACATGCAACGAGGTGAATGGAACCTGTAGACAGCATTTTGAGTGAACTATGCCAGAAACAAAGGCCAACACTATAATGCCTCATCAATTTGGACTAACTACAACGTGTAAACTCAGAATTGAACCTTAGAGCATAGCTCATCAGGGGAACACTTATAACAGTCCCTAGACTGTAAGCTCTTACAGCAGTCACATCTATTAATGAATTGTAATGGATCTCTCTAGATTCTGAGATGCTGATCCCTTTATGTATAACTTCATCGATCCCTGGAACTTGGGGTATCTGTGTAACACCTGAAACTCAGAGCTAGAACAGATATGAATGTCAGTATTAGAACACACAGCAATTGTTAAAAAAGCTGAAAAAGAGTCCAGACTTCACTAGAGATATGAATGAAGCAGATGTGGTTAGGACTAGGGCAAATTGGGCCAAACAGTAAGGACAATACTGACTGTACTTTAAAACCTCAAATTCCATGTGAGACCAAGGGAAGAGATGTTTAGTTGGTGGAAGATCTACTATTTCCTAAACAATTTAACTCGTATGCTTTGCTCAAATACCGTAATTACATGGAATTTTTAATAGGAAGTGAGATCTGGTAAGTTTGTATAGGTTAGTGTGAAATAGCAACACTTCCCAAAGTAATTTGGGCAGAGAATAAAAATATATATGCAGGGCCCCCAGGAGCTGGGGTAAAAATGCAGAGGTGGGCTTCCTCACCTGGATTGTTGCTGAAGTTCTCACAAACATTAAGGACTGATGGTTTGATGTGCCAAGCCCTCTACCATGGGTCTTGCCCTTATGAGGCTCATTACTGCAAAGGAGAGGCTAAACCTGCTTATAATTGTGCCTAAGAGTCTCCCCCTGAGTACCTCTTTGTTGCTCAGATGGTGGCCCTCTCTGTCTAACTAAACCTACTAGGCAGGTGAACTCACTGCCTTCCCCATACGTGGGATCTGACTGCCAGGGGTGTAAATCTCCCTGGCAACGTGGGATGACTCCTGGGGATGAATCTGGACCCAACCCAGTGGAATTGAGAACATCTTCTTGACCAAAAGGGGGATGCAAAATGAAACGAAACAAAGTTTCAGTGGCTGAGAGATTCCAAATGGAGTCAAGAGGTCATTCTGGTGGGCATTCTTTATGCACTATATAGATAACCCTTTTTTGGTTTTAATGCATTGGAATAGCTAGAAATAAATACCTGAAACTATCAAACTACAACCCAGTAGCCTTGACTCTTGAAGACAACTGTATAGCAATGTAGCTTACAAGGGGTGACAGGGTGATTATGAAAGCCTTGTGGATTGCAGTCCTTTTATCCAGTATATGGATGGAAGAGTAGAAAAATGGGGACAAAAAACTAAATGAAAAATAGGGTAGGGGGGATGGTTTGGGTGTTCTTTTTTACTTTTATTTTTTATTCTTATTTTCACTTTTCCTGGTACAAGGAAAATGTTCAAAAAATAGATTGGGGTGATGAATGCACAACTAAATGATGGTACTGTGAGCAACAGACTGTATACTTTGGATAACTGTATGGTATGTGAATATATCTCAATAAAATTGAATTGAAAAAAGTAAAAAATATATACCATTCTCAAACACCCTTCTTTAAAAAAAACAAACAACAACAAAAAAACAGTATGGTATAAAAATCTCATAAATGGAACAATACAAATAGCCCAGAAACAGCACCTACGACATAAGAAATTAGCAAATGATTAAAATGGCAGTATAAATCAGTGAGGAAAGAATGAATTCTAAAGTTAGGACAACTGATTAATGACTCTGAAAGTCTACATCTTATATCAACCATGTATCAAAATAAATCTAGATTTTAAAAGTCTTGAAACATTACACTACAAAAAGGGAGTGTAAAATAGGTGAATATTTAATTTCTAAAAGACGTTTTAAGCCCAAAAACAATCTGAGAAATTGCAAGAGGGAGAAACTTTTGGCTTAAAGGAAGAAACAAAAACATTCTCCATGATAAAAATCAAACAAATAAATACTTAAGAAAAGTGTAAGTATAACAAAGCATCAAAAGTAGAAAAGAAAACACACATTGCTCAACATCTGGCTCCAGTTCTTCTACTGGAATGAAGAGGGATACAAAATTAACAAATCTTAACATACCATATCTACTTATATAATTTTCTTTTTTGTTCTTCTACCATTCCTCACCATTTCTGAGGCAGAGATAAAATGTTTTTCCGTCTCTGTGGTATTTCCTCTCCTGTGAGCTGCTTAACACTGATATTAAAAGCAACAGTACCCAGACTGCAAACTTGGCAGGACTAATACTTACAATCTCAACTTAAAATTTCAGCACTTAAGTAAACATTGCTAGATTTTGTTTATTGAAACGACATAAATGATTCCTGTTTTAGCTCTTTTGTTTTTAATCAAATAAAGCTAGCTTGCCACAAACAGCGATGACTCATTTTTGTAATAACCATAAGGAAGAGGGCATTATTCTCCTTGCTTCCCTGACAGTCTAAATAACATTAAGGTACATCTTAAGTCCATTTCAGAAAGGCAAAAGAGCATCTAAGAATTTGGCCTATTTTATCCATTAGTAACTTGGTTCTAATTTTAGTCAATCTGCAAGACTACTCATATGACAACCTTAATATCTTAACTAGATTTAAGGAATCCAGGAAAACTATTTCAAAAATGAAAAGGAAAACTATGAACCAAATAAAGAACTCCCTGATTTCACAGACAACCAACAGAGAAAAACACAGGGCTACTGGCGGTTCATGGCAATGTATAATTGGCTCTGCTGTCTTATTACTAGAACCTTGCTTTTCAAGGTCAGGAAGCTGCCTAGTCTGGCTTTGTTACAGTACGAGGCAGCCATCACCATGGCACTGCCACTACCACAGAAGGGTGGCTTGTGGAGGTTTTAGCTAGAGAAATGAAGTTCAAAAAATCAATATTAATGTATTAAAATGCTTAATTTTTTTCATATATAGGTAGGAAATAGTGACGAAGCAGGATTAGAGAGGATCCTTTTTAAAATTCTGAAGTATTCAAATACACAGACAAGTAGGAAAATGGTACAATGTACACACATATATCTACCACCTAGATTTTAAATTTTGCCATTTTTGTTTCATTAGTTATTTATTGGTTAAATAATTTTAAAGTTATATATATCATGCTTCACTGCTAAATAATTTAATATGTTTCTCTAAAAATTAAGGACACTGTCTCTTAATAATAATAACAAATTTACAAGAACACCCTAACATCCTCTCACACCTAATCCAATTTCTCCAACCTAATTCAAATTACCTGTGAATTATTTCTTTGTTCCATTTGCCTTCCACCTTTAGAGAATGTCTGATTTTTTTCCAACCAAGGTTTTTTCTGAGTTGCCTGACAAGTTACATTGGACCAATTTATACCACCTGCAACAAATGAGATTTAAAAATACGTTTACATTTACTTACAAAAGATGCCAAAACCCAAAAGATTGCCCCCTAGCTTGTACTAAAATTCAGTTACTATAAATATAATAGTGGAATATTTTGTATACCATTTAAGTGGTATTCCAGTTTTTACTAATACCAGTGTTATTTTGCAGAATACCTCCCACTGGCATTTCCTCAATTTGATCAGCAAAGTTGTAATTTCAAATTAACTCAAATCTCTTTGGAAGATTTCCAAATTTTTTTTGCAGCATCAGCAAGTTTCATTCTTAGAAGCAAATTTCTGACACAGACAAAGTAAAGAAATAAGTAAAGAAAATCATTATGCAGAAAACAAGTACCTGAACATACAGATGATTCCACATGCTAAAGAAAAAAAAAGAAACAGAAAAGACAATTAGTTTCTATTTAGGAGTCAACACTATATACTTTGCAAAACGTTTCATAATTTAGTCTACTGTGAAGCATGCTTAATTACAATCTTAAAAAAAAGAAATGTTTTTCATATTACTAATAAAATATACAAAAGGTATTCTAACCATCCTATTATTACAGCAATTATTTTTTAAAATAGCTTTAGTAGAAGACACAAAGGTAGTACTAACATAGATGAATGATAAAGAGATCAAGATGTTACATACATTCATGGTCCCAGAATCAGGGTTTCTCAAAGTCCCTGTTGCAGGCTGGTTGTGGCTGTGTTTGGGGCTGCAGTAACCACTATCACTGTCAATGTCAGCTTCACTAGCCCCCTGCTCACTAGAGGATTCAGCAGTGGGGTGAGATGCTCTTCTCCTCCTGCCTTTTGACTTCCAGAGCATTGTGGCAGTGCTCTCCGAAAGAGATTTATTAGCAATATCTGATGGGAAATCTACAAGGCAAGAAAAGTATAACAACTCTTGGTGGTGACCAAATTTATATATTCTTGTTAAATTACCATTAACGAAGATTGTAAGAAAATATATGTCTAACTTTGTAAACAGAGAAATAAGAAATAAGTGAGAACTTTTTGAAAAGATCATTAAAAGGCAGGATATTTCTGACAAATTGTGTATAACATGTTTTTATTATGAAAGGAGAATAATATATCTTTACAAGTGAAATAATAAAACAAACACCTATGTACCCATCACCCATGTAAAAACATCAGCAATTCTTTGAAGTCCACTGTTTGCCCTGCTCCATTACTGCATCCTTTCTCCTCCGAAAGTTACCTCTATTCTGAATTCTGTTTATCATTCCCTCACTTTTCTTTATGGATTTATCACAGTTTTCTATCCCTAAAATATAAATCATATAATTTTGCAGTTTTTATAAAAATGAAATCATACTGTAGGTATTGTTTTGTGATTTGCTTTCTCCCCATTCAACATCAGTTTTGAGATTCTGATGCATGTTGCTTTAACTCATTAATATCAACGGACTCTAGATTGCATTTGTATGAATATACCATAACTTATTTATCCTTTGTACCACTGATGGGACACATGGATAATGATTTTGCTGTTTACTATTAAGAACAATACTGTGGTGAGCATTCTTTTACTTATACATGAATGTATACAATGCACATGTGAAAGTTCCCCTAAGATACACTACTGGAACTCAGGGTACACACTTATTCAACTTTACTTGGCAATAACAAATCATTTACAGAGGTGGTTAAAACAATTTACAATGCAACAGCAGAATTCAAATTCCCACTGATTCATATATTCACCAAGTACTTGAAACTGTCTTCTAGACTTTAATTTTTGCCAACTGTTGGATATAAAAAAGGCTTATTATGGGTTTTTGTTTATATCTTCCTGCTTAATAATGAGACTAAGCATCTTTTCTGATGTTTTTAGCCATTAACGTTTCCTTACCTGTGAAAATACTTGTTAATTTTCCTTTTGGATTGTTTGACTTCCACCCAGTTTTCTACTGGGTTATTTCTTATTTTTATATTTCACAAATTGTAACCATAATAATTAACAGTCAAAAAACAAAATCTCTTAAAATCTTCTTCCAACCCAACCAAGCATCAGTTTTCCTTTCTCCACATACCTGCCCATATATAATTTTTATATGGCACTGATAACAATTGTGAGTTCTGCTCTGCTTAATATTGTATCATGTTATGACAAATCTTCATGATTACAATGTATAATGGCTTAAATTATTCCACTGAGTGGATATCCTGTAATTTTCTTGACTCATCACTTGCTACTAGACACTAAGAAGGTTTCAGTGTTTTTGTTGTGTGGCTGAAATGTGCATCTTTAATCAAATAGCTCTTTTCCTTTCAAGGGGAAGATTTCATTTGGATACATTCACAGGAATTGGAAGACTGGGTCAAGGAAACAAAGATTCCTAAAGTCCTGCCAAATTGTTTTCCCAAGAAGTTTTACTCTAAAGGTTTTATCCTAAAGGTGCTGTGTACCAGAACCCTAAAGGCAGGGTGGGGTTGATCATTTATTCATATGAATTCTTTATTATGTCCTCATCCTAACCCTTTTTCAAGTAGGCACACGGTGAAAACCTTTTCACCATGGGGAGTTCTTTCTCTCATTTTTGAGAAATAGAAATTCTTAATTTTAGAACTAGTTCCCCTCCCTGTGGTCATAAAGATATCTGCCTATATTTTCTTCTACATTTGATTTTCCCATTTAAATCTTAATCCATCTGGAATAGATGTGGATAAGGTATGCTATGGATGTCATTTTCCACATATGTGTTTCCACACACATGTGGGTCTGTTTCTGGGCACTCTGTTCTATTTTTTTATACTGCACTGATATCATAAACCAGTAGGAATTAAGTCTTTTAAACTTAAAGCATTTTAAGTTGTTTTCCAGGGATGTGCTGGCTTTTCGCAGACCAACTGCACCTCCATTTTAGAATTAGTTTGTCAAGTTCCACAAAAATACATTTCAGAATTTTGACTAGAATTGTATCAAATCTAAAGACTAACAGACAGGAAACTGACTTTGCATCATCAAATTTTCCTACATGATATTTAGGGTTTTTTAATGTCCTACAATAAAGTTGTACAACTTTCTAATTTTGTTTGTTGGTGGCATACTAGAAAACAATGAACTTTTGTATATTTAGCAATTTTACTAAACTCTATAATATAAGCTTGTGTTCAATGTAAAAAAAATCTTACAAATGGAAAGACATTCTTTTTATTATTAGTGTGGTACATTTGTTACAATTCATGAAAGAACATTTTTATAATTGTACTATTAACTATAGTTCATCATTTGCAATAGGGTCCACTGTCTGTGTTGTACAATCCTACATTTGATTTTTAAAAATTTTTTATTCTAGTAACATATATACAACCTAAAATTCCCCCTTTTAACCACATTCAAATATCACTCAGTGCTGTTAATTACAATCACAATGTTGTGCTACCATCACCACCATCCGTTACCAAAACTTTACAGTCAACCCAAACAGAAACTCTGTACAATTTAAGCATTAACTTCCCCATTCCCTAACCCCAACCCAGCTCATAGTAATCTATTTTCTAGATTCTGACTGAGTTTGGCTATTCTAATTATTTCAAATCAGAGGACACATTTTTTAAACTATATTAATCACAGAATGAAGTATCATAAATTAATCCTCATGATTTGAAAACTAAAGAATTAAAACATTGATAGAATGTACAATCTTCTATTCAAATTATGCCTTTAATCTTTTCATTTTCTAATTCCTATGCTTCAGAAGGTTGCCTTTGTGGTTATCTTAATGAGCAAACTAAAGAAATAAGGTAATCTTTAAAAGCATTCCCAGGTTTGAAAGCATATAGAAACGGGTTGACTATGAATAGGAACAATCGACACATAGAAAGCCTTGTAAAATATCACATTATGATTCTTTTCCATAACCACTCCAAGCATTTGTCAGTCTGTTAATCTCGATGCTTTGTGCCCTACAAATCACACAATGATTTCACTATCAGCAAGACTGTTTTTTAACTGATTCCCAGGCCCTTTCTCAGCAACTAGTGCATCTAAGAAACTATAAAAGAGTAGATATCCAAAAGAAAAGGTACAGCCCAAATGAAATGAAGTATAAGCCACCTTATTCATTTCAATCCTAACCTAATTTAGTGGAGACTGTAGAGGGATAAAAAGCAATTGTGCCTTTGAATAGATCAAATTCTTGGTCTTGGATCATAAAGATTTTCTATTAGTGTCAATAACAACGGTGAGAATCAATCTATAAATATTAAACTGAGATCAGAGATATAAATCAGAATTTATATTTTTATGCTAAAATATGATGCAGAAAACATTCTAAGCTCTTTCTATTAAGATTTCATAGGATGTTAGGATGTTTTCTAAAGAATTAAAACTAGTTATAGACATGTAGAAATTTTATTTCATCAAAATGAGTCCCTCAAATTTCAAATTCCTAATCTGTCTGCAAAAATTCCATCTCTGATTTCTGAATTGCTCTACTAATCTAACAAGTTAAGGAAACCTCAAAGCATGCTCAAAATTGTACAAAAGCCAGTAAGCAAGTCAAAAAAACATTAAGGGGATTAAAACTCGGGCAAGATGGTGGCATAGAGAGGAGTGGAAGCTAAGTAGTCCCTCTGGAACAACTACAAAAAACCAGAAACAGCTAGTAAATAATCCAGAATAACTGCGGGGGGACAAACGAGACCATCCACTCATCATATACCAACCTGAACTGGGAAGAATGCCCAAGATCAGAGCATCAAATCTGTAAGTAAAACCTGAGGATCCAAGTCGAGACCCCTCCCCCACAGCCCGAGCCGCAAAACCTCCTGGTGCCACAGAGAAGATCTCTCCCAGCAAGCGAATAGAGCTCAGCTGAGCTCCAACTGGGATTTTAAGTAGCGAGTGTGAACTGCTCACTACAGGTACCAATCCCCAAAAAACAGACAGAAGCTTTGGGTGATGACTGACCTTGGAGAGCCGGACGGTTGCTTTGGACTAGGTCTGAAGGGGACTATCTGTTTCTTTTTCAGCTCAGTGGAGAAAGCCCCAGTCATTTTCAGTTTCCAGGGCTGTGACTCAGAGAAGAGTGGAGACAGCACAAGCAGAGACAGAGAGACCATTGAAATGCTAATGACCTCCCCCTAGGGGGTCTATCTTCTCTAAGAGGAAAGGGGTGGGGCCCTTTCCATTCAGAACCAGACCCCAGAGCCTGGGGGAACATGGCCATACCTCCTCACACTAGTCAAGAATTACAGGCTAACAGGCATCACCTGCTGGGCAGAAAAGCACAGTGACCTGAGGCATCATAGGGTGGAGCAATTTTCTAAGAAACCAGATACTGAATATTTCTTCACTCTGGTACCTGAACCTGTTCTGGTCTTGGAAAACCTGATTTGGATAACCAAGAAAACCATGCCTAGACAACAGAAAATTACAACCTACATTAAGAAAAACAAAGTAATGGCCCAGTCAAAGGAACAAACATACACTTCAACTGAGATACAGGAATTCAAACAACTAATGCTAAATCAATTCAAAAAGTTTAGAGAAGATATTGCAAAAGAGATAGAGGCTGTAAAGAAAACATTGGGCATACATAAGGCAGAAATGGAAAGTTCAAAAACACAACTAGTAGAATCTATGGAAATGAAAGGCACAAGAGATGAAAGACACAATGGAAACATACAACAGCAGATCTCAAGAGGCAGAAGAAAACACTCAGGAACTGGAGAACAAAACACCTGAAAGCCTACAAAGCCTACACGCAAAGGAGCAGATGGAGAAAAGAATGAAAAAATATGAGCAATGTCCCCAGGAAGTTAAGGATGAAACAAAGTACAATAATGTACGTATCATTGGTGTCCCAGAAGGAGAAGAGAAGGGAAAAAGGGCAGAAGCAATAATAGAGGAAATAATTAATGAAAATTTTCCATCTCTTATAAAAGACATAAAATTACAGATCCAAGAAGCACAGCGTACTCCAAACAGAAGAGATCTGAATAGGCCTATGCCAAGACACTTAATAATCAGATTATCAAACGTCAAAGACAAAGAGAGACTCCTGAAAGCAGCAAGGGAAAAGCAATCCATTACATACAAAGGAAGCTTAATAAGACTATGTGCAGATCTCTCAGCAGAAACCATGGAGGCAAGAAGGAAGTGGTGTGATATATTTAAGATACTGAAAGAGAAAAACCGCCAACCAAGAATCCTATATCCAGCAAAGCTGTCCTTCAAATATGAGGGAGACACTTGTTAGTGTGAGGGGAGGAGGGGGTCGAGGGACGGAGACACCGTCACCCAGGGACGCCGAGGAGAAGGCGGGAGGGGGGTGGGGGCGAGATCAGGCTCTGACCCCCGGCCGAGGGGATGAGGGGAGCATGGGTGCCAAGGAGTCACGGATCGGATTCCTCAGCTACGAGGAGGCGCTGAGGAGAGTTACTGATGTAGAGCTGAAACGACTGAAAGATGCCTTCAAAAGGACCTGTGGACTCTCATATTACATGGGTCAGCACTGCTTCATCAGAGAAGTGCTTGGGGATGGAGTGCCTCCAAAAGTTGCTGAGGCAAACTCTTCCACATAGACTTTGGATATATTTTGGGTCGGGATCCGAAGCCTCTTCCTCCTCCAATGAAGCTGAATAAAGAAATGGTAGAAGGCATGGGGGGCACACAGAGCGAGCAGTACCAAGAATTCCGTAAACAGTGTTACACAGCTTTTCTCCACCTTCGAAGGTATTCTAATCTAATTTTGAACTTGTTTTCCTTGATGGTAGATGCAAACATTCCAGATATTGCTCTTGAACCAGATAAAACCGTGAAAAAGGTTCAAGATAAATTCCGCCTAGACCTGTCTGATGAAGAGGCAGTGCATTACATGCAGAGTCTGATTGATGAAAGTGTCCACGCTCCGTTTGCCGCAGTGGTAGAACAGATTCACAAGTTTGCTCAGTTTTCAGCAGCTTAAATCATACACCAACCTGGATTGGGAGAAGTGTCCAAGATCACAGCATAAAATCTCTCAATGGAGAAAGCCTCAGCCATTCTCAGTTCCCATCGCTCTGACCCAGACAAGGGTGGAGGTAGCAGAGTCAGGCAGACTATTCAAATGCAAATAACCTCTCCCTAGGGGGTGTACCTTCTATAAGAGGAAGAAGGTGGTGCCAAGCTCTACCACCCACCTTCCATTCAGAACCAGAACCCAGAGCCTGGGGGAAAACAGCCATGGGCCACACCTCCTTACACGAGTCTGGAGTGACAGGCTGACAGGTGCCACCTGCTGGGCAGAAAAGCACAATGGCTTTAGGCCTCACAGGGTGTGCCAAACCTCTAAGACACACCCTCAGGAAAACAGGATACTAAAGCTTCCTGCTGAGACCTGAGCCTGTTCTGGTCTGGGGAAACCTGATTGGGGTAACCAAGGAAACCAGATGCCTAGACAACAGAAAACTACAACCTACACTAAGAAAAACAAAGTTATGGCCCAGTGAAAGGAACAAACTTAAACTGAGATACAGGAATTGAAACAACTAATGCTTAAATCAATCCAAAAAAACTTAGGGAAGATATGGCAAAAGAGATGAAGTGTATAATGAAAACACTGGGCATACAGAAGGTAGAAATCGAAAGTTCAAAAAAACAACTGGCAGAATCTATGGAAATGAAAGGCACAACACAAGAAATGAAAGACACAATGGAGACATAACAGCAGATCTCAAGAGGCAGAAGGAAACACTCAGGAACTGAAGAACAAGATCCCTGAAAGCCTACACAGAAAAGAACAGATAGGGAAAAGAAGAAAAATATGAGCAACATCTCAGGGAATTGAATGACAACATGAAGTGCATGAATGTATATGTCATGGATATCCCAGGAGAAGAGAAGGGAAAAGGGGCAGAAGCAATAATAGAGGAAATAATCCATGAGAATTTCCCATCTCTTATGAAAGACATAAAATTACAGATCTAAGAAGTGCAGCATACTCCAAACAGAATAGATCTGAATAGGCCTACACCAAGACACTTACTAATCAAATTATCAAATGTTAAACATAAAGAGAGAATCCTGAAAGCAGCAAGAGAAAAGCAATCCATCACATACAAAAGAAGCTTGATAAGACCATGTTCAGATTTCTCAGCAGAAACCATGGAGGCAAGAAGGAAGTGGGGTGATATATTTAAGATACTGAAAGAGAAAAACTTCCAACCAAGATTCCTATATCCGGCAAGATTGTCCTTCAAATATGAGGGAAGCTTAAAATATTCTGACAAACAGACAATGACAGAGTTTGTGAACAAGATACCTGCTCTACAGTAAATACTAAAGGAAGCACTGCAGACAGATTGGGAAAGACAGGAGTGAGAGGTTTGGAACACAATTTGGGTGATAGCACAGCAATGTAAGTACACTGAAGAAAGATGACTGTGAGTATGGTTGAAAGAGGAATACAATAAATGAAAACTAGAGACTATAATTAACAGAAACACTGTATTATGCTTCTTTAATGTAACAAAGGCAATATACCAAAAGTAAATCCATATAAGAGGGAGACATAAGGGAGGGGTATGGGACTCCTTGGCATTGGTTGTGTTGTCTGACTCTTTATTCTACTTTAGTTTAATGCTACCTTTCCTTTTGTTGCTTCCTAGCTGTTATATTTTTATTTTTATTTTGTCTCTACCTTTGACTCTTCCTTCTCCTTTGTGGAAGAAATGGAGATGTCCTTATATAGATAGTGATGATGATGGTGAATATGTAAACACATGATTATACAGGGAACATTGATTGTTTACTTTGGATGGAATGTATGGTGTGTGAACAAAACCGTCTTAAAAAAATGGGTTGATGAAGAAATCTTGAAGGCACTACATTGAATGAAGACAGACAGACACATAAGGACAAATAATGCAGGGTCTCACTGATATGAACTAATTATAATATGTAAACTCATAGACTGAAATATAAGTTACCAGGATATAGAATGAGAAGTTGTTGCTTATTATGAGCAGAATGTTCAACTAGGGTGAACTTTTGATAATGGACAGAGATGATGGTAGCACATTGTGAGAATAACTAACAGTGCTGAATGGTGTGTGAAGGTGGTGGAAAGGGGAAGCTCAGAGTCATGCATGTCACCAGAGGAAAGTTGGAGGTTAAAAGATGGGAATGTATAAAACAGTGAATCTTGTGGTGGACAATGGCTGTGATAAACTGTACAAGTATTAGAAATCTCTTTCATGAACTAGAGCAAATGTATGACATTATAACTAGAAGTTAATATAGAGGGGCATACAGGAAAAATATACACTTATTGGAAACTATATACTACAGTCAGTAGTATTTTAATGTACTTTCATCAACAATAACAAATGTACTATACCAATACGATGAGTCCGTAATGGAGGCGGGTGATTAGGGGTATGGGATGATTTGAGTTGCCTTTTTTTTTTTTTTTGGTCTTTATTTCTTTTCTGGAACAATGAAAATGTTCTAAAAACTAAAAAAACCATTAGTTGTGGTGATAGATGCACAGCTGTATGATGGTACCATGGGCAATTGATTGTACACTTTGGATCTTTGGATAATTGTATGGTATGTGAACAATCTCAGTAATTAAAAAAAAAAAAGGCAAAAAAAAAAAAAAAAAAAAAAAAACAAATATGAGGGAGAGCTCAAAATATTTTCTGACAAACAGACAATGAGAGACTTTGTGAACAAGACACCTGCCCTACAGGAAATACTAAAGGGAGCACTACAGAGTGATAGAAGACAGGAGTGTGTGGTTTGGAACACAATTTTGGGAGATTGCAGCACAACAATGTAAGTACACTGAACAAAGGTAACTATGAATACAGTTGAGAGAGGAAGGTTGGGAGCATGTGAGACACCACAAGAAAGGAGGAAAGATAAAGACTGGGACTGTGTAACCTGGTGAAATCTAGAGTGTTCAACACCTGTGATAAAATGTACAAATATGTTCTTTTACGAGGGAGAACAAGCAAATGTCAACCTTGCAAGGTGTTAAAAATGGGGAGGCATTGGAGGAGGAATGCAACCAACGTAAACTAGAGACTGTAACTAACAGAATCATTGTATTATGCTTCCTTTAATGTAACAAAGGTGGTATAACAAGGTAAATGCAGATAAGAGGGGGGGATAGGGGAGGCATGTTAGACACTTGACATTGGTGGCATTGTCTGATTCTTTACTCTACTTTGATTTAAGGTTATTTTTCCTTTTGCTGCTTCCTAGCTGTCATTTTTTTTACTCTTTCTTTTGCCTCTCTACCTTCTTTGACTCTCCCTCCTGCCTTGTGGAAGAAATGTAGATGCCCTTATATAGATAGTGGTGAAGGTGGCGAACACATAAATATATGACCATACAGAGAACCACAGATTATTTACTTAGGACGGAATGTATGGTGAGTGAACAAAACCATATAAAAAAAAATGGGTTGATGACAAAACCTCGAGGGCAATATACTGAGTGAAATAAGCCAGACACATAAGGACAATCGTTGCAGGGTCTTACTGATAGGAACTAATTATAATATGTAAACTCATAGACATGAAATATAAGGTACCAAGATATAGGACGAGGCTTAAGAATGGGGAGCGGTTGCTTAGTATGAGCAGAATGTTCAACTAGGATGAACTTAAATGTTTGGAAATGAACATACATGTTGGTAGCAAGATGTGAGAATAACTAACAGTGCCGAATGGTGCATGAACGAGGTGGAAAGGGGAAGCTCAGAGTCATATATGTCACCAGAAGGAAAGTTGGAGGTCAAAAGATGGGAATGTATAAAACTGAATCCTGTGGTGGGCAATGTCCATGATCAACTGTACAAATACTAGAAATTGCATCCATGAACCAGAACAAATGTATGACAATACAATTAGAAGTTAATAATAGAGGGGCATATAGGGAAGAAATATATACCTATTGCAAACTATATACTACAGTTAGTAGCATTTCAACATTTTTTCATAAACAATAACAAATGTACTATACCAACACTATGAGTCAACAATTGAGGGGGGCTGGTTAGGGATAGGGGAGGATTAGAGTTTCCTTTCTTGTTTTTCTTTTTTCATCTTTCACTTTATTTCTTGTCTGGAGTAATGAAAAGTTTCTAAAAATTGAACAAAAATTAAGTGTGGTGATGGATGCACAGCTGTATGAGGGTACCCAGGGGCAAGTGATCGTACACTTTAGATCTCTGGATAATTGTATGGTATCTGAACAATCCAATAAAAATTAAAAAGGAAAAAAAAAAAGAACATTAAGGACACAGACTGTTTTAACCTCACAAACTGGCAGGACAAATGGAAGGATGTAAGTATAGAATCCTGAAAAGTGATACAACCCTCAAGTATAAAATCGAATGAAAACAAATTTTAAAAATCAGTGGTATATACCTCTAATCTTAACACCAACCCTATGAGGGAATTAGTGCTACTAAATTCACTGTATAGACAAGGAAAAGGAGGCATATAAAAATTAAATAGTTTATCTAAGTTATGTAGCCAGGAAAGGTTGGTTATACAATTTAAACCCAGGTCTCCTGACACCCATAGCCCTCACCCTTAACTACCACAAAGCTTCTCAAATATTTTCTGGAAGATCTTTCTTTCTGCTGTCCTCTGAGGTATACTCTTAAGGGAAATAATGCCCTGTTGTACCTTTTTATAAAGGAGAATTTTTCATTATTTGCAATGGTTCATTTAATACGAACTGAAATACTGTGGGCAACTGCATTCTAATGTGCTAAATTCAGAGTGAAGACCTGTTTTTTTCTATCTGAAAACACTTCATTAAAATTAAATGTGCACTACCCCCCCCAAATCAGTGATATATAAAAGAGAACCCTTGCCTTACCAGTTTGCTGTGAAGCATCTACCAGAAGCACTATTTTTGACCGATTATCGGGACCTGCTGCATTTGTCTCTTTCTGAGTAGCTACATTTTTCACCAGCGGCCTTTTGCTTTTTATGTTCGGCTGTAGAAGCTGTTGCTAATTTAGTTAAAAAAAAAAAAAAAAAAATTAAGATCCTACTCAAAACCCTAAACATTATAAAACACACACACACATTATAAAATACACTTAAATGTGTGCTTCAAATTAGTGACTTCCAAACCATGAACAGGGTTTCCTTGTAAGGGTTCCATGAAATTATCTGCAGCAAAGCATAACAGGCTAAATAATATGTATATATATATGTACTATTTTTCAAATAATGATCAACAATATGATTAACAAAATATGCATTCATTTTTAATGTTACTTGCATTTTGTATTTTCTCAATCAATAAATAACAGCAGTGTAATAATGTCATATCAAGGCTTGCAAATTTTTATTAAAAAAGGATAGTAAAAAGGTGGCAACCTATCCTAAGGCTAAAATTTAGTTTTGTGATAGCAATGAACTACAATAGAAACATCTGCATCAAAGTTCAAAAAGAAAATGTAAAAGCTGAGTCCTTCCTTCTCTTTTTAAAATACAAGTATTCGCTGCTTAATACCAATTTACAGAATAGAACTCTGAATCTGACTTTATAAATTCAAGGGCTCAGAATACACTCTGAGATATCATATTCCTTCCAAATCTGGGTGTTACACACTATTATCTTATTTCCAACACTTAATTATCTTCATTCTCAGAGATCCCAAAAGGATTCCCTTGATCTGGGGTGTTTCCATGAACAAAGACTAAAAGCTTTTCAAAGCAAAACTTCTGCTGCTTGTTTGTAGCTCAGTTTGTAAAAAGTATGCCAGGAGAGAGCAAAGCCTTTTCACTAAAGAAGATGGGCCTAATGGAATCTTAGAAAAAGCATCAAACCAATGTCTCACAAGATGAGTCTAAGAAGTCACTCTGCCTTCTATCAGCTCAAAAGTGCTAAGGAGAAACAGTTTTTCTTCTTAGCTTTGATATAAAGCCCTCAATGCAAAGTAAACTTTCAGAGTTAAAAAACAGCTACCTAGAATAAACGTTAATTCCTTTGTTGTTTCAAGGTCTTCATTTCATTGTTTTTACTTACTCAAAAGACTGGTCCTGAATAAAAATGGTTTCACACATTTATTTTTCATTTTCTTCTGCCCTAGGAGACCCTGTGTTCATACAATAGTAAAGCACCCCTTGAGTAACAAAGTGCTATTCCTACTAAAAATTCACAGAATAGCAGCAATGCAGCTGAAGGAATCTAATGAGTCACAAGTGTTCTCTTCCATAGTATCTACGGAAACTTCTGAAAACCGAAATATCCTGGTGTGCATGAGCCATTCAAGAGTCCATTAGCCATTCAATGCTGCTAGCATGGGATACCTACTAACCACTTATTGAACAATGTTGGTGTCACCAGGCAATTTTTATCACTAAATTAAAATAGTTTAGAAATACATGTGTATTATTTACATAAAACTCTACGAAGGAACTTTAAGCAGACTGTAAATCATGTCAGCAATGAGACATGACTTACAGTCTTCTTGATGAGGACTATAAATCCTCAAAGAATGAGGAGCAATAAAGAACACAGAAAAAAATATTTTATAAATTATATACCCCTGACTATTTTATAATAGTGAAGAGAATGTTTATAGTAAATTCAGCATTAAAGGTCAATGAACACAAGTAGCAAATTACTTATACTAGCATTAACAACAGAAATATCAAACGAAAAGCCAATCAAAATCAGTCACTTACTTTTGGTACCACTGGGCTTCTGTTACTGTTTCTGCTTCGATGACAAGACAATGGGAAGACCTGTCCCAGTTGATTTGGACGCTCAGTGCATTCTGTGGTTATAGTATTTACAGTATTTGCAGCCTGAAAGGTATTGGAGTAAGGTGTAGGAAAAGGATGATAGAAACCCATAACTTGGGCACATGGTGCTGGCATCAGCTGATAATATGTATACTCTGTAGAAACAGGTGGCTGAGTAGATATAATGGGGTAAGCAAGGTATGGTCCAGCAGGGTTTGGATTGGGCTGTTGCCATCGTATATCATTGTTATATAATGGAAACTGTCTGCAAAAGCAAATCATAAAAGAAAAATTCTATTGAAAAGTCTAAGAATAATGTTATGGCAAAATCTCAACTCACTGTAATAAAAGAAAAAAAACAGTACAGAACAGCAGCTTCATAATAACTCTGGGAAAGGGGACAAAATCATGACTTTATAAATTTCTTTGAGGTAAGTAAAGTTTATGATGCATACATGAAAACAATTTAGACGACAGGATAAAGGAATTCAACTTCATGGTTTTACTGCATTCCAAAATTTTTAAATTCCTACCATTCTTATTTGTAATGCTTCCCACTGGAGGCTGCTAAGGATAAGTGAGTGGTCCTGGGAAATGGGAGCTGGAACATAGAGCTTTTCTCACTACTCCCATGACAAAGCAAAATGGAAAAAACATTCACTACCATCATTCCAAAAATATTTTAAAATAATCTGCTGACTGGTTTACTCATGAATTCTCAAAGATTATTTGATAAGGTAAAAAAACAAATTAAATTTATCATACTGCCATTTTGTCAAACAATAAACTGTATTATTAAATTTAGTTTACAAATCACTTAAAACCAAGTCCAATATAGGTCATATAATGCTAACTTATCTGAGAAGGATCCTTTAGTTCTTACCGTCTGTCCAAACCCCAAGACTCTTTATTAAGTGTCCAGAAAATTAACTTAAATATTTAACATTTGAAAGGATAGTTTAGTGCCCTCATATCTGAATTTCTTAAAGAATGTCCTTGGCTACAGATGTGTGGAAATACCAGTCAGTATTTAGGGACGGTTGGGCAGAGTTCTAGAGCCACCTCATTGCCAGCTGCCTCCTCCATGGATCCCAGAATGCTAGAGAAGTATAATTTTTGGTATGTGTCATAACTTGAAAAGAGCTGAAAGTACTTTCATACAATAATACAATGAAATATACCAATGACGTGCCAACTACTCAGGCAGTTTCCACAGCGTTAGAAAGGTTACATGACTATCACAAGTTACACTCTAACCACTAGGCTATACATTACGTAACTTGCAGGTATTTTCCTAAATCACCCTGGACTAGCACACAAAAGCTAAATCTAAACTAGAATCAATACATGCTAACTAGTCATGAAGACTTCCAACTTAAGCGCTATCCATCCCTTGGTATTTTATTACTATGCCAGGGACTGTCCTGGCAAATTATGAAATTAGATGCCTGATTTGATAAAATTGTTTCTGTTCACCTCTTTCTGAATATTTCATTCCTCCCTTTGGGTCAATTTATTTCAAACAAATTTCAGGTATTTAACATAGAATTCATCCAAAGAACTCTATTTCTTCTTAAAATGAGAAAATAATCCATGTTAATAATTTTCAAATTTCTACATCATCTAGTTTTATTTACTCCCCTTAAAAAAAAAAACAGAGAAATGGTTAATGTTTAAAAGTTGTCTCTGCCAACTTCTATATTCGTCTTTCCCCACAAAAAAAGAGAAAAATAATGAACAAATTACCTATTGGACTGGTTTTCCTGCACAAATGGATAACAAGTAATCAGGTAGCTGGGAATTGGAGTTGGTTCTACACCAGAAACACTTCCATTATCATTTGGGAGTACCATAGGGATCATAAATGTATCAGGATTCTTCTTCTGGGGAATAAATGGCTCTACTTCAGCTGACAGCTTGACATTCTTCAAACAGAGGAAGAGATTCATTAATAATAAATGAGCAAAACCCTTAATACAAATTTGCAATTTGCCAAGAGCGATCAGTCTTTACAAACAATAATTCTCTTCTCAGTATTTATAAAACCTTCAAAAGGAATAGCAATGGCAATTGAAAATAATTAAATTATGACCAAGTTATTTAAACAAAGCTATAAAATAAAATAAAAACTTATAAAAGGTTACATCTTAACGAAATCATTTCTTACATAATCAAAAAACTGTTTAAAACAATCAAGAGTACGAGGAAGTCATACCTCAGAGTCCAAAAATAAAGCTAGAAGAAAGAAATCAAACTCTTTAGATAAAACAATCTCTTCTAAACTAATTTTTTATGGGAAAAATAATCACTAAACCGAGTTCTGAAAGATAATTATTTTGTATTGGATAAACAATCTAAAAAATAGTCTATTTCTGTCGGTTTCAGAAAATTAGATTACTAACTAAAATCAAAAGGAAGGAAAGTGTCTAAGATGAAAGAAAAAATACTTAACATAAGGGGAAAAAGCCTTTGGTTCATAGTTAAACTAGGGAAAAAAACGAAAACTTCATTTTCAAAACCAGCAGGCAATGTGAGTGAACTAAACTCCTAATACATGCTCTATTTTAGCTTATTTTATCTTTTTTTTAAAGAAATCTATAGAGATTTAAAAGACACAAAAAACTTTAATATTTAGGGGTGCAAATATGAATGACAACGCTATAAAGAAAAGAAAATAAGATCCATAAATGTTAAGATAGGGGTTACTCTTGGGCAGAAACGAAGGAGTTGTGATTGGAAGGAGGCAATTAGAGAGCCTCTGGGGTGCCTGGCAAAGTTCTATATCCTAACTTGAGAGATGGGTGGTTACAAGGGTGTTCACCTTATAAAAATTCATTGAGTTGTACATTTGTTTTAGCAGTTTTCTGTATTCATTACATAACAATGAATCTAAAAGTTTTTAAAACCCTGCAAAAATAAAAGCAGAATGCAAAAACAAAAAAACACAAATATTTTAATCTAAAAAGATATTACCTAAACACAATTTTCAATGAAGCCAGTAAGTGAAAAACAAGCCAATGTTTCAACCACTTAAATCAATTACCTCAAAGCAATGGTCCTAACCACTGCTTTTCCCTCAACAAACCCACTAGGGTGATATTTATTAGATGCCAAAGCATAGTTCTCAGAATAAATTTCTGGCAAGTTTTTCACACAAGTAATCAGTAACAAATCCAAGAAAGTCTAAAGACAGGTTTGATTTGCTCAATATATAGACTTTATCCAGAAAAATTAAATTCTCTGAAAAGAGTCCACTGTTGACTATTCAAACCTGCTTGTAAAACAAAGGGGGGAGGGGAGAAAACTGAAGTATATAGCAGTATTAATTCAATAACCTTCCTTTCTACTTCATTTAACTTCAAAGTCTACAGTTGTTCTATTAACCAAAATCTGAAGTAGATATAATAACACAAATACTTGTGAATTGAAGGTAGTTTCTTGAATTTCAACATAAGAGACACAACCACTTTTAAATGCTAGCAATATGAATAATTTTTACTCTGTGATATTCACTAGAACCCAAAACTTACTTATATAGGGTATAAAATATCAACCTAATAAATGTACCCCCAAGTAGAAAAAAGAGCTTGTTTTCAACAAAAATGAAAAATAATGGAAATTTGCTTTACATAGTTCATACATAATTATAAGAAGGGAAACAAAGACATATTTTAACTTCACTAAAAATATAATTTTTAGGATTTTTTTTAAATCAAAAAGTCTTCTGAATGCAAGAGAATGCTCTGAGCAGTATTATAAATCTAGACTACTAGACAGGTTTTTTGTAAAGCAAGGAATATGGATACATCAAATTCTCAATGTAAAATGAAAAAAAACTAATATTACCATAAAGAAATAAGATAATTTAGAAATATCACTTTTCCTGACCCCCTCCAAAAAATATTAACTCATAAATTACCTTGGTAACAACAAATTCAAATTCTTACTCATCTTAAAAATTGGAATGAGTTTTTTACGCCCGGTTTCGTTTGTACTTTAACAGTTTTATGAACTTAAGACAATCCACTGCTCAACATGTCATGCATAATTTAGAACTAATGTCTGCACATATACAAAATATTTACCTTTAAATATAAGTTTTTATTGGTTTCTATTCTAAGCGCTATTCCAGATATCAGAGTTCTACAATAAAACTCAAAAACACTGAAATGGTCCTTTGTTTTTAGCAAAAAAAGAGAAGCTGCTGTAGCCAACAGCTGCACAAAGAGAAGATGTCACTAATAGGAACAAACTGGAAAACTTTATAGTTATTGCTCTGTATGGTTTTAAATGTTTGTTGTGACTTTGGGGCCTTCAATATCGTACATCAAAATGCAGCATCTGCTGTTCTCAGACCTGAAAAGCAACGTTAAGATACTGAACTACTAAAATTCTACATAAAAAAGCCCAAAGAGACAATGTGGCAAGAAAGCAATGGATGTGGACAATATTTCAATAATATTAGTACAGAAACAAAAGAAAAAGTCACACAAAGTAGACAAGAAAATATATGGAAAATTACCTAGAATAGTTATTTCATACAATTTTATTCCTTAGTTTGACTTTCTTTGTTTAGTAGCTCTACTTTTGTCAGCATCTATTTTTTAGGCATCAGAAATTTTACAGCAAGCAGTTGTCTCCTTAGAATAAAGTATAAATATGGAATTCTAAATCACAAAAAAAGTCTAACTATTCTTGTACTATCATTTGCTTCAGATCAGGAAAAAAAAAACTATCTACATAGTAAAATTATCTTTATTTTCAGAAATTACCCCTGAATTTTCCAAGTATGAAAAATCCTAATAATTCCCCAGACACCTATGTTTGGAAAAACATTTAAGCAGTTTCATACTCATCTTTAAGCTCATATATATATATCAAAGCAAATGTCAGTAATAAAACTTCTTTAATATGAATAATATAGAAAATCCAAAAACTTTATCAGAACATGAAACTAGAAAAACCTTAGGTTTAAAACACTACATTAAACATATGCATTCAAATAACTGAAAGCTTATATAATTCAACAAATGTATTGAGCACATGTTCTGGAAAGAGCACTGTACTAGGTAGTTTTAGGAAAAATGGGCAAACATTACTATTAAGCACACATCAGCAGGGAATGCATATTTAACAGCTCCAAGATGGAGCCTCCAGAAGAGTGCAAATGATTCTCCCATATTAAGCAACAGAAAAATGACATCCACTTAAAATCAAAACTGATGACATAAAAAGGCACTCTCACACAGTGAAATTTCAGTATGTACCACATACCCAGAAAAAAAGACTATGAAAACCTTCCATAGTCTTAGCGTGTTAAGGTAAAAATATTACATATCAAACATTAAGTTATTTTATGTCCCATAGCCAAAGGTAAAATAAATGTCTTCTGAAGGAAAATATGGTTACTGCTTAAAAGACACCTGTTGGCTTTCTTGTTCCCTGATTAGGATGGCTTATACAGAAAGTAAATCACTTGCCAAAACAAACTGCAGTATTTAAAAGTTTTGCAAGACTTCAGAAAATACCGAGGGGAAAAAAATCAAAGTATTTAACTTTGATTCTGCCCACTTGCTTTGCTATCCATATATTTCTCCCATTTTCTTAAAACAACAAACTCTATCCTTCTAAAATCTGATGGAACTTTTTCAAGAACTATCTTTCTAGGCTTAAAACTAGTTTTTGGATCATTTAATGTATTAGTTTCTTTTTATATTCTTTTCTCTCCTGCTTTGATGGGGTTTCCCCAATAACTTCTTGCCTTGGATGCTTAATTTTATTTTCTTTTTAAATTGTTTAATAATCAAAGCATTTATGACCATGAATTTACCTCAGAGTGCAGCTTCAACCACATCTCATAGGTTTCCATATGTGGTATTTAATTATTATTAATTTTTCAACACACAGTTCTACTTATTTCCTTTTTGAGCTAAGGGTTTAGGGAAAATGCCTTTTTAAATTTCCAAATCGTATTTTCTCCAAATGAGCAAGTATTAACTTTTTTCTTGCTTATAAAAGTATTATTTTTTTTTTAATTTGGTAAGACAGTTCATTTACTTCTATCTATATATAAAGACCAACTATAAGTACTATTGAATAATAAACATTTTATAGTAACTTATTTAGAATATATTTAATTTGGAGTACTGATACTATTTGAAGTTTATAAATTACTTATTTAAAGGAAACAATTATAAGGCAGAGATAATTTTGTACCCTCATTAGTGAATAGCATATTACACAAATGCTATATATATTCATTACAGGCTTACTTTTCTAAAAATAAAAGACACTGGTAACCAATAATTCTGTAAGTTATTTTAAAAACTCTGTCTAATATTAATGCACTAAATATTAAACCAATGTTTAATTTGTGAAAATACAAAAGACACTATAAATCTCAAGATTGTAGCCTCTAAGACCACCGTTAAAAAAAAAATTCTCAAAACACCATCCTAAATTACCTCAAGATAGAAACACTAAGCTTTTTTAAACAAAATGAACTCCATGATTTATTCTTCACATCCTTACACCAGCTTTTTTTTGGAGGGGTGGGGAGGGTGAGGGTGGGGGGTGCATATATTATACCACGCAATAGCCATCTGTTCTTAGAATACTTAACTGTAGCAGTTAACATTAAGCTGCATGCTCTGATATACTAGTCTTGGTAAAAGAGAATACTCTCCAGATTCTCTTCTGGTATACAAAATTATTTCAAACAGTCATTACTGCAATTAAGATTATCCATCTAGCACTGCATTCCCAGTAACTTACTTTTACACTTTGTACAATGCTCCAAAGATCTAATTGGGTTAAAATGAGATGCAGAAAGCTCGTATTAAGTACTATTTTTTAAAAAAATTGAATGTCTACCAGTTGCTAACCACTTTGATATTATAATGAGTAAGGGTTAATGCTATAGGCATTTCCAAAAATTCTGAATGTGAGCCAACACCTTTAAGAGAAAAAAACATTTTGTGAGGGAAAATGGCAATTGAGCACATCCATATACACTTTTTAATGATCTTTACCTACGTAAAGTCACTTCACTAGTAGAAATATAAAAGTATATTACATTATATCTTTGCCATTACATTACTTAATGCCCTAGGGGAAAGAATCAAGAACTCCCCAAAGTTGAAAAATCTCCATTCTAGCCCCTACTCTACCATTAAGTTAATGGTTCTTAGCATTTTTTCATTCATGGACCCCTTTGACAATATGATAAAAATATTGGATTTTTGGCCCCCCCAAAATGCATATATAAAATGAAATACACTCTTTCCAGGTCAGCCACAGAGCCCTGAATTAAATGGCTAAGCTGTAACTAGGCAAAGTCGCATGACTTTTCTGGATCTCAGTTTCCTGTGTGTATGGAGGGAGGGCAGAGAGGTGGTTTAAATTATTCTCCTCTCACTTAGGTTTAGGCCAGGGAAGAAGCAGAAGGTACTGAAGGGGAAAAAATATTCAGTGGAAATCTTCTTTTATGATTTTTCCTAGTCCCTAAATTTCTATGACATTTCCAATGGTTTTGGACTTTGGAAAGACGTGGAATCAAAGAGGAAGGCGGTCTCTAGTTTAAATAATTTCCTCACAGCACTTGCTGTTAGAAAGATAATCACACACAAATACCTATGCCAAAAGTTAGCTTCTAAATAATTAATCACATTTCCTCTAGGATGAAAGGAACCATAAATATACATGTGGTGGAATTACTAGTTACAGTTCTGACATCCTGGTGAAGGATCAAACTGTTTAACCCTTTCATTAGTGGCACATATTCAAGGAAATCGTTCAAGGAAATTTCCTACTCATTTGACAGGCCTTGATATCTCAAGCATCTTAGACCTGATGTCTACAAAAACTTTTTAATTAAACTGGATATAGGCAGTACACAGAATACTCCAGGTCATAGAAAAGCCTATATATATTTGCCAAGAGGCTCCATACCAGTTTTGCTTTGGAAATTCCATATATCGTTTTATAAAACTAGTGTTTCCAGAGTTACATTCACACAAAGCGTTTTTAAAAGAAAAAATATTAAAGATTGTATTAAAAACAAATATACACAAGATGAAGTTGGCTTTGCCTGCCAAAAGAACCCAATTTCAAATCAAAACTGACTCTGACAAGCTACATATATATGAATTCAGGAATTTTGGAAATCCTGTCTCATTTTTTCAGGCACTAAGCATTTCATTTGTAAAATAATTAGGCAAATCACTAGCCTCTCTTTTTCCTTCATCCATTTGCCTAGTGCACCCCTAAGCAAGGCCTCCAACAGAAGAAGGGAATGGACTGGGAGTAAACTTCAACTTCATCAAATTTGCTATCAATAAGTCGTTTTCGCAGAAGTTCGAAAAGTGGAAAATACTGAACCTCTGGGGGGAAAACTACTATTTTAGATTATTTTTTACATTGCCATTATCCCTGCGTTTACTGGATGGATTATCAAGAATTTGATGCAATTAAAAACAAACAAAACCAAACACTAATGGGACTATCTATCGAATATAAAAATGGGCTTGGAAATCAACCCCTGCTTCCTATCCTTCACAAAAGAGATTCGATTTTTTAAAAACACTAATTACAATTTTTGCAAAAAATGGACAGAGGGGAACGAGGGCACTGATTGTAGTATTTCATATCTTAAGAACACCTTCTAAAAACAATGCTTCACTGAACTGAACGTAGATCTAAAAAGCCTATGACCCTCCATCACCTGTAGTTATCGCATATTCTATGTCGGTCTTTCTGGGTGAGCAGCCTTCAAAAGCCTTTCCACCTTGAAAACACATTCCAAGATTAAAGGGGGAAGGGAGGTCAATGGAAGTCACAAACCCTCACCGGAAAGCAAAAACAACTTGGAGCCTTCTGACCCTTTTTGCCAAACCGGGCAGAAGGGGGCAAAGAGTCCCACCACCCCAGGAGTAATCAGGGGCTTGTAAGCCCCTACGACGAGGCAGCAGCTGAGGAACAATGCGGAAGAGAAAAACGCAAACAGTCTCCCGGGAAGGGGAATCTGCGCCCCGCAAGAACCGGAAGGTTCGGGCAGCGCTGGCCCCTCGTTCGGAGACCCAGGCCCGGCCCGTGCGGATGCAGTGGCACCCAGCCCCCTATCCAGCCGGCCCACATCGATCCCTCGTACCTGGTCTGTGGGGGTTCGGTCCATGGCGCCTGCAGCTGCAGCGGACCTGCGTTAGTCGGTGTGGGGAGCGCTTCGGGCCGCTTTCTCCATGGCCCCCCGCTGGAGTCCAGACCGGGCTTCGGGCCTCCACCCCTATCTTGCTGGCCCAAACACCGAGTCCGGCTACGCCACTGGCAAAGGAGACGGCTCCAGCTCTAGGAGATGGAGGAGGTGGTGGCACCCTCGGGGAGGGATCATCTGGGACGGAAGCCGAGGAGGGCCTGATTGTGTGGGAGGCGTAATCAAAAATGGAGGCTCGCGGAAGAGAAAGGAGGGAGGAAGCCAAGAAAAGCAGTGGGCGGGGTGACGGCGGAGGTTCTGAGGAGTGGGTGCAGTGAGCCAGGGCTGGCCGACCTGGAGGCTGAGACCAGATGAAGATTCTCAGGAACTAGGTGCCCCGAGCCGCACCGCTCTTTGTGCGGGACGTAATCGCCCCCTGGACTGTTAAACCGGAGGAGTGTCGGGCCTCCTCGGATCTAGGACACTCGGGTTCCAGCCTTCAGAGACTTCAAGATCTGAAACCACCTCTTAGTGACATTGGAAGAGCTTTTAGCTACCGGCTGTACATTGACCCTTCCTTATGTTACCCAGATAAAGGCCTTCACTCTAAAGGAAAATGCCACAGAGGGGCCAACGGCCAAAAACAACCTTGTCAGGAAGCTCCACAATACTTATTAACTAATTCGTCGTTCAGGAGCATGCCTATCTCCAGGTTCCCATCCGGGCTAACCTCACCCTTCTCAGAAACCCTGATTTACCCAGGTTGTGTATGACACTACCCAACACATATGTACCCTGGAATGTTGCTTTTTCCACTGTATTTATAGAATCTACCTTTTATCTCCAGCTCATTAGTTCCTTGAGGGCAAATGGGCTTTTGTTAAGCATGGCAGAAATTCTTTCTGTGCATCTCCTCTGACACACCGTCCAACGCACACCCCCTTTCCCCAAGAGTTCTTGCTTGCTGGTCAGCTCCAGGATACAGAAGTAAAATAAAACGCCATGTAAACTAGGTGAAGGAAGAGAACTAGAGGTGGCTGCTCTTTGGGGAACTCGTGTGGCAATCCACGGCTGGGAAAGGGAAAGGGGGTTTTAAAAAGTTTGCTTTGTCATGCTTCAGGGGGTGTCAGTAAAGGTGAATTCCTTCTTCAGTCAGTCTAGGTTGTTGTCTTATTTTGTTTGAATAGGATTCCATGAAGAGGTTGGTCCGCATTTATGGTGATACTTGTCTTGGTGAAAAAAGCCATATTGTATCAAAAAGCCTGACATTAATGCTGGTGATAGAAACGCTTTGTAAGAAGAAACACTTATGCTTCTACATAGAGATCTCTTCTGTTTTTTCTGTCAACTCAAATTGAATATATATGTATACATACATATATATACTCACACACATGCAAGTGTTTGAATTGCACTGTGTGAATTGCACATGTATGTATGAATGTCACATATGAGCAATTCAAGGACTTAGTAATGTTAGTGTCTGTAGTGCCTAGCACTCTCCTATTAGGGATTAAATGAATGATGAATTAATTTAGAGTTCCTCAGATAAACTAAGCTATTTATAAGGTGCAGTTATGTAAACTAACTGATGATCATCCTCCACTATTGAAAGATAAAAAGAACTTTGAATTTTCAGATCGTCTTCCCATTGGTGGTCTTTGATAACATACCCCACAAGAGTAAAAAGGCACTACCACCATGCCTTTGAGATTACTTGTCTCCGCACCCACCTCACCCCTCTCCCTCATTTTGGGACTCTCTTTGTAACACCAGGTTACTTTAAGAGTAGAGCTAGAGAAGGGTGCAGTAGGTGGACCACTGCCTCCCCCACCTTTCTGCTACACCATTATGCAATTCTGTATATATCTTCACAGAAATATTATAGGATTTCATTCATCAGCATTTTCCCAACACCAAGGGGTCCTTTAGGGTTTTCCTAATAGGATATTTTGCTAACATAAACTGAGTGACGGGTATATTTTCTTAGTTTAAAATTTTAATACTTTTTTGGTGCAAATTGGTGTATTGGCATTTTAAAAAAGCAGGACTGGATAGAAATAAATGATTCATGTTTGACTAAATAATTGATTGAATAAATAATGGAGAAAACACAAATCTTCCTTACAGAGGAATTCCAAATAATATATGTAGATACCTCTGCCTCCAGGAAGTAGAACTTACTATTCCTCTCCCCTTTGAGTGTGGCTGAACTGAGTAACTCCCTTCCCAATAATTGAGTATGGAAAGGGAAAAACAGAAACTTTACAATGAAGAAAGCTGGGAAACACCACCTTAGCCAAGTGATCAAGGTTAACATCGCCAGTGATAAGTCACGTTGATGTCATGTGCACCTAATATGATGAGGAAGGCATTTTACCTCTGTAGCATTCTTCCCCCAAACCCATAACTCCAGGTTAATCTTGATGAAAACATTGGCCAAATCCAAACTGAGAGACATTCTACAAAATACCAGTACTCTACAAACAGTCAAGGTCATCAAAAACAAGAGAAGATTGAAAAACTCACAGACTAGAAGAGACTAAGGAGACATGATAACTAACACAGTGTTGTATCCTGGATGGGATATGAAACAGGAAAAGGAGCTTACTGGAAAAATTGGTGAAATTTGAACAAAATCTGGAGTTTAATAAATGATAATATTCCAATGCTGGTTTCTTACTTTGATAAATATGTTAATTTAAGATAGGGGAAGCCAGGTGAAAGATATACAAAAACTCTCTGTATTATATTTCTAACTTTTCTGTAAATCTAAAATTATTACAAACTATGAAGGTTATTAAGAATAAAGCAGGACTAAAATTCATTCAACTCAGACTCTTCTTTTATAATTGTCTCTTTCTATGTAGGGAAAAAACTTCCCAGTGAATTTGCTGCATGTAAACTTTTGAGTTCTCTTATCTTCCTAGGCCTATTTGGAGGTGATCTACATAATTTGAAAGAGACAGGTAAACAGACAATATTGCTGGTAACAAAAGTAATATTGCAGACAGAGAAATAGCAATCAGATAATCTGGTACAGAAATCTGATGGAAAAAGGCATTCAGCTAGAGAAAGAAGAAAAATAAATGAGAAAACGGAAAATGAAAAAAATAGAAATATTTATCAGGTATGTATTATTCTCTGTTATAGGTTAATAAATCTGAAAACCACATAGAAATAAATTACCTACAAAAATACCAAACATTAAGTCTTATGCTACAAAACATAGAACAAATCAAGACAAAGATAATCAGTCTCCACAAAAAATGGCACCTAACCTTGATGGATTCTCTAGGGAATTTTTGCAAACTTTTAAAGAATAAATATTTGAATTGCATAAATGTTTACAAAATATGGGGGAAATGGTAAAGTCAAGATATTTTTTGATGCAAATTAGGTTTTAATTCTAAATACTGAGAAGAATAGCATCCAAAACAGAAATCATATAAACTGGTTTTACACATATAGATACCAAAAAAAAAAAAAAAAATCTAAGAAAAAAATCCCATGACATATTAAAATAATTATCTGCTATATCTAAGTAAGTATACTAGACATAATTCAGGATGTGTTTGCCCTCTTCTTGGGCAATTCCTAACAAGACCATACAAAATGGACTATGGAACAAATGACTCTACTCCCTACCCCACTCCCAACTCCAATCACAGATGCTTTGAACAGAAGTAGATGCCTGACTTAGGGGGTAGCCTAGGCACATGCAACCAGCATTTCATGTCTTTTATGGCTAATCAGATTCTCTTAGAAGTTTAAATCAAAAGACACAGAGGGAAGTTGCCTGGGAACTGCAGATGCTAGAACTAAAAGGTTGTATTGACTTGAGGCTGCATAAGACATTAGTAAGAGAGTCATGAACAAGAAGCATAAGCAGAGAATATCAGATGAAATAGAAGAGAACGGAGAAAGACACAATGGATAAGAGAAGCCATGAAATATGGAAAAGACAAAGTGGCTGCTCCCTAGAGTTGCCCAGTGTATGCCTATTTCTTACAACAAAGTCTCCATTTAGCTGAGCTTTGAGTGAATTTCAGTACTTTGCACTCAGTGATATCCCAATTAAAACATCAGAATTCATCCCTGGGATGGAGAGCTGCTAGAATCAGAGGCAGATATTGACATAACACAAGAACAAGTAAATTCAAAAATTCATATGATGGTCACAAATTGTAACTAAAATTTATACAATATGTTACAGGTTATAAAATATTTCCACATAACTTCTTCCAGGGTTGGGTGAGGGCTGAAGGAATAAATAAATTCATACTGAGAAGGGAAACAGAAAGATAAGCAAAGTTCTGTCTACTCTATAATTGTAAGGGTTAGAGGAGGGCCTGACTAAATGTGTTAGTTGAGTCAGAAGATGTCAAACTTTATGTCTGGAGCTAAGGGTGGAATAAACAAGGCCAACCACTTTTACTTTTGACCTTGTCCCTTGTCAAATATATCCATTGAAAGATAGCCAGGTCCTAATCCATGGAACCTGTAAATATTACCTTATGTGGAAAATGGACTTTGAAGATGTGATTAAATTAAGGATTTTGAGATGAAGAGAATATCCTGGATTATCTGGATATTCTCATAAGGGGTAGACTGGGGGGGGGGGATTTGACATAGAAGAAGACACTACTGATATGGATGGAGGGAGGGGCCAAAAGCCAAGGAATGCAGATTTAGAAGCTGGAAAAGGCAAAGAAACCAATTCTTCTCTAGATACTCTGGAGGGAGTGTGACACCTCTGCAGACACCTCGATTTCCACCCAATGAAAATGATTTCAGACTTCTGGCCTCTAAAACTGTAAGAGAATATATTCGTGTTGTTTTAAGCCACCAACTTTTGTGACAATTTGTTGCAGCAGCCCTAGGGAACTAACACAGTAAATAAATAGAAGGAGCCAGTGGGTGACTGTAGGGATGCAATGCCTGAGACATGATCCTGTCCTCAAGTAGATCACAATTTAAAAGGGAAGATAGATATAATCAAATAATCAGAGTGTATTGAGAAAAATGCAACAACGGTAGTATATACAAAGCTTAAAGGTAGCAGGGAGGAGAGAGTAATCAACTCTATTGTTGGATGTTATGTCTGAGCTAGGCTTGAAGTTTCAAGCAGAATTTTCCATGTGGATAAAGCCGGAAAGTGCTATCTAGCCAAAAAAAAAAAAAAAGAATAGTTTGTGAGTGATTGAATGTATGAATATGATGTGAGAGACTACTATTTAAAACCAAGTGCTAACATTTTAATTATTGGAAAACTCTAGTTTACTTTTTATCAGCTTTTTATTATCTGCATTTACCACAATCCTAGAAGGAAATAATGCAGTCATAAAGATACTGCAGTGCCTTGGTCTTTCTTCTGAGGAATGATCTAAGGAAACTGATATAGAAGATCTTTCCACTTTGTAGGATTTTTATGAAACAGCTTCTGTTGAGCATCTGCTATGTACAAGTCATTCATTTAAAATAAAAGAACAAGGCAAATATATTACATTGCTCTTCTTACTCATCCTAGAAAAGACGGCAATCGCTTTTAGGATAAAAAATTAAAATCTATGAAGGAAAAGAAGCCATTTTAAAAATAGTTAATTATACAGGTGATATGATTAAATTTAATTATTGATTCATCAACAAGTGTTTAACGTGTCAGGTACTATGCTAACTATTGGAGCTACAGTGGTTAACAACAAACTCTGAGAGCAGAGACTATATTTGTTTTGAGATGTACATACAACAAGTAATTACAAGTGAGATGAATAAAAAAAGAAGTTCAATAGGTTCTAACATAGTATGGGAGTGGAAAGTCAGGGAAGGCATATCTGAGTACTTACTCAGCATCTAAGCAATGATCTGAAGGGCAGGTAGGAGTTTCAGTAAGTGAAGGGGAAGAAGCAGGGAAGTTGTTCTGAGAAGAAGGAATGGCATGTGTGAGGACCCCGAGGTAAGAGAAAGAATCTAGCATTAGCACTTAACAAGTTTATCCCTTGAGATGAGAGCCAAGGATGCAACACGTAATCCAATAGAGCAAAGCTCTGAGATAAGGGAGATGGGGTCCAAAAAGCAGGGGAAGACACTGGCCTAAAATAGGAGGAAGGACATGCTGCCCCTTATAACCAAAGGAAAAGAGGAAAGGATGGGTATGACTGCAGAAGGGTTTGGTGCTGATAATCGAGGGAATGCCTGCCTAATGGCTTCTATTTTCTCAGGTTATCTGCTGACAATGGGCAGAGGCAGAGTTTTGGTAATCATGCATCTATCAAAACTCAGCAAACGTATATTTAAGATTTGTGCATGTCATTATACATAAATTTTATGATGCAGGAAAATTTGTGAAAAAATACTGAACTCTTGTTTTAACAGATGCACACACATCCTAACCCAAATGTACACACCTCTGTAACCCAAATCTCTATCAAAATTTAGAATGCTACCATCCCTTCCCTCCCCCTCTCCCCGAATTTTTAAAATTCTCTACTTGTATCTTGTTCACGATTGTATCCTCACTACCTAGACCAATGCCTGGCATATAACAGGTACTCAATAATATTTGCTGAATAAGTGAACATGTAATAGGAAATTAAGTCAGGATTTTTTTCATGCAGATATGGGTTTTGTTAGGCATGTGCATTTTGTTGAATGAGCAGGATTCAATTATTTTATTTTTTTTACTGCACTGTTCCTTCAAACTCTCTGAGGATTACTTCTTTTTCTGCCCCAGATGAAATTTCAAGAATATCACACAAACTTCATTCCAAGTTAAAAGTGTCTTCTTTCCCCAGCTCAGTACGGCTTCAGACTGGAAGCCTGCAGTGGGGGAGGAGATGGTGGGAGAGGGGTATAGTCCACCTCTGTTTCCTTTTCTGCCTTGTACGTTTCTACCTCCTCACCTCCACCACTCTCCTGTTAAGCTTTTAGACTCCTCCCTCATTGGGCCCTTAGGAAGAAGACGTTTGGTTGTGAGGGGGAGAATGACAAAGCTTCTCAGATGTTCAATTACTGTGACATGCATGAAGTCAACCACTCATGCACGTAACTAGCCCTCAGTCCTTAAGTTTCCAAGGTTCAACTCTCTGCATGGTCCTTTAGAGGCTCAGCCCGGCAGCCTTCTTAGCTGGAATCCCTTTTAAAATGACTTCAGGCAAAAATCCTTCCTACTGATCCCTGGGAACATTTTCCTATACTTGCTTTATCGTGTATCTATCCATCCATCCTCCATTACTCCATCTCATTTTTGGTGCATTTCAAAGTAAATTACAGACATCATTATACTTTCTCCTGGGGAAAAAACATGTATCCATGGTCAGTGAAGATGCAGCTTGTTTCCAGCGCTGTTTTCTCAGGAAAGTATAAGACTTCGGTTTCCTGTATTCCCCCAGACTCCAGGAGCCATGTAGCAAGTTCTCCATGTTTTCCTCTGAAAGCTCCTCTCAAACAGCTTGAGATTAAGGGGACACATCTTTCTCGCTTTATCCTGTGTGGGTAGGAATCACCTATGTCCAAAGCAGTAGCCTGCCTGAGTCATGAGTCCTCACCTCCACCCCCACCCTCAGTAGACTGGAGGTGAGTGACCAATAATGCTGTGCTGGTTTGAATGTATTTTGTCCCCCAAAATGCCATTATCTTTGATGTAATCTTGTGTGGGCAGACATATCAGTGTTGATTAGATTGTAATTCTTTGAGTGTTTCCATGGTGATGCGACCCACCCAACTGTGGGTGATGACTCATTGGATAATTTCCATGGAGGTGTGGTCCTGCCCATTCAGTATGGGCCTTGATTAGTTCACTAGGCCACTATATAAGCTCAGACTGAAGGAGCGAGCTTGCTATAGCCAAGAGGGACACTTTGAAGAATGCACAGGAGCTGAGAGAGGAACTGCAGTTTACAGAGACATTTTGGAGATGGCCTTTGAAAGCAGACTTTTGCTCCAGAGAAGCTGAGACGACAAATGCCCCGAGAGCAACTGAGAGTGACATTTTGGAGAGAAGCTGACGCATAGAGAGGAACGTCCTGGGAGAAAGCCATTTTGAAACCAGAACTCCAGAGCAGAAGCCTGCCATGTGCCTTCCCAGCTAACATTCCAGATGCCATCGGCCATCCTCCAGTGAAGGTACCTGATTGTTGATGCATTACCTTGGATACTTTATGGCCTTAAGACTGTAACTGTGTAACCAAATAAACCCCCTTTTATAAAAGCCAGTCCATTTCTGGTGTTTTGCATCCCGGCAGCATTAGCAAACTAGAACAAATCTCACACACAATTTCTTTGCATGTCTTACAAGGGTGGAATAACACCTGGCTGAGGATGTGGAGTACTTGGCACCTATTGTATTGTCTTTTGGGGACCCAGTCAAAGTCCCAATTTAATATCTTATTACCTGTTCATTTATTTAACCAATATCCAGCACCTTTTATGTGCCAGACATAGATCTAGGCAATAAGGATACAACAGTGAACTAGACAGACAAAGTTCCTGCTCTTGTGGAATCTACAGTTTAGTCAGAGACAGACAGTGAGCATGTAAGTAAAGAAGATAATTTCAGGTAGAAATGAGTGTTATGAGGGACATAAAATATACTGCTGTGACTGAGAGCAAGTGGAGGAGGGAGGGCAACTACTTTAGGTGGTGTTGGGGATTGCATCATGTCCCTCACAAAAGACATGTTTGAGTCCTAACCCCTCCCGCCCCACCCCAGTTCTGTGGATTTGTAAATAGGATCTTTGAAGATCTTATTAGTTAAAGTGTGGCCCAAATGAATGAGGGTGGACCTTAATCCCAAAATGGCTGAAGTCCTTAAAAGCAAAGGAAATTCCACATGGTAGTAGGAGAAACCAGAGGAGGAACACAAGGCTACAGATCACCATTTGACAAAGGATTGCCAGAAAAACTTCACCAGGACACTAAGGACTTCGGAGAAAGCATGGCCTTGCCAACACCTTGGCTTTGGACTTCTAGCCTCCAGAATGGTGAGACAATAAATTCCTGTTGTTTAAGCCAAATCAGTGTGTGGTATTTGTCATAGCAGCTCTGGCAAAGGTGGGATCACCTCTGAGGAATTGACATCTGAACTGAAATGCAAAGAAAATGAAAAAGTGGGGGAAAGACAAAGTAAAGCCCTGGGAGAGACAAATCTTGGCATTGGAGGAACACAAGGACATGGCCAGTGTGAATGGAGAATGGAGGAGTGGGGTGGGGAGATGGTATGAGCAATGGATGGAACAAGGACTGGAACCAAACTGGATCGCGTGGGAATACTGCAGGCGTTGGTAAGGAATTTGCCAATTCAATTTTAAGCCCAAAAGCCATTTGGAGGATTTTGAAGAGGTACACTTGCTATACCATGAATTCACATGTTGGCCACATGCTGAAGAGTCAGCTGTCAAAATTAATATTTAACTCCTGGGATATAGGAATAAATCTGAATGTTTATCTAAGAATTGAGTTACTATTAAATTTTATTATTAAAAATGTTTAGTAGTCAAAATTTAGAAGTCTGATGTGAGGCAATTGCTACCTCTTACTTATTCCTGCAGTCACAGTATTGTACGATTTTAAGTAAAAGCCCACTTTCTACTAAGGTCAGACAAGGAGCAAGACCATTTTTGGCTAGCTCTGCCAGAATAGAGTACTTCTTTTGCCGGACAAACCTATAGTCGGCAGTTATACAGTTACACTCCTAGTGGTGGCATTGCCATCTGTTATTAAGCGTCTCTTCTTTTCTAATAGGAAGTGACTCATGGACTTGAAGATTGGCTGATGGAGATGAATCAATTTCATTTACACCCCTTAGAAACTGAACTTTGTGCTCTGCTTGAAGAAGTGTTCTGAATATTTTCAAATGCAGACCTAAGATTATTTCTCTCACTTTGAGTTTAAATTTTTAATATCTGTTTATTTCTGCATACTTTTTATTATTAATTAAATTATATGAATACTTGTTCAAAGGAAATAATTTTCTTCTTAAAGTTGTCTAGGCAAACTTTCTTCATCATAAGTGTTTTAACTTTCAATTATTTTCCTATGTATTTAACTATTGAAATCTCTCAATAATTTTTTACATAAAACTAACAATTTTCACAACCACCATTGTTACTGCACTATTATTTACACCTTATCAAACTATTAGAATTTGAATATAAGGAGTTACATTCAAAAAGCTTACCTATGTTCAAATGTGAATATTTGCATATTAAAAATAACTCTGACTGACATGCCTCATTCTTATAACTTATATAGTTTGGTTGATTAGATGTGTTGTTTAACCAATAAGATCACCAGATCAGGGGCCACCCAAGTTTAGGGTTGCCAGAAAGTGAAGTAGGCACTGGATAATTTGGGCTTCCAAAGGCCAAGCCTGATGGTAAACCTGAAAAGCAGATTTTAGCTAAATGCTAAATATGAGGGCCAGAACACAGCTGAAGTTGAGTATATCCCTTGTTTTATGCAGGAGGGTAACATGATCTAGTGTCAAGAGGTTGGTTAAGTGACAGACCGTGTAATTAAATGCAAATAAAGATAGTACTAACTAAAATTTACCAAAGGTAATACTTACATGTTTCAGGATTTAAGATAAATCCAGAAAGATTCCTATGTATTAGTGGCAAACTGATGGAGAAAAAAAGGTCCCATTTATAATATCAGTGGTATGGTGAAGAGTACAGGACGAAGAGTCAAAAACTTGGGTTTAAATCTTAGCTATTTTCTTTGCAGGCCATGTGCCCTGGAAAGTCACTGAAACTTCCCTGGACCTCAGTTCCTTCATCTGCACATTGCAGAGGGTTGATGAGAGGCTCAAGGTAAGGTAATGAAGGTGAGAATACATTCCAAGCTCTAGAGCAATGGTTCTCAACCTGGGGTGTTTGTAAAACTAAGATGCTCAGTCCTCTTCTTAGACTAAATCAGAATCTCTGGAGTGAATAATCTCCTGATCAGCCAGAGTCAGCTATGAAATCTTGTCACATCATTTCACTTCTTTCTTCAAACCTTCCAGTGGAGCTTCCCATCTCAGAGTAAAAGCCAACACCTTTAGAGTAGCTGGTGAGGGTCCCCTCCCCGGTGGTCTGGCCCCCACCATGCCTCTCGCTTCTCTTCCTCACTCACAAAGCTCCAGCCACACTGGCTTCCTTTATGTTTCTGGATCATTGCAAACACACTCCCACCTCGGAGCCTTTGCCTTTGCTGCTTCCACTGCCCAGAACACTCTTCCCCAGGATAGTCCATGTGGCTTAAGCCCGCTTCAGGCCTTTGCTTAAATGTGACCTTCCAGTGAGGCCTCTTTAAAATAGCACATGTGCATGTGAATGTGTGCACGCACACACACACACACACACATACACCCCCTTTTCTCCTACCAGCTTTTTCTCCATAGAACACTAGCTAGCCCATAGCAAGCTCTTAGTAAATATTTGTTGTTGCTGCTCCAAATGGAAGCCCTGAGCATGCCCCTTCCTCAACCTAAAATGTCAATGATGGTTCATTGCCTACTCTAAATGTACCCTGTGCTTTTCTATCTCCATGTCTTTGCTCGTTCAATTCCTCCTGCTTACCATGCCCTTCCCATCTTAAAGATAATTTCCTCCATTTCCAGGATGAACAGGATCCCCTCAAAATTACTCTAGTTTGTTGTGCCATCTCCTACCTTAAATTATTTGTGTATTGCATATAATTATTTGTGTAATCATTTCCTTCACAAGAGTATACACTCCTTGAGAGCAGTGGTACGCAGCATTGTTTGATGAATGAGCAAATGAGCCTGTCTTTATAGATGCATTCACCAGAAGATGGAAGAAAAGTAATTAAATGGTGGGTTTAAATGACAGCCCTCCTAGCTCCTGTAAAGATAAAGATTGCACGTGAATAAAATAAAAAGAGAAGATGGTAACATCCAAAAATAATTTGTGGTGACAGATCAACAATAAGAAAGCAAATCCCAATAAACTTCCTTGTGAATAGCCTAGAATAGATGAGAGTGAATTGAAAAGGAACAAATTATTGCATAACTGGACTCTGAAAAGCAGATGAATACTTGCACATGGCATTTATTTTAATAGCAATGAGGTCTTCAGGCCAAGCAGGGTAAAAACAGGAAATAACATCTCAGATTTATTACGATGTCCTTCACATGGTTTTCATGAACTATTCCAAATCTCAGTTTTTCTTTAGAGGACCTATCATATGAGAGTGAAAACAGTAAATCTCTGACACTTCCCCCTCATCTGGAAATGCTATATAATCTGAAGTTGGAAAATCTCCTTCAAACCAATGTAATTTTGCCCTGCCTTTAAGAACCTTTCTTAACAAGCTATCTCAGTTTTTCAAGTCAGTGATTCATATCCACAGCTCTCCAAAACTAGGTTCTTTGGAGGATGTCCTTTCTTAATGGAAGCTAGCTTTATCAGCAGGGCCTGGTTTTTGGAGCGAGGAATTTATGAAGCTTGATCTATGAATATATAACTCCTGTTAGTCTTAGTATATTACCAGTTTCCCTAAGGCTTCTAACCAACGTTTACTGAACAAGACCTGTAACACCAGAGGCAGAAGGGAAAATAAGAAGTCCTAGATAATACCTAAGGTAGCAGAAATAATGCCTCTAAAAGATTTCCTGCCCTCAAAGGACGCAGTCCAAAAAAGCATGCTTTATAGACGACAGACTCTCTTTTGTTTTCCTGGAGTTTCAAATTTATTGCCTAAATAGCCTCATAGAAATGAGATGAATTTTTTAAAAAGAAAAAGGAAAGAAAATCATCTGCAAACTCCACTCACCTTTCTAACATATGTACTCTTTTCCTTTCCAGTCTTGTTCATCTATATGCCTAGGCATCTATATGACACAGTTTTCATCCAAGTATAATCTGGAGGCTTTCAGTATCTGTGCAATGGAGTATCTGTCGGCTCTTTAGAAATGGTGTAGGAAGAAATCTCTGCCCCATGCTCTGGGGCCTGTATAAATGAGATTTGGGAATTCAGGAGGATCTGAGAGATGAGGCCCAGGACTGACCCTAAAGTATGCCTTGCTTGGCCTTGATCCATGACTCAGCTGGTCCAAAGAACCATCGCCGAGCCCAGAACACATCAGGGTCTCCCCACAAGACGTCAAACATAATTTCATCCCTTTGAAGAACAGCTGGAATATTCCTGTTGATGAATGCGAGTCCATATTTCTTTGCCAAAACTGTCTAGACCCTACATTATCTGGGCTTGTGGGCAGAAGGTAGTAAGTATTAGATAAATATTGGGAGCCAAAAGGTAATAATGTAAAATCCTAAAACTGTGTTGGAGATATAGAGAAGGCATCACCGCAATTCTGTGGTGTTTTCATCCCCCAAACCGATCAACATCATAAGTCAACAAGAAACCATACATGTAGACAAGGTGTTTTTATTGTTTTTGTTGTTAAAGATCAGCCTCTTCCCAAGCCCTTCCACAATCTGAGTTGGCAGAAATCTTGAGAAAGCCAACTCCTGTAGCAATCCCAGACTTGTTGGTTCTGGCTGACCTGCTCGTTTTTTTACATTTATTTGTAACAGTCAAGTCACCAGCAGGCTGACCATGGGGTCTCTAGATTCCCAGCTGTGTCAAGCCCTAACATGTTACAAGTCACAGGCTTTGAACTGGTCAAGATCTCTGAAAGAGAAACAAGAGGAATGGCAGCCCCTGGCAGTCAAGAACAATGAACTATTGAGACTGTTCACGGTGACTTCTGGCTGAGTAGTAATAATAACAATAGCTTACACTGACTGTGCCAGAAATAGTGCTGAGCCCTTTTCAGAAAGTATCTCGTTTAATCTTTACAACAATCCTTGAGGTAGAAATTATTATTATCTCTTTTTTCCAGAAGGGGAAACTGAGACTTATATGTATTAATTAGCTTATACAAGCTCCTTGTACAATTAGAAAGTGGCAGAGCTGGAATTTGAACACAGCCAGCAAAGTACATAAGGAGACCACTCTTTTCTGATGATGAGACTAATGCAGGAAACACTTTACGGTTTGTCTTGGAGTTCACTGACTGTAAGGTCCTGAGCTGGGACAGGCCTCCTAAGTGCTCGGTCTTGTCATTTGTGTCCTGACCATAGCAGAGTCATGCGGTTGGCTCCTCATTCCAGCCTGAAATGCCCTGGCAGAGAAAACAACCTTGAACCTAGATTGGGACAGAAAGAGGAACTAAGGCTCTGGAGGAAAGGTCCTTCTGTTAAGTTCACACACCAGATCACAGCCAGAGGAAATGGCTTTGGTTGTTCCCAATCAACTGGGATCAGAGAAAAGTCTTGGCAGCTGCAGCAAAGGGCTCCTGGGTCATGAAGTTATCATGAGGCCTGTTAATATATTTTCCCATGGAGTAAGAAAACCCACTGTCTCCTTTGCAGGGAATAAATGTGTCCATTCCAAATGATGAAAAAACTATAGTTGTGGGCAGGAAAGCAAGAGGACAAGGAATAGGCATAGAGAGAAGAAATAAAGAAGAGAAAAAATAAAAGCAAGAGATGAGCCAAGAGAGCTGAGGAGACAAAAGGGATGCCCTGGGAAGACCTGCCATGTGTGTGACGCTCCCCTTTTCTCAACATACAGGTTACCAAAGACTGCCTGCCAGGCAGGCCAGAGCCAGGGCCATCAACAGGGCTGGGAGAGAGGTGAGGAGAAGGGAGCTCTGATAGAATTCCACACCTAGTTGCCCTTCCCCACATTGCCACCCTACCCTATCCCTTTCTTGCTCTCCTGCTCTTCCTTCCCTTTTCCACCTCCCCAACACTTACTTTTTCTTCCTTGGCCCATTTCCTCACCCTGTAAAAGCTCTCCTTGGAAGGATGCAGCACTAAAAGAGCTGTTGGCCTTGGCTCCGGAGTGTGACTCATTACTTAAATTGTTATACTGGAAAATTAATTGAGCTAGATATAAGTCCAGAGCACTGCACCCTTATTCTCACTGAGGTCAGGTCCTGTGGATTAGATTTTGATAGCATGGTAGAGCTTTCAGTGATGTAATTTAGTCCTGAGTCCTTGCCTACTCCACCCAGGACCTTTTGGCGAACTTTGACCCGTATCTTCTGTAATGTTTTGCAATTCCACGGGAAAGAAGTTTACATGCTATGGGGAAATCTGTGATTTGGTGCTATTACTCTTGTCCCTTCTGACGTCTCGGTTGGTGTTTTTGTATCCTTGTGTTCCTGAAATTCTTGGTTTGATTAGTTAGTTGTTGGAGTTTGTTTCAAAAGCATTCAAATATACTTTTTATTGTCAGGAGGAAGTATGTTCTGAGGGAAATATACTATACTTAGAGGGAAAAGATGAAATGTTATTATGTAGAAAATTGGACAACATTAGGTTGTGAAAATTCACTCTTTAGCACTATTGGTAAGAGTGTTAGACCATTCATTTATTCATTCATTCAACACATATTTAGGACATACTATATGCCACTCTTTTAGGTATTAGAGGATATACTGGAGAGCAAGAGAGAGAGAAACTGTGTGGTAATTTAAATATTGTCCATGATCTAGGCAGAAACTCTGGCCCACAGTCAACTGAGCACAAGGAATGTGTGTTCCATAATAACTGCAGATCAGTTTCAGGCATATTAACCCCTTCTGGAGGATGTGGTGAGTCACAGATTTAACGATGTGGAGTATGGACTCCAGACGAGGAAACACCACCTTGAAAGAGCATACTATTCAGCTTCTGCTGGATCGAAGCCCAGAACTTATGCCATAGGGGTATATCACCTGACATCAGATGATCTGATTATTCAAAGGACATTGAGAACCAAGAGTTGCATCATATTCAGAAGATTGAGAATACATGCCTCAGGATACTTCAGAGCATATAACTGGATTAATAAAAAGCCATGCATGCAAAAATAGAAGCTTTTCTCAGTCATGGCTTTTCAATAACCAGTAAAGACTTTTCCCACACTATTTTTGTATAAGGTGTTTTGCCAGAATTTTATTCAGAAGTCCTGAATAATTCAGGACTTCTTCAACATTTCAGTGTCCACAGAGCCCCTTCTTGGAGAGGGTATCACCCATCCTTTCTAGAGGTAAAGTCTCCCAGGAAGACAAACAGGAAACTAGGTGTAGAGCATCCATGCCATTTAAAAGTCTGACTAAAGGTGTCAGCAGATTTCACAAAGTATTTCTGACTTTGTCCCATTTGATTGGGCCAATTCTATGTAGCAGCTCTTCCTTCAACAGAGTTGCTGACCAACTAGGTGCCATCGTTGCACTTATTCACTTGAAAACTAAACAGATATATTTTTGCCATTAAGAAAAATCATATAAAGAGCTTGGTTATATCACCAAACAGTCTCTTCAAATCAGTTGCATGTACCACAACAAGCTGTATCAATTGTGTTTTCAGAGCCATGAACAATGGGCAAAGTCTTCTATTGGGCCAGACTGGAGTTTGAGTCCAACTCTGCCATGTACTGTTCTGGTGGGTGAACTTGGGCAAGACAACCCACCTTCTTATGCCTCAGTTTCCTTGTGTGTAACCTGGGAATAATAATAGTACTCACCTCATAGGGTTATTGTGAAACTTAGATGAGTTAATACCCTCAGAATAGCTTAGAAGCCTACCTGGAACAAAGTAAGTACACAGTAAGTATTAGCTATTATCATCATCATCATCATCACTATTATTATTTAAAGCCTATAGGCAGAGGGAGATTTTTGGTGTCATAGATCCAATATCTTAAGATACTTAAGTAGACCCCTTATTATATTTCTGTAGTTAGTTAAAACCATATTATTTGTAATTTCAGAGAATGAAGTTTGGTATAAATCTTTACCTAGCTCAAGGTTGTCAGTGACTTATTGAAGGTGAAACTGCAGGCCCTCAAACAGTCATTATCTCATCAACTCATCACCTCTGATATCTTAGAGATTTCCAGTGCTTAATGGGGCCCTGGTCTTTAAGATTTCAGGTTCTGCCCTCTTCTAGTGAAGTGCTTGAATCAATAGCTGATGGATTCTTGGGAAAACTTCAGGAAGTTCCAAATCATTTCAGTATACCAAGTGATTAAGACAAAGGATCCCCTCAACATCTGCAGATCTTAGCAATCATGCAATTGAACTCTGTCATTTTATAGAAATAGACATCGATACCTGTTTTCTTTAGCTACTATAAAACACATATAATCCTTGATGTTCTTATTCTGAAAATAATTCCTATAATGAGGATGTATAATGTGCCAGGGCCCAATAAAATACACAGTCCCTGACTGCAAGCTGCTCATAGTCTACCAGAGGGAAAAGACTAACGGTTAGACATTAAAATATAATTAAGCACAGGGTGCTATGGGAGCACATGTGGGAGTGTCTAGCCCCATAGGAAGTCACAGGAAGGTACTCCTTATACGCCATCTTTCCTCCATACAGGCTGAGTCATTGTATTGTTAATGGAAAATAAATTTTTTGCATCATGAGGCCATGCCTTTCAGAATGTTAAAGTTACTGACTCTAGATAGTCTGACCAGAGATGCTAAAGGGAGTTCTGCAGGTTAAAAGGAAAGGACAGTAGACAAGTCAATGAAGAAATAAAGACTCTGGCAAAGATAATGGCATAGGTAAATATAAATACTAGTATTATTGTATGTTTGACTTGTAACCCCACTTTTTACGTCCTACAGAAGCTAAAAGGCAAATGCATAAAATGTAATGATAAATCATGGATTTTAGATTCATAATGTATAAGCATGCAATTTGTGACAAATGAGTATCAAAGCAAGCAAGATTGGTATAGAGTTAGAATGTTAAATGTAAGCCCATGGCTACCATAAAGAATATGTCAGAGAATATGCAAACTCATAGAAGCAGAAAGCAGAGGACAGATTACCAGGGGTGGGGGACAGGGGCAATGGAGAGCTAACGCAAAAGTAGTGTCAAGTTTCTGTTTGGGGGAAAGGGAAAGTTCTAGTAATGATGGTGGTGAGGGTACTGCAACATTGTGAGTGTAATTAATCCATTGAATGATATGCTTTGGAGGAGTTGGGATAGGAAGATTTACGTTGTATGTATGTTTTCACAAATAAAAGAAAGAGAAACTAAAAAGATAAAGACAATTAAATGCAATACATGATACTGGATGGGATCTAAGAATGGGTGAGAAAAGGCCCAAAATGACATTGTTGGGACAGAAGAAAAAAATTGGAATATAAGAATGTAAGCTTTATGTCAACATTGTATTTCTTGAACTTGACCCTAAAGGTGATTACATAAGTGAATATCCTTGTTCATAGGAAATGTACATACATGAAAGTATTATGTGTTCAAAGAGTATGATGTGTGCAACCTGTGCTAACTGTTAAGGAGATGATACATAAATTGATAGATGATAGAATAATTTGGCAAAGGTGGCAAAATATTAAAATTCGTGGATCTGGGTATCTGGGGAGCAGGGTGGAGGTATATTAGTGTTCTCTGTATGGGGTTTGCATTATTTTTGCAACTGTCTTGTAAGTTTGAAATTGTTTCAAAATAAAAAGTTTAAAAATTAAAAAAAAAATCAAATACACACAACTCCCTCAGCTCAGACACTGCCTCCAGTCATTGCCCTATTTTTCGCTTCTCCAGAATGGCCAAACTTATCAAATGAGTTGCCTCTTTTCCTCTCTATATTTCTTTGCTTCCTCCTCACTCCTCAATCTACTCAAATTTGGCTTCTGTCCTCATCATCAGCCTTAATGGTTAATGGCACAAAATTCAATGTGTCTATTTCATCTGTTTAAAGAACAGTTCCAGCCAGAGTATTTCTCTTCATTGACATTCTTATATCCAAGAACTAATGGATATCTCTACTTAGATATTCTACGGTTGTCTCAAACACAGTATGCCCCAGACAGAACTCAATGCCTTCCTCCAAAACCTGTGGTTCTCCATTTCCATGAACCACCAATTGCCCAAACAAGAAAGTTGGGCAGTGTCTTTTATTATTATTAAACTGCTTTTTTGAGGTGTAATTGCCATACCCAAATAAACTGCACATATTTACTGATCTTTCTGTCATATAAATTAGTTTGCAGTTTCTAGAATTTTCTATAAATGGAATCATACAGCAAATATTCTTTTCTGTCCAGCTTCTTTCATCCAACATAATTATTTTGAGATTCATCCATGTTGTACATATTACTAGTTCATTCCTTTTTGTTAGTAAATAACATGTCATTGTATGGATACACCATGATTTGTTTATCCATTCGCCTGCTGATGGACATTTGGGTTGTTTTCAGTTTTTTACTATTACAGATAAAGTTGCTATAGACATTCCTGTATAAGTCTTTGTGTGGCTATATCCTTTCAGTTTCCCTGGGTAAATTTCTAGGAGGGAAATGTCTGGGTCATATGGTAGGTATATTTTTATTTTAATTTTTTAAAGTAATTGCTGAGCGTTACTTCTGACTTTCTACAGCAGTCATGGTCGGCTGCCTACCCAAAAACCATCTCATCCTCCAACCCCCGCCCTTCTTCATTGCCTCTCCCACTGCAGAGCCTGAAAAGGTCTGACATTTGCTTTCCCAGCATCCATTTCAGCGGCTGCAGAAGCCTGAGGGGAAGTCTACGGGGAGGGGGGCTGGGGAGCAGTGAGGGAGTAGGGAGGGAGGTTCTAAGAAGCTATAAAGAAATATGCGCAATAGGACTCTCTGGCAATACTCAGGTTACCTTCCACACCACTGGTGAGGTTACCCAGTGAGTAATTCCCATTCACACCTAATTCCCGTTCACACCTTCTTGAACCCCTTCCAGGACCAAAAAGGCCTCTTCCCTGTCGCTCCCCCATGGTGGATGACACTGCTAGCTGCTCTTCCTTAGACCCCAGGGGTGGCCTTTGCTAGGGGGAAACATGCTACGCATGCATTTAAGGTCGCTAATGGTGTGTGATGCAGCATGGCTGGTGGGGAGGCAGTTGGTGGGAGAGATGGAAGGGCTCTGCTATACCCTTTTCTGGAAAACGTTAGGGGTGAAACTGTCAGCTCTGCATGTGACACCAGAAACTTCAGCAGATGATCTGGGACTATAAGGGATATAGCACCAGCATGCTGGAGATGGGAAAGATGGATGCCAGTTGTTCCCTAACGATACCTTCGAAGCCCCAGATCTTCCTGGGAGTCACTTTGCCTCTGGTTCATGTCATTTTTAGTTGTCTTCTATTACTTGTGACTCAATGCATCCTGACTGCTACTCTGCAATTTGCTTTCTTACTTCTTTTGGTTAATCACCAAGACCTTTTACTTCTATTTCCTAATAGTGCTCTAATCTGTCCATTTCTCACAACACTTCTGCCATTGTCCTTGGGCAGGCAACTGTCACCCTCACCTGGATTACTGCAGTTTCTGAAGGTTCTGGCTTGGAATGCAGCAGCTAAATCCATATACCCTGGAGTCACTGGGTTCAAATCCCAGCTTGGCTCCTTACTGGCTTAGTTACTTCTCTGCATCTCAGTTAAAAGTGCTCTTCTGACAAGATTGTTGTGAAGGTGAAATGCAATAAAATTGTTGTGCATTTTGCCCAGTTCCTGGCTTTAAGAAAATCTCAATAAATATTTATTTTTATCTTTTTTTTTTCCTTAACATCATGTAATTGCTCATGTTGTTTCCTTTGTTTGGGAAAACTTTCCCAGACATCTCCTAATGGCTAAATCCTACTTGTTTTTACATCTCCGTTGATGTGCCAGCTCCTTCAGGAAGGGTTCCTTGACCTACCCTTTTCTTCCCCCTGTTGGGGATCAGCTTTTTTACCATGCTGAAGTCTGGTGCTTATCACAATCACACTTCACAGCTGCTATTTATTTTTATGTTTATTTTGCTTCAGAATCCTGCAATGGTTGATAGTGAACTCTTTGAAGAGAAGGGTGGTATCTTCATCTTTGAAAAAAAAATTTTTTTTTGGTATGAAGTCCCAGGAGGAGAAAAGTGTGAGGAGCCTGAGTATACCACACTGAAACGAGTCGATGTGGCACTCATTTGCCTCCTATGTGCTAGGTATTGAGGATACGGTTGTGAAAAAATCCTCCCCGGCTTTGTGGAGGCAGACATTAAACAAATAATTATACAAACTATCTTCTTTCTTTTTTTTTTTTTTTACCATTGGAAGTAGTGCTAGGGAACACAGGATCTTTTCTGAGAAAGTAAAACTCAAGGCAGTGTCTGAAGGACAGGGAAGAGTTAATTCAATGCAAAGGCTCTTCAAAGAGACTTTAGATCAGAAGGAATGGCATGTTCCAGGACCAAGAGGCAGAAAAGAGAGCAGATACAGGCAGGCCATGTTAGTTGGAGCAGAGCGAGCTAAGGAGATAAGGCTGGAAGATGGGCAGAGGACAGACCACATAGGTCTTTGAAGCCATGGTTAGGGTTGAGGCTAAGAACGGTGGAAAGCCATTGAAAGACTTTAAGTAGAAGAGTGAAAAGGTCAGATTTGAGTTAAAAAATCTCCCTGGCTTCTGAATCAAAGAATAGATTGAACGGGATAGCATGGAAGCAGAATGACCAGGAAGGAGGTTACTGAAATAGTCCAGCTGAGGGTAAACATATAGCAAATATGAAATAGCTCTCTGTGCTCATGAGAGATGCAGACAGTGAGGGAAGAAGGAGGAAAAGCATGTGAAAAAGGCAGGAAATGTGAACAGATAATTCATGGGATGAAAAACTGAATAAATGGACACAAATCATGATAGGTAATGCTAAGTTATAATAAAATAATACCCATAGTAGCTAATATTTATTGAGTGCTTACTATGTGTTACATAACTCTTCTATGCTTTTTACAGGGGTCAATTCATTTCATCTTCGTTTTGGTTATCTATAGCTGCAGAACAAACCACCCTAAAGCTTAGTGCTTAGAACGATGACAATATTTATTTTGCTCACAAATCTGCGACTTGGGTGGAGTTTGGGGTGGGGGGAGCTCATTGCTGCTCCACTCAGTGTCAGCTGGTGCAACTGGCATTAGGGGCTAGCATCTCTGAAGCTTGTTCACTCAAATGGCTATAATCCCTCTATGTGCACTCTTCCATTTTTACACCATTGTTATACTTACGCTATAATGCAATGTATTTGCTCACATGTCCACTTCCCTTCTAGATTTTGAGCTCCTCCAAAACATGAAATGTGACTTGTTTATTTTATTTATCCCTGCTGTTCGGGGCATCAACCACACAGTGGGTGCTCCATAAATGTTAATTGAATAATGAATGAATGAATGATTGAATGAATTCTAATCCCCACTAATAGAAAACTTTCCTTTACCAAATTTTTACAGGAAACTATCCATCCTCTGTTCAAACATTCCTACTGACTGGAATTTTATCACTTTGCAAGGCTTCAACTTTAATTATTAGGAAGTTCTTCTTTATCCTTAGCCAAAAATCTGCTTTTGAGGAACTTTTACTTAGTGGTCCCAGTTAGGACCTGCCCTCCAAGCTAAACACCTCAGTTCCTATCAGTGTACTTCATGGGTATGGTATCCATGGTTACCCTACTCTTGATGCATTCTGGATGGTCACTGTGGTTCACAGAGGTCCAGGACAAAACACCCGGGGAAATATTAATGGTGAGGTTGTGGACACATGGGGAGGAAGTGGGATAGAAAACCATTCTGAGACATCATGAGCAAGTGGGCTAAAAGGAAGCCCAGGATGCAATGGAGGAGTGAGGAAAGGAGATGCAAGTGGGAGACAACATCCTATTATGAACCTTCCCTGAATAGGCTGATCCTGGTGAGGAGCAGATGAAGGATGTCTGGGAAGGTAACCTCAGGCACTGACTGACTGGAAAGAGAAAAGGAGAAACAGGAAAAGCAAAGTCTGTTGAAATTCCGTTGTCCATTTCTATCTTGAAATAGCATTCATTGACCATCTTCATAAGGCTCCCACAGCCTGCTGGCTGAACATGCAGTCCCTGAACTCTGCCCTACACCTGTTGTGTGTCTTCTTCACAAACTCCACGGTAATTCTTAAGTACACACAGAACCTTGTTTTAAGGCCTGGGGTAAACCAGGGACTGCTCATATTCAGATTTAGAAGAGCATTTTTTGAATTGTTTTTCACAAAAGCTAAAGAATCTTCTGTTATTCAGAAATTTCTTTGAAATATAAAAAGTCCCAGCTCAAGTGTTTGGTCTGTCTGTGTTCTGACCCCATAGGTCCCTATCCCAACCCACAAGGGCCTGAAAAACAATAAAAAAGGGCTGCCTTTGTGAAACGATCCTGTCACAATAACTCAGAGAAAGGCTTCCCATCCCCAACCTTCCCCCCGACCCCCCTCCACCCAGGAAAAAAGCAATCAAAGAATTCCAACCCATTATACATTCTTTCCACTGCCATCCCCAGCTTTACTGAAATATTAAATCCTTTCCCCTTTTCTACTGATAGATTTTTAAATACTTTGCTGGTGTATTTTTACTTTAAAAATGAATAGAGATCACTTCTTGGCCTTTTGGCTAAGATCAAGTGTAAAAATGAATAGAAAGTGTTGAGTATTGTTGTAGCAAAAGTAGATTTTTTTTTTTTTTTGCTTAGAATAAGAATAAAACTAAAATGGAATTTTTCTAAAGATGTTTTTTGCTCTTTTAAGAAAATATTTTAAAAATGTTTACTGAGTGTACTGAGGAAATATCGGTGTACATTTTTTAATGAAGTTGCAAAAGGTGAAAATCTAACATTACTACACACAAATGAGGGCCAATTTTTCACATGTCAAAAGATTCTGGCTTTAATAAAATGATTCTGCAATATTATTTCTTCAAATAGAAGCCCCTGCCTCTTAGGTCATCTCCCTCTACTCTTAAAGCCTTTATTTACAAAGCTGGAGCAAGAACAATGGGAAAAAAACAGATTCTTTTAATGAGATAACGCCAAGTGAAGATCAGTCCAATATGGAGGTAAGGCATTAATACTAATTTCACCATAAGTCATTTGGAAAAAATAAAAAATGGACTCAAAGTGAATTTACCCACAGCCTTTCAGAAGTACTGCTTTAAAAAGAAGCACAGACTACTTTTGTCACTCATTTATTCCTCAAACATTTTTGAGATCACCTATTATATGTCAACTGTGGAATATAACAGTGGCCAAGACAGGCACAGTACCTGTTTTCAAGATAGAGCTCATAAACCACAGGGCTCAAGGCATTTAGTTCCAATTGTGATAAAGGCTATAAAGGAAAAGGGCAAAGTGCTTTGAGAATGAATTTATCATTATTTGACTGTCAAGGGAGAAGTCAACATTAAATGCGGGGACAAATTTTAAAACTGTTTTTTTTTACAAGCTTCTTTTTGGACTTTCTTTTGCTTCAAAATTTTGAGAGTTGTTTGGGAGAATGATTTTTTAAAAGCATGTATTGTGTGCTAAAGTCTGTATGAAAGAAACCTGAGATGACTTCTTGCTTTCCAGTGACCTGGTTTTGCTGATATAGTATCCTACAAGCTCCTTACCTGAAAGCAAAGAAATTCACATTTATAGAGTGCCTATTCTGTTGGAGAAATTTGACCTGTTTTGCCCAGCAACCCTAGGATGTGTGTATGCTCATTTTGCAAAAGAGAAAACTGAGGCTCAGAAAGAGGAAATCATCTGTTGCAAGTCATCAGAGCCTATTCTTGCCACTATACTAAGCTAGAAATTGGAGGAGGGGAGAGAGTGACAGATAAAAAGCCAATTTCACTGACAATTAGTCTATTGTTAGTACAGCTAATAAGCTGAGCCAAACTAATTAGAGCAAACAAAATGCTGCCTTTTTATCAAAAATAAATGCAGGATCTGTAAACAAAAGAACAACTGGAGGCTCTTGAGAGTGAACTAGCAGTTGAGATTTTGTGTGAAATACAGTTTGTAATAAAATTAGATTATGCTAAAATGCATGAAGAAGACTGAGCATTGCACTTGAAGTCCTTTATTAAGATGTTTGTTTTACCTTTAGCAAAGTTTGTAATAGATTACCAGGAAAGATAATAGACACTTTATTTTGTGAAGCAAAAAAGATTGCACAATATTAATTTACACAATTGACTTAAAGCTTTCAAATCTAAACAAGAATTGAGGGGAAAAGCTAAAGGGACTGCATCAGAGAAATCATAGGAAAAGCTATAAAGCTGAATAAATAGTATTTGTCAACAAATGGTAATACAGGATATCAAGGTTTGGTTCCTCAAAAGGATAATATGGTTGAGAACAGAAAACAGCAAGGACAACCAAGGCTACTACAATCCTAATCAACACCGTTAGTTCCAGATGCCAGCTACTCAAAAGAGTTGAAGGCTTTATTAGAGTCTCAAAGCAGTTAGTATAGTCAACACATGATTTATTTATTTCAAATTCAAACCTGCCAGGGTCTCATTGTCCAAGCTGTCCAGCAAGAAGTGGGAGCTGAGAACCGGGGCTCTGGTGGAGAAAGACTGAGACTTGCCTTGAGATTTCATTCTTCACCAAACATCACCCTACTTTTTAAATTTGCAACCTGTTTGTTAATACAAGTAAGGTTATGTTAAGGATATATTTGTGCACATAGAAATATATGTGATATATTATAAATATTACAAATAATATATATTTAATATAATTGTACAATGTTATAAGAAAGATAGGCTTCTGTATAATAAAAAGATAACTACAGTTTTAAATAGCCTTCAATATTATATTCTGTTGATCTGGACACAGGAATTTCTCTTCAATGATAATTTTGGTAGCAAATTATCTTACAAAAGTGTTCCTTTCCATAATAAAAATGTCTGCTTTTGATGAGCTCTTCACAGTTCTTTTATTCTACCACCAGGTAGCAATGGTTCCTTACTTTTCCCCTTCCCCCAACTCAGTCATCTCATAACCAAAGCAAGTCTAAATCTTTAAACCATCCATCAAAACAAAAAAGTCCAGACAACTAAAAGACAAAGTGATCTTGGATTACATTATATATAGGACATTACCTACAGTCCTCTGTGTGTTTAAAATAATTCACTATCTTTAATTTATTTACTAGATATTTGTGTCAACTCTGTTTAGTCTCTAGTTGCTATCAACTTGAATAAGAGTCTAGAAATTCATGCAGAATAATAGAATCCTAGTTTAATAAAACAATGTGTGTATTCTCCATAAAGAGAATTTATTTATGAATAAAGTCAAATGAATTCAAGTCTGTATGCTTAATATTCTCTTTTCTTTCCTTTTATGTGACCTCTACCAGTTGCCTTTTTTTTTTAATTTTATTTTGAAATAAATTCAAACTTACAGGAACAACTGCAAAAACAATACAAACCCCATACACAGAACTCCAGCATACCCGACCCCCCTCCCCCGATACCGCAATCCACCAACTTTAACATCCTGTCACACCACCATTTCTTTCTTTCCCTCCCTTCCTATCTATCATCCATCATCTATTGCTCTGTCTTCTGAACATAAGAGAGCAAGCTGCACACATCCTTGAACAAACAATATAATTAACATACACATTTCCCGTGAACAAGAACATTCTTTTATGCAATCCCATTAAGCTCAGCTAAGAAGTTCAAGAAATTCAACATTGATACAAAGCTTACATTCTATATTTCCTTTTTTTTTTTTTTTCTTACGTCCCATCTGTGTCCCTTTGAGCCTCCTCTCCTCCATCCTCAGATCTCATCCAGGATCATCCTTGGCATTTAATTGTCATCTATTTAAACTGTCTTTTTTTTTTTTCAATTGTGGAAACATATATACAGCCTGTATCTTCCCATTCTAACCCCTTCTAGCATTCCATTAGTGGAATTAATCACATTTAGAATGTTGCAATGCTATCACCTTCCCACCATCCATTACTAAAAATTTCCCTTCACCCCAAACAGAAACCCTACACTCACTTCTTAACTCCCCATTGCCCCTTCCCCCACTTCTCAGAACCCCTACTCTACTATTCATCTCTATGGTCATATTCTCTGATACTTTCTTTGTGTTTGCCATGGGGCTTAAATTTAACACAAATCTATAACAATCTTGTTTTTCTTTGATACCAACTTAACTTCAACAGGACACATAAACTATGTTCCTATACTCCTCCATTCCCCCACTTTTATGTAGTTCTTGTCAAAAATTACATATTTTACATTGCGTCCAAAACCACTGATTTATCATTACAGTTTATGTATTTTAGATCCTGTAGGAAGTAAATAGTGGAGTTACAAATCAAAAACGCAGTAGTATTGGTATTTATACTTACCATGTGATCTTTACTGGAAATCTTTATTTCTTCATGCAGTTTCAGTCAATTGTTTAGCGTCCCTTCCTTTCAGCCTGCTCACCTCCCTTTAGCATTTCTTATAGGACTGATCTACTGGTGATGAAGTCCTCAGCTTTTGATTATCTGGGAGTGTTTTCATCTCCCCTTCATTTTTACCCTCCAGGTGTTTGTGAATTCTCCAAGTCTCTGATGGTTATTGACTTCTATTTGTATTCCATTGTGGTCAGACAATGTCCTTTGAACAAATTAAAAATTTTTTTTTAAATTTATTGAGGCTTCTTTTATGTCCCAGCATACGGTCCATTCTGGAGAAAGATCCATGATCACTAGAGAAGAATGTGTGTCCCGGTGACCTGGGATGTAATGTTCTACATATGTCTGTTAAATTTCTCTGTATCTCACTCTCCTTTCTTTGTTTCTCTGTCGGTAGGGCTCTCTTTAGTATCTGAAGTGGGGCAGGTCTTTTATTAGCAAAATCTCTCAGCATTTGTTTGTCTGTGAAAAATTTAAGCTCTCCCTCAAATTTGAAGGAGAGTTTTGCTGGATAAAGTATTCTTGGTTGGAAATTTTTCTCTCTCAGAATTTTAAATATGTCATACCACTGCCTTCTCGCCTCCATGGTGGCCACTGAGTAGTCACTACTTAGTCTTATGTTGTTGTTTCCTTTGCATGTGGTGAATTACTTTTCTCTTGCTGCTTTCAGAACTTGCTCCTTCTCTTCAGTATTTGACAGTCTGATTGGAATATGTCTTGGAATGGGTTTATTTGGATTTATTCTATTTGGAGTTGGGCATTTATGCTTTGTGTATTTATATTGTGTAGAAGGTTTGGGAAGTTTTCCCCAATAATTTCTTTGAATAGTCTTTCTAGACCTTTACCCTTCTCTTCCCCTTCTGGAATACCAATGATTCTTAAATTTGGACGTTTTATTTTATGTACCATATCCCTAAGATCCATTTCAATTTTTTCCCACATTCTTTCTTTTGTTCTTTCATTTTCCATTCTGTGGTCTTCGAGGACCCTGAGTCATTGTTCAACTTCCTCTAACCTTGTATTATGAGTATCCAGAGTCTTTAATTTGGCCAACAGTTTCTTTTATTTCCATAAGATCTTCTATTTTTAAATTTACTCTTGCAATTTCTTCTTTATGCTCTTCTAGGGTCTTCTTTATGTCCTTTATATCCTGTGCCATGCTCTTCTTCAAGGCCCTTATATCTTGTGCCATGCTCTCATTGTTTGTCTTTAGTTCTTTGATTAATTGCACCAAGTAGTGTGTCTCTTCTGATCTTTTGATTTGGGTGTTTGGATTTGGGATCTCCATATTGTCTGGTTTTATCATATACTGTAAGATTTTTTGTTGTTTTTGGCCTCTTGGCATTTGCTTTACTTGATAGGGTTCTTTCAGGTTATAAAAAATACCAATCTCTAATTTGTCAGATCTACTGCTTGGTGGTGTACACTTTCTCTAAGTAACCAGCAGATGGCATTGTGAGTCACCTATTCCCCTCAAGTCAGTTCTTCCCAACTTTGTCTTTGTGGTGTGTGGGGATCTGATTCTTGTGGGGTTCAATGGGTGCACTAAGTTTGGGTGTGTTGTTGGTGCTGTCCGCCTTGAATGTGGGGCATGTGTCTGGGTGGTTAGGGAGGCAGGGCAGCTTTAATAATCAAAACTTCCAGGTGTTCCTGGAGATTTAAGTCTGTCGCAAGAGTCTAAGATTTCATTTCAGTCTCGCCACAGATTGTCTCTGCTGCTGACCCCACAAGTCCTTGGTATTGGCATAGGGTCCCTGGGATTCCGAGCAGGTCTCCTTTCTCAGCTGTGCTCTTCCAGGACTTCCGCTGAGGGAAAGTTGTGCCATGTGACAAGTGGGCGCCAGCCCTCCAGGGAAGCCCTGGGCCGCCGGGCCATGCAGGGGTGTTCCCAGCCTGATGTAAAGATGGTTGAATGGAGTATGTTAATTTCCCCCTCTTCTCACAGCTCCACCTTCCTAGCTCCAGGACAATTAGCTGTGGGTGCACTAAAGGCCACTGTCCACAGCCGATATTGTGGCATGTGTGCAGTGCTGCGGGAAACACTCCCCATCACACTGAGTTTCTTGGCGCAGCTCTGGTTTGTGGGTCTGGCCCCGGGCAGGAGCGTCCTCAGCCTGCCGGGGAGATGGCTGCAAGGGGCGCAGTTTCTTCCTCCTTTTGGCTCCCCTCTGCCCCCCTGGCCCTGAGACAATCAGCAGCAGGTGTGGGAAGGGCTCTTCTCCATGCCAGACACCGAGGCATTGGTACAGCCCACTCCTGCCATGCTTCAATGCATGGTTCTCCCCATTGTATCCACAGCTGCTCCAGGGTTTTTTTTTTTTTTTTTTTTTCAAAAAGAACTATGTCTCCAAACACTAACCCATGGTTTCCCCACACCGCAGCACGGCCACCGGACTTTCAGCTGGCTCACTCACTCGTTTCAGAATGCAGACTCCCAGTTTCACCAAATGCACAAGTCCCTGTGGATTTAGCAGACCTTGTCTGGCTGGTGCATCACTGGAACTGGTGTTCTGGGTTACTTTCTGGTTTTTATCTAGTATTTTTCATGGAGGTGTTTTTTTGCCCTGTCTCACCTAGCCACCATCTTAGGTTCCTGCTACCAGTTGCCTTTTAAATCCTCCTTATACAAAAACAGGAAAGGGGGACTTTTAAGAATTGTGAACACCCAGAAAGCAGAAGTTTACAAAACTCTTAAATAAATGCCCATGAATAAGAATGGTTCCTCCAGATGAGAATAATAAATCAGAACTCTTGATACTCACCATGGAATGATAGATTTATTTTAAATTTATGATATACTAGTATATATATGATTATTTACTCATATCCCCAAGAAGAATTTTAGGCAGCTTACAAAAATATGTAAAATTCCCACGACAGAGTTGTAACAAAGAGCAAAGATACATAGTAAACAAAACAAGGTAAGCCCAGTGATGAGATAAGTACACAGTGCCTTGTGGTCCACCCAGTTGCTAGTGGTGGCCACCAATTTGGGTCTGATCTTTATGGCAACCGACACAGTTAGGGGACATGGGCAGTTACATGAGTCACAGGAACCACGGGATAGGACCTGGTCATCTGTTCAGGTGAAGCGCAGCTGGTCAGAACTGCCTGGAAGGTGGACACCTCAGTTCAGACAAATGTGGGAGGTGGGGGAATCACCCTCAGCAACATTGGGACAAATCAGACAGCCAAGACCTAACATTCTATGCCATTTCAGCATAGCTAAAGTAATATTGGTGAGTAACATTTTTAAGGTAAGTTTCACCAAAATCACCAAAGCAAATACAAAATAACAACGCTCTATAAACCCCCATAGAAATTCTTACTTTGAGCCATCTACCTCTTGGCGAAGCTTCTGGATTAAACTGCTTGCAAACGTATACATGGATAGGTATCTGAAGGAAATCACTTCCCACGTGGAGTTTTTATTAAGTTGGAGTCTGTTATATTTTGAGAGATAGTGTCCAAAATGGACAGCTTTGGGCTCACAATAGCTGGCAGTTATGTGCTAGCACGGCCCTTCCTATGATCTCACAACAGAACCAGTTCACATGTGATTAAAGAAGGTTTGATCTTCTGGCTTCCTTACTTGGGTGCTTGTGCCCAACACTTTCAGACACGTAGAGGGAGAGGTGTGTGGTTACTGGGTGCATTAGTGTTAAATCTGCTTTCAGAAGAAATGTGTACAATTTACAGCCCTGAAGAAAGGAGAGACAGAAGCAGAGAAAGAGTTACAATCACAGGCATTGTGTTGGGCTCAATGCTATGTGTAACTTCTTGCGGTGCTTGGTATAGCAGACTTTGTGGGGGTGCTATGAAAAAGCTTTTCATCCTCCAAAATAATTAAATAAAAAGGAGAATGCTCTGGAACGCTGAAGAGCTCTGGGGAATTTGTCTGCTCTGGAAAAAAGACTGAAAACAGGACATTGAATAGGATATGACTTATGAAACGCTGAAGATTTTCTTAAATTCTACTTCAAGGAATTTGCAAAATCCTTAGTCTATAAATTTTAAACAATGACATTCAAGTATGATGAACAAATGCCTTCAAAATTTTTTATTTAAAGTTCTGGCACGTGGGATGAAATCAAGAATACTCTAATTCTATAGGGTAAACCACTGCAAAAACCGACAAAACAAAACAAACAAACAAACAAACAAAAACAGGGAAGCATTCTTTTTACAAAATGTCAAACACCTAACCACAATATGACATTAGGTGAAAGAGCAGGAGTCAAAAGTAAATATACAGCCCAATGCCTATTTTGTTTGTTTGTTTTATGTATACATACATACAATGATGTATGAGATTCCAGAACTTTATTTCTTTCTATTTTTTCTTATTTTACTTTATTTTAAAAAAAATTTATTAGTTAGTTAAGTGAACCTGTATTTCTTTTACCTCCTTCATAATCAGGGGGAAATGGTTTTCTTTTAAAATTCAGACAGATAATGTACATAGTTATGTTTCTTCCAGTAACAAAAATATCATCCCCAGCTGGAAAGTAGCTTAAATTGTGTCATGTCATGGTCTGGATTGATTGGTTATTTAGATAGGCTAAAACTAAAAATGGTTTTGATGTGAAACAAATAGACTCTTTTGCAGTCCAGCAGGCATATATTTTATTTAACAATCCAGATACAGCCTAAAGTTCAAAGCAATGTAGAAATAAAAGTCCATTTTTTTTCAATATTTAAAGAAATGCTTTAAAAAGTTAAAATGGATTTTAAATGTTTAATCAGTTTAAAGGTTTTTTTACAATTACTTCCATCAGATAACTACATACTTGGATTTTAATTTGTTGTATCTCTACAATCTTAACCATATGTAGCAATGAGCCTTACAATATATTTACTTACTTGAACATACTTATTGATGGCCTATTGTATACCAGCTACCATTTGGGCCTTGGGAAACAGAGTTAGGGCAGTGGGAGAATGTACTGGTTTGTTTATTTTCCTCAAGTCATAAGAATTTAAATAAAAGGTTGTACAACTGCAGCTTAAAACCTCTTAACTGGGGGAGCTCACCATTAGCACCCTATTCCTCTGCCTTCCACTGTAATTGAAGGAAATAATTTCTCATTATGGTTCCATATCTACCTCCCACTGGTCTCTCAGTTCTAACTTCTTGGGACCGTTTCCCAAATATACTCTAAGTATTTGAAAATAGCTATTTTGCCCTCCCTAAGTCTTCTCTTCTCTAAGTTTAAATTAAATTCAGATAAATTTATTTCCTCCATCTTTAAAACTTCTTATGTGGACCATTATAAGTATTAAAATTTTATTTTTAAGTGATACATATTTCTTTTGTAACTATAACAGCAATATATATATACACATATACATGTTTTTAAATATCTGAGACATATTTTCATTCTAACAAGATTTAAACAATGACAGATGTACTGTGCAAAAATATTTGCTGAAAAATCAGATTAAGCTCATGAATTAGAGATGATTTCTTTTCTTGTAACTTTATATACACTAGCTTGGTTAGTCAGAATAATGAAAAAAATCTCAATTTTCCAGTGACACAAATTTAATTTAAAATAGTCAGGCTATAACATGCTTTAAAATAAAATCATCTATCTTTAAGTTGTAAAAAATATGTTTTAAGATTTTACCAAGCAATACTAATATGCTTTCTACAGAAAAAGTGTAGTTTGAATCTTCCTAGTTTAAGGAAGCAAATGCTTAAATGATTAAGGGGGTTAGCTTAAGTAACCTGAAGTAACTTAAGTAACGTTAAGATAAGATCACCTCTAGTTTAAAAAAAATCTACTTGAGAAATATTTTCATATTCTTTGGGTTATCCCTTCTGTGGAGAGTTGGTATACCCCATTAAAAAAAAAATGCTTTTAAATGACTCCTTGCTTTTCACATGAGAACAACTCTGTTTTAGCCATGGATAATTCAGTAGTTAATTCTGCATACTTAGTTAACATTAGCAAAATATCAGAAGAACATGCAAAAAACTCTCAGTGGAATACACAACCCTGTTGATCCTCAAATAGAAAACAGAAGGAAACTTGATTTTGTCAGGTTGTTTTTTTTGTGTGATTTTTATTTTGCATTGCAGCACATACCTCAAATGTGCTGGAAAAAAATGTATTGCTGATGTTGTAGAGCACTTTGAGCTCTTGGCCTGCTGAATAACAGAGTAGAGAAAGGAGACTACTGTCAGCTAGGCTGTCTCCTAGCTCACTTCTGGTCACATGCTTCAGCCTGGCTCTTGGGAAAAGCCATCCAGTCTTTCCTCAAGCATAACGCCACCTTCTGTTTCCAGCTACCACACAGGCCCTCTTTAGTCTTCCCTGAGCTAATGCTTCCTTTTTACAATCAAACCCTGATCCAACAACTGTCAAAGAGCAGGCCAGGGTCTTCTCCAGGCCTGTCTCTCAAATGAACAATCTGTTGATAATTAATAAACCTGACAACGCTCCTTGGGAACACTAGTGTTAAGTCTATTGACTTAGCACTTCATGCTTGCTCGTTTTGAGGAGACTTGGTAGCTTTGCCCCTGAAACTGGAATGCAGGACAATCTATTGACTACTTAGCTAGCCAGGTCAGCCCAAGCACTGATCCATCTGGGCCTCCTACCCCGCCCCCTGCAGTCCTGGGAACAGAAATCCAGTTTTGGTCAGGGGTTGTTTTAAAGAAATCACGAAGGGAGATGAGACAGGACACTTTTAGGCCCTCTAGAGTCAGGATTGGATTTGCTTTAGAAAGGGCTTCAGTCTGACTTACCCAGTATGAGGTATCTCTTTAAGAGGAAGAACAGCGGCCAGTATTTGGTAGCTTTGCAAAGAAAATATTTGTAAACAGAAGAGGCCAAGGTGAGAGAAGACAAATCCAACTGTCTCAAATTGACTGTTTTTTGTTTTGTTTTGTTTTGTTTTGTTTTGCTGCATATGGTTAAAACAAAAAGAAACAAACAAAAACCTCCAAACAAGAACAAAAGGCAACTTTATCTACTTCCCTCCCTTCCCCCACCTCTGCTATGTCTTTTCTCCTCTTTTTAGCCCTACAGCACTCTGAGTTTTCATATTTCATATTTCAAATTTTCACTGAAAAAAGCAGTTCTCATACAGCAGATTCTGAGTAGATCTTGAGGTGTTGTTGCCTCTCCCAGAGTAATTCATAATTTAAATCCATAGACTATTATCTCTTGAAAATCACCTTCATTCTCACTTTCCTCTCATACAGCTGTTAGTATTTTAATTTAATTTCTTCTGAGATGCTTTTTTTTTTTTTTTTTTTTTTTGGTACAAAAGGTTTTTCTTATGTCGTTGTAATGATACTGTATCTGGAGTCCACATCTTCATTTTTCCATGTTTCACAGAGCTTTTAATGGAGGTGCACTAACCCACCATGGGAAACTGGCACCATTTTCTTAATGACCATTCCACTGAGTTGGGTCTCCCAGGGTACTATGAGAGTTTGGATAAAGCAATGGAGTAACACAGAGCAATCAGTCCTTAGTACTGAAATTTTAGGTTCAATGGCAGGCAGATGGGGTAGAGATTTTGCATATGGAGAGAAGTTCATAGGCCTCATCTTCAAGATATTAAAGAATAGCCTAGTCATGGTCAATGTCTATGAATAATGAGAAAGCAAATAACTATTTCACATGGCATTTGAAATCACGGTCTCCATTCATTATTAGGCTTACAATTATTTAAGTTGATGTTTTTCAAACCAGGACCTGTCGGTTAATAACACCCCATAACTCCAGTCCTCCTACCCCTGGACAGGTAAGAGGGTTAACTAGTGTTCCCTTAGGCTGGCACACTCAGTTCCCTTTTGGTCAGTATGTGAGAGAGGAGATAACAAACAGTCTTTGCCCTAGGGCCAGGCTCACTTCTTGGTTCTGATTGCTTGTGCTATGTTTTGAGCTTTCTTTGTTTCTGTCTGGAGGCAACAGAGCTGATGGCTTCTTTCTATTTGGATACCTCTTGGCTTCCAGACCCCAGCTGGCTCCTGACAACAGGTAACCCACTGACTTCAGGAGTTGCCATATCCTCCATGGCTTGCTCTTGATCTCTTGCTACACTGGACTTCTCATTTTCCGGGTGCAGATCCCAGCCCCTGACACCTACTTGGCACTCTCCTCAGGGTAAGCAGGCCCAGCTGATCAGCCCCATTCTTTTGTCACCCATGACCTATTTTGAAATCATGAGTGATTTTCTGTACTTAAGCAGGGCTCATTTCACCAACCAATAAGCCCATATTTCAAAGGTTACATTTCCATCTTCAAACCTTGTAAGCTGTACCAAGAATAAGGATAAACTAGACTGAAAAATAAGCTTTAATGATTTTTTTGTAGAAAGATGTTTCAGCATGTGTTATTTATAAAATTGCAATATCCAGCAATGGGGGGTGGAGGTCCTTGAATGGATTATGATATATCCACATGGTAAACTATTATTCAGTTATTGATACTGGTATTATTAAAAGACTTTAAAGGAGAGATTAAATGTTTATAATTTATAATGTTCGGTCAGTAAATCAGGATATAAAATTGCATATAGAAAATGATCTCATGTAGAAAAATACACATAAAGAAAAAAAAAGACCAGAAGGAAATAAGCAAAATGTTCTCTCTTGATAGGTACTGGTCATTTTCTTTTTTATGCTTTTCTATACCTACCTAAAATGAGTAGGTATTCCTTTTACAATCAGAAAAAGGTACATTAACTTGTTATTAAACAATTTTACTAAGGTATATTTTACATATCAAATTTACTCATTTCAAGTGTACAATTCAATGATTTTGATGAACTTTATCAAGTGGTGCAAGCATTACCATAAACCAGTTTTAGAATGTTTTAAACTACCAATAAGATCCCTCATGCTCATCTACAGTTAACCTGTTTTATCCCCAGACTCAACAAAACAACTAACCCACTTTATGTGTATACACATTTGCCTTTTACAGATATTTCATATAAATACAATCATACAATATGTGGTTGCTTGTATCTTTTTTTTTTACTTACTATAATGATTTTTAACAGTTTTATTCACACAGTATACACCCCATCCAAAGTGTACAATCATTGGCTCTCAGCATAATCATAAGAGTTGTGCAGTCATCACAACAATCAATTTTAGAACATTTTCATTGCTCCAAAAAATAAAAAATAAAAACCTCGTACCCCTTATAACCCCCTGTCATTGACACTTAGCATTGGTGTGGTATATTTGTTACAATTGATGAAAGAATATTAAAATATTATTGATAACTATAGTCCATAGGCTACTTTAGGTGCATTTTTTCCCATATACTACCCCATTATTAACACCTTGTAATGGAGATGTACATTTTTCCTAGTTCATGGAAGAACATTGTTATATTGGAACAATTAAGCACATTCACTATCCACAACAGGGTTCCCTATGTTATACATTCCAATGTTTCATCCTCTAGCTTTCCTTCTAGTGACATACACAACCTTAAACTTCCCTTTTCAATCACAATCACATACCCAATTCAGCACTGTTAATTATGCTCACAATAATGTGCTACCATCACCTCGATCCCTTTCTAAACATTTACAATCAATCTTATTAAACATTTTGCACAAATTAAGCATCAGCTCCCCACTCTCTACCCTCGTTCCAACTCCTGGTAGCTTATACTCTAGGAATTAACTCCATGAGTTTACTCATTATATTTAATTCATATTAGTGAGATCATACGACATTTGTCCTTTTGAGTCTGGCTTATTTCACTCAACATAATGCCCTCAAGATTCATTCATGTCGCATACATCAGGACTTCATTTCTTTGTACAGTTGAATAATATTCCATCATATGTATATGTCATATTTTGTTTATTCATTCATCAGTTGATAGACATTTGGGTTGTTTCCATCTTTTCACAGTTGTGAATAATGCCACTGTGAACACCAGTGTGCAAATATTTGTTCGAGTAATTACCTAGTAGTAGGATTGCTGAATCATATGGCAGTTCTATACTTAGTTTCCTGAGGAACTGCCAGCCATCTTCCACAGTGGCTATACTGTTTTACATTCCCACCAACAGTGAATAAGTGTTCCTATTTCTCCACATCCTCTTCAACACTTGTAGCTTTCTGTTGTTTAAATAGTGGCCAGTTTAGTAGGTATGAAATGATATCTCATCGTGATTTTGATTTGCATTTTCCTAATAGCTAGTCATGCTGAGCATCTTTTCACGTGCTTCTTAGCCATTTGTATTTCCTCTTTGGAGAATTGTTTAATCAAGTTTTTTGCCCATTTCTTAATTGGGTTGTCTTTTTATTGTTGAGTTGTAGGATTTCTTTATATATTCTAGAAATTAAACCCTTATCAGATACGTGGTTTCCAAATACTTTCTTCCATTGAGTAGCCTGCCTTTATGCCGTATTGACTAAGTTCTTTGAAGCACAAAAGTATTCCATTTTGAGGAGGTTCCATTTGTGTATTTTTTCTTTCATTGCTTGTGCTTTAGGTGTAAAGTCCACCGCCTACCACATGATCTTGAAGATGCTTCCCTACATTTTTTTCTAGGTGTTTTATCGTCCTGGCTCTTTTATTTAGGTCTTTGATCCATTTTGAGTTAATTTTTGTATAGGGTGTGAGATAGGAGTCTTCTTTCATTCTTTGGCGTATGAATATCCAGTTCTCCCAGCACCATTTGTTGAAGAAATTGTTCTGTTCTAGTTGACTGGACTTGGGAGGCTTGCCAAAAATTAATTGATCAACTTGGCCAGGCAATGGTACCCAGCTGTCTGGTCAAGCAAACACTGACCTAACTGTTGCTGCGAGGACGTTTGTGGCTGGTTAATAACCCAACAGGCTGGTTTATTAAATCATCAGTCAATTGACTGCAGCTATGACTGATGTCGCCAACAAAGGGTGTGTCTCCATCAATGAGAGAATGCAGTTGGCTGGATTTAATCCAATCAGTTGAAGACTTTCAAGCAAGACAGATAGAGGACCTTCACTTCTTTGGCTGCCCAGCGAAGCATTTCTTGAGGAGCTCATTAAACATCTTCATTGCAGTTGCTAGTTTGCTGCCTGCCCTGTGAAATTTGGACTCATGCATACCCACAGTTGCATGAGACACTTTTATAAATCTTATATTCATAGATATCTCTCATTGATTCTGTTTCCCTAGAGAACCCTAACTAATACATTGATTATTATTTGAAATAGAAGACTATTCCACTTACAATAATTCCTTACCTAGGAATTAATTTAACAAGAAAGATTTCTAACCTACATGAAGAAAACTACAAAATCTTATTAAAAGATGGAAGATAAATACTATATATAGAGGAACAGACCATGATCTTGGATGGAAAGACTAAGTCTCATAATGTAGTCAATCCTTATGAAATTATCCCATAAATTTAATGCTTTTTCTATCAGAATTCCAATTTGTTGCCTTAGAACTGGTCAAAATTATTTTAAAGTTTATTTGAAAAAGTAAATGTTTGAGATAGCAATAAAAATAATAAATCCTGCATTTATTATAAAACCACAACTAAAATAAAGTATACTGTAACTATTACAACTATTAAAGGTATTGACAACTCTTATAATAAAAAAAAAATAGTTGACCATAGTTATGGGGGTCTATTTCTGAACTCTCAATTTGATTCCATTGTTCAGTATGTCTATCTTTATGCCATTACATGTTGTTTTGACCACTGTAGCTTTTAATGTGCTTTAAAGTTAGGAAGTGTAAGTCCTCCAACATTGTTTTTCTTATTATAATATTTTTGAGGTTCATTCATGTAACATGTGCCAGTAGTTTGTTCACTTTTATTGCGCAGTATTCCATTGTATGGCTATACCACATTTTGTCTATCCATTCATCAGCTGATAGACATTTAGGCTGTTTCTAGTTTGGGGCTTTTATGCATAATGCTTCTATGAACATTTGTGTGCAAGTGTTTATGTGGACATATTTTTTCGTTTCTCTTGGGTAAATATCGAGGAGTGGAATTGCTGGGTCATATGGTACTTTTATGTTTAACTTTTTGAGAAACACCAAACTGTTTTCCAAAGTGGCTACAGTAACTTATACAAACTCAACTCTCACATTTAGATACACCATCCTCTTATCAGCAGATCTAGCTGGGATTTGAGGGGAGGGACTACTATAAAAGTTATAGCCATTTGTGCCAGTTTGAATGCATTGTGCCCCCCAAATGCCATTATCTTTGTGGTCTTGTGGGGCAGACATTTGGGTGCTGGTTAGATTTGCTTGGAATGTGCCCCACCCAGCTGTGGGTGATGATTTTGATGAAATGTTCCCATGGAGGTGTGGCCCTGCCTATTCAGGGTGGGCCTTGATCAGTAGAGCCATATAAATGAGCTGACTCAGAGAGAGGGAACTCAGTGAGTGCAGCTGTGAGTGATGTTTTGAGGAGGAGCAAGCTTGCTGGAGAGGAACGTCCTGGGAGAAAGCCATTTTGAGGCCAGAGCTTTGGAGCAGACGCCGGCTGCCTTCCTAGTAGCAGAGGTTTTCCGGACGCCATTGGCTATCCTCCGGTGAAGGTACCCGATAGCTGATGTGTTACCTTGGACGCTTTGTGGTCTTAAGACTGCAACTGTGTAGCGAAATAAACCCCCATTTTATAAAAGCCTATCCATCTCTGGTATTTTGCATTCTGCAGCATTAGCAAACTAGAACAGATTTTGGTACCAGAGAAGTGGGGTGCTTTTGCTGCTGAGTTTGCAAATACCAAACATGTTGGAACGGCTTTTTAAATGGATAATGGGGAGTTTCTGGAAGAGTTGTGAGGAGCTTGATAGAAAAGGCCAAAACTGCTTTAAAGAGACTGTTTGTGGAAATATGGACTCTAAAGATACTTCTGATGAGGCCTTGAACAGAAATGATGACTATGTTGTTGTAAACTGGAAGAAAGGTGATCCTTGTTTTAAAGTGGCACAGAATTTGGCAAAATTGAGTCCTGGTGTCAGATGGAAGGAAGAATTTGAAAGCAACAACCTGGAATACTTAGCTGAGGAGATCTCCAGACTACATGTGGAGGACGTACCCTGGCTTCTTCTTGCAGCTTATAGTAAAATGCGAGCAGAGAGAGATAAACTTAGAACTGAACTCTTGGGTTCAAAGAAACCAGAAGCTGATGGCTTGGAAAATTACGAGCTTCCAGGGGGTGGAATCCCAGAAGCTACAGCCCAATGTGAGGATGTAACCAAACATGGAACCCAGCCACCATTTCAGTACAAGCCAAGATTGGAGATGGAATTATCCAGAAAGGATTTGTGGGAAGTCCTACTGTCTGATGGCTTTGACCCCTGTATGCTTCATGGAAAGCCAACAGAATATTTGCAAGATCTTTATAGACAGAGCCATTGCCGGTCTGGACTGGAGGAGACAGACAAGGAACAAATTGAAGGAAAAATTTCTTCAAAGACAGAGCCATGGAGGTTGAGGTCTGGAGTCAACAGGTTTAGGGCTGGGAGAGCGGAGCAGCCCACACGCATGGAAAGGGTGAGTTTGCCCTGGAGGTCGAGGGCGGGCTTTCCGCCTGGATGCTCTGGAAGAGTTTTGCCACCTCAGGTCCCAAAGAGGGTGGAGCACATTTCCAGGGAATTGGGGAGAACCTGGCTGCCACCCCACTGTTCTGAAGGGGTTGAGCGTGTGCCCCGGAGATGGAAAGGAATCCGGGAGCTGCCCCAATGTTTGAGGAGGGTGGGGCCAAGTAGGTGGTCTCCCCAATGTGCGGATATGTTGGAGCACTCACCCAAGCATTTGGAGAGGAAACAGCTGCCAAAAAGGCCCTTGGGAAGGGTTAGTCTCCCCCTCTCTCAAGCCCCAAGGATGCAACGTTGTTCTGTAAATGACTCTCAGACTTTGAAATCTAATGGAGTTTGTCCTGTGGGTTTTAGAAACTGTTTTGGTCCTGTTAACCCTGTTTTCCTTACTGTTTCTCCTTATGGCAATGGAAATGTTTATCCTATGAATGTCTCTCCTTTGTATATTGGCAGCATATAACTTGTTCTAAGTTCACAAATCCACAGCTAGAGGGGAATTATGCCTTAGGACTGACCATGCCTAAATTGATTTTGATGGGATTTTGTATTTAACTTTTGTTACTGAAATGATTTAAGTTTTTGTGATATTGTGATGAAATGAATGTATTTTGTATTTGGAAAGATAGTGTCATTTTGGGGTCCAGGGGGTGGAATGTGCCGGTTTGAATGCATTGTGTCCCCCAAATGCCATTATCTTTGTGGTCTTGTGGGGCAGACATTTGGGTGCTGGTTAGATTTGCTTGGAATGTGCCCCACCCAGCTGTGGGTGATGATTTTGATGAAATGTTCCCATGGAGGTGTGGCCCTGCCTATTCAGGGTGGGCCTTGATGAGTGGAGCCATATAAATGAGCTGACTCAGAGAGAGGGAACTCAGTGAGTGCAGCTGTGAGTGATGTTTTGAGGAAGAGCAAGCTTGCTGGAGAGGAACGTCCTGGGAGAAAGCCATTTTGAGGCCAGAGCTTTGGAGCGGACGCTGGCTGCCTTCCTAGTAGCAGAGGTTTTCCGGACGCCATTGGCTATCCTCCGGTGAAGGTACCCGATAGCTGATGTGTTACCTTGGATGCTTTGTGGCCTTAAGACTGTAACTGTGTAGCGAAATAAACCCGCATTTTATAAAAGCCTATCCATCTCTGGTGTTTTGCATTCTGCAGCATTAGCAAACTAAGACACCATTCTTATATTTCCTGAAGATGTCATAGTAGAAATTACTGAAGATTACTTAGAAGCCTGTATAGGAGCCTTATTTCCTTAAGCTCCCAATAAACAATGGACTCTGTACTTGGTACTTCAGAATTGTGGAAATTTCTGTCACCAAAGAATTTGGATACTTACGATGGAAATTTACCTTTTGCCCAGTTGCATGGCCCCTTTGTAATTTTTAGCTATCCAATAAGCAGCATCGCCTTGAAAGACTCTGGTTCACTTTAGACAGAATCTAATCATCAAGAACCTATTGAATATTGACTACATGTCTAGTGCTCTGCTAGGTGCTGTGAATTATAGAAGAGAAATCCTATGTTGTCTTTGCCCTAAAGAAACTCACTAGGCTGGGAAGACAAAACTAAACACCTATTAAACAGAGAAAAATTAAGGACTCAGCAGAGTGGGGGTGACAGTAGTGTGGATTGGGACAGTACACTGGAAAAATTAAATCAAATAGGAAATGACCTAGAGGCCCCAGGATGCATGCATTTGCTTAATTTTTTTTTTTTATTGAATATTTACTGTGTATTAGGCACTGATTTGTCACTGGAGATGAAGCAAGGAACAAAGTAAACAAAATCCCTACACTCAGAGAGCTTACATTCTAGAAGGATGTGACAATAAACAAAAATAAGTTAAAAATATAATAGGTTAGAGGGTGGGAAAGGAAAAATAAGGCTGGGGTAGAACAGGAAGTTGGGTGGGTATGTAAATTAAAACAGGGTGGTCAGGGACCATCTCTCTTAGAACGTGATATATATGAACAAAGACCTGAAGGAAGTGAAGAAATCAGTCATGTGGCTATCAAGGGAAACAGAATGTTCCAGGTACAGCAGAGGCAAGGGCCAAGAAGGGTTGTGCCTGACAGGTTTGAGAAACTGCAAGGAGACCAGTGTGGCTGGGTGAAGTGAGCAAGGGAGTAAGTAGCAGGTGATCAGCAGGGGAACAGTTTGGTCAGGGCGTTGGAGTCCATTATAAGGACTTGGTCTTCTATCCTGAGTGAGATGGGAATCCATTGGAAAGTTTTGCACGGAGAGTGAGACAATTGGGCACGTTTTAACAGAATCACTGTGGCAGCTGTGCAAGGAGTAGTCTGAGGATAAATTGAAGGGTGAAAGCAGGGAGCCCACAATAGGCAGCTGTTGAAATAATCATTCAGAAGGTGGAGAGCTGAACCAGGATGGTTACAATGGAGGTGGTGAGAAGTGGTTGGTATGGATATCCTTTGAAAGGGGAGCCACCATAAAAAAGCAGGTATTCAGGGAACACTGAACAGCCACACTTGAGTATTGCAGAAAATGCCAAGGTTAGAGATGAGGCTGGGTAATTTTAGTGGGATTGAATTTGGTAAAGAGTATTAAGGAGTATGGAATCAGAATAAAAGAGGTTTACTTAGGTTCTCAAGTAGGAAGTTTTAGGGAGACAAATATGATACTGGCTACTAGGATGAACTGAAAGAGAAAAGTCTAGGGAACTAATTTGTAAGCTAGATTATAAGGATGTTGCAAACCTTGACTAGGACACAAAAAGGTTAGCTTTCCAGGGGAAAAGAGGCTGAGAGGAATCCCCTAGCCCTACTACCATATTTTTGTTATAGAAAAGGAATTTTGCATCTTTGTTCCTATTTGCTTATCATATTTATTGAGCATACACCTATAACAGAGGCACACAAATACACCATTTACCTGTCCATACACAGACATTCCAACCACATGTACTTCAACTCACCCATGCCTGCTTGCACATACTTGTACTCATCTGTGAAATAGTAATTCAAGGGTGCAAATGCAGAAATAAAAGGATAAGTTCACAATATAAGTTGGTGAGAAAAAGACTGGGTAGGTAGGAGGGAGAGTCAAAGGTGGGGCAGCAAAGAAGAAAGGATAAAGATTCAAGACTGCTGAAACTCAGCAGAGAATTCATCACCAGAGTGATGAGTTTCCCTTCAATCCATTCTGCTAATCAAGGTACGTTCATTTTTCACTACTCTATGGATATGTGTCATACTAAAAATCATTGTTTCAGAAACAGACATAGGTGGCACACAGCTGATGCATCACTTTGTTCAGATTTCTAGAAATAGAAAGAGGCCACTTGGCCGATGTGAACTCCCTGTTTTCACTTTGATGGGCAGTGTTTGCTGACCCTCTTCTTTAGTGTGCTGACAGCTGAATGACAATAGGACTCTCTTTCTAGAAGGGAGATTGAAAAGACACAAATAAAAGGTAAAACAGGTGTTCCAGTTTGCTAATGCTGCCATTATGCAAAATACCAGAAATGGATTGGCTTTTATAAAGGGAGTTTATTTGGTTACAGATTTACAGTTTTGAGGCCATAAATGTGTCCAAACTAAGGCATCAACAAGAGGATCATTCAGTGAAGAATGGCTGGTGGTATCTGGAACACCTCTGTCATCTGGGAAGGCACGTGCCTGGTGTCTGCTGTTCCTTTACTCACAGGTTGCATTTCAAAATGGCTTTCTCCAAAATGACTCTGGGTCTCTCTTAGCTTCTTCAGCTCCTGTGTATCTAAGCACCAGGGTCCTCTCTTAGCTTCTCTGGAGCAAACTGTGGGCTAGCATCTCCAAACGTCTCCAAGCATCTCCAAGTGTCAGCATCAGTGTCAGCTCTTAGCTTCTCTCTGAAGCTCTCTTTCAGCTGCTTTGAGCTCCTGTTTGTGAGCTCTTTTATAGGATTAAATCAAGACCCATCCTGAATGGGTGGGTCCATATCTCTATGGAAATAATTTAATCAAAGATTTCACCCATAGTTGATTGAGTCACATCTCCATGGAGATATTCAGTCAAAAGATTAATGTCTGCCTTCACAAGATTGCATTAAAGAACATGGCTTTTGGGGGATATAATATATCCAAACTGGCACAACAGGCAATACATTATTTAAGCTAATGTGGCATGTGTGCTGATTGGGGTGCACCAACAAAGCAAGGGCAATAGTTGGGAAGAGAAGGGACAAGGTGTTACCTAGGAGGTGGAAGTTAGTAGCACAGAGGTTATTGTATGGCCTCTGGAGCAGACTGGCAAGGGTTTAAATCTCAGCTTGCCCACTTTAGTGGTGTAATCTTGGACACATTATAACAGTTGTTTGCCTCCATTTCATTAAGGAAACAGGAAAAGAACGGTATGTACCTCGTAGGTTGCTATGAGGATTAAATGAGATAATGTCCTTAAAGCAATTTGCATAGTTTGGCACATACTAGGCGCTAAAATAATTAAATGATAGAAGTTATTCCTAAGCTAATAGAGAGAATGTTTGTAGTGCAAAAAATAATAAGCATTAAGCTTTGTGTGGAGCTTATTTTTAAAAATCTAACTAGCTTATAGGTCTTGAAAATAATGGGAGTATCTTGGTCAAAAAATTTTAGTTAAACATCCCACTGGTAAGATGAATTTTCTCACAATTCCCTTCTTTGTGAGTGAGACTGAATATGGAATGCAGTGAAACTAGAAAGGAGTCCCACTCCAAGTTTGCTGACCACCAGTAGCATGATGACATTTTCCCAAGATATTTGCTGGATTTTTTTCCTCCAAATAATGAGTCATTATTGTGAGATATTGTTTATTGTAAAACTCCTGTGTTCCTGCCATACATACCAAACAAAAGGTCACTTTAAAGGCACTTTATGTTACAGTCAAGAACAAAAGAAAATAACACTGTGAAATGTCATACTGCATAGTGGGCACTGTCTTGCTATGCCTTTTTATGTAGGCTTAAAATATACACATTAGGGACAAAGCAAATTATATGCCTTTATATGCACAGATAATTTCTGAAGGACATACAATAATCTGTAAATAGTGATTTTATCTAAGGTCAGGATTCTTTTACTTTTCACTAAATACTCCTGTGTACACTTGGAATTAATTTTTTAACATGTTTTATTTCCACAATAATTTTCTAAGTCTTTGAAAATACACACAGAAAAAAACTGCACAAGAATAGGTCTCAGTGCTCTAGACATAATTTAGGGAGAAGAGATAAAAACAAATTGTCATCTGAAACTGTCTTTCTAGATAAAAGAGAAACAAAAAGACAAAATAAACGTTTAATTGAGTTTGTATATACCTACTGTAATATTCTGGCAGTTACTTAGAGCATAATTCACACTGAGAACAAGGAGTTTCTGGTAAAAATTACCTCTAAGAACTTCTAGAATTATTCTGCAAACAGGGAGGTTTCATTAAAATGAGACAACCCAGTTCAATCCAGAAGAAGCTATTGTGACTTGCAGGTTCCAGCCACACTTCTTGTTGATAACTTAGGGATAACTTAGTTGCCCAACTGGATGTATATTTAGTGTCTCACCCAATTCTGCTCAACACTTTTCCTTCATTGAGTCTGAACACTGACTGTAAAAGCTGTAGATGTACCATAAGGAGAATGGATCTCCTGTGCCTTAAAAATACATTTCTAAGTACTTGATTTTTATCCTGTACCCTGACCCCAGTTCCTGGATATTATGTCAGAAAGGTCAAACCAATTGCTTATAACAAAACCTTCCTGCATTCTTATAAAAAAGTGGACATTTAACTGAATGAAAAATTAAAATCTCCTGGAAAGACATATCTTGATGTGAGGGTAGAGTGAAACATAATCTAAACTAGAGATGGAAGGCACTAAGAGCCCTCCTAAAAAATCCCAAACTGTATTGCAAAACAAGTCCAAATTAAGGTCAGAATAAGGATTCTGAAGTTAAATAAAGTTCAAGAAAAGAAGGAGTCTTGGTGAAGACAGAAGAAAATGCCACTTTTTACATAGTCCTTCTAAGGTAGGCAGGTAGATATAAATGTCTTCAGTGAATATTTTGTCCTACAAAATAAAATGATCCAGAAACTTGTAGCTCCTCTACTCACATGATCCTCATTTTTATGTATATATGTAAATAGTATATGGATAATGACCATATACTAAAAAGGAGTGTTTAGCGAGTGGACTTATATGTGGGTAGCATGAAGAGAGTTTATAGGTCAAGAGGCTTCACCATGTTCAGGTTTACAGTAAAAGGCCACCTGGCCAACATGAACTCCCTTTTACTTTACAGGGTAGTGTTGGCTGAATCCCTCCTATTTGGGTCATCTGGGCAAAATGAGGACAGAACTTTCTGCAAAGGAGATTAAACAGAAAATATAAAAATCTCTCCCCTACCACTGTGAATCTATAGGTCTCCTGCGCATTTCCCTGTATATACCCAAAATAGTCTACAATCTATTCCTCTTTGCTTCATCTCCCTGATAACAAGACTATAAAAAATGAAACACTTAAATGTATTGGTTCAAAGCCACAGGAAAGAGAAATCTCACTGTATTTGGTCCCTGGCATGAGTATAAAATGTATATTATCAAGTAGTTGGAGAAGAATACAGGAGAGAAGACTCGTGTTAAAGTGACTGAACTGTTTGGATTAGTTTCAGTTTTTTACTATCCTGACAACCAAAATTATTTGCTCAGTTTATTATTTTTGCCACATTATAAGTAGACAAGTGATAATGGTGGTAGGGATGGCATACCCTAAATCTGTGCCACTGGAAAGTCAGGAGACAAGGAGAGAGAGCTGGTGATCCTGCTAAAGGAAAGGGGGTGGGGCAAGGGACTAGCCTACCAGGGAAAGGAAAGAAACAAGTAGGTAAGAACAGAGATGTTCTTTTACTTGGATCTGGACAGCATAATGTGGAGGTTGCATTACAGTGGGGAAGGGGGGCTTTGGAGAGCTGGGATCAGTTGGCTGTGGGGCACCACAGAGTTTAGTCAATTTGCTGAGAATGCTAGACTATTATCAGCAATGACTAGTATTCAAATCCTGTATAGTACTGTAGCATCATATTTGAAGTTATAAAATCTCTCCTTACCTTGAGTTTCCTAATGGAAGATTACAACATGCCTGGATTTAGTTCTGTATTCTTTTTCTTCCATAGTAAAATTTTGGCCACACCTATTAGGGATAATTAGAAAATGGAGGACCTGGGAAATGGATGGAGAGAAGAAAGATAAAGCCAAAGGCAGAGAGGAAGAGAGAATTTATCAATGCAGTCTCAGGAGAGAGAATAGAGGTGAGGTAAACTAAACCAGGCCTTAGAAATGCATCCTCGAAACATTTAGGGATGAAGAGTTGATGGAACCATGCCACAGAACTTTGTTATATTTTGATATGTGCTAGTTGTGGAGTAAGCATGAATGGAACAAGGCTCAATAACCAGGTATACTGGGGAAGGGCATTTGAGAAATGCCTATTCAATTTTAGTGAGTGATGTTTTTGTTTCCTGGGTTGTTCAAGCAAATACCATAAAATGGGTCGGGTTAAACAATGGGAATTTATTCACTCACAGTTTGAGGTTAGAAAAAGTCCAAAGTCAAGGTGATGCTTTCCCCCCAAAACTATGGAGTTCTGGGGCTGGCCACTACCAATCCTTGGTCCTTAGTTTGTCGTTGGCAGGGCACATGGTGGCAATTCCTGGTCTCTTCCTTCTCTTGTGGGTTCTGTTGAAGTTCAGCTTCTGCCTGCTCTCTCTGGCTCTCTCTGTCTGAATTTCATTCTGTTATAAAGGACTCCAGAAACAGGATTAAGACCCATCCTGATGAGGTGGGTCACACCTTAACTGAAGTAGCCCCACCAAAAGGTCCTACTTACAATAGTTTCAGACACCCAGGAATGGATTAAATTTAAGAACATGTTTTTCCAGGGTACACAGAGCTTCAAACCACCACAAGTGGGTTGAATAAAGTTTATCCAGATGTCTTCATCTCAAGCATCCAGTTACTTTTTGTCTTGGGATGTGGGAATTAACTCCAAGACATAAATTCAGAAAGGCTGTACACATCTAAGTGGATGGCCAGTTAAAAACAACATTGCCTGTTAGTATGAATAGTAGCTGTACCAAGAAAAATGAATTTACGTGTGTGTGTGTGTGTGTGTGTGTGTGTGTGTGTGAATTAAGTGTGAAGGTTATCTGAAATCTGGTCATCAAAATAAAACATTTTAAAGATGCTATATATTTCCTTCAAATTTGTAGCTTTCTTCCTGTATCCTGTCTATCTGTATCTCTAGTATTCTTAACTAGCTTCTCTTGCTTCACTGGAAGAGTACATTTTCAAGTTAAGAATCTCCAATGATTTTTTTAACAGTACATTATTAGCAGTCTAATCAGTGGTATCCTTACAAATCTGAATGCTCACAAAATTTATTTTCTATCACTAGGTAAATGCTAGTAACACTGCCTTTAACAGTATCTCTTAAAATTATGAAAATGACTTAAATATATGAAAAAAAGAGAAATTCTATAATTGCAAAATACAGTTACCTAAATTAAGAACTTGATGGATGGATTTAATAACAGATGACATATAGGTGAAAAGAGAATCAAAGACATTTCAGGGCTGACCAAGATGACGGTGTAAGATGTTCCAGGGTACAGTTTCTCCACAGAATCTTTGAACAACTAGCAAAAAACTGGCAGAGGCATCTTCCCTCAAACTGAAAAATAGTTAAAGGGTTACAGTAACTGGATGGGTTCTGAATCAAGAACACACAGCTTTAAAAATGGTAGGAGAAGCTCACAGCAGCTTTGCAAGTCCCTCCCCACCCCATCCCCAGCATGGTATGGAGTCAGCCTATGCTAATAGTAGGGCCCTGACCCTGTTCTAGAGGGAGCAGAGTAATCACTATGTACATACTGAGGTGCCTGTATGTTTTTTGAATTTATTTGTTTGCTTGTGTTAGGCTGGCACTCAAGGAAATCTCTGTCTTATCACTATCAGTACACAAACTTAAGGAACTGACAGCTCAGGGACTAAATCCCAGAGTTAAAACATTGAAATGTTCGGTGTGCCACAAAAGATTACAAAATAAACAATAATCTTCAGTATGCTCAAAGAGATAAAGGAAATCACAGAGAAAGAACTAAAGGATATCAGAAAAATGATGAATGAACAATATGAGACTCTCAATAAAGAAATAAAAAATTTAAAAAGGAACCAAACAAAAATACTGGCGTTGAAGGCTGCAATAACTGAAATGAAATATTCCCTAGGGGATTTCAGCAGCAGATTAGAGATGGCAGAAGAAAGAGTTAACTCAAAGGCAAGACAATTAAATTCAGGCTGAGGAGCAAATTGAAAAACAGTGAAGAGAGCCTAAGAGACCTGTGGGACACAATCAAGCACACCAATACATGTGATATGGGAGTGACAGAAGAAGAAAGAGAGGGGAAGGAATATTTTAAAAAGTAATAATGATGGAAAACTTCCCCAAATGTAATATAAACATGAATATATACATTTAAGAAGTCCTGCAGACCCCAAACAGGACAAACTAGAAGAAAACCATTCCAGGACACATACAAGCAAACCATTGAATGCCAAGGACAAAGAGAGTTCTGAAACCTGCAAGAGAAAAGCAATATGTACCAAGGGAGTCCAATAAGATTAACTGTTGATTTCTCATCAGAAACCATGGTGGCAAAAAGGCAGTGGGATGAAATATTTAAGTGCTGAAAGAAAACAATTACCAGCTAAGAAATTTATATCTGGCAAGACTGTCTTTCAAAAATGAGGGGGAGAGCGAGACATTCCCAGATAAACTAAAGCTGAGGGAGTTTGTCAGAACTAGATATTCCCCACGAGCAATGCAAAAAGGGAGTTCTTCAGTCTAAAAGGAAAGGACACTAGACAATAGATCAAAGTGATTTAAAGAAACAAAGGCCTCCAGTAAAGGAAACCATAATGGGAAATGATAAATGCCAGTACTGTTGTATTATATATTTTTTGGTATGTAACTCCACTTTTTACTTCTTGCAGGTTCTAAAATGCAAATACATAAAAATAATGATAAATATATGGTCTGGACATATAATGTATAAAGATATATTTTGTAACAAATACAACAAAGAGGTGGCGGGCAGAGAGATATAGGAACAGTGTGTATGCTATTGAAATTAAGTTGGTATCAAATCAAACCTGGAAGAAACAATTATGGAAAAAAAGGAGATGATGGATATAGAAACATTTAGTGCATGGGTTGCATAACAGAATGGATGTACCTGAAGAGCAAATTAGAGAATATTAGTGGAATATTAGATTTTTTAAAAGGCAGATACTTCAGAAAGGAGAAAAATTGGAAAGAATGAGAAAAAAGTTAGAGTTGAAGGACAAGAGTAGAAGTGTCAAGATGCATTTAATAGGCTTCCAGGAATTAAGTAAAGAGCACAGGGAAAACGAATAAATAGAAGGGAGGACATGTTTTAAGAAATAATGACTGGTAATTTTCTAAAATTAAATAAAAATTGAAGTCTTCATATTGAAAGGGTTCGATAGAATGTCAAACAGGCTGGGTAAAAATAAATAATAGTAACCAAAATGAATAAATAAATAAGTGAATAAATAAAATAAAAATGAATAAAATAAATAAAATAATAAATAAATAAATAAAATAATAAAACAAAACAAAACAAAATATATAAATAAATAAAATAATAAAATAAAAAATAAATAAAATAAAACCCTCACCTAAAAACATTAAAGTTAAATAAAATAACGTCAAAGACAAAGAAAATTTTACAAACTTCCAAAAGGTAAAACAGATTACTTGCAAAGGAACAAGAGTCAGACCAATTCCAATTTCTCTACAGCAATACTAGATGCAAAAAGACAACAGGATAATGAGTTTCAAGTTTTGAGAAAAAAAATTGAGCCTAGAATTTTACTTTTAACTAAGTTACTATTTAAATGTAAAGATGAATCAAAATATCCACAGGCATATCAAGAATTCAGAAAATTTAACATACAAAGACCCTCTCTAAACGCATTCAGAAAGAAGGGAAACAAATCCATACCGTTTCTTGTTGTTTAAATAAGAAATGATCAAAGAGTCCAAATATATTCATAACAACTTCAAACTAAAATTCTAATAGATTCCAACATGATTTTTTGGGGGGGAAGGAGATAGATCAAAGGGAAGTGGGGGAAATGTGAAGATACTTTATTTTGTTGATGAAAAGACATAGTAGATATTGAGCTAAGTTTTAGGAACTGAAAAATGTGCCATCATACACTGATGTTAACATTAGGGAAAGCTGGGTAAAGAGTATACAGGAATTTTCTGTACTATCTTTGTAACTCTTCCATAAATCTCAAATTATTTCAAAATAAAACTACTGAAGAAAAAATACTAAAGCTATTAGGTAGCAGAAATAAGTCCTAAAATAACTATGATAATAATTGTAAAATTTAAAAATGAACATCAAACTAGACAGGCTCTCAGACTGAATTTTAAAATATTAAACTCCTGCAATATGTTGTCCACAAGAGATGCATGTTAAAGGAAACAAAGAATATGAAAAGTTTGGAAGTAAAAGGAAGGAAGAAAGATATACCAGGCAAATTTAAACAACAGCACCAAAAAGCTAAAGAAGCAATTTTAATGTGAGACAAGATTATAAGGGAAAAATTTATAAAGGAAAAAGAGGGACATATTTATTGGTCAAAGGAACAAGATATAACAATCACGAACATATACATAGCTAACAATTATGACTTAAAATATATAAAGCAATAGATGACAGAATTACAGGAAGAAATAGATAAATCATCAGCTGTATTTGTAGATTTGAATAAATATCTCTGTTAAACTGATAATCAAGCAAAGAAATTAACAAAGATATGGAAAGTTTGAATAACTTGAGCACATTTGACCACATAGATAGTCTGGTTAACATTACACCAAACTCAGAATATATATTTCTTTTAAGCATAAATGAAACAATCACAACATTTGTCTATTCCAAGCTACAGAGGAACTCTCAGCACATTCCAAAGAATCTGTATCTATATTATAGACTAGATTCTCTAAATAGTATGCATTAAAATGAAGAATAAATAATAAAAGGATATCTGAAAGCATTCCATATATTTGGAAACTAAAAACCACACTGCTAAATAATCCTTGGGTTAAAAAGAAAATGAATGTCAACTAAAAGTTTACCTGTTAAATTATTAAATTGTGGCACATAAAACAGTAGTTGCATAGATTTAAGCAAATTTATTAGAAAATAATAAAGCTTGAAAACAAATGAGCTAAATGCTCAACTTAAGAAATTAGAAAAAGAGCCAGAGAATATTCAAAGAAATGAGAATAAAGGAACTAATGTAGATTGGGGCTGAAATCAATGAGAGAAAAACAACAAAAAAACAATAAAGATGAACAAGGCTAAAAAGACAGACAACATGAATAAATACAGAACAAAAGGGGAAAAAATCATAAACACAATGATATTAAGAAAATATTATAAACTATCCTAAGTTACAAGACCTATGCAAAATAAATATATTTCTGATAAAACAAAAAGCCAAAATAGCACAGGATGAAGAACACTTGAATAGATGAATAATCACATTTGAAAGGATGAATAATCATTAAAGGAACTGAAATGATAACTTAAAAATCCTATTATTTCTAAAAAATATCAACCTAACAATAACTACAAGTAAATTTTTCAAAGAACAGATTATTCTTGTTCTATGTATTGTTCTAGAAAACAGAGTGAAAGCTGCCCATTCATTTTAGGTTGTAACAAAACATTGATAACAAACTGATTAAAATTAGTCCAAGAAGAGAAAATTAAAGGCCAATTTCACTTATGAATAGATGATAAACCTCTAGGTAAAATGTTGCCAAATAAATCCAACATTATGTTAGAAAAGAATATTCATGATATGTTTGAGTTTATCCTAGAATATAAGAATGATTTAACATTAGAAAATGTATTCATGTAATTCACAATACGAATGGACTTAGAAAAATCACATGTTCATCTGACTAGGTCCAGAAGCATTTAATAAAGTCCAAAACTTATTTATAATTGAAAAAAAAAAAACTCTTACAAGACTAGAAATGGAAGGGAGCTTTCTTAATTTAATGAAAGCTAACTCCCCAAAATTTACTGCAAACCTAATATCTAATAGAGAAAGCTGAGATGCATTTTCTTGGAGGCTGGTACAATATGAGGATATTGGCTACTACTACTGTTCCAGCTGTTACTGGATATCTTGAGCAATGCAGTGAAACAAGACAAAGAAATAAAAGGTATAAGGATAAGAAGTAAGTGAACAAAAACGTAATTGTTTGCTTGATAATAAGATAAGCTCCATAGAATACACAGGTGAATCAACAGATTACCTATTAAATTGAGTAGGAGTTTAGCAAGGTTGATAGATAAAATAATATGTAAAATATCAGTATCATTCTCCTACCTCAATAATAACTAGAAAATATTTTAGAAAACAAGATACCATGAACTATACCAATTTAGAAATTAATATATCAGAGAATGCTCAAGATATTTATAGAAACTAAAAACTCTCTCACTGACATAAAAGGAGACAATCTCCAAATTCAATGCAATTCTAATTAAAACACTACAGAACTTTAAGGGAACTTGACAAACTGATTCCAAAATTGATACAGAAAAAAGATATAGAAAAACTAAAATAATTTTCAAAATAAGCAGCAAATGACAGTGGAGAGTCTTCCAACATATATTAAGATGTTACATAGCTCAGTAATAAAAATAGAAGGTGGTAATGGTGAAGAAACAAATAAAATAGTTAAGCAGATCAAAGAACCCAGAAACATAATCCTTGCATATGTAAAAACTTAGTAGTTGAAAAGGGTAGCATCACAAATCAGCAGGGAATAATAATTTAGTACATGGTAACTGAGAAAACTGACTCATTACACGCTCAAAAGCAAAGCTTAATCCCTACATCAAATCATATATCAAAAAACAAAAACAAACCCCCCTCCCAAATAAAGACCTAAATGTAAAGAGGGAAACTATAAAACTAATAGAATGAATTATAAAGAATATTTTTGTGACCTTGATGTAAGAAAAGATTTCTTAAACAAGAATCCCCCTCCCCCAAATATGGCCATAAGAGGGGGGTAAATGGATAGATTTGACTCAAAATTAAAAATATCTGTTCAACGGATACCCGAGAAAATGTTTCCAAGTATCTGTAAGCCTACAATAAAACTGAGTTATTATCTAGAATATACAATGATCTCCCACAAATCAATAAAAAACAAGATGTCAGTAACACATTGTGCAGAGTAAACAGTTCAGAGAAGGGTAAACCTGAATAGCTAATAAGTGTATGAAAAGATGTACAAGCTTATTAGCAATTACAAAAATGTGAGTTAGAAATAATAATATTTCTTTAGAAAGTCAGATATTATCAAGGGCTGGCACGGATAGGAGAAAACAGAAACCTTCATCCGCTGTTGGTTGAAGCATAAATGGTGCACTCGTTTTGATGAGTAATGTGGCAGTGTTTGGTGAAGTTAAGTATTATACCCAAAGATCCAGTATTTACAGAAATATACCCCAGAGTAATTCTTGCACAGGTTCATAGAAGTGCATAAAGATGTTCAACACAGAACTGTTTACTGTAGCAAGGATTTGGAACCAACATGAATGCCTATCACTGGAGAAAGTATGTGTTTTCAGATAAAACATGGTAATTTCAGGCTAAGCGTTTTCGTTATTCCACTACCAATTTGAGATTATTCAAAATACCTTTCTTAAGTGTTATACTATTGTTTATATTTGAACCAATTCCTTGGAAACAAGCCAAAACATTTCTATAATTCATGATTTTGGTGCACTCTTTTGAGTAACATAACATACAGCTACCTTGATATTCCAAGATATAATGAAAGTTGATAAACTGAAAGAGCTTTGCTTACAATTCAATCTTCATGAACGCTAGAAAGGTTTGACAACTTTAGTGGAGATATAAAATTATTAGTTAACAGACATCTAAAGACACTTTAAAAAAGTAAATGCTTATAATATATAGTGTTTGAAGGAAAAAAACTAGTTCTAAAATACTTTGTAGTAAGAGACACTTTGTTGAAGACTATTTAAATGTCTGGACTCATGGTCTGCTCTATTTCTTATATTATTTCACTCTCAATGAGAAGAGGTAAAAGGGATGGACTTTTTAACTTAACCTTCAATTTAAAAAGAAAAATTAAGGGTACTGAGTGGTTAAATAAAGTTTTTAGTGGAGTTGAAGAGCTGGAATAAGAGCCCAGTACTCTGCCTTCACAACAAATCTGCATTGCCTGAGATCTGACTCAAGAGATGCCAAGACTTGGATCTTGGAATTACCCCCTTTCCTGAATCATTTGCTCCTTTTAAGTGCACCATTTTCACCAGCACACAAATACTTTCTATTATTATTAAGCATATTAAAAGTATAATCTCTTAACCCTACCTCTTTCTACAGCTACTGTCCCATTTTTCTTGCTTCTTTTTCTTTACCCAGAGTTGTTTGCATCAGCCGTCTCCATTCCTTTATCTCCCACTTTCTTTATGGAAACATATTTCCATTGCCATCACTCCACTGAAAAGTGATCATTAACATCACCAAAGACTTAAAAACCCAAAGGCCCTTCTCTGTCCTCCTTTTATTTAACTTCTCAGCAGTATTCACAGTTGTGGTGGTTTGTAGTTATGTATCCCAGAAAAGCAAGTTCTTAATCTTAATCCATTGCTCTGGGTGTGAACCTATTGTAAATAGGAACTTTTTGATGAGGTTATTCCAGTTAAAATGTGGCTCAAATGAATCAGAATGGGTCTTAATCTCACTACTGGAGGCTTCAGAAGGCCACAAAGAGAAAGGCAACTGGAAGAAGCCAGAAACTGGAAGTCAGTGGAACCCAGAAGAGAAAGATGCTGCCATATGTACTGCCCCATGATGGAAAAGCCAAGGAACCCCAAGGATCACCAACAGGCAGCCCCAGAGTGCTCATCTTCAGGGAGAAAGCATCGCCTTGCTGATGTCTTGATTATGGATTTCTCTTAACCTCAAAACTGGGAGTCAATAAAACTCCCATTGTTTAAGCCATCCTATTGTATGGTATTTGTTTTAGTAGCTAGGAAACAAAAACAAGTTAATCACTTTTTCCTTTTTGAAATGGTTAGCCCCCGTGATACCACTGTTTATTTCTAAACTCCTAGGCCAGTTTCTTTTGTTGTACCCTTCTCTTTTGCCAAAAATGTGCTTCCTCAGTCTCACGGTTTTATTTAATGGTACCACTACCCATCAGTTGCTCCATAAGAAACTTAAGAGCCACCCTTGATGTCTCTTTTCTTCACAACACCCAATTCCAAGTCATAAGCAAATCCTTTTGGCTCTCTTGATCGTATGTACTTTTCTCTGAATCCTAGTCTAAAATGCTCCATCAATCTTTCACCCAGACATTTGCACTAGGTTTCTACTTGTCTCCCTACTTCCATTCTTGCCCCAATCATTTCTCCACAGTTGCCAGAATCATCTTTTAAAAGAGTATATCAGAATTTAAATTTTCAATGGCTTCCCAGATAACTCATTATTATAGACCTACACATAACCTGGTCTCTGTATAATTCTCAAATCTTGTTTAATATTATACTCAACCTTGACTGAAATGCCCTTCTAGATTTTCTGCATGGCTAGTTCCTTCTCCTCATTCAAGTGTGAAATCACTTTTCACATCCTGAGAGATAGATGCCTCCCTCACCATTATTTCATTATCTACTGATAGAAATCTATTGTAAATTATCTTGTTTATCTGCCTCTCCTTACAGAACTAAGCTCTTTGGAAACAAATATAATTTGTTCCATATTGTGTACTTCACCCTTAGAACAGTCACTAGCACATAGTAGGCACTCAATAAAATATCAGTTCATTAAACAGATGAAGGGTTTAAAGAAAGGGCATGTTCTTATTAGCAGAGCAGCACTTCTGAATTTCTTCCCTGATGGCTTCTTGGTGGTGAAGACAATGAGAAAGGAGTGACCAAGTTCTAACAACTGGCCCTATCCTACCAATAAAGTACAGCTTTTATCCTGTATTCATTCAAAATACAATTCACTTTTAACAAGTTCTGAGATAGGTAACCTTTCTTCAGTTGAAAGCTACTAACCTACAGAGGATCAATTATAATACAACAAAGCTTAATATTAGGTTTCTAGGAAGAAAATAATAAATTTCCATCCATTACTCTAAAATTAAGAGTTGGGACATAAAAGGATTAAGTACACAACAAATAAAAAACACAAGTCAAGATGTTAGATGTATATTGCTTATGTAGTTCCTTGCTGGACTAATGCTGTCAATGTAAAACCACCTGTCACCACTGTTCAAAATGTAGCTGAAATAGAAGTAGCTAATCTGCTCCACTTCTTCTCCAACAACTTGGAATGCCAAAGAATTTGCAATGTACAAAGAAATGACCTTGGTTTAAGACATTTATATTGGAAACTTGGTTACAGGGCTACCAAAGCTCTTTTGACTTTCAAAAGCTGTCTGATTACATTATCATTGTTGAGATTAGGGTGGCCCATTCTGCTGGGTTGAAGATTACACCAGAGAATATTATTTTTGAATATATAATAAATTCAAAAGTGATTTCTTAGATGTTGCAACCCTTAAATGGTTCATTTCAAAGTACCATAGCAGGGACTTGGGAGAATACGTTTCTTCCTGAACTCCTTTCCTTGGCTTCCTTTTATGGTTGGTAATGTTTAATTTCATTCTGAAGGAATAATTCCTACAAGAAGTCTGTTTGTGACATGAGCTCTTCTAGGACAGATAATTAAATAGTGTTCAGGACAGACCAACTCTTCCACAGATGCTTCAAAGCTGAATAAGAAGCCAATCTTAAAAGTAGAAAATGCATAATCCCTGATTTTTCAAACCAAAGAAACAAGAATTTTAGTACTGCTTTGTGAGAAACAGCTTTAAAACCCTCAAAAGTAATTTTACCTAAGTATACATTACTGAATTACTTCAGCTTGCATATAAATTGTACTTTTAATGTCAATTGTATTATTTATACAGTAAGTATTTCTTAAGAGGTAGATTATGCAATTTTTATCACCAATAAGGAATGTGCACTTTGAAATGAGAAAAAAATCCTTGAGTACCTAAGACTTTTAGCATCTTGTGACTCATTATGCATATATTAGTCAATTCTTAAGTATTAAACTGTGGGATTTCCAATTCCAGGTAGACATCCTCTGATATACTCCTAGTCACCTACTTTATACCACCTAGTTAGAATGAGCTTGCTCAAGGAATTTGTCAGTGTTAATACTAGCTTAAGCAAAACAAGTTGAAAAAACTCATAATACAACCAATTATATAACACATTGCAAAATCAATTTTGTTATCATTGCTCCATTCCTTGTTTGAAATATAACAGAAAATTTATTTTAATCAGGCCCAGAGTCTAATTTAAAATAGATGCATAAAAATGTAGTATTGTAGTGTAGTAGTAGGGTTATCAGTGAACATGTAAACAAAATTTAGATATTCAACAGTCAGCACTAATATGCTACCAATATAACAAAACCAAGTGTGGCAAAACTTTTGGCAACTTCATGGAATGATTAAAACTGCCAGAGATTTGTTTTTATAATTTCTAAACTCATATAAACCCAGTGACCAGTTACATTACATGGTTACAGTTAAAGATGGATTGGGAAGTGAATTTTGTGTCACTCACATACACATAAATACATATGCTCACAAAAAATAGCACTGGCTGGCCAGTTGGTGGAAATCCTGACCAAAGCTTAAAAATTTTATCAAGATGAAACAAAGTTGACTCCCAAATATTAAGATAATGTATTTAAAATCTTTTTCTTGGCTGTCACAGGGTCCTGAAGTAGAGATGACATCTACCTTTGATGTTGTTAAGAGTTGATGGCATAAGGGTGATTTTAAACTATTCCAACAGGTTTTTAGATAATACATGACACTAAAAAAAGCAAAAATTCAGAGATCCACACATTGGTTTCTTCCGGACGTAACCCAAATTAGAATAAACAAATCTATCGTTCTAAAGCAAGTAAGTGATACCAAATTTTAGCTTTTTGAGAAATATTTAGAATCAATTGACAAATATCATTTTAAGTTGTGGCATTTAGTGTAATAAAACATAAATCCTCCAAACTGTATTAAAATTTTAAATTAATTGGTGTTTTTCTAGAAATTACAAAATGTCTACCCTTCCAAATCTCACCTAATGATTCAAAGAGGAGTAAATAAAATTTGGAACCACTGGTAAACCCATGTCATCAATGGCATACACTGTACCTAGAAGATACATAGTAAAATTTAGAGTTAAATAGTAGAATCTCCAATATGCTTATACTGAGCAAGTTCTTAAAAATTCCTACTTATATAATGTATCAAAGCAAATACAGGATGATGCTTGAAAAAAAGCCAAGAAACTAAAGCAAAGACAAACAAAACAAAATAAAAACAAGTAAAACCTCCAAACAAAAGGAAAAAGTTGGACATTTTTTATATTGGTAACACAAATGAAGACCAAAGGCCTTGAACAACTTCAAGGTTTCAGACTGGACACCCAGTCCCTTGTTCTAAATACCTGGATAGTGTTCTTTAACACTGAAACAAAAATAAATGTCAATTCCTTCTCTATTTTTTGTTGTATATCTCAGCTGAAAATGATGTTTATTTTCCTAGAAATGCTAGATATTTTTATGGTCAAAAATCCCATATAAAGAATGAAACACCCAGCTTACTAGAGTTTTATATGCACAAATACTTCTGAGCCCCTTAAAGGATGTAAATGGAATCTACCAGGCAAGTACTGTTTTATCTTATGGATCAATCTGACTAACATTTTATACCAACATAATTTGCTTTACATGCTGATTAGATTTCCCCACCTCTACCCCAAAAGAAGTGTATTTACCTGTGCTTACTGTTCTTAAGGACAGCTGATTAAAAGAGAAAATTTCTGCTATCATGGATATTTAAAATATCAAAAATAGCAGTTTTTCAGTCTGGGACAAACCTGTCTTTATCATAACAAACAATACTGAATACATCATCCACAGTGTATGTCATTTAAAACAGGCTTCATTTAAAATACACTCACAATGTGAAGTCAAGTCTCAGTAGTCTTGAGAATCCAACCACCTTCTTAATTATCAGCTAGAAGGGGCAATGTAATGAAAGTAATAGTACATGTATACTCATATCATCTTTAAAAAAAAGAATGTTTAATCAATGACTTTAAAGAACAAGAATGAGTAATGGAAATCCAGCACTTGTAGCAGATAGCATCAATTTGTGGTACCCAAAGTTTGCCATGGAGTTAGTTTAACCAGGTTCAGGAGTAAAAAGAAAAATGAGGTATAAGCATCACAATATAATGTAAACTATCTGTATAGTTTCCACAAATGAGGGGAAAGATTTAATCAATGGATAAATGCTAGGAATTTGCTGATGAGTTTTTAACTTCTCTTAAATTTAGTTATATTTTGATAAGCAATTTCTAAATCACATCTCAAAATTTGTTGCACAGAAATACAGAAAAATGTTTAAAGGGTAAAACATATCAAATTGTTTTAAGTTAGACTGTTAAGATGTATCAAAAATCTGTGCTCTAAGGTCTAAAAAAAATGAACAAACCTGTATGGGGGTGGGGGTGGATTATAGTAAACAAAGGCTATGTTGGTACATACACACTTACATGAAAATTAAAGATTATGGTATAGCTGTAGATACTGTTATATTTTAGCCCAGTTTTCCTAAAAACAACAAGTGCATTCTTTCTCTCTCAAAATTGAAAGATGCACTACTGCACACAGGGAAGGTATCACAAGAAAACTGGGCATTGTAAGCGGTGGATGTTAAGAGTTAAATTACATTATTCAAATTTTTGAAATCTACATCCATCATCTCAGTTAAGTAGGGCTTTAGCTTTCCACAGTTATCACATGCATACATATTTTAATAAAGGCACAGATACTTGTCATTTTTATTTGGGTAACAAAGGGTCTCCAAATTATACTGAAAAATAAATCCTAATTAATACCACTCCTGTAAAAAAATTAGCACACACTTTTCACAAATGATTTATGTAAAAGAGAAGAAAATACACGTAATTTTTATATCTTAAACTTTTTTATTCCCTACCAAAGACATAAATTTTGTCTTTCGTTTTCTTTCAGTTTTCTACAGTTTCCAACTTGTACCTGTAGTTAATACTGCTTTAATCTGCTAAAGACATTAACTGATTGCTTTCCTAAATCTAAGGATTATATAGTTTAATATAAATATATATCACATATCTTCGTAAAATTTTGACAAAATCAAATAAGCATGCCTTGTTTGAAGTCCATGCTCTTTCCACTACTTATAAAATCTGATTTAAAGATCAAAAATTCTTGGTTGTCACTCTTCGGTTACAATACTCTTCCTTCTGAACTGCCATTCAATTTTTACATAATAACAAGCAATAGAAAACCAAAAAAATTATCTTAATCTTAGTTCTTTTTTGATGCTATAAAATAATGTGAACTTTTTAAAAGAAACAAATATACCCAAAACTCAATACATTCAAATGAGCTGAGTTTCCTTTAAGGTGACAAGTTACCTTGGAAGGCCACAGTTCATTTTTCTAACTATGCTGCCATTGCTCAAGATACCTTTTAAACTCTTTTGGGATTGCCTTCAAAGTTAGCTGCATGCTTTTTATTATTGCCTCAAAGACAGATGTAATTTTTGGAAATTGTTAAGTCATTTGGTGCCAAATAATAGTTAAGGACAATCTAGCTTGGTAATACTTAAAAACAAAAAACAAAAAACAAAAACAAAAACAGTGGGTACTCATAAAGTTAACAGTGTGTGCGACAGATTAACTCTGAATGCAATTCTAAAAGAGCCAAACCTAAGCAGTTTGGGGCAATGGTAGATTGCCAGAATTAGGAAATAATCTTTAAGCACAATCACTAAGCAGGGTAACATTCATTTAGCTGTCTATGTTCTGACATATTTGTTTAAAGTGAACATTCTGATAGTGAGAATTTATTCCTTTAAAAAGGAATATCATTCTTTAAAAAAAAGAATTTTATTCCTTTAAAGCATCACTGTCAAAGTCAGTACTATACAAGTGTTCTGTTAGAAACTAATTTTCCTTACTTTATCAATAAAGGCTACTTTTAAAAACCTGAAAGTAAATAACCAACTTATTTGCCCCCAGGTTTTTTAAAATCATTAACTGAAGATAAAATAATTTGAAATCTCTAAGATACTAAAAAACAACAAAAACCCCAAGTGTAATAAAAACACATCAAGAACCAAACTACAATTTCTGAGCTGCACTGTTTATTTTGCTGCTTGAAACCTAAGTGACAGTATGCCACTATAATTAAGGGGTTTCATCTAAACCTTTACTACACTGCAGGTACAGAAATATACGGACACATTTTTGGAGAATTGACATTTTGCAAAATGCAGCAAACATTTTAGTTTATACATGAGAAAAAGAAGTGTTCAAAAGGGTATGCATTTCAAGTTATTGCAGGTTATTTGTGAGAATTTCTGCAGGTAAAACATGTTTAAATTTAACCAACAGTAGCATGTCAGTGTACTTAAAATCATGACAAAAATCTTCTCTCTGGTCATGATGCCCACGACAAATTACTATGATGTTGTATGTTTAGGGCAAGATGTCAATACAGCATAAATCCCATGGCATTTTGGTTTTCTTCTGGAGATTAAAGCTGTTTTTCTTGGGATAAATGCAGCAGCAAAACACAAACCAGTTGATCAAAAAGCACTTCTGCCATAACGCCAATAATTTTCAGGACACATCAACCGACAGTAGTTTTGCCATTCCCAGTTCTTTTAAGGATTACATCTCTGCACTTTGCCTTAAGTATGTCTGTAGAAGCTTGTTCTCTGTTAAGCCAGTTTACTGACTACAGCCTGGTTGAGAGAATTTAATTGGTTGGTCCATTTATCTAGAGCAGTATATCGTGCACCACCCCTCTTCTGATGATCCAGTTCAAGGAGTTGGTTGACTTGATCAATTCGGCCATGAATAGTGCTGTAAAAATAAAAGAAGACGTGTCTACAAATAACTTTACTAAGGTAATCTTTTATACTGTCTCATAAAATATTCACAATATCAATATGGGCAAAAGAAAAAAACTGCTGCCTAACATTAAATGAGTGAGTTCAGCACTAGTTATGACACTCATTTCCTTATTCAAACACTAGACAGAAACCAGATTTCAGCTACTTTTCATCAGCTTCACCAAAAGAACCAATAGGCATAGACTTACTCAGCTAATGAAGAACAAATGTCATTTGTGAAGCTTTTAGAAAATAATTTCAAAACTATTATGTACCAAATATCTTATACTTAAAACCATAAAGAAATACTATTCATCAAATAATTTTCTAGCTGTATTATGGGACATACTGAATGAGAAATTCCTCTGAAAATCCATTCAGAATGCTTCCAGAGATTGTGTTTTATATGCTTATTCATTTATCAAAAACATCACAGATACAATATACATACATCTTTTATAATAGAAAATTATAGCCAGTGGGTGCTTTTTATGAAAAATCAATAACTCAGCTGCTACTTTCATCACTGCTATTCAAAACATGGTCCTGAACATTTTGTGGTAAAAAATAACAAAGGACTTACTTATCCAATATGCACTGCACCAGCAAGCTCTCCACATCAGCTACATCTATGTTTAACTCCTAAGACAAAAGACTCATTATAATTCTACTAATTAACATATATAAAGTCTTCATGATCTTATATAATTACTGATTTTATATTTACTTCCACCACTTAAAGGAAAATTAATGAAGAAAAGATTTTAAACAAATATTATTACTTCAAAATATCTGAGAACATAGGCCTGATAAAGATTTAACTTTGTACCTTTTTGAAGTATATTCCTCCCTCCCCACAATTTTACTGTTTGAAGTTAATCTTTATTCAATCATATATTTTAGCCACTACTTTCCCTTCTACAATTTGCTGTTGGGCTGAAGGACTCTGAAAAACAAATTTAGTCATTCCCATTTCTATATCTTAAAATGTTAAAAGAGCTTTTCTATTAACTCAATTTATCTAAGAAAACAAAGAAAAATTCACATTAAAATTAAAGTCTTTAAGTTATGCTTAATTAAAAAAACGTAATACTACAAAGTATTAAGTTAGAGTTACTCTTTTAAGTGGAAGGTGGGTATATTGTATTTATAAGTATAAATTATAAATATTGAAATCCATTAATATTAGTACCTTAGAAATAAAAGGAATATGTATTCTTGTGTAAGGCTTAATTAATTTTATGAGCACTTGTGTTCTGATGTTTCGTAAAAGCTCTGGAAGAAAAGACAAAAATTAAAATAATATTTTAGTGTTTTAACAATTTGTATGCTATCTTTATGGATCATTATGCACTTCTAAATCCTAGTAATTGACTAATTTTATCATATATGTTCTCAAAATACATTCTTCTGATTGGAAGGACTACAAATACTTGGATCCAACGAGAATATGTATGACTTGAGATTGCCTCTCCCATAATTTTTCTTGTTTCTACCTCCCTGATTTTGCTCATGCTGAGACTTCCTAATTATATCCTCTTGCCTTCTCAATAATACTCCATGGCCCATCATTTTCTTAACAGTTAGCATCTTTCAAGAAGCTCTGATTTAAACCAGCTAAGTTCCTTGTTCTGTAAGCTCTCTCAGCACCTAGAATACTGTATTTTATATAATACTTTCACAACCCCATCCTGTCCCCCTTCCCCCAGCTTCTTCATGTAGAAGTGTTTTTTGTTGTTGTTATTGTTTACTAGTTGGGATAAGGCTTCTGTTTTTTTCTATATCCACAAAGTACACATAAGAACCTTAAAAATGTTGAATGAAAGAGAATGGAAGGTGGAGAACAGAACATTCCCTCCAAAGTATTCCTTGAATTTTCCTGAGGCACCTGGAATTTAAATGTTAGAATGAGTTGTTCCAAACAGTCATTTAAAAACCCTCAAATAGCTCCATAATAGGTGGGATCACTGGGGTGATAAGTGGCCCCATTAACAAAGGGATGATTTTCAAAGCTTTCATTAATTTTCAGTATCAATAATAAAATGCAACAATATCTAAATTAGAATAAAAAGGTAAAAAGGACAGCCCCCTTAAATGAAATGGATATCATTTATGTACCTGATTATAGAAATAATATATAATTTGCTAATGATTAATTTAAAACAGCTTTATAATGAAGTATTCTACTCCACTGGAATATCCTATTCCATGACGGCATTTGGAAACATTTCTATACTTTGCAATAAATAAAAGAAAAACGGCTTAATTTCATGCAACTCTAGTAAGGATTTATTTAACTATGGCAAAGAACGTAACAGAATTTATTTAGTAGAAAGTACAGACCTTCAATATGTTCCCTTATGAAAGGATCATCCATGATGTTGCTGTGATTTGTTTTCAGAATCTTTTCAAATTCAGTGATGTCATTATTCTGATAGGCACTAACAGAAAAAGAAAAGTATAAATTTTGTCAATTATGAAGTCAGAGAATAAATCAGATAATCCAAAGAGCCTGTTTATCAATTTTTATATGCAGAAATCTAAGTTATATTACAGTTTCTCTAATTTGTATGAAGAAAGAAGAAAGGAAATCAGTTAAACACACGTATTTCTGCAAATAAGATGAATTTCCTTTTTAATGCATTTGGCTTTTTAAAGGAAAGATTAACTCTTTTGAGGTTATCTCCCATATTTATACATAGCTAATTAAAACATCTCAAAATCTTAGTTTCATTAAGAGTTGACAGTGTAACTATTTAATGTTTGATGTTTTAAAATTAAATTGTGCATTTAATCCCTAATTGTTCTTAATGAAAGACACCAAGTTTATGCACATTACTGTATGGAGGAGTTTGGCCTTGTCTTTCTAATTAAATAAAGTATATCCTCCCTGAAGGCTATTCAGAAAATGCAGCTTCCTAATTTTTATCTTCTAGAAAGCTACCAGCGACTGCCAAAACTTTTCAAAGGGAACATTTGATTCTCAAGTCTCTCTAGTCACTGAGTTATACAGTGGAAACATCAGTGGCAGAAAGCACCAAATGGGGTACAAAGACAAGTAGAGACTGATGCAGAAGGCCAAAGGCTGATATATGTTCACAATTCTCTGAAGTGTCTACTGTCTATTCTTGAAATCAATTCTGTAAGGCACTATCGGGATTACTAAAGGTGCTGAGAAGGAAGATGCCAACCTTCTGGATATGGCACCACTGTCTGCTTTATATGTAAGACATATCATCAGCCATTCTGTTCGCCCTCTGCTGTGCTTCCATCTGTTGGGCCGCAATGTAACTTCATGTTAGGGGCAGGTGATTCAAGTGCTTCAACAGGAATTATTTTCCTCTAGTCTGCTGGCAACTGACTAGGAAGATAAAATTAGGAAGCATTACTTTCTTACCTATCCCCAAAACATTGTAATATGCTATAGGAGGATACATTCCAGTAGTGAAAACCTTTGCATACACGTATACTTTAAGAGACATTTTTCCACTACTTAAGTGGTTTTCTTTTTAAAATTTTATACAAAATTGTGGGACATCAAGGGCCACTTGTCTGGGTCAAAATTTACTATTAAAGAAGTTTCTGAGTTCCAGTATAGATGCTTCACTAGAGTAATTATAAAATATATAAATATAGCTCTCACTTTTTAAAAGATCTGATAAATCAGTCTTTAAATCCATTTTAATATATTCAACCAATTAATTTAGAGAAAACAGTCAATGTCTAGGGTGAAATTTTTCCTCAATATTTTAAAGTCTTAAAAGTTTAATTTACTGTGTAGCAATTTAACTTTATAAACAATTTTTTAAAAGTATTATGAAGTTAATCTCTAACCAAATCAAATGCATTTGGAACTGTTTGAAATGAAGGCGGAAAATTCTCCTTTCATAACTAAAATCCACTTAATTCAATAAATATATTAAAACAGACAAAAAGCAAACAATACACAAGAAATTTATCTCTTAATATAGCAATTCAGAGTTCCCAGTTCACCTAAAATAAACTGATTCCTACTTTTCACAGCTAAAATTAAGATTTCCTTAAAATATATATATAAAGCTTAATAACTTATAAAAATCATTGCCAAGTGAAAACAAAGTAAATGAGGAAATTTTACACAGGAACTTAAACAACATCATGAAATAAGCTATTTCCTCCAAATATATAAAATTTATATTTTATAGTCTACCATTACTTTTTTTATAATTGAAAAAGCCTACTAAGAGACTGGTCATGTAAACTATCTACATACATCTCCAAATAACATTCCCTATGTCTCTATACCCTTCCTGTTTTTATAAACTAGGCTGTACAACTGAAAACAAAGGACTTGAAGAAACTTGTACTTTTCTACAAAGAAAGCCCATTAAAGCCTAGGGCTCCATTTATTCCTGGCCTTTCTCCTGGTGTGAAGTAAAGTTTTTCTTTGCCCATCAGTATCTGTTTGAAAACATAGGCCTCTTCCAGGTTTGTTTGGTTCTATCTTCTAAAATATTTTAATATTAATTTATTATCATGGGTTCTTTGGTTGTAACCATAATTATGTACATCTTCCTCCATAGAAGCCTTCAATAAATCGTTTAGTTTCTCACCAGTATGATCCCTCTGCCCCCTTACTCCCATCTCAGAAAACTATCTGGGGAATACATTTTAAAAATATGTTCATCCTGTCACTGAGAAAATATATGATTAAGTAAAGAAATATGTTTAGCAATAATTTTGTGCTATTGAAAGTTCTTGGTTTATGTGGACCATTCATAACCTTATTTTGGATTAAGGGAAGTAGAAGCAGTAAACATTGTTAAAGAATGCTTTAAAACATCTAAAATCAGTTTTCCATGGAAATTAACATAGAACCACAACACGCAAGAACAATAACACAAAACGGCAGATACTTCATAAAATCTTGTGACTAATAGAAACAGCAAATTAAATGACTTCAGAAGATAAAAATTTCACAAACTGTGATATACTGCAAACCAAAATACAAAAGAATAAATTTTGAAAAGTTTTATTTTTCTGTCTCCATACATACAAATAAATATATGGATAAGTGTGTGTGTGTGTGTATCCTTTGTGACTGCTTTAAGGAAATTTACCTTAACTGAAATATAAAATCTTACCTTACTAAATTCGTCATTGCTAGAATTTCTGGATCATTTTTGTACGGCTTGGCCTAAACATGGTAAAGAAAAAAAAAACAAAAAAGAACTATGTATATGTACAAAGAATAAAATTTATTTCCATAAATGATAGCTGATAAGCACACACATACCTCCTGTGAGTCAAATGGATTTATTCCCGATTTCATTAGCATATTTGCTAAGACCAAATATTTTAAGCAAGTAGTTCGTCTAGGACTCCCCGATTCATCATAATTCTTGAAGGCTTCAAAAAAATCAGTGTGTGCCTTTTCAAATTCACCCTCTCTCAAGTGCATTTTACCACCACATTCTATAAGGAATAAACCATGAGAAATGAGAACATTTTCAGTTCTGTAGTAACAACATGAATGCTACTTTATAAAGGTCAAATGCAAATTATTTCAGTGACTTTTAGTCTTGTAATTCTATAACCTGAATAGAATTAGCTCCAGGGTATACACTTTGGATAAAATGAATTTTCTATTAATAATATCCTTACTTTTATGTTAATTTTATAAGGCAAAAAAATTTATCCTAATTTCTTTCTAGGACTTCATCATTTCATTGACTTTAATACTTTATCATTTGTTTTCAGTAAAACAGAAAACAATCTTCAGAGTCATTAATCATATGTAATAACACCTTGGTATCTTCCCATTTCACTGCCCACCTTCTGGAAACCAAACTTGCCTCTGATGACTCCCATGATCAGTGGATGAGGGATGGCAGACTTGATGTGAAGTGATTGTTCATAGAGTGCTTTTAGCTTTTTGTTATTCTTCTGTGCTGTGTACATCTGAATTTCCAAAGCATATATTTCTAATAACTGTGTACCTTTTTTCAGGTCATCTTCTCCATCATCAGTCTAGAAAAGCAAATTCTTTAGTCAAGACAGAATTTAGAGACAACTTTATTTACTAAATAAACACATAGGCAGATAGTATTATAGACTTTTATTACAAACAGTTCATTTAAAGTAAGCTGAATGGAAATTAACATTTTTTCCATTGAAAAAATATTATAAGTTGATATAGTGGTCCAACAAAACTTATTAACCCACAATATAAAAGAGAGAGAATACTACCACAAGTAATTTTTATTTGCATTAGCCTGGGAACCTTACATCTACAGTATTATTTCTGTGTGAGAACGCAATACAAAATTTCATTTGGGACCGAAAGTAATAAGAATACCACCTTTAGTGGCTAAAAAAGAACCCCCCCATATTCTTTCTAGTCATTGGATAAAGAAAAAGTGGCCAGGGCTTTTTGATATGTATAAAATGCTGCAATGTTTAAGTTATTATCACACAGTGAAAGACCCTCCTCCATTCAGAAATGTCTTGTCCACCGTTTCTATTTCACAATGAAAGGAACCAATAGTTGCTTATTAGTCAGACTCAACTTTTCCACGAATGTGTGACTAATCTGCTTCAAAAAGCAAAACCATTAAATGAAAATATCTGCAAGTGAATAAGTTTAGAAAAGTTTCCTTTTCAACTTTTCCCTATTCATAGAAATGACATATATATAATTAAATAATAGCACATAGTATTACAAGAGCTTTAAAATATTTATAATAGTATTTCTACATGAAATTTAAACTAATATAAAATAATTTACTTGATCCAGACCAAAAAGTAAATACAAAATTATAGCCCACTGTTTAAAAAGTCATAGAACTGTGCCATCCAATCTATGTAACTAATTAAACTAATAAAATATAAAGTTCAGTTCCTCAGTCACATATATAACTTTATTATATATGTTTATGATATTCTTGCTATATTTCCATAGGGCACATAACTAAACAGGAAAGGCTTACTCTTAATAATTATTAATAACTGTATAAGTATCAATATTTGCCTTATTCCACAGAGTATGAGGATTAGAATAAGAAAGTAATACTCAGAAAAAAATTAGTATTTTCGTAACTTACTGCTCCAAATTTTATTTTTGGGATGATGCCTGAACAAAAACACCCCTACACAATATTTCAAACACAATTAGTTCTTATGTTTCTTTATTGCAAAGAATAAAATATTTAGAAAAAATAAGGGAATGCTACCTGGCAGGATTGATGTAATTGGCGTAAAATTTTTTGAAGCTTTCCATATTCCTCACGTTCTAAATATAATTTTCCAAGCTGCAAGAAAGTAAACTTATTAAAATCAAAAGATTTCTAAAGGAAAAGGTGTGCCATCTTTAGGAGAGATTATTAAGGACAACCCACCCATTCTTCAAAAAGCAAAAATGTAACTGTAATTGTTACCTTTGTGTTTGTCTTAAACCAGAGTCTATCATTCTTAGCATCTTTCAAAGCTTCCAGTGTTGTTTCATAGAATTCCTGCAGTAAATCCATCTGACATAAAAAATCAGAATTCTATAATTGTAAACAGCAAATTTGTACCTGTTAATAAAGTTAATTTGAGCAAACTAAAAAGTGCATCTTTGAACTTTAATACATACAAGATACACTATCTGTATCATACCAAATGTCTTCTACAGTCCACAAAATTAACATTACTTAAGACAATACATACCACATTTACAAAAAAGATAAGTGTCAAAATCTGTTATGTATGTTTTTAAAAAAATAAAACTCAGAAAACATTTTCCCATATAAACTATATTGCCGTAAGTTCTAAAGCTCTAATAGTATAAGATTTTCCTTCCCAATCTAACAACTTGTTTTTATATTAACAAAAGTAAATGATGTGCATATACAGTTGTACTGTGTTATTAATAGTGCATATATTATTCATTCAGCTTTTATTTATTGCCTACTATGTGGCAAATACCAAGCAAGCTGCTAAAGGAAAAGGTGAACAAGTTCCTTCCCCCCAAATTCTACAAATGTGACAAATCAATTAAGTGGACTGCACACTTTTAAGTCACTGGTTAACTATGGAGCTGGGTGGAGAGGAGAAGTCTAGTTTAATTTTAGCTGTGTCTAACCACCATCAATTCATCAATCTGAATGACAGTTTTCATGGAAATCACTACTTGTTTTGCATTATGATAAGGTTTCCCCCACCCCTCTAACACTTCCAGCTCTGCTTTTGCTTGTATATCTGATTCTTTAGAGCTCTACTTAATAGGATCAAGAGAAGAGGTAAGAGGGCCATGATAGCAGGAAAGTGTGAAACTTTCAGGAAAGGTTGTCTATTTATTCATGACTGCTGATGGCATACTGAAGAAGTTGAGTGTCACCCACCCACAATCTATTCTTACTTTCAAAAGACAAAGAGCCTACATATAATAGAATGCAAAAATATATAATCTTTAGGTTTTAAAATCACTACTTTTCCCCCTACCCAATCCCTGGCCTAACATTTATAAAAAGTGCAGTAAAAATATTTTATAACACTTGTTTGTAAAACTCAGAAAATATTTTCCCACATTAAAAAAAAAGAGCTCCCATTATATTTGAGGAGTAAAAGTAAACCGCTTCAAGGAATAAAAATGGCATTTAGTAGAAAAGACAGGGAATGAAAGAGGCTGATTATGAGATGAACATTTTACTGATGAGTACAGGAATCTCAACTATTTTAAGAAATACTAAATCATATAGGAATACTTCTTAGACTCAAGTATCAGAGTAAGAAAGCTGAAATTTAGGACTTTATGTTGATTAACAGAATATGAACAAACAATTCAATTAAAAATTATCTCAGCAAAAACATCAAACTAAAATGAGTACTGTTTTTCTTAACAACCCAAATATAAAAGAATAAAAGCACTATCACTCCCAATGCCCATTTTAGTTTCTTTCATCATATACCCTTCCTTTCATCAACCACCCACCCACTCATCCATTCTAGAAGCAATTATTGAGTATCCAACAAGTAAAGCCAAGCACTAAGTGACATGAGTACAGGTGCTTCACCCCAAGGATCTTACTCTAATTAAATCTATACACAAATAATTTATGATTCAAACTGTTAAGTATTCAGGAGCTCAGGCTGGACAGCTGAAGTGATGATGCCATTTATTAAAAGGAACTGTGATAGTAATTGTATGGGAATCTAATATAAGCCTGCAAAGGTTATTTGCAGATATTTTAGTATCTGAAGATACTATGTAAAGAGATTAAGTGGGAGTTACTACCTTTAAATATCACATAATTAGTACTATAATCAAGAAAACAGTACTTATTACTTTTTAAAAACATACCAATAACTAGCAAAACTGCTTAAATATAGTTTCTAGGTTTTAAAAAAAAGCATTATAAGCAATGAACATATTAATAAGTACCAAGAGGAAAAAACTAAATCTAACCTGTTTAGAAGTGGAGATATAATCAAGAATAGAATTAATGGATTTTTCAGAATAATTTCTTGTGACTGCACTCCGAATATATGTCAACAGCTGTTTATATCTGTTCATCATTTCTGGGAAGTTTGTCTGTGAGGGGAGAAAAATTAAAAGTTTAAAATAAATGCATTATTAGATACATGTTTACGTACTAAAATACATGCACATGATTAAGAGTATACCATATATTACATAATAGAAAAATAATAATATTTTATGATAAGAGGAAATACATATGCCAGGAATACTATAAATATTTTATCTTAAATTTGAAATAACAAGACTACTCAGACATATGAACCAGAATTATGAAGTTAGCCTATAAAAAAGTACAACTTATAGATTTTCCTAATTTTAGATACTGCTTATTACATAACATATTTATTTAATTCACAAAAACTACCAAAAATAGTCAAAGACCAAAAAATATAAAATTCAAAAACAAGGGATAGGTATTTTAAAAATTCCAACTTTTTAAATGCCTTAGGTACCAGCTGTCACATATAAGTTATGTCTTTTCCTAATGATTTACCCCATAATCCAGGAAGTTCTGCAGCAACAGCTACACGCTTCTTTTCTCCCTATTAATGGATGGTTCTCCATAAAATCTGAAGTGGAAGAATCTCTTCAAGCCTGGGTACTTAGCCCTCTGTAAAGAAAAGTCCTCCCTGCTAAGGCTCTATGTTGCTAATAGTTTAAATGTTGCTACTCCTTGCAGAACTATTTGTATTACTCAGGGTTATTGAAAGAAACATGAGAGATCCAAAGTAATAAAGCACTACTAGTGAAATCTCCAGCAGTTATCTATTTAAAATTTTTTTACTTAATTTATACTATTATTAGAACTACAAAGCAGGCTAAATATGGAGATATCAACAGAACTGTCTTAGAGAATGAGAATGAGATATAATGAAATGCCATTTGCTGCCATGAGGTTTTTACCTACATAATTTATTTCATTATTAGTTTAATTCCCCTGAAAACAAATCTTACCAACTTAAAGTTAATCTTAATCATTTGTTTCAGTGCTTTAAATCCCCATTCTCCTTTTTCACCTTCAAGTTCCAAAACCTAAACAAAGGAAGAAATTTTTAGTCCAACTTAACATTACTATATTATTTTCTAATGACACACAGCATCTGGGCTTTGAATTAATTTTTATCATATACATTTCCCCAAGAATTCCACTATTTCTCAATTTCAGTTTTAAAAAGCTTAAAAAAAAAAAGGGCAACTTAAAATATTTAAGGATAAGCAAGCTTGTTTTGAAGTTTCTTCATCAGAAGATTAAGTAAGAACTACTACTTGATTATGACAGTCTTTGAAGTACTCCCCACTTCCTCCAATAACCTCTTGGTAATAATAACCCAAAAGTGTATCAAGAAATCAAGCTATTTATAATAGTAAATAATAATAATAGTAAAATCACACTTACATGTGATTTGTCCCCAAAAGAATAAACAGGATTGCAGGGATAATATCTACTGCCTATCACTTTAGTTCATCCTTCTGCCAGGTTTTCAGGATAACAGGCCTGTTCCATAGATAGCTTAATTGAAAAATATCAACAGGATGATCCTTTTTATATATTTGCTTGTGCTGCATAATGCAAACTTACCTTAGAGTATCCAAAGCACATTTATGGGATAAAATCATTGGGATTTATTTGATTTAAGACATCACTAAAAAAAAATAAAACTTTAAAATAGAGAATCAACTGGAAAAAATATGAACCTTTTGGAAACTGCTTAATGCTGCTTTTGGGTCATCTTCTTTCAACGCTTTGGAATTATAGTACTGATTTTCCAAATCCACATTTGGTTCGGAGTTACTATCTTCAGAATATTCCTGTGTGTTGGAAAGAAAAATTAAAATGAAAATAAGAAAGCTATACACTGCATTGTAAAAAGTGAGTGCTGTTAATATGGAAAAACCCTACGCTTATATAAAACCAAACAACTCTGAATACATAGGTAAATGCTGCTATTTAACTATTATTTAAAAAGAGGGGGGGGGAGCCCAAATTTGAATAGTAGAATAGAATAACTTCTTTCAGATCAAAACTATAGCTTTTGTAGAAACAACACAAAGCAGAAAGCAAAGAACTAACACTGGCTAACCACATACCCCCACCCAATTATTTGGTGGTTAACCTATTTTTGGTCATGGAACCTGAGAAAAATTTAATGTAAATATGTACTAACTATTTATCTTTGATTCTGTAATCTAATTTCCTCTACTCCCTAAATCTAAATTTCATTATTCTAACATGGCCTCACTATTTAGGATGGTGATCTACATATTGTATAATGGTATATTGCTAAATTATATATTAATAAGAGTATTTGTCTTATCTGTATTCTACATTACTCTACAGTTGTTTATTTAATGCCTATTAGTATAGTTTTACAGCAACTCAAAACAAGTAAAACACAATGGATTTACGTAATTTTTATGAGCTTTCCATCACATAAATTCTGTTCTTAGTGAGAAACAGTACTAGAATAAGGCACAAGGGAAATTTGGAATAAAACAACTATTTTGTGGAGCAGTATAAACAAGAGTTTAAAATACTTTCAAGAACATTCAATCTAATAATAAGGATTATAAAATACACATGGATTAGTAAAATGAAAATTATTATTTTAAGAAGACACAAGATAAAGATTATTTCCTTCTCAGCTACAAGTCATTACAACAGGTAAGTTCATGTCAAATTAAGAATAGTACCTGGAAATAAACACAAAAAGATACGAATAGTATTACAGTTATTTCTAAATCCAAATACAGTCAATAAATTTCTTCACAGAGGTATTAAGGGAAAATTCTGTAATGTCCCAAAGATATTGAGTGTATTCAGTGTTCGGAATTTCAAAGATGCATCAATACAAGTTGAATTTTTTTTCCTATGACCACTAGATGGAGGAGGATGTTGACGTTAGTATAAAACAAATTTTTTAGCCATAGTAAGAACTGAAATAGTGGCTTTGTAACATATGCCCTCTAGAGGCTAATTATTTCCTTATGTGAGGACATGAAGCACTGGTATTCCTCTCACAGATTAAGAGGTAGCATTTAGGTATGTTTAATATATGAAAGTTCCTCAGAACACTTCTCTCAGGAATGAGATCAAGCTGTGAGTAGTACATAAATTTCAAAATCACTCATTCACTTTTAACCCTTGTAATCTAGGTTTCACTATAATGAAACCAATCAAAATTAAAAAGTAATTAATAAAGAATGAAAAAGCCAATTAACTATATACCAAACGATAGCGATAGATTTTAAGGTGGGTTTTGAAAAATAAATGGGAGTTTGCCTGCTAGACAAAATGGGAAAGAAAGAGAAAAATACATGCAAAAATAGCATAAACAAGAGGTAACTGAAGAACCAAAAGCAGTCAGACCATTTGAACTTCCATGAAAAAAGTCCTACTAATTCTACCTCCAAAATAAATCACAAATCTATCTACTGCCATTCTCTCCCCTGCTATCACCTTAGCATACCAAGCCACTTTCAAATAGCCTTCCCATTCTCCTTTATACTCTTCAAATTCCAATCTTCTCATGGTACAAAAGCAAAATAATCTTCATAAAATGTTAACTATCTCATTCCTCTTGTCAAAAATGGCTTCAGTTGCTCTTAAAATCAAGTTCAAAATGATCAAAACTCGACTCCTAACTATGAATCCAGTCTTATCTCCTATTAAGCTTTCCTTCATTCACTTTTTTGCAGGCACTCTGGCCTTACTTCACATGTGGGTAAACTTGTTCCCACTTTTACAAGCTAGTCCTTTTTCTTCCCACCTCTCTTCATCTAACTACTACACATCATTTTGAATCTCATTTTAAATATCACCTGCTCAGGGAAGACCAATTTTTTTGAGGGTTCGGGGGTAAAGTGTCATAGCTATAGAATTTATTCTACACCTTAGGAAAACAGTTCTTCTCTGTCTAGTTAACTTGGAACAAACATAAATGTTTCCAAAAATTTACATCTAAGATTAATCAGAAAAAAATTTTTTAAAGTACAAATCTTCACTTAAAACTGTTCAATAAGTTACAGGAATCACTTGTTCAACCAGAAATTGGCTTTTCTGCAAACAAAACCTTTAGGAATATAACCCTGAACCTGGAGGTAAAATGAAACATGTTTATTTATGATTTACATTTATCATAAAGTCTAATAATTTGGTCTCTCATTCAAAGCCCATTTATTTTTGGTTTCTTGGCTCACAATAGATTAGAGGAAACAATTAGGCCAGGATATGAGGAGAGGGAAGAAGTGGAGAGAGGTACACATAACATTAGTAGAATGTGGAGATGCTAAAGGAGAAACAGAAAATAATATTTTAGGAATTAAAGAGGTTAACTTCATTATCTGCAAATTACTGAACCAATTATAACACTGCTCAAAACAAGAATTTTTACATTTCTTGCTATGTTTATACAGTGCGTCGTCATTCAATCACTGAGTACAAGAATCGCTACAAGCAATGTCTAGGATATGACTGGCTGCAAATCAATATTTCTAAACTTCAGATGTTGTAAATTCGAAAGAACACAATGATTGAGACAAGAATGATCTAGCCCGCAACGTTTTCTGAATATATTCTTTTGTTTTTTCATATTATATGGATTAAGAAAAAGAATGTATAACAGTTTTGCATAATGTTATGTAAATATTATTGCTGAAATATATAAATAAATGGGAACTGGTAAAACCCATGTGTTGCTCTCTGGTTTCTTATAAATAGGCAATCTTGTTACGATCTGCACCATCATATTTACATGGCTTTAACTAGCCATCATGACATCACCAACCTGTCATTTACAGTTTAATCACACTATTACCACAAGCTGTGCACTACAAAACCATTCTTTGATATTACAATGGCATGATTTTTAACACTGATGATCTTCAGAAAAGTCTTTAGAAGAATGATTTTGTGGTTTTGATGTTTCTATTATTTATAATATTTATACTCTAAATAATGATTTTCAATATATGCCAGCATTTGAGTGTTGTTCACATAAATGCAAATTAACAGTCCTTCCCTTCTAATATAACACAATAAAAACAATATAATACAGACACATAGTAGATATGGTAGCAGCCAAAAAAAGGAGTAATCAACTACTCTTCAGTGAGTTTGAGGAAGGAGAAGACTGTTGGATCAGGTCTGGAAGTATGGACAGGAGTTGCTGGGAATGAGAAAGGGCATTTAAAACAAAGCAATTAACACATATGTAAAAGCATGGAAGTGTGAAATAGATTACACATTTGGAAGAACCATGAATAGTCTGATTTGGCTGAGTGAAGCACATAAAGGGTTGATGACAGATCTATATTGGACAGACAGGTAGAAATCAAGTTGCTCACTGAATATTCTGAAAACGGTCTGGCCAAGAGATGACGGAGGCCTCATTCCAAGTAGTAAGGTGGGGAGAAAAGGAAGGCAATGGGATAAATACAGAAATAATAAGTGACGTTAGGATATAAAATCAATGGGATCAACCAAATGTGTATAAGACAAGAGGAAATTAAAGTTGTCTATAATGACTCCTAGGTTCTGGCTTGGTCACATATTGGTGCCATTAATCAGATTAGGGAATATAGAAGAAGAAACATTAAATAAATATTGCTAATCTGAATTGTCAGGTGAATAAAAGATAACCATAATTTGTAAAAGCTTAAATAAAATGGTTTTTAGTAGAAAAAGAAACTGAAATTTTAATCAAAATATTGAGAATGCTTTAAAAAAACAAAGAAGAGTTTAAATGATATATGAAAAACAAGTACTTGAATATTGTAGAAGAGATTAAAAAAAAAAAACACAACTAAAGTTGAATAATAGCTCTATATAACTTATGTCATGGTATCTCCCCAAAGCAATCCATCCACACCACCCAAATCTTCTCTCCTTTCCCCAGATATGCCACACAACTTCAAATCTCTGGGCTTTTGCACAAGGTGTTCTCTTTGCTAGGAATTCAAAATCATTTCCCCTCCGAACAACCTCCCCACTTTTCTCCTACTATGCTCCCAGCCCTAACACCCCTCAGAAATATATTAATCAAGCATTACCTGAATTTCACCTTCCATTCTCCAACTCTTCTTAGCAAAGTAAATGCTCTCATTTATGCTTCTACATGACCTGCAATGTATGTTTATGTTGTGCCCATCCCCCTCTACCTGCCCCACCAGCTTCTCAAAAGCAGAAATTTTCCCTTACTCACCTTGGTATCCCCAGAGCAAGGAATGTGGAAAATGCTCAATCAATGTTTGCTTAAATGAAACAGAAAGTGTTCCGAAGTGTGTTCCAAGATAACTCAATACACAACTGTGGTCAATTTCAACTATATTTTGGAATGGAGCTGCTACTAAACAGGGTGAGTTCCACAGTTCATCTACTTACTCCTGTGTCTGCTGCTGATAAAAGTCCTAAGAAATGTGCTCTGGGAGATCAAGATGCACTATTAACAAAGCTTCGTAAGCCTTGACCATGTCTAGACAGCTGTACCAGATGTTGGGCAGAGAGGTACAGGGCAATGCCCCAATAACCAATTCTCTGTAGTCATTTGTGGTTTAACCATTTAAAGTTTTCTAAACTTTTAAACATTACACTGAAGTTAATGGGTCTTAATTTTCGGCTATGGTGTAAATTAGAACATTCTTTCTTTGACCTAAACATTCAGTCTTCAAATTAAATTTCCCAATCATAAAAGTCTTTAGACTTGGATTCTAGTTCTGACTCTCCCACTAATTTGTCCTGTGAATTTAGGTAAGTCACTCATTCTTGATGCTTCAGTTACTCTTTTGTCAAGTTTGGAGACTGAATCCTACTGGAAGTTCTAATCCCCACAGAGGTCCAGGAATTCATTCTGGGATATAATACACAAGTACAAATTCACTTTGTGGAATATTCATAGCTACAGATTTAAGTTAGGAATGAAAAACCTTGCATTTATTTTATTCTAAACATGTAAAAGCAGCCTCCCATTATCATTTGTGTTACCCCTGACTGAACCTCTCTAATTTCATTCCACAGCATACATCTATAGAGTAATATAATAGGTCCTTTGAAAGCTTAACAAAACTAATATTATAAATCAGTATTTTCTTTGAAGTAGTAACTTTAAGAGGCAGTAAAATTACTCCAATGATATTGCCTGGGTTATTAATAATGCTTCTGAAATTCTGAAGAAAACTAATTCCATTTGTCAGGTATTTCTAATCTAAAACAGCATCATCCATTTTGACAGCCCAACTAACTTATCATACGTGATTGTGAATACATATTTTCAACTAAATCTACTCAAAGGACAAAGCATTGGCTACAGTGAAATTATTAAAAAAAAAAAAAAAAGCTGCACATTGTTTATAACAACAAAAGATAGAAAAGCACCAATGTTTACCAATAGGGAAACTTTAAATAAAGCATGGTACATGCATAAAATCAATGCAGCTGTAAAAACTCTTCTCATAATTAATGGAATAATCTTTAAGATAAATTAAATCACAAAAGAAATGTGTAGAACAATATCTCTAATATGCTATATTCTGGTTAAAAAAAGGGGGGAGTGAGGGCGTTAAGAATGTATATTTGGTACCTATGGTAGGAGTGGGAACTGGGCAGATGGGAAACAAGAATGGAAGGAGAACTGTTAATGAATACATTTTTATATTTTTTGATTTTGAACCATGTATACATTTTACCTATTTAAAAAGCTAAGTTGAAAATGCTTTAGGTTCTGAAGACAATTTTGCAAGAGGGACTCTAAAAAATTTTAACCAATGACAGAATCACTGTTTGGCCTCCCGAGGCCAAGGTCACATTTTTTGCTCATCATTTGCAAACTGTAACCCACCTCCCCACCCCAGAAATAAAATATAGGTTTACTGTTAAAGGTTTGGAAGAAATACATTTTAAAAACAAAATTTAAAAAAATCACCCATAATTTATTTCCCGACTTTTTTTTTTTTTTCCCACTCAACAAAAATGGTATAACACGGATTACATTGTCCTACATATTTTTCAAACTTAACATCTGTAGTGGATTCATGTGTGCCGAGCACTGGTGATGGACCCTTCCCTTTCTCTATGTGGTCCTGACAAGGGTTTTCAATTGCAGTGTCCCTGCCACTGAGAAGGGTGAGCAACCCATCTCCTTTCTACAGTGAGTGGTCCACAGATGGGCACATGGACCTACACTGGGTCAACAGAAGTAATCGCTGGGAGTCCCCTGTTGGAGCTAGCAAGGAATTCTCTTGCCTTTGGGGCTATGACACTAGGAAGATAACTCTTTACAGCAGAAGACATTAGGCCAACACAGTGAGGAAAGCAGCCCAAGGAGGAGACAGTGAAACAGAGAAAGACCTGACACCATCATTTGCACCCATGAATCCACCATACTTGCCCTTCCCAGTGATGTGAGTCAATATAGTCTCTTTTTCTTTAAGCTAGTTTGACTTGTGTATCTATCGCTTATACCCAAGAATCCTGATTGATACAATTTATCAAAAGTATTTTTTCATGGTATTGAATATTCCTCAGAACAGCTTGAAATGCTGGCATAGCATTCCATTGCATGGATATAGCATAATTTATCAATCATTCTCTTGATTAGAATTAGTACTCCCTTACTACTGATAATTTAGGTTGTTTCCAATAATCTATAATTATAGAAACAAAAAAACAAAAAAACCACGATGAACACCTCTGACGATTATTTTTAAGAAGACAATGCCCAACTGGAAACATGTTATGTTTCTTTAAAAGCCTCAACTGTACAATGAAACTTCATCTGAGTGAAGACCACAATCAGAATTCCAAATGTGTGTGCAGCACAGGAAACACTGGCCCAGACCTTTATAAAAAGTATATTGTTTGAAAATCTCTTCTTGAAGATCTCCAACATTTTGTCAAGAGTAAGTTATAGGGACAAAAGCCTCAGAGGAAAATAACTTGTAACCTCCAAGCTCCTTATTTACACAGTGAATGTTAAGTAGTCTTTTATTTAAACACACAAATCCCTAAAGGCTATTCTTTTGCTCTTGTCCCATATTATTTCATCTATCACTTCTTCAAATGAGCTTACTAGGTTCTACTCACATCAACTCAAAATTCCTTTTTAAAAAATGAAAGTGTCATTTTTAACTTAAGCCATGAAAGTTTCTTTATAATATGGGAAACAAAGTTCAACACATCATTTCTCTGCTGATCTTGTAAAATAGTGACAAATAAAGAGTTTTCTGTAAGATACCCTGTGGCCAAAATCAGAGACTCATCTCCCACCCCCACCAAAAAAGTAGACAAAAAGGAACATTTTTAGGGCATTAAAACTGCCAAATAGTAAGCCCAAAATAAAACAATACTAGTAAACATTCATTCACTAACCCCAACTATGAGTTTGGAATATAAGGCTCATAGTTTGGTAATATATATTTAACCAAGTGGAATGACTGAATTTTTTGTACAATTTTTTTTCCATTTGTGATACATTAAATGTTTTATTCAAATACACAATGCCTTACATATAAGAGGACCTACTAAGGAATAAATTTTTGGTTTGACCCAATTTGTCTTAAATCCTTTCAAAAAGACTATTAGAAATATTAAGCAACTTCATGCTAGAAAGGAATGACTGTGGAATTATAATATAGTTAACTTATCAAAGCATTAACTTAATGAACGGCACTATAGTTACTGTTTAGTATAATTATGCCAGTAAATACCTGTAAATCTGTAAAATTAACATCGATTAAACATCATCTACCAGTAGGAACCATCTCTTTTCTCTTTACTCACTTTTACACAGATCACTATGCTTAGAAAATGCCTGCTTCTGCCTCTAATAAAAATCAATCAGATCTTGGAGTGTTTCTTCTTATTTATCAAGTCTGTTCTCTTTTCTTTTAAAACTTGGCACAAATCATTATTTACTTTCTCGGATACAAACAGTATGATTTTAGAAATAGCTAAAAATAACTATTTCCACTAGATTGGGCAAGGACAAAAAGTGATTTACGGTATTAACATTTATCAGTGGACAACCTATGAAAGATGTGGTAAATATCACTGTGGTCAAAAATACTCTTGACTTTAATTAACATCTTGACAAAATGAAGTGATCACAAAATTTCCACCAAACAGTACATTTTTTAAAAAAAGAAGTATCCGTAAGGCATCAAATCAATACTACAGACTCTTTAAATCCTAAGAAATGGAAAAAAGACACAGGAAAAATAAACTATTGAAAACAACAATGTAACTTCTCTTTTATGTATGTAAGCATGAAATGGCAATCAGTTCTTTAAAGCTTTTTTTTTTTTAAAAAACATAAAATGATTGAAGGAAATTGGCTAAGGAAGTAAAAAAATTATTAAATTTTATGATACATAAAGAGTTTAACTGTTATTAGATGAGGCATAAAAGTTTTCACTTTTTTTGAGTAGGAATTTTATGATTGGGAATCCAGAATGGCATGGGAGAAAGAGACACAGACACAGGACAGACACACTCTACTTAATAGAATCCTGAAAAAAAATTTCATTTAATTACGTAGTGGTTTAAAATCTGTTTTTTTTTTGTTCAGAAACAAAAAGGTTAAAACAACTATATATTCAACTTAATTATACTGCACATCTAGTTTAGGCCCTAAAAGACTAGAGAAAAGCAGCCAAGTTAAAACACTGTATGTTCAATTAAAAGTCTCACAAAAATTGAGTACTTCAAGGAACAATACGATTCTCACTGTCATTCTGACACATACTCTTAAGGTTGATCTTCAAGTGAACCACAGTGCTAGTAAACATATATTCAATAAACCATTCCTTAGGAAAGAAATAAGTAGAAACACATAACACACAAACTAAAATACAAACACATTTAAAAACATTTCCATGGTTACAAAAACACCTGTAATACAAGTAAACATTTAAATAAATAAAAATGCATAAGATAATACAATTAATGATCTTAATGAACTGAAGGACATTATGTACAATTGGCTTGGACTGCACAAACTAAAATGTAAGGAAGAGATCATCACTATCAGCGAAACTCTACATTTGACTTTATTATCAAGATCTCTACCTTGACTCTCAGGTAACAAGCATTTCCCTTTCTCTTATGCAAAATGTCCCTTGTTTTAAAATGGAAAGATAAACTGGAAATGACTTGTGGATTACGTTTATACAAAGAAGTTACACACTTGAGAATCATGCCTTGAGAATTTCCAGCATTTAAACTATAAGATGTGCCAAATTTCCCTCAGCAGCTACTTCACAACTTTACATAATGCAGCATCACCGTAATATACAAGAGCCATGCACAAAACGAGCCCAAAACTCAAAGCAAAGTTGATGCTAATTCTTGATAGGGGTAATTTTTCTTAGCTCCAACATATTTTAAAATAGCAACTGAAACGTTAGTTTTTTAAAAAGCTGTAAATCATTAATAAAATCAACCTTGAATCTTTAAAAATCAACATTCAATTAGATAAATTCGTTCATTTCTATGCAACTGATATTTTTAACTTTGAAAACTGGAAAATTTCTAAGTCTAGGAAAAAGTCATTGGAGAAAGCCATTGGATCGATCTTCCTACCCAACCCTCCGCTTTCCCCCAAAAGGCAAAATCTCTTCCCTAGTTTTTCTCTTTAATGAGCACAGCAAGTAGTTCAACTACCTTCTTTTTTTTCCGCTGTCCTGAACTCTCCACCGTACCTTTACCTCAAAGGAAGACTGACCGTGGACAGGACTATTTAAGCTGTTTCCAGGAGACGCACAGTGGCGTTTCGCGTTCAGGCCTAGGTGCAGTAGGCTCCTACAGTTTTCAGACTCTTCCCAGCATCCTGCACCTGTTCAGGCCGAGTGTAAAGAGGGGACCGGAATCCTGGGCCCGAAAAGGCAATGCCAGGGCTTACACCGCTGCATGGTCCCCGAGTCAGCTCGCGCAAAGTGGGAGGAGGTAGTGGGTGACCGAGAACCAGACGCCCGGGGCCAGTGGCGTCCGAGTAAACCGGGGAGGCACTCGGACTTGGAGCGCAATGCTTGGGACCCCCTTGGCTGCCTCCTTAACCCTCCCTTCCTCCGTGCTGGAAAAGCAGGGCCCAGGTTCAGTGCGGGATGGGGGAGGAGGTAAACCCGTCCTGTCACTGCACTAGGAGAGGCTGGAAGGAGCACATGCTTTATGGGGAGAGGCTGCGGCCGCCCCCTACCCCAGGCCCGAAAACCAGGCACCACCTCTAGAGCCAGAATTCCGTTCCCTGCGCCTCACCAGGTCGTAGTCCTCCTCATCATCGCACATGAAATCATCCTCCATGTCAGACATCTTGGCCGGGAAAGGGGGAGGGGGAGGAGAAATTGGAGACAACCTCCTCCCACAATCCTCCGCGGCGCGCGGCGTCACTCCCAGCTTCTCCTCTTCGCTTTCCCGTCGCTCTTAAAGGAACTGAATGTTTCCTTCCGGAACAAATGCGCTCGGCCTGGAGAGGAGTTACTACGACGCCAAAAAGGAGCGCACCGTCCCATCTTCCTGCGAAACGGTTGGTGCCTTAGCAACTTAGCCTAGCAACTGGGGAATCGTGGGACATACGCCAGTACTGTGGGCCTCCGCTGAGGGGCCTCGGGAACCTCGCGCCCAAGACGAGCAGTTTCCAGCCTCCCGGGCAAGGGAGCAGTCTCTTCCCTTGCCTGGGACACTGGAACCATATGACCGTGGTGAAAGTAAGGGACCGCCTAGGACCACAAGCATTTCGCGTAGGAAAGGCTGACAAACCCGTAATAAATGACAGGTAGTATTATGTATGCCATTATCTCTGCATTTAGTCCACACAGTGCGGAGGATGTTCCTGTGCTGTTTGAGATCTTTTCAGAAACATATTTACGTGTAGTGTTTATTTTATATGTATTTGGCAGGCGATTCTGTGGGTATCCCAAATGAGGTAGGCATCAATCAATTGAAGCGTCTAAAGACTAATTCAGTTGTTTAACGAATTATAACTGACCTTTACGGCTTCTGAGACCAAATTATGGTAACTCTTAACGATCTTTTTTTTTTTTTTTTAATGTAGTATTGTTGCACAAAATCTTTAGCAGAAGTCGAAATAAATAAAGAAATGAAATTGAAATAAAGGAAAAACCCGCTTTGCAAGCAATTAGCATTTAAAATATAAACTTCGAGTTCTGTCCACTCTAATTTTATGTAGCTATAGCATGTATATATTGGATTCTTTTTTTGCACCTCGTATGTAGCAACATAGGACAATGTGAACAATATGTTCTTGACAATGATTATTTTAATGGTTGCTTAAAAATCCTTCCTTTGAATGTACCAATGTACTGTAATTGACTTAAGCATGCCAGTATTGTTATACATTTAAGATGTTGCAAAAACAGTTCTATTTTAAACTACTGCAGTGAATATCTTTATCACTTTATTTTTCTGTAGGAAAAAGTCCAAGAAGAGGAATTACAGGCTTGGTTTTTTTAGTAATAACTTCACTTGACATCTTTTTGATTATAGTCTAATTTATAACAATAATACTGTGTCACCTATAAATGTACTTTTTCCCATAATAGGGTCTTTTCCTCACAACATTTTATTATGGAAAATTTCACACACACAGAAAAATGGAAAGAATGGTACAGTGAACACCTGTGTATCCACTATCTGCTTTCTTTAGTTATGTGTGCATGTGTATATTTTCCCTGAATCAATTTAAAAATTTAAAGTAAGATGTAGATATCATGACCCACCACCCCTAAATGCATCTACATATGTCTCCTAAAAATAAGGAATTCTCCTATGTACACACAATATCATTAAAACACTTAAGAAAATTAATAATTCCCTAATACCCAGTCCTTGTTCAGAATTTCTCTAATAGACATAGCATTTTAAATGGAATGGAAAGAACATTTAGTGATATCTCTCTAGAGTCCATGGATTCCCAATCATGGCAGTTCATTAGATTATAACTTCCCAAATCCCACCAGAGATTCTGATTCAGTAGGTCTGGGGTGGAGCTCAGGGGTTTGGACTTTGAACCTTAAAACTAAGCAAAACAAGCCTCCCTATAATTGGGGTGACTATACATCTCAGTTTGCCTGGAACAGATCTGGTATACTGCTGTTGTCCTAGCATATTAATTAATAGCACCCATCACTCTCAGAATTTTGGACAGTAAATCACAAGGTTACTTTACCTGTAATCCATAGATCTTCAAAAGAGAAAACAGAATCCCAAAATTAATAAGAGGCTTATTTTCTCAGAGTAATCAGATGTACATAGTTTTGCTTTTTACTCAAGATAGAAGTTCTGAAATTGATTTCCTGTTCACCACTGATCACATGCATAAAACTGAATGTTGATTTACATTGAATTTATTTATATAATTTGCTGCTGTTTAGTCTAATTCTTTACTCCTACATTGGGAAAAGGTGTTTTTCAGTTGTGTTGTTGGCTAGGAGCATTAGAAAAACTGCAGTAAATTTTGAGCCTAATCTCCTTGGCCATACCCAAATTAATTAAGTTCTGTTTAGAGGTTTGGTAAGAGCAGTTGAAAAGGCCTTCACAGTGCTTAGCATACTAATTGGGTACACAGGTGCTAATGAATGCTTGTTGAATTAACGCATTAATGAATTAATCTTTCTGTGCAGGGGATGCCCTTATCTCTCTCTCTATCCATCAAATTCTTTTCTGAAAAACAAACAAACAAACTTTTTCAGCTCTGAAAAATGCTTTTAAATGTCATTTCATTTACATAGCCTATCCTGAATATTTTGTGCAATTATGATTTTTTTTTTTTTAATTTTAACAGGATTCACTGGTGTGATGTGGTATACTTGTTGAAAGTGGATCCTATGTTTTTAAAAAATCTGTTTAAAAAACAGGTCTATTGAGGTATAACTTAACAGCTGTATTAGGTACATCAAACTGCACATATTAAAATGCAGAATTCAATGACTTTTGACCCATGAAACCGTCATCACAATCAAGATAATAAACATATTCAGTATCCCCAGTTTCTGCATTGCCCCTTGGAAATTATCTTCTCCCTCCTCAACTCTTTCCAGGCAACCACTGATCTACTTTCTGTCACTATTGATTAGTTTGCATTTTCTGGAATTTTATATGAATGAAATTTTATATGAATTTTATATGAATGAAATTAATTTGCATTTTCTGGAATTTTATATGAATAAATTTTATATGAATGGAATTTTAAATGAACATTCATATAAAATCTAATTGTGCCTGGCTTCTTTAACTCAGTATAATTATTTTGAGATCTGTCCATATTGTTGCATATGTCAATAGTTTGTTTCTTTTTATTGCTGAGTGTTCCACTATATGGATATACCACCATTTATCTATTTACCTGTTGATGGATATTTGAGTTTGTTTCCTCTTTCAGTTTTTTTTTTTTTTTTTTTTCATAAAGTACCTCTCACAATGCCCGGCACATAGTAAGTACTTGTGGTAGCCTTCCTCCTGTGAATTCTTTTTTTTTAATGCATTTTTTTTAATTGTGAACTTTAACATATATACATAACAATGATAACTTTCAAGGTATGATTTAACAAGTAGTTAGAAAACAAACTTCAAAGAAAGTCATGGGTTACAGTTCCACAACTTCAGCTATTTCCATTATTGTAAAATATAACATATGCACAGAAAGGTGTTAACTATTGATGTACAGCTCAGCAAGCTCCCCTTTCAGTTTTTGACTAATATAAATAAAGCTGCCAAGAACAAGTTTTCGTGTGGACATACGTTTTCATTTCTCTTAGGTAATGTGGTCGACAAACTCTAAGTTGTCCCCTGTTATCCATGATCTTGGATAATTCTTTCCCTTGAGTGTGTGGGAGAAGATGGCAAAAGGTGATATACATGATTATGTGTATGTGATTGTTACCGGACCAAGGTGGTGGATTCTTTGCCTGATGCGTTTAAAAAATTAATTCCTGAGACACCAGGGTTTCGAAGAGAGAAAGAGTTTTTGCTAGGCTTGAAGCAGGAAAGCAGATGGCCTATTGGCCTAAAAAAATCTGTCTCCCTGAAGTGCAGTAATTTTTATAGTGTTATAGTATTAAAAGATGGGCAGGTTTTAGGATAATGAGCACAATGGCCTCAGATGATGTGATTAGAGGTAATCTAATTATTGAGCATTTGCAGACTAATTACATCCTTAGTCACAGATCATATGTAAGAAAATGGTGGCTTTAATATTATGATGGGCATGATTTTTAGTATTATAATGAGGTCTAGGTCATGTATAGGTTAAAATCTAAGCTACTGCACATGTCAGGTGGGCCCATTTTGGTTAGATCCAGCTTTGGTTATTAAGATAACTTTGGACTTGGAGTGGGTTCTGTTATGACCCAAGACCCTTCGTTAATAACATTAGGGGCTGTCTTTAGTGATCTTAAGACTCTAAAGTCGAGGCGGCGCAAGATGGCGGATTGGTGAGCTGTATGTTTTAGTTACTCCTCCAGGAAAGTAGATAGAAAGCCAGGAACTGTGTGGACTGGGCACCACAGAGCAATTTGACTTTGGGGATACTTCATACACACTCATGAACATGTCAAACTGCTGAGATCAGCGAAATCTGTAAGTTTTTGCGGCCAGGGGACCCGCGCCCCTCCCGGCCAGGCTCAGTCCCGTGGGAGGAGGGGCTGTCAGCGCTGGGAAGGAGAAGGGAGAACTGCAGTGGCAGCTCTTATTGGAAACTCATTCTACCGATCCAAACTCCAACCATAAATAGACTGAGACCAGACACCAGAGAATCTGAGAGCAGCCAGCCCAGCAGAGAGGAGACAGGCATAGGAAAAAACAGCAAGAAAAACTCCAAAATAAAAGCGGAGGATTTTGGGAGTTCTGGTGAACATAGAAAGGGGAAAGGCAGAGCTCAGGCCCTGAGGCTCATATGCAAATCCCCAAGAAAAACTGATCTCTCTGCCCCCTAGGTCTGTCCTTAATGGCCCTAATTGCTTTGTCTCTTAGCATTTCAATAACCCATTAGATCTGCGAGGAGGGCTTTTTTTTTTTTTTTATCTTTTTTTTTTTCTGTTTCTAAAACAATTACGCTAAGAAGCCCAATACAGAAAGCCTCAAAGACTTGCAATTTGGGCAGGTCAAGACAACAGCAGAACTAAGAGAGCTCTGAGACAAAGGGCAATAATCCAGTGGCTGAGAAAATTCACTAAACACCACAACTTCCCAAGAAAAGGGGGGTGTCCGCTCACAGCCATCATCCTGGTGGACAGGAAACACTCCTGCCCATCGCCAGCCCCATAGTCCAGAGCTGCCCCAGACAACCCAGTGTGATGGGAGTGCTTCAAATAACACGCACACACCACAAAACTGGGCATGGACATTAGCCTTCCCTGCACCCTCAGCTGGTTGTCCCAGAGTTGGGAAGTGGAGCAGTGTGAATTAACAAAGCCCAATTCAGCCATCATTTCAGCAGACTGGGAGCCTCCCTACACAGCCCAGGAGCCCAGAACCGCCCTGGGGGGATGGCACTCACCTGTGACATAGCACAGTCATCCCTCAACAGAGGACCAGGGGGTGCATGGCCTGGAAGAGGGATCCACTCGCAAGTCTCAGGAGCCATATGCCAATACCAAGGACTTGTGGGTCAGTGGCAGAGACAAACTGTGGCAGGACTGAACTGAAGGATTAGACTATTGCAGCAGGTTTAAAACTCCAGGAACACCAGGGAGATTTGATTGTTAGAGCCACCCCCACTCCCTGACCGCCTTAAACACATGCCCCATATACAGGGCGGGCAACACCAACTACACACGCAAGCTTGGTACACCAATTGGACCCCACAAAACTCATTCCCTCACTCACCACAAAGGCAAAGCAGGGGAGAACTGGCATGTGGAGAGCAGGTGTCTTGTGGACGCCACCTGCTGGTTAGTTAGAGAAAGTGTACTCCACGAAGCTGTAGATCTGATAAATTAGAGATAAGGACTTCAATTGGTCCACAAATCCTAAAAGAACCCTATCAAGTTAAGCAAATGCCAAGAGGCCAAAAACAACAGAAAATTATAAAGCATATGAAAAAACCAGACGATATGGGTAACCCAAGCCCAAGCACCCAAATCAAAAGACCGAAAGAGACACAACACCTAGAGCAACTAATCAAAGAACTAAAGATGAGCAATGAGACCATAGTACGGGATACAAAGGATATCAAGAAGACCCTAGAAGAGCATAAAGAAGACATTGCAAGACTAAATAAAAAAATAGATGATCTTATGGAAATTAAAGAAACTGTTGACTAAATTAAAAAGATTCTGGATACTCATAGTACAAGACTAGAGGAAGTTGAACAACGAATCAGTGACCTGGAAGATGACAGAATGGAAAATGAAAGCACAAAAGAAAGAATGGGGGAAAAAATCGAAAAAATCAAAATGGACCTCAGGAATATGATAGATAATATAAAATGTCCAAATATAAGACTCATTGGTCTTATATATATATATATATATATTATATATATATATATATATATATATAATATATATATATATATATATATAATGAAAATGAGAACACAACATACCAAAACCTATGGGATGCACCAAAAGCAGTACTGAGGAGGAAATTTATAGCACTAAACACATATATTAAAAAGGAAGAAAGATCCAAAATCAAAGAACTAATGGATCAACTGAAGAAGCTAGAAAATGAACAGCAAACCAATCTTAAACCAAGTAGAAGAAAAGAAATAACAAGGATTAAAGCAGAAATAAATGACATAGATAACAAAAAAAAAACAATGGAGAGGATAAATATCACCAAAAGTTGGTTCTTTGAGAAGATCAACAAGATTGACAAGCCCCTAGCTAGACTTACAAAATCAAAAAGAGAGAAGACCCATGTAAACAAAATAATGAATGAAAAAGGTGACGTAAGTGCAGATCCCAAAGAAATTAAAAAAATTATAAAAGGATACTATGAACAACTGTATGGCAACAAACTGGGTAATGTAGAGGAAATGGACAATTTCTTTTAAACATATGAACAACCTAGACTGACCAGAGAAGAAACAGAAGACCTCAATCAACCCATCACAAACAAAGAGATCCAATCAGTCATCAAAAAGCTTCCCACAAATAAATGCCCAGGGCCAGATGGCTTCACAGGGGAATTCTACCAAACTTTCCAGAAAGAACTGACACCAATCTTACTGAAACTCTTTCAAAACATTGAAGAAAATGGAACACTACCTAACTCATTTTATGATGGTAACATCAATCTAATACCAAAACAAGGCAAAGATGCTACAAAAAAGGAAAACTACCGGCCAATCTCCCTAATGAATATAGATGCAAAAATCCTCAACAAAATACTTGCAAATCAAATCCAAAGACACATTAAAAAAATCATACACCATGACCAAGTGGGGTTCATTCCAGGCATGCAAGGATGGTTCAACATAAGAAAATCAATCAGTGTATTACAACACATTAACAATTCAAAAGGGAAAAATCAAATGATCATCTCAATAGATGCTGAAAAAGCATTTGACAAAATCCAACATCCGTTTTTGATAAAAACACTTCAAAAGGTAGGAATTGAAGGAAACTTCCTCAATATGATACAGAGCATATATGAAAGCCTTCCCTCTAAGATCAGGAACAAGACAAGGATGCCCGCTATCACCACTGTTATTCAACGTTGTGCTGGAAGTGCTAGCCAGGGCAATCTGGCAAGACAAAGAAATAAAAGGCATCCAAATTGGAAAAGAAGAAGTAAAACTGTCATTGTATGCAGATTGTATGATCTTATATCTGGAAAACCCTGAGAAATCGACGATACAGCTACTAGAGCTAACAAACAAATTTAGCAAAGTAGCGGGAGACAAGATTAATGCACATAAGTCAGTAATGTTTCTATATGCTAGAAATGAACAAACTGAAGAGACAATCAAGAAAAAGATACCATTTTCAAAAGCAACTAAAAAAATCAAGTACCTAGGAATAAACTTAACCAAAGATGTAAAAGACCTATACAAAGAAAACTACATAACTCTACTAAAAGAAATAGAAGGGGACCTTAAAAGATGGAAAAATATTCCATGTTCATGGATAGGAAGGCTAAATGTCATTAAGATGTCAATTCTGCTGAAACTCATCTACAGATTCAATGCAATCCCAATCAAAATTCCAACAACCTACTTTGCAGACTTGGAAAAGCTAGTTATCAAATTTATTTGGAAAGGGAAGATGCCTCGAATTGCTAAAGACACTCTAAAAAAGAAAAACGAAGTGGGAGGACTTACACTCCCTGACTTTGAAGCTTATTATAAAGCCACAGTTGTCAAAACAGCATAATACTGGCACAAAGATAGACATATAGATCAATGGAATCGAATTGAGAATTCGGAGATAGACCCCCAGATCTATGGCTGACTGATCTTTGATAAGGCCCCCAAAGTCACTGAACTGGGTCATAAAGCTCTTTTCAACAAATGGGGCTGGGAGAGTTGGATATCCATATCCAAAAGAATGAAAGAGGACCCCTACCTCACACCCTACACAAAAATTAACTCAAAATGGACCAAAGATCTCAATATAAAAGAAAGTACCATAAAACTCCTAGAAGATAATGTAGAAAAACATCTTCAAGACCTTGTATTAGGTGGCCATTTCCTAGACTTTACACCCAAAGCACAAGCAACAAAAGAGAAAATAGATAAATGGGAACTCCTCAAGCTTAGAAGTTTCTGTACCTCAAAGGAATTTCTCAAAAAGGTAAAGAGGCAGCCAACTCAATGGGAAAAAATTTTTGGAAACCATGTATCTGACAAAAGACTGATATCTTGCATATATAAAGAAATCCTACAACTCAATGACAGTAGTACAGACAGCCCAATTATAAAATGGGCAAAAGATATGAAAAGACAGTTCTCTGAAGAGGAAATACAAATGGCCAAGAAACACATGAAAAAATGTTCAGCTTCACTAGCTATTAGAGAGATGCAAATTAAGACCACAATGAGATACCATCTCACACCGGTTAGAGTGGCTGCCATTAAACAAACAGGAAACTACAAATGCTGGAGAGGATGTGGAGAAATTGGAACTCTTATTCTTTGTTGGTGGGACTGTATAATGGTTCAGCCACTCTGGAAGTCAGTCTGGCAGTTCCTTAGAAAACTAGATATAGAGCTGCCATTCGATCCAGCGATTGCACTTCTCGGTATATACCCGGAAGATCGGAAAGCAGTGACACGAACAGATATCTGCATGCCAATGTTCATAGCAGCATTATTCACAATTGCCAAGAGATGGAAACAACCCAAATGTCCTTCAACAGATGAGTGGATAAATAAAATGTGGTATATACACACGATGGAATACTACGCGGCAGTAAGAAGGAACGATCTCGTGAAACATATGACAACATGGATGAACCTTGAAGACATAATGCTGAGCGAAATAAGCCAGGCACAAAAAGAGAAATATTATATGCTACCACTAATGTGAACTTTGAAAAATGTAAAACAAATGGTTTATAATGTAGAATGTAGGGGAACTAGCAATAGAGAGCAATTAAGGAAGGGGGAACAATAATCCAAGAAGAACAGATAAGCTATCATGGGTAAATTTAACGTTCTGGGAATGCCTAGGAATGACTATGGTCTGTTAATTTCTGATGGGTATAGTAGGAACAAGTTCACAGAAATGTTGCTATATTAGGTAACTTTCTTGGGATAGAGTAGGAACATGTTGGAAGTAAAGTAGTTATCTTAGGTTAATTGTCTTTTTCTTACTCCCTTGTTATGGTCTCTTCAAAATGTTCTTTTATTGTATGTCTTTTTTAAAATTTTTTTTAAATTTTTAAATTTTTAATTTTTAAATTTTTCATACAGTTGATTAAAAAACAAAAAAGTTAAAAAAAACAAGGAAAAAAATATGTAGAGCCCCCTTGAGGAGCCTGTGGAGAATGCAGGGGTATTGGCCTGCCCCACCTCAATGGTTGCTAAGATGACCACAGACATAGGGGAGTGGTGGTTTGATGGGTTGAGCCCTCTACCACAGGATTTACCCTTGGGAAGATTGTTGCTGCAAAAGAGAGGCTAGGCCTCCCTATAATTGTGCTTAAGAGCCTCCTCCCAAATGCCTCTTTGTTGCTCAGATGTGGCCCTCTCTCTATACTGAAGCTAGCTTGAAAAGTGAAATCACTGCCCTCCCCACTACGTGGGATCAGACACCCAGGGGAGTGAATCTCCCTGGCAGTGTGGAATATGACTCTTGGGGAGGAATGTAGACCCAGCATTGTGGGATGGAGAACATCTTCTTGACCAAAAGGGGGATGTGAAAGGAAATGAAATAAGCTTCAGTGGCAGAGAGATTCCAAAAGGAGCTGAGAGGTCACTCTGGTGGGCACTCTTACGCACACTTTAGACAACCCTTTTTAGGTTCTAAAGAATTGGGGTAGCTGGTGGTGGATACCTGAAACTATCAAACTACAACCCAGAACCCATGAATCTCAAAGACAATTGTATAAAAATGTAGCTTATGAGGGGTGACAATGGGATTGGGAAAACCATAAGGACCACACTCCACTTTGTCTAGTTTATGGATGGATGAGTAGAAAAATAGTGGAAGGAAACAAACAGACAAAGGTACCCAGTGTTCTTTTTTACTTTAATTGCTCTTTTTCACTTTAATTATTATTCTTGTTATTTTTGTGTGTGTACTAATGAAGGTGTCAGGGATTGATTTAGGTGATGAATGTACAACTATGTAATGGTACTGTGAACAATCGAATGTACGATTTGTTTTGTATGACTGTGTGGTATGTGAATATATCTCAATAAAATAAAGATTAAAAAAAAGACTCAAGTCAAAAAACTGGATAAATGGGTGCAAGTGAAGGTTAGTCACAAGGTTTTGCAATCAAAAGGACAGAAGATAAAGACTATACAATCATCAGAGATCAAGGTTGCTGAATTACAGTTCAGAGAGTTCAGGCATTTCCTTCTGTTTAATGTTGCAAGAAATAAAAAGGAGTATCTATTTAATAACTTAGTAATTTTTATTACCCTTAAATCCTTATTTTTCAGTTACAGCTCCTCCCTCTCATTTGATAATTTTCTCTCAATACTGCGGGATATCTGGGCACCGATTCCTCTGATTTCTTTATGCTGACAAGGGGTGTCCACATTAAGCGGCAGAGGGATGAAACTGGTTGTTGTTCTTGGAGAGACTGGTTTTCTGGGTTTCAGGGTTTTTCTGGCATGGGAACAATCTGGAGACTTTAAGTCTCTGAAAAACAAAGTTAATGTCAAATTTTATTAGCACCCAGAAATACTTTCAGGTTTTCAGGAACACTGTTGGTTGGGGCTTGCCATACTGTGGCAGTTTGCAATATCTGGCTGAAATTTAGGTAAGAGTAACTTCCAGAATGACTGCTTCACTTGATTTGAAATCTCTTAGCCATTGAAACTCTATTTACTTCCTTTCCCCTTTTTGGTCATCCAATTCTACAATGCCGGGGCAGGCTCATACCTGGGAGTCATGTCTTATGTTGCCAGGGAGACTTACACTCTTGGAAGTCATGTCCTATGTAGGGGGGAGGTAGTGAGTTTATTTGCAGAGTTAGGCTTAGAGAGAGACAGCAACAAAAGAGGTTCTTTGGGGTGACTCTTAGGAATTAGTTATAAGTAGGTTTAGCTTTGCCATTATAGAAAGATTATTAAATTGGGAGCCCCTATTGCTTAAGAGAATATCAGGAATCCCCCTTTGGTGAAGTTTAATAGTTCAACTTTTTCTTCAGTCCCTTAATGGATTTTGTAAATCCTTTTTTCATTTTTTGCCCCAAATACTTTGAAATGCATCAGGGTATAACAATAACTTGTACAGAATATTAAGATTGTTTTCCTTATTCTAGGTTCTATGTCAAATAAAGATGAATTTGGTGTTTTAAATAAACTGACTAGACAGGTTAAATTAGATAGTGTGCTACAGAAAATTTAAATTTTGAATAAAATAAATATCTTTTTTTGTTCTCACAAAAGTTAATGTCTTAAAAGATAGACAGTATCATCTTTTACCCTGTATTCTGATTTACCTTAGTCTTAACCAGATCAGCTTCATTCACACTTTAATTGAAGTCTGATTTCTTTTTTTAGCTCCTTAACAATTGCTGTTTGAAGTAATGCTGACTTTCAGAGTTGGAAAACACTAACTGAGTCTCAGGTGTCACACAGATACTTTAAGTGCCAGGGGACTATCAGGTTATACAAAGAGTAACACACCTCAAATTTTAGAAATAACAGTTAAAGCTTAAGAGTAAATTTGACTGCTGCAAGAGCTTACAATTTAAGCCCTGATTTTCTTATAACATTTTTAAATGAAGCTGTTTTCAGGAATAAAAACATTTGACAGTTGTCTTATTTTAACAAACCATAGAGGAAGTTTTGTCTTGTTTCACCTTTATACATTTACCAGAGTAATTTTAAATAACAGGTAAGACGTCTTATATTTTATGTATTTGTCTTGCTTCTCTTTTAAAGTCCCTTTTTGTTGCAGATGAAGTTCTGATTTATAGCTGACCACGTACACTTTTAGAGAAGCATTAGGGCAAAGCAGTGCAGCTGACACATTTGGCTCTTTTTATGAACTGTAGCTTTTTTCTAAGAATAACTAAAACCATGACTAACATCATACTGTTGCCTAGCACACAGATCAGTATCAGGATATACATGGACAGTGTATTTTTAGGAATTTTATACAATTTCTAGATAGATGTATAATGTTTCACCCATGCAAATCTGTTTAACAGTAGAATAGAAAATCCCTTTTAATTATTGTAATACTTCCCAAACACTTCCCGTGTAATAGGTTAAACTATTTTAGCACCTCACTTTTTCAAGGTGAAAGAACAAATCCTTTGTAACAGTTTTTCCTTAAAAGTGAGACTTGTCTTCAGAAATAAAGGATGATAAGGCCAACATAAACATTAACAAGGATATTATTCTGATATAAAATCTTTGTCTTCTAGACAGAGTACTTGGATGATTAAGAAAAACTTTTTGAAACTTTTCATTAGGAGCAAACTAACAATCCACATTACTTCAACAGAGAGCAAACTAAACTTTAGTTTTGTATGAATACACAGTTTGACACAAAAGCCTTTCAAAAAATATTATAAACAGGCTTATCAAATTTTTGATCAGCATTGACTATGACAGACAGAATTTACTTTTATCAATCTTTTACAACTTTCCATATCTATTCAGGGCTTGTAGTCAGATACAAACAAAATTCACTTTGATTAGAAAATATCTTAGTATGGGAAATAATAAAACTACTAATTATCCACCTATAGTCTTTACTTATCCAGACTGCATACAATTAGAAATAAATTTGATAACAAATTTACAAAGCTCTTGGAACGTGCACACTACCTTCCAATAACAGTATTCATGAAGAAAAGAAGAGACAGAGATACTACAGCATAGTGGAAGAAGGAAAAAAAATTATGCTTGGAGTGGAACACAGCCAGGCATTTATATAATTGATACTCAAAACACACAAATGATTGTGTGCCTAAAATCTCTCAGTCCAATCCAGCACTACCTTCAAATGTCAGAAAAGCCCAAGTTTGAAATATAATCAGTTCTTCAGTAAATTAAGGGGTTTATATCCAAAAAAAAATTCTCAAATTTTTCTCAACATTATTCCCAAGTGCTAAATAATACCAGGAATATGTTAGTTCACAAAATTAAGTTGTGGCTTCTAAAAGACTGGTTCAGAGCTCCATTTATTCAGATGCTACTTTCTTATTTAAAGGTCTTACACATGTCATTTTTTTCTATGAGGTCTTCTAAGATCATTTTTAAAAAATCTATCTGCTTTTTAAAATTTTCCAGCATTTTTATTTCTTTAAGGTAATTAGCTGGTACTTTAAATACTACTGTCTTATATTGTGCCCTAGTACAAGTATATTCTAAGCAGAATATAAACTCTTTGAAGCTAAGAATCATGTCTTCCCCATTCATGACAGCACTTATTAACCTGATTATGTAATATACTCACAGAGTATACTGCCTGACATTAACAAAGCAACTACAAATTCAAATTCTTCCATATACTGGGTAACAAATGGCAAAGTAATTAAAGAGCCAGATTCTTTGAAATCCAGGTAATCAAGGTTATAAAAAAATATCATATTTCTTACTAAATGTAACTGATTTCTTAAATAGGATATATTTAAAGCACCAGCATGTTTTCATTTTATTATATTATATAAATGTCATTATTACCAGGTACATTGCTCAGTTGATGCAACTTCTCTGGTTAGACTACTTTTGAGATGAATTGATAATGTACTTATAATACTAGCTTATTTTATCAGTAAGCTATATAAATTTAGGGAGAACATACCTAAGTAGAATAGAATTGTATTTGTTCAATTTAAAAATCATCATAAAATTCCTTCTATTGAAGATTAAAAAAAATCTTCAATCTTGTATAATATCCTAAAATTACAAATTACCTTACAGGTATATTGACTATGAAGTTCTGGGAAATATACTGCAATTGCTTAATTTGTCCCAAGCCTAAATCCAAGAAAACTTTTTCATAGTTTTCAAGGACCTTTCATTTTACTTACTGAAATTTGGTAATTAGATTTTATTCAGATACTTCTACTCCAAGGCTATTCATATTTTAATGATCTGATTATTACAATTACCATTACAAAGGTATTATTGGAAAAAAAATAATTTTAACAAACATGGCCTATTCCGCATTTTTTCTATGCCTGCCATTTCTGACCTCTAGGCCCAGTTAAAAAAATTCTAAACCACAGCTCCCCACCTTTCTGTACGCAGTCCTTCCCTCGTAGCTGCCTTAAGTTAGCTATTTACTAACATATATAACTCTATAGTAAAGGTGGACAGAATAATGAGGTCTGGTCTGTTGAACTTGATTTTAAAAGTTTTAAATGAGGGTGGTGGGATTTAAGAGTTTCTATGTCCTTCTCTTAATAATTTCTAATTATTACATCTATTTCACTTAAATCTGTGACCCAGATAATTGGAAAAGGTCTTTGACTTTTCCAGAGGCAGCCCTCTGTTAGCCTTCTGCTGCCTTAATGAAATTCCAGGGGCAATTTCTTTCTAATATCCAGGTTTATTTATGTAATTACAAAACTAACCCTTTGAACCCTGCTGCCCAGGGTTGTTTTTTTTTTTTCCTGGGACTCCAGGAGTACTAATAAATAAATAAAGTGTGCACATGTGTGTGTGTGTGTGTGTGTGTATGTGTGCTTATTCATGTTTAAGCAATTCAAATAGAGCTCTTTAAGAATTTTTTTTTAATTTGCCATTACCATCTGGAGGTATGAGAATATACATTGAACAGGCAGACAGACAAAAGTAAAAAGAAAGAACACAAATAATTTTGAGAGGGACAAATAAAAGATTGAATATACATCATCTCATCCTGTTTCTACTCTCTTTTGCAGAACACCTTTAACTGTAGTATCTTTAACTGTAATCTCTAATGGTAGTATCTTTCCACAGAACCATTCTCAGGCCATTTCTCTCCTGCTTCTAAATCATATTGAGGCCAGATTGTGTTATGGAAATAAACCTTTTTCTCATAGACTCATAATTAAAAATTTTCCAGTTTTTCAATACAGCCCCAAGGTTCCCTTTTTAAAGAATTTCCGTAATCAGTAACTAATTAGAAACACTTGACCAATACTAATGCAGTAAGACACCAACTAACAAATCTAAAGACACTTAAAACTTACTATATATTTAAGTAACATACCTATTAATAACTAGACCAAACACAGCAATTATCAGTTAAGCATTAAACACTTAACTGTACCTAGGTAACACACCGGTTAACAGTTAAACAGGCATACTTAATTTCATTGAACACTAATTAATTGTTGGATTACTTGTTTTCCAGGAGTATACTCAAAAGACAAACTCAGGTCAGGGCCTCAAATCCCATATAGAATGGTACCCAGAAAACAAGGAGGTAGAGGTCAAAGTAAAGGGGATCGTTCTGGAAATGGGACGGCTTCAAGGCCGGGTCCAGGGCAACGTGAACGGCACTTGAAACTGGACACAGTTTCTCTCTTTGAAGCTTTTTAAGGCACCAAAAGGGTCTGGAGTGCCGGCAGGACAGAGAAAAACCTGATTGCCAGCCTCATAGACTAAATACAGTCCAGCGGCCACAAAAGGCTCAGTTACTGTTCTTATGTGTCCTACTGGGGCTTCTTCCCATCTAGGGGTCACCAAATTGTTATGGGAGCAAGGCGGTGGATTCTTTACCTGAGGTATTTAAATGACTAATTCCTGAGATACCAGGGTTTCGAAGAGAGAAAGAGTTTATTGCTTGGTGCGAAGCAGGAGAGCAGATGGCCTATTGGCCTAAAAAAATCTCTCCCCAAACTGTAGTAATTCTGTTAGTTTTATACTATTAAAAGATGGACATGTTTTAGGAAAATGGGCACAGTGGACCCAGATGATGTAATTGGAGGTGATCTAATTATTGAGCTTGTGCAGATTGATTATATGCTTAGTCACAGAACGTATGTAAGAAAATGGTGGTCTTAATATGATGGGCATGATTTTTAGTATTATAATGAGGTATAGGTCACTTATAGGTTAAAGTCTAAACTACTCCATGGGTCAGGCAGGCCCATTTTGGTTTGATCCAGCTTCAGTTATTAAAATAAATTTGAGCTTGGGGTGGGTTAGTTATGTTCTGACCCAAGACCCTTCATTAATAAACATTAGGGGCTGTCTTTAGTGATCATAAGACTCTATAAAGTTGAAAAACTTTATAAATGGGTATAAATAAAGGTTAGTCACAAGGTTTTTTTTTTTTTTTTATAGTGTCCCCTCCTTTTACTTCTTTTAAATGCTTTATCAAAAACTAAAAAAAAAAAAAAACAAAGGAATAAGAAAAACAACGTAAAATAACTATATTGCTTCCAGCATGTTCCTACCATACCCCAAGAAAATTAGCAAACCATAGTCATTCCTGAGCATTCCCATATCATTGAGATTGCTATCAATATCTTATCTGTTCTTATTAGATTATCGTTCCCCCTTCACTAGTTGCTGTCTACCTCTAGGTCCCCTACATTCTACAATATAAAACATTTATTTTACATTATTCACGGAGTTCACATTAGTGGTAACATACAATATCTCTCTTTTTGTGTCTGGCTTATTTCACTCAGCATTATGTCTTCAGGGTTCACCCATGTTGTCATATGTTTCATGACCTAATTCCTTCTTACTGCCGTGTAGTATTCCATCATGTGTGTATACCACATTTTGTTTATCCAGTCAAAAGGTTCTTACAGTCACAAGGGCACAAGATAAAGGCTATACAATCATTATCAGAGATCAAGGTAGCTGAATTACAGCTCAGAGATTACAGATATTTCCTTTTGTCTACTCTTATACAGCAGGAAGTAGAAAGGAATATCTATATAATAATTTGGTAATCATGATTATCGTTAAATCCTAACTACTTGGTTACATGATTACATTATACAAGCTTGTAAGCCCCTCTTGGTAGGAGAGACTCTTTTTCTCTTGTTGGCTTTGAGGAAGCAAGTGGCCATGTGGGGAAGAACCATGTGGCAAAAAGCTGAGGGTGGCATCCAGCAAACAGCTAGCAAGAAACTGTGGTTCTCAATCTAACAACTCACAAGTAACTGAATACTGCTATCTGTCACATAAATCTTGGAAGCAGATTGTTCTCTACTGAAGCCTTAGGAAAGATTTATGAAATTCTGAGGCAGAGGACCCAGCTAAATTATGCCCGGACTCCTGAACCACAGAAACTGTGAGATAATAAATGTGTATTGTTTTATGCTGCTAAGTTTGTTGTAAGATTATTGCACAGCCCTAGATGCAAATACAGGTAAGTACCTAGTATTGTAATGGTTGTGTCATATGATAGGAATATGTTTAACTTTTTAAGAAACTCTCAAATTGTTTTCCTTAGTGGTTTTACCATCTGCCTTTCCAACAGTAATATATAAACATCGTAGTTGCTCCACATCCTTGCCAACACTTGGTATAGTTAATCTTTTTAATTTTAGCTACTCTAGTGGAAATGTGGTAATATCTCATTATGGTTTTAATTTGTATTTCCTTAATGACTAATAAGCATTTTTTCATGTGCTTACTTGTCATCCATGTATCACCTTTGGTAAAGTATATCTTCAATTATTTTGTCTATTTTTAAAAATTGTGTTGTCTTGTTGTTTATGTATGTTTATCAGATATATGATTTGTATATATTTTCTCCCAGTCTGTGACTTGCCTTTTCATATAGCAATGTCTTTTGTAGAGCAAAAGAAATTTTTATTACGATGAAGTCCAGTTTATTTGTTTTTTTTTTTATAGTTAATACTTTTTGTTTTGCATTTAAGGAGTCTTTGCCACACCCAAGACGACAGAAATTTCTCCTATGCTTCCTTCGAGACCTTTTATGTAGTCTTAGCTCTTAGATTTAGGTCTGTGATCCATTTCAAGTTTTTTTTTTTTTGTGTGTGTGTGTGTGTGTGTGTGTGTGTTTAGTGAGGTAAGTGTGGAGGTTAGTGGGTTTTTGTTTTGTTTTGTTTTGTTTTGCTAATGATTAATCAAATTGTTCCAGCATCATTTGTTGAAAAGATGATCCTTTCACTGTTGAATTGCCTTGATACCTTTTTCAAAAATTGTTTGGCCATTTGCTTGCCAACATAATTTGACCTATTTTTAGTGCATTTTTGGTAATTTTATATTACCTTGTATTATGATTATTTTGCACTTACTCTTTATTAAATGGAAAGCTCCTTGAGGACACATCTCTGAACACCTTGAAACTCAGCATTGTGCCTTGCCTATAGAAAATACTCGATGAATATGTGATGTATTTAAGAAAACTCTAGCATTCCTGACTCTTCATTACCCTGGACTGAGATCTATGGTTACCCTAAACAGGCTCATGATTTAGCATTCTTTCAGACTGATTATCTCTTAAAAGTGTTACTACATTTATTTAGAGAGGCTAAGCACTGTGTGTTAGAAGGGTAAAAGGTCTCCTTTTGTATTAGTCAAGGTCTGGGCAAGAAACTCATGGCATACTCAGGGGTTTTAATGAAGGGTGTTTAATGAAAGGGTTTCAATGAAGGGACTATTTATAGAGAATAAGGCAGGGTTAAGGGGACCAGCGAGGGATGCTGAAGCACCCAGATATGAGCAACAGGCTGGCAGTCATTACTACCCCTGAAGGCCTGAAGGAAAAAAGGGAAGAAATGGTTAACCAGAGCTCAGCAAGAGTGGAAGCCATGGAAGAATGGCTTCCCAACAGCAGCTGTGATAGTGAGAAATATGGCCATTGCCAAAACGTTGGCAAAGGTGGAGTGGGATGTGGGGGCAGGAGGTGATAAATATCGCTACCTCTCTGTTCTTTTGCCCTTTGATCTGTCAAGTGCTTCCCATTGACCAAATCCAACCAGAAGTCAGAAGGTAAGGGGGGCATGTAAAGTCCATAGAGATCAGTTTCCAGAAGCACAGAGAAGGGTAGAGAAGGGATCCAAGAGTCAAATAGAGATTTAACAACACTACATTATTTCATGCAATTCAGCTGTAGCATAAATTATATACTTTACTTGGAGAAGGATTTCTCTCTCCTTCAAAGGCAAATTGGTGACCATCTGTTTTTGCTGGAGCATATCCCATGATTTTACCACCCAACCTAAGTAGCTTTTTTCCTCTTACATTTAAAACCTACTCATTCCTGAGATGAGTTCTGATATTCCACCTCTGGGTTAGTGCACTTATAGACTGGTGTCCAAGAACTTCCTGGGTTAGCTCTCCCTTTAATCTTGCTCAATCTCCTCAGATTAAATAAAATGATGAAAGTAGATGCATGTATCATTTTTAGCTCAACTACTCATAGGAAGACTTCAGAATGCTCTATACTGCAATTATATCTTCCATCTGCAAAACTGCCATGGGAAGAATATACAAATAGAGGATGATTAGACATAATTAACGCTTGGCTTACATCCCTTACATTGGCTATTTACCTTGTAAACATGCCTCTAATATTTTGATTCAATTACATAGTTTTAGCAACAACTTTATTTGCTATTTTGTTACTTTTGATGCCCACCTGTTTTTATTTCCTCCTCAAATGATAACAATACCTTCCTACTTTTGTGAAACTAACCCAGTTTTCAGTAAAATGTATGGTGTGGAGGCAAAGCAGAAGGCTGACACAGTTGTACTCTAATTTGTTTCTTTTCTTTAGTGAAATCCACAAATTCTTTAATCCTCAAGTGATCTGCCTGTGAAGTAAAGCAGTCCTCAATTGACAGTCTGTGCATAGGAATGCTGTAGCTTCCTTTGCCACTTCCTACCCCACCTCCTTTCCCTTTTGGAGACCACCATACTTCTGTTTTCCAGAATCTGCTTCACATTCCAGAGACCTCTGTTTCACTCTTTGGACATTTTAATTAGAGCATTTTCCTATTCCTCCCAGTTTTTACCTATTTCTCAGAATCTCTACTAATCTTTTCTCTACTCCATCCCCACCCCAACTAAGTACTTAGTTTAAGAGTTCAGGGCACTGGATTCTGCGTGAGTTATTAGAACTAGTATTGCTGTTCTATGGCTTAGATTTATTTATTTATTTATTTTAATTAAATTCAGTTTTACTGAAATATATTCACATACCGTACAGTCATCCATGGTGTACAATCAACTGTTCACAGTGCCATCATATAGTTATGCATTCATCACCCCAATCTATTTTTGAACATTTTCCTTACATCAGAAAGAATCAGAATAAGAATAAAAAATAAAAGTAAAAAAGAACACCCAAATCATCCCCCCCATCCCACCCTATTTTTCATTTAGTTTTTGTCCCCATTTTTCTACTCATCCATCCATACACTAGATGAAGGGAGTGTGAGCCACAGGGTTTTCACAATCACACCATCACCCCTTGTACACTACATTGATATACAGTTGTCTTCAGGGGTCCAGACTACTAGGTTGGAGTTTGATAGTTTCAGGTATTTACTTCTAGCTATTCCAATACATTAAAACCTAAGAGGTGTTATCTATATAGTGCATAAGAATGTCCATCAGAGTGACCTCTTGACTGCATTTGAAATCTCTCAGCCACTGAAACTTTATTTTGTTTCATTTTACTTCCCCCTTTTAGTCAAGAAGATAGTCTCAATCCCATGATGCCAGGTTCAGATTCATCGCTGGGAGTCATATCCTGCATTGCCAGAAAGATTTGCACCCCTGGGAGTTGGGACCCACATTGGGGAGATGGCAGTGAGTTTAGCTGCTGAGGTGGCTCAGTTAGAGAGAGAGAGAGGGCCACATCTGAGCAACAAAGAGGTACCCAGGGGGAGACTCTTAGGCACAATTATATGCAAGTTTAGTCTCTCCTTTGCAGTTATGAGCTTCATAAGGGCAAGTCCCATGATAGAGGGCTCAGCACATCAGACCACCAGTCCTAATGTTTGTGACAACATCAGCATCAGTCCAGGTGAGGATAGATTTATTTTTATGGTCTGATCTGAGAATCAAAAATTTTTAAAAAGCTTTATGTCTATAGAATATGTTTTGATGATATAGACTGTTTTTACTGTCCTGCTGTTTTCTTAGAACATTCTTTGAATTGTGTCAGTCACCAGGAATCTCTTGCAAATGTATACCAAAATGAAGAAAAAGAAATAATTGCTTAAAATTATAATCATAATCGACTTCTTATAGATAGGCAATATTGGATGCTTATGACAAGATAAAATGACAAAAGTATTGTCAAGTATGATCATCCTTGGTACTATATTTTGTTTCTGTGTCAAAAAAAAAAAAGACAAACCAACATAATAGTTTTAACTGGGGCAGCTTGTCTGCAATTTGGCCCTCTCAGCCTGATGTATATTATAAGCTTGAAATGCAAACTTTTAATTTCAAAATCAAGTTAAATTAAACATTTGTTTATCATATTTCATTTTAACAATGTTGAATGTATTATACACATGTTTACATCAATTTTTGTAATTCATTTAATTGCATAATTAATATTTATCAATATTAATTGCAATGATAGCAGGAATTTTTTGTTTATGTTTATTTTTATATCCCCACTTCCTGGAATAGTGCTTAGAAAATAGTAGTACCTAATAAATATTTGTTAAATGAATGAATGGTGATAAAATAATGGAGTAAACAAGGAACATAAATTCTAGTGGAGGAGACATAATAAATATAAAAATCAATAAATGATGTAATTTCAGATAGCCATAAATTAAAAAAAAAAAAGTTTAGGGGATAGAAAGTGACTGGATGTGAAACTTGGGGTAGTTTTTAAAATTTTCACAACCCTGTGAAGTAGGTATTTTCTCTCTCTTTAATAAGGAGGAGTTATTACTTACCCAGGGACACAAAGTTAGAAAGTGGTTGAATTATTCTAATCTAGGTTCATTAATTTATTCCTTCATTAAATGTTCCTTGAGTGCCTGCTAGACACTGAGTCAGATTCTGTGAAAAAAAAATGTAAAATATCTTAATTTTTTCATATTAATTACATTTTGAAATGATATTTTGGTTATATTGTGTTAAATGTATTAAAATAAATTTCTCTTGTTTTTTTACTCTTTTTAAAGTGGCTTCCATAAATTAAAAAATTACTATTTGGCTTGCATTATAGATTCTGATTCAGTAGAGCTGGGCTTCGAATCTGCATTTCTAGTAGGCTCCTAGGTGGTGCTGAGGCTGCTGGTCTGGGGACCACACTTTGAGTAGCAAGGCTCTAGACAAGACATACAAGAAAATAAACGGGTTATTACAATGCTGGTGTGATAATTATTAGGACTGGGCAAGCCGAGTGTGCTTAAGGACTTAGTTTTAAAGGTGGAAGTGAGCACAGGGAACAGGAAAAACTTCCTGGAGGAAGTGATTTCTAAGCTTTGACCTAAATATATGTAGGCATTAGCCAGGTCTGTATGACACCCATGCTTTTACGTCCTCCTTGGATTAAGTTTTTGTTTTGTTTCATTTTGGGTTTGTTTGTTTTGTTTTTGTTTGGTTTACTGTAATTTATCTGAACAGAGCTAATATCCTTGGAGGAGAAATAATTTCAAGTTTATTAATTAGATTTCTGCTTAAGAGTCTGTCATGAGATGTCATCTGTTAAGCTTGTAAATTTAGATTTTAAACTTTATTGTAAATATGCCCACGTGCAAGAAATAAAGAACTGAGATTTCAAGACTTGTGAAAATAAAATTACTGAAAACATTTACACTGTCACATACATCTAACAAGAACCAAAGGAATAATTCTTAAAATCGACAAAGGAACAATATTTTCCCCACAATTTCCCCAGGATTGTCAAGATTTAAGGAGATAATATTATATATAAAGTGCTAAGTTAGCAAGGGGCCTGGCATAAGAAAGGTAGTATAAGAAAGTATTGTTGGTTTTGTTTTTTTGGTGCCTAATGGGGTTCTCTGGTAGCTTGAGAACGGGTTATTTCGAGAACAATGGTTTATAAAAATTTTAATGTATACATTTTAATTTGGGGATAAGACTTACTAATTGTTGCAGTAATTTGCTTTTAAACACCCTTACTAGTGTCTCATCAAAGGTCACGCATTTAGAAGTGTGTGGACCTTGGACTAGGAGTCCAGAGACTCAGGTTTTAATTCTAGCCCTTTACTCTTTTATTTTGGGCCAATCATTTTAAAAAAGGCAGTTTCACTAATTGCTTTATAAGGTCCTTCCAGTTCTAAATGCTATCAGTTTGCATCAGTTTTGTTAAGACTGCAGTAGAAATGTTTCCAAGATCCAAATAAATGATTTGCCATCAGGTTTCATTTAGCAAAGTTCAGTATTTGGTCATCAATACACATTCATCATTATTGTGTTCATTTTTTTATACTGCATAAAACAAGTTTATTTTGGATTATTTTTAAATCAAGCTTCAAAACTTTGGAATATAAAATTTTTTCCATTACTGTATAACAGAATGATATATTAGAAGCAAACGTGCATTTTTAAAAATTGATTCTGGCCTTTTCCGTATTTACTTATGATCTGAAAAAATTTACATATTTTTTTCTCACTTAGGTCCCTCCCCATTAAAACTTATTTACAGGAAGTGATAATTATGCCTACCCTTACCCAAAAGTAAACCATAATAAGCATCATACCGAGACTTACTGGGTTGCAAAAGACAGAAGATATAATTGCTTCCTTTGAAAATGATAAGGAGTGGCCTAAAATAATAGAAAGCAGCCTTGAGACCAGAGTTAGTTAGTTTCCATTATGTACCAATTATAGTAATAATCCAAGGGGAAAGGGGCTTCTATTCCTTGGCCACACTTTGATATTGTCAATTTGCACTTTGCACCCCCACCCCTACCTGTCTTCCTCTCTCTCTCCCTCCCACTCTCCCCCTTTCCCTCTCATTCTCTCTTATTCTCCCTCCCCCCACCCCCTCACCACACACAGACACACACGACACACACAGAAATTCTAGAGTGGCAATTTCTTGAATCTCTCTGAGTTATGTTACTATTCCTACTGTGTTGGGCATGTTGGCCCAAACTTCCTTTAACTAGGAAACTTTGGAATAGGTGTATTCAGCTGGCTTCTCATGGGTTTAATCTCAGTATTCTAACATGCAAAGTGCAGTAGATTAGGGAATTAATAGACCTGAATTTTAATTTGTGTTTTGCTACCTATTAGCAGTGTGACCTTAGGCATGTCACTTCATCTTTCATTCAGTTCATCTTACCTATTTATTAAAGACCTACCTGCCTGGTGTTCTTCTAGGTGCTGGGCATACGTGGCTGCTGCCCTCAAGAAGCTTATACATGGCTGCTGCCCTCAAGGAGCTTACCTTCTAGTGGTAGTGATGGTGGAGGTGATCAGATAGACAATAAATACCTAAGAAAATAAATATGCAGGGTAATTATGGGAATAATGAAGGAAAAAGAAGGTGTTGGGGTGGTGTACTTGTTTAGATAAGGCATCTGAGATTTCTCTAGGTAATTGAAAATTGGAAGGGGTTTGAACTGGATGTAAAGAGTTCTTGCAGATTGAAAGACATATTTCCTTCTTTTCACTGAATTGTGTTCTAGGAATACTGCTATCTGCCTTTATTCTGGAAATAAATGCAAATACATTTAAATCAAGTGCTGCGTTAATTTTATGCTGCCCGATTTAAAAATAATCCACAATCAGTAAGAAGCAGTGATTACTAAGTATTTTGTTGTTGCTTAAAGTAGAATAACTGCTGGCCCCAACAACAACAGCAGCAACAACAAAAGCAGCGTTTCCTCTGTGGCACAAAGGGAGCAGTGGGAAAAGGTGGCCTGAGTTAGAAGAGGAAGGTGTGCGAAAGGCACCAGGTTATAACTCTCCATCTAGACGTATCCACAGGGAACAGAAAGAAAATCTCCTTAGTTTTCGCTAGGGGTTCCAGTGGGTGAGTCCCTAGGCACTCAGAGCAACTGGGTGGCTGCACCTGACAACTGCTGGGTGAGCACTTGGCCCAAGATTCCCGGGAGGAGGAGCCGGAGGCGGGACAGATGGACTGGAAGCAGCCAATTCAGCGAAGCTGCAGGATTTCCGCAGGGTGGGAGCCAGTGTCGCCCGGAAGAAAGAGGCTCCTGCCTCAGATGTCTCGTGATTGCCTCCGGAGCTTTGCTTTTGCTAGTTTAAGCTGCGGAAGAAGGAAGCTATCTGGCGAAGTATGGCTGCGGAGTGCCCTACCACGTTTCGGGTCCAGGTGGCAGAACATCTCAGGTGGGAAAGAAGAGAGGCGGGTAGGAACGCCCGGCGCAGATAGGGTCCACGGTTTTTGTCTCCTGCCTTGGGGCCTGCTTTTGCACCCCGGAGCAGACTGAACTAAAAATGATTCTATAAGGCTGCGAGGCTGGGCTTGCAAGAACACGGCGCAAACACTTTCACCTTGACTGCTACTGAAGGTTGTTTGTTTTGCTCCATCGGCGTAGATCCTTCTTTCCTCTTTCTTGCCGAAGGTGATTCATTCTTTCGACTGGCCTTCAGCACAAAATCTACTTTGAACCCTTTTTCTATATTAGCTGCCAGCTGATAGTGCTTTTATTTCTTTTCTAAGTATTTATTAAAAATAATCAAACAAAATTCTTGGTCTTTGCAGCCTCTTAAAAACAACAACACTGAATCTCTGAACTGCCTCTAAAGGAATTATTCTGCTGCTAGTGTACCTAGCTACAGAATAACTAATAGTTTAGTGATACTAAGTGAAGGAAGCTTTCATTTGAGGGATTTTTGCAGATACTTTGTAATGACATATAAAACTGAAATCTCATACAATGAAGTCTTTCACCTGTTACATTGGCACAACAGTTTTTCTGTGGTTGGTTTGTCTCTCCCTCTTTGCTGCTTCCAACTTTTCTTTTTTCTTTTTTTCTCCCCCTGTTACTTTTTTCTCTAACACCACGCTTTCAAGCTCTCCCTACTTCCTGCTTTATTATTCATCTGATAGTTGTCAATATTATAACTTAGTAAAATTTGGATATGCTGTTTCACCTTTAAGCCTACAAACAGTGTGTCTTTAGTTACCAGAAAGAAGCAATATTTTTAATTATAGAGAACAGCACAGCTTCCTAAGCTTCGTACCACTTCTGAATGTCTCTGGGTGTCTTACTATTATTCTCTTGAGGTCTTATGCAGTACTCTTGGCCTTTATGTATTTGAATGAATTAGGAAACTTTATTAAAGACATGCCTCAAATAAGGTTCATGAGGAATTTGTTACATGAATGTAATGTGGTCCCTTATAGTTCATTTTTTTTTTTTTACAGAAAATATGTCCACATATAAATTTCTTCTGAGTCTATTTTTTCCCCAAAGGATATTTATTTCCCATGCCTTTATCAAATGCTTCTAAAATTGATTCCAAACAACATGACTATAATTTTATAAATTTTGAAAGGAGCTCTATTCCAAGTCATAGCATAGTGTGATGAACTGAAATACATAGGTACAAACCATAGTTTAAAACAGTTGCCTGTGGTAGGGAAGTGAAATCGGGAGATCTGTTCATCTACTTCTTCCTCAATGCTTCTTTATACAAAACAGGTTTATTCACATACCATAGAGTCCATCCAAAGTGTATAGTCATTGGCTTTCAGTATACGCACAGAGTTGTGCATTCATCACCACAATCAATTTGAGAACATTTTCATTGCTCCAAAAAGAAAAATCCCATACCCCTTATATACCCCCTATTATTGACACTTAGCAGTGGTATGGTACCTTTGTTACAATTGATGAAAGAATACTATCATATTACTGTTAACTATAGTCCATAGTTTTCATTAGTTATTTTTTCCCATATAGCATCCTATTATTAACACCCTATTATTAATAGGATTAATACCATCCTATTATTCCCATAGGTGATCCTATTATTAATTATTGTTTAGAATAAGTAATTCTATTATTAATAGTGTTCTGATTCCATTTTATATTATTTTAATCATAATGATCAATGTTTATTTTAGTTTATTTTTATAAACGTGATTTTAATAGCTGTCATAGCCAAAAAAGACACCTCACAAAGATACACAGATTGAAATTGTAGATGTGCATTATTGATGCACTTAGTAAGTTATGATGCACATTTTTCAATCCCAATTTTTGGCTAGCAAAATGATGTTGGTTGTTCTTATTAACTTAATTGGAATGTATTGCTTTTTTGTCTTTATTAACCAATGGATTTAGACCCCACTGAAGTCCTGCATTTGGGAGAATTTTAAACAGATTAGAAAATTCTAGTTTGAAGCTATTTTAAGTATTTTTTTTTTTTAAATGTATCAGAGTAAGACAAAATGTCTGATAGTACTGTGAGTCTTAATAAAGAGACTCTTCAGTCCTCACTACTTCCCACTCCTTGATTTCCAACCACTCCCCCAGGGAAAACCACTTTCCATTGCTCTTTATTTCTTCTGGTATCTGTCTTTAGATTTCTAAATAATATTCTTAAATTCCTATTTGGAAGGTAAGTCTCCTTAAGTGTTCATATTCTCTTTTCCCCAAACTAATGTAGGTAAATCATTTTTAAAAAATTTAAATTAATATTCGATATTTTTGCTGTTCATGGCTGACCATGTAATATATGTGGCATATGAAATGATTATAAGAGTCATGTAAGTGTATGCTCCGCCATTTTCTTGTTTTTCACTTGTGCGTGCAATATAAGAATTAGCTTCAAGCAGTGTTTTGTTTGCAGGAATTTATTTCAGCCACTTACTCATTTTTGGAGGGTTAGTTTTTAGTTAAATCTAGGTATTATAATCTATATATTTTCCTGTGTAGCCACCTAGACCTGCAATTTTGTTGTTGGGTAGTTTTTTAAATTACTTATTCAATCTTTTTATTTGTTACAGATCTATTCAGATTTTCTATTTCCTCTTGTGTCAGTTTCAGTAATGTGTCTTTTTAGGAATTTGTTCATTTCATCTAAGTTATCTAATTCATTGGCACACAGTTGTCCATAGTATTCCTTCATCATCATTTTATTTATATAAGATCAGTGGTAATGTTCTCACTTTCATTTCTGTTCTAGTAATTTGAGACTTCTTTCTTGTTTCTCTTGCTCAGTCTAGCTGAAGGTTTGTCAATTTTGTTGATATTTTCAAAGAACCAACTTCTGGTTTTGTTGATTTCGTCTATTTTTCTATTCTCTATTTCTTTAATTTCAGCTCTAATCATTATTATTTCTTTCCTATTGCTTACTTTAGAAGGTTTACTTCAGTCTTATTTGCCAGAGAATTATTGTGAAAGATTAGGTTATTGACAGATCTTTCTTCTTTTTTAGTATCAGCATTTACAGCTATAAATTTCCCACTAATCATTGTTTAGCTGTTTCCGTAAATTGTGGTATATTGTGTCTTCATTTTCATTCATTTTAAAGTAGTTTCTTATTTTACTGTAATTTCACCTTTAACCCATTGTTTATTTAGAAATGTGTTGTTTAATTTCCATTTTTTTTATTAATTTCCCAAATTTCTTTCTATTACTGATTTCTAATTTTAATTCATTGTGGTAGGAGAACATACTTTGTATTATTTCAACCCTTTTACATTTATTGAGGGTGTGTGTGTGTGTGTGTATGTGTGTGTGTAGCCTAGTATAGTACATTCTGGAGAATATTCTATATGCATTTGAAAAGAATGTATATTCTGCTCTAGTTGGGTGGGATGTTCTTTAGATGACTGTTAGGTCTAGTTGGTTTATAGTGTTTTTCAATTTCCTTGTCGGTCTTCTGTCTAATTGTTCTTTCCATTTTGAAATGGAGTATTGAACTCTCCAATTATTATTGTTAAATTATTTTTTCTCCATTAATTCTGTCAGTTTTGTCTTCATGTATTTTGGTGCTCTGTTTTTAGGTGCATATTTATAATTGTTATAGCTTACTGATGAATTGACTCTTTTATCATTATTAAGATGTCCCTCTTTATCCCTAGTAATATTTGTTGTAAAGTCTATTTTGTCTGATATTACTACAGCCACTCCAGCTTTCCTATTATTGCTGTTTGCATGATATATCTTTCTCCATCCTTTTACTTTCAATCTGTTTGTGTCTTTGAATCTGAGGTGTCTCATGTAGATAGCATTTAGTTGGGTCTTGTTTATTGTACAGTCTGACAGTCTTGGCCTTCTGATTGGATTGTTTGAATTATTATTACAGAAACACATGGATATTAACAAAAACAAAAACAAAAGAAAATTCACCCACACTTCCACTACCATAATGTTTTCCATTTTTTCATGTACTCTTTTTACTATTTTTATCCTTATCTGTATGAATAAATAATTTCCACTTTGGAGTGATAGATGATAGATAGAATTTTGTATGTTTTTTCTCTCTTCTTGCATCAAGGAGTAAGTTTCTCTATTATCATATTAATAATTATTTTTAAAACTATCTTACATTATTTTTGAGTAACTTTGATATAATTAGTTACATTAAAGTTAGCAGAAAAGCCTGCCTGTGGTATCAGACCACATTGGCTCTGAGGGACTTGACAAATTACTTTAACTGAGTCTCAGCTTTCTCAGACTGTCAGACTGTACAATAAACAAGACCCAATTAAATGCTGTCTACATGAGACACCTCAGATTCAAAGACACAAACAGATTGAAAGTAAAAGGATGGAGAAAGATATATCATGCAAACAGCAATAATAGGAAAGCTAGAGTGGCTGTAGTAATATCAGACAAAATAGACTTTACAACAAATATTACTAGGGATAAAGAGGGACATCTAAATAGTGATAAAAGAGTCAATTCATCAGTAAGCTATAACAATTATAAATATGCACCTAAAAACAGAGTACCAAAATACATGAAGACAAAAGTGACAGAATTAATGGAGATTTGTCATGAAGATCCAATGAAATAAGGCATCATTTCATGTGATAGACATTTTATATTTTTATGCAACAGTACAGTATTGAATAAAACCATTATAGCGTCCTTTTCTTGAAAACTTTTTAGTGTGAATGTTTCTACTATTTTGTTATTAAATATGTTTGCTGAAATTTCCTGGCAAATATCCTTTATCAAATTAAGAACATTTCCTTATTTTCTAGCATGTCAAGAGCTTTTGTTTTTAATTTGAAATTTTATTTTAAAATATCAGGAATGGGTTTTCAATTATATATATATATATATAGTACTTTTTTGAGAGGATCATGGAATCATAAGTTTTTCGCTTTTATATTCTGTTAGCATAGTGTGTTTAATAAATAGATTTCTTGTTGCTGACTATTTTCATATTCTTGGAACAAATTGTTTGATCACATATATTATTTTAATAAATTGCTGGATTAAATTTACCAGTGTTGTATTTAGAGTTTTCACAAGTGAGATACACATGTGGTTCACCTTGAGGGGATATTCTTGTTAGGTTTTGACCTTTGTAATACTAGCCTCCTAAAATGAAGTGGGAAGACTTTCCACAGCTTCTGTTCAGAATCATTTATAAAAAACAAGGGATCATCTTTTCCTTGAAGGTCTAACAGTACGAACACATAAGGGGTATATTTCTGACTACTTTTTTATGTTTTTTTCCTTATTTTTAATCTCTTTTGTAAATTTGGGAAACTTTTATTTCCCAAGAGAAAAAGCAATGATTTTTGTCTAGATGAAAAAAATTTAAATACTCTTTTGAATCTATAGTTATTACTGGAAAAAGGCGGTGGATTCTTGGCGCATTGTGCTCAAATGACTAATTCCTGAGACACTGGGGTTTCAAAGAGAGCAAGAATTTATTGGTAGATATGAAGCAGGGGAACAGATAGCCTGTTGGCCCAAAAATCTGTCTCCCTGAACTTCAGTAATTCCGATAGTTTTGTAGTATCAAAAGATGTGCAGGCTTTAAGATAATGAACACAGTGTCTCCAAATGATGTAGTTAGAGGTAATCTAATTATCAAGCATGTGCAGATTGATTATGTGCTTTGTCACAGAATCTATGTAGGAAAGTGGTGGCCTTAATATCAGGATGGACATGATTTTTAGTATTATAATGAGGTACAGGTGACTTGTAGGTTAAAGTCTAAGCTACTGTGTATGTCAGGTGGGCCCATTTTGGTTAGATCCGGCTTCGGTTATCAAGATAACTTTGGACTTGGGGTGGGTTAGTTCTGGGCTGACTCAAAGCCTTTCATTAATAAACACTAGGGTCTGTCTTTAGTGATCATAAGACTCTAAAGTCAAAAAACTAGATACAAGGGGTACAAGTTAGGATCAGTCACAAGGTTTTTACAATCACAAGGGCACAAGATAAGGGCTATACAGTCATTATCAGAGATCAAGACAGCTGATTACAGTTCAGAGATTTCAGGTATTTCCCTCTGTCTGCTCTAATATACCAGAAAGTAAAAAGGAATTTCTGTATAATGAGTCAAGAATCCTAATCATTCCCTAAATCCTAACTTCTCGGTTACAACATTGCTGTCTTTGAGCGCTGCCTTAATTTCTTGCACCTCAGGATGTCCTAGGTTCATATTGTACTTTTTCTTCACCATCTCTGGAATCAGCCTTTTCCTTTAGGACCTCTGGTTTCTTTTTTTTTTTTTTTTTTTTTTTTAATCATCATTTTATTGAGATATATTCACATACCACTCAGTCATACAAAACAAATTGTACTTTCAATTGTTTACAGTACCATTACATAGTTGTACATTCATCACCTAAATCAATCCCTGATACCTTCATTAGCACACACACAAAAATAACAAGAATGATAATTAGAGTGAAAAAGAGCAATTGAAGTAAAAAAGAACACTGGGTACCTTTGTCTGTTTGTTTCCTTCCCCTACTTTTCTACACATCCATCCATAAACTAGACAAAGTGGAGTTTGGTCCTTATGGCATTCCCAATCCCATTGTCACCCCTCATAAGCTACATTTTTATACAACTGTCTTCGAGATTCATGGGTTCTGGGTTGTAGTTTAATAGTTTCAGGTATCCACCACCAGCTACCCCAATTCTTTAGAACCTAAAAAGGGTTGTCTAAAGTGTGCGTAAGAGTGCCCACCAGAGTGACCTCTCGGCTCGTTTTGGAATCTCTCTGCCACTGAAGCTTATTTCATTTCCTTTCACATCCCCCTTTTGGTCAAGAAGATGTTCTCCGTCCCATGATGCCGGGTCTACATTCCTCCCCGGGAGTCATATTCCACGTTGCCAGGGAGATTCACTTCCCTGGGTGTCTGATCCCATGTAGGGGGAAGGGCAGTGATTTCACCTTTCAAGTTGGCTTAGCCAGAGAGAGAGGGCCACATCTGAGCAACAAAGAGGCATTCAGGAGGAGACTCTTAGGCACAAATACAGGGAGGCCTAGCCTCTCCTTTGCAGCAACCGTCTTCCCAAGGGTAAAACTTATGGTAGAGGGCTCAACCCATCAAACCACCAGTCCCCTATGTCTGTGGTCATGTTAGCAACCATGGAGGTAGGGTAGGCGAATACCCCTGCATTCTCCACAGGCTCCTCAAGGGGGCAACACAACTTTTTTTTTTTTTTTCCTTGTTTGTCTTTTTCCTTTTTTTTTTTTTTTTAACTTTCCCTTCTTTTTTAAATCAACTATATAAAAAAAAAAGTTAAAAAGAAAACAAACATACAATAAAAGAACATTTCAAAGAGACCATAACAAGCGAGTAAGAAAAAGACAACTAACCTAAGATAACTGCTTAACTTCCAACATGTTCCTACTTTACCCCAAGAAAGTTACATAATATAGCAACATTTCAGTGAACTTGTTCCTACTACATTCATCAGAAATTAACAGACCATAGTCATTTCTGGGCATCCCCAGAACGTTAAATAGCTTATCTGTTCTTCTTGGATTATTGTTCCCCCTTCCTTAATTGCTCTCTACTGCTAGTTCCCCTACATTCTACATTATAAACCATTTGTTTTACATTTTTCAAAGTTCACATTAGTGGTAGCATATAATATTTCTCTTTTTGTGCCTGGCTTATTTCGCTCAGCATTATGTCTTCAAGGTTCATCCGTGTTGTCATATGTTTCACGAGATCGTTCCTTCTTACTGCCGCGTAGTATTCCATCGTGTGTATATACCACATTTTATTTATCCACTCATCTGTTGAAGGACATTTGGGTTGTTTCCATCTCTTGGCAATTGTGAATAATGCTGCTATGAACATTGGCGTGCAGATATCTGTTCGTGTCACTGCTTTCCGATCTTCCGGGTATATACCGAGAATTGCAATCGCTGGATCGAATGGTAGCTCTATATCTAGTTTTCTAAGGAACTGCCAGACTGACTTCCAGAGTGGCTGAACCATTATACAGTCCCACCAACAATGAATAAGAGTTCCAATTTCTCCACATCCCCTCCAGCATTTGTAGTTTCCTGTTTGTTTAATGGCAGCCATTCTAACCGGTGTTAGATGGTATCTCATTGTGGTCTTAATTTGCATCTCTCTAATAGCTAGTGAAGCTGAACATTTTTTCATGTGTTTCTTGGCCATTTGTATTTCCTCTTCAGAGAACTGTCTTTTCATATCTTTTGCCCATTTTATAATTGGGCCGACTGTACTACTGTCATTGAGTTGTAGGATTTCTTTATATATGCAAGATATCAGTCTTTTGTCAGATACATGGTTTCCAAAAATTTTTTCCCATTGAGTTGGCTGCCTCTTTACCTTTTTGAGAAATTCCTTTGAGGTGCAGAAACTTCTAAGCTTGAGGAGTTCCCATTTATCTATTTTCTCTTTTGTTGCTTGTGCTTTGGGTGTAAAGTCTAGGAAGTGGCCGCCTAATACAAGATCTTGAAGATGTTTTCCTGCATTATCTTCTAGGAGTTTTATGGTACTTTCTTTTATATTGAGATCTTTGGTCCATTTTGAGTTAATTTTTGTGTAGGGGGTGAGGTAGGGGTCCTCTTTCATTCTTTTGGATATGGATATCCAACTCTCCCAGCCCCATTTGTTGAAAAGACCATTATGGCTCAGTTCGGTGACTTTGGGGGCCTTATCAAAGATCAGTCGGCCATAGATCTGAGGGTCTATCTCTGAATTCTCAATTTGATTCCATTGATCTATATGTCTATCTTTGTGCCAGTACCATGCTGTTTTGGCAACTGTGGCTTTATAATAAGCTTCAAAGTCAGGGAGTGTAAGTCCTCCCACTTCGTTTTTCTTTTTTAGAGGCTCTTTAGCAATTCGAGGCATCTTCCCTTTCCAAATAAATTTGATAACTAGCTTTTCCAAGTCTGCAAAGTAGGTTGTTGGAATTTTGATTGGGATTGCATTGAATCTGTAGATGAGTTTGGGTAGAATTGACATCTTAATGACATTTAGCCTTCCTATCCATGAACATGGAATATTTTTCCATCTTTTAAGGTCCCCTTCTATTTCTTTTAGTAGAGTTATGTAGTTTTCTTTGTATAGGTCTTTTACATCTTTGGTTAAGTTTATTCCTAGGTACTTGATTTTTTTCGTTGCTATTGAAAATGGTATCTTTTTCTTGAGTGTCTCTTCAGTTTGTTCATTTCTAGCATGTAGAAACATTACTGACTTATGTGCATTAATCTTGTATCCCGCTACTTTGCTAAATTTGTTTATTAGCTCTAGTAGGTGTATCGTTGATTTCTCAGGGTTTTCTAGATATAAGATCATATCATCTGCAAACAATGACAGTTTTACTTCTTCTTTTCCAATTTGGATGCCTTTTATTTCTTTGTCTTGCCGGATTGCCCTGGCTAGCACTTCCAGCACAATGTTGAATAACAGTGGTGACAGCGGGCATCCTTGTCTTGTTCCTGATCTTAGAGGGAAGGCTTTCAGTCTCTCACCATTGAGTACTATGCTGGCTGTGGGTTTTTCATATATGCTCTTTATCATGTTGAGGAAGTTTCCTTCAATTCCTACCTTTTGAAGTGTTTTTATCAAAAAGGGATGTTGGATTTTGTCAAATGCTTTTTCAGCATCTATTGAGATGATCAATTGATTTTTCCCTTTTGACTTGTTAATGTGTTGTAATACATTGATTGATTTTCTTATGTTGAACCATCCTTGCATGCCTGGAATGAACCCCACTTGGTCATGGTGTATGATTTTTTTAATGTGTCTTTGGATTCGATTTGCAGGTATTTTGTTGAGGATTTTTGCATCTATATTCATTAGGGAGATTGGCCGGTAGTTTTCCTTTTTTGTAGCATCTTTGCCTGGTTTTGGTATTAGATTGATGTTAGCTTCATAAAATGAGTTAGGTAGTGTTCCATTTTTTTCAATGTTTTGAAAGAGTTTGAGTAAGATTGGTGTCAGTTCTTTCTGGAAAGTTTGGCAGAATTCCCCTGTGAAGCCATCTGGCCCTGGGCATTTATTTGTGGGAAGATTTTTGATGACTGATTGGATCTCTTTGCTTGTGATGGGTTGGTTGAGGTCTTCTATTTCTTCTCTGGTCAGTCTAGGTTGTTCATATGTTTCCAGGAAATGGTCCATTTCTTCTACATTATCCAGTTTGTTGCCATACAGTTGTTCATAATATCCTCTTATAATTTTTTTAATTTCTTCAGGATCTGCAGTTATGTCACCTTTTTCATTCATTATTTTGTTTATATGGGTCTTCTCTCTTTTTGATTTTGTCAGTCTAGCTAGGGGCTTGTCAATCTTGTTGATCTTCTCAAAGAACCAACTTTTGGTGATATTTATCCTCTCTATTGTTTTTTTGTTCTCTATGTCATTTATTTCTGCTTTAATCCTTGTTATTTCTTTTCTTGTACTTGGTTTAGGATTGGTTTGCTGTTCATTTTCTAGCTTCTTCAGTTGATCCATTAGTTCTTTGATTTTGGCTCTTTCTTCCTTTTTAATATATGCGTTTAGTGCTATAAATTTCCCCCTTAGCACTGCTTTTGCTGCATCCCATAGGTTTTGGTATGTTGTGTTCTCATTTTCATTCGTCTCTATATATTTAGCAATTTCTCTTGCTATTTCTTCTTTAACCCACTGATTGTTTAGGAGTGTGTTGTTTAACCTCCAGGTATTTGTGAATTTTCTAAGTCTCTGATGGTTATTGACTTCTAATTGTATTCCATTGTGGTCAGAGAATGTGCTTTGAATAATTTCAATCTTTTTAAATTTATTGAGGCTTGTTTTATGTCCCAGCATATGATCTATTCTGGAGAAAGTTCCGTGAGCACTAGAAAAGTATGTGTATCCTGGTGATTTGGGATGTAATGTCCTGTAGATGTCTGTTAAATCTAATTCATTTATCAGATTGTTTAGGTTTTCAATTTCCTTATTGGTCTTCTGTCTGGTTGATCTATCTATAGGAGAGAGTGATGTGTTGAAGTCTCCCACAATTATTGTGGAAACATCAATTGCTTCCTTTAGTTTTGCCAGTGTTTCTCTCATGTATTTTGTGGCACCTTGATTGGGTGCATAGACATTTACGATTGTTATTTCTTCTTGCTGAGTTGCCCCTTTTATTAGTATGTAGTGGCCTTCTTTGTCTCTCAAAACATCCCTGCATTTGAAGTCTATTTTATCTGAGATTAATATTGCTACACCTGGTTTCTTTTGGCTGTAGCTTGCATGAAATATTTTTTTCCATCCTTTCACTTTCAGTTTCTTTGTGTTCCTGTGTCTAAGATGAGTCTCTTGTATGCAACATATTGATGGTTCATTTTTTTTTGATCCATTCTGCGAATCTATATCTTTTAATTGGGGAGTTTAATCCATTTACATTCAACGTTATAACCGTGAAGGCATTTCTTGAATCGGCCATCTTATCCTTTGGTTTATGTTTGCCATATTTTTCCCTCTC